>NC_080479.1:0-600000 GCF_030265055.1 Doryrhamphus excisus | reverse complement strand
CATGCGTAGCCATACATTAATATGCGTAGTCACACATTAATATGTGTAGTCACACATTCTCATGCGTACTCATGCGTTATCATGCGTAGTCATACATTCTCATGCATACTCCGTTATCATGCATAGTCATACATTCTCATGCGTACTCATGCTGTCCCGTGTACTCGTGTTCCACGTTCTCATGCATACTCATACACTCTGATGCGTACTCCTACATGGCCATGTGTTTTATGCATACTTATGCATACTCCTAAGTTCTCATACCTTTTGTTGCCTTCTCATGACACGTTGTTGTCCAACATTCTCAGGAGCCACAACATGTTGCCACTAAACACAACTTGGAGCAAAGTCCCAGACGAGGCCTCAAATAAAGTCATTCCTCCACAACGGAATGTTCATTTCAGGCCACAACTTGACATCAGTCTGGTGGTTTGGTAATTACCTCCCCCAAGGATGTTGTCTGATGTTACTGCAGCTTATTGCGCAACTTTCCTTAAGGAAGCTACTTTATATCGTTACAATTTTACATTTTATTTTGAGGATTAACAATTACAATAATAAATAAAAAATAATCATCTAATATATAATATTTTAGGACTTTTTTAAAGAACAATCGGTAGTTTTTTTTTTGAGAATGAAGATTTGATTACATAAAAAAAATACTTTTTGAGTTCTAAAAACATTTGCAAATCATTCATTCATTCATTCATTTTCTACCGCTTTTCCTCACGAGGGTCGCGGGGGTGCTGGAGCCTATCCCAGCTGTCTTCGGGCGTAAGGCGGGGTACACCCTGGACTGGTCGCCAGCCAATCACAGGGCACATATAGACAAACAACCATTCACACTCACATTCATACCTATGGACAATTTGGAGTGGCTAATTAACCTAGCATGTTTTTGGAATGTGGGAGGAAACCGGAGTACCCGGAGAAAACCCACGCATGCACGGAGAGAACATGCAAACTCCACACAGGGATGCCCGAGGGTGGGATTGAACCCTGGTCTCCTAGCTGTGAGGTCTGCGCGCTAACCCCTAGACCACCGTGCCGCCCCATTTGCAAATCATACGTTTGTTAAATTAGATTTTTTATTTCATTTTTGAACCAAAAATGTATGAAGCGGCAGAAGTCGAGCCAATCCGGATCATATCCAGATCGCATTTTAGAACAGTGTAGACAGCCATCCGGGTTGAGGTCTCCACTCTTGCTGCTAACCTGCAGTTCTTTATCAATGGGACTAATAAGATGATTGACAGCAAAGGAGGTGTGGCTTGCTAAAACCCTCCCGTTTTAGCAATAATAAAAATAAAAAAAAACGACCGAATCTGGATTGCCTCCATGGTAATAAATATGTCAGCAGGCTAACCCCGTGAAAGTGGATACATAAGCATATTTTCCCTGCAAGCAGCCAAGCAAGTCTGGGTTTTTTCTGGGCCTGGGCCGGTCCCGGCAGACCTCAAATATATAGTTTGATGTGACGGAGTCTCTGTCATTACCCAAAGCAGCTGTGCACACTCGCCGTGGCCCAAAAGTGCACAGTGGCACCTTTTGTTTTGGCGTCGTGCTCTTCTGAGGGTCTCCGGTAGCGTTTAAAAAGTGACTTTCATCCGTGCGGTGGAGTTGTTAGCGCTTTGTTGCACAATGGATGCTGCTGTGAGCGCTAACTAGACGCACGCACGCACTGGAATCAAACCCTGATTGATTTCTTTAATGGCTTGGCGCGGGATGAGACGTGTTTGTTGTCACCACAAGAATGTTCCATTAATAGAACAAAGACTTATTTTGCCAATCAAAAAACCGAACGGGGACTTTTGTCATATTGGGTACCAGAAGCGAAACCCGAGCTCGGCTTTTCCACGGACTGGCGCTGACTTTGATGACTCAGCATTATGTTGCACAAAGACGCCGCTTGTTCCTCGGTGGCGTAACGTAAACTTCCTCTTTCCCTTCTCAGTCCCGTGCCGAGGAAGGCAACAACGAGCTGGCCGCCGTGGGGCCGAGCGGGGACTTTGAGATCCGCGAAGACCAGCGCAACGACCTGGGCCGAGGACTGGCGCCGGAGGACCCGGATCTGACGGGCAACACGGTGGACGGAGGAAGCTCGGCCGCTCAGCTGCCGCAGAAGAACATCCTGGAGAGGAAAGAAGTCTTGATAGGTTAGTCTGTTTGACCTTCTAATGACCTTCCTCCTGAGTCCCCCCCCCTGTCCTCTAAACCAGTACGGAACCGACTTTCATTAGCGCTGTTTCCCATAAATTTATACGGGTAGCATTTGTACCTGGTCGGTTTGAGAATAAGAACATGTAGCAGGAGGGATCAGTGTAGCTATCTTAAAGTTAAAAAAGTCGTCTGGTACCAAAGGGGCGGAGCCACATGTAATGCTTATAGTTGAGCCCACATTCCAAGCAGACCGTTCCCAAATGGAAAAGTAGCTTTGTAGAAGTTTCAAGCTCTTCTAGGGTTCCTGAGTCCCATCTTCGCCCCCCCCCCCCCCCAACCGCCTCCCGTTCCTCCCTCGCATCCCAAAAAGAGGAAGCGGTCTGACCTCTTTGTCTCTCCTCCAGCCGTTCTGATTGGTGGACTGCTGGCCTTGGTTTTTGCTGATTTCCTGGTCATTGGTAAAGAGCAGGAGGCAGCAGACTTTAGACTAGACTGCAGTAGATTAGAGACACCTGGACTAGACCTGACTAGATTGTGTGTTAGGAGTTTTCTCCTCATGTGTCAGCGTGTGGTAGTCACGTGGTTGGTTACTGGGTTCACTGGGTTCACTGGTTTCTATTGTTATTGTCACATTGGGGGAGTAATAACCAAAATTATGCTAACGCCGTTAGCGTTACAAACAGTAGCATTATGTTCTTCTCATATGATTCATTGATTTTTGAATGATGGCCTCTCAGGCGCCCCCCCGACCGGGGGCCCGCCCCACTATTTGAGGAGCACTGTTCTAAACCAGGGGTCGGCAACCTTTACTATGAAAAGAGCCATTTCACCCACTTGCCCACTAAAGAAAAATAGCCTGGAGCCACAAAACGTTGTATGTTTAAAACAACATTGGAGGGAAAAAAAAAGACGAGTTGGAGTACTCTTGCTAGTACTGGAGATAAACTTTTGTTTTTAAATGAGCTCTAATTTATTTTTTAGAATCGTCAAATAACTCATTAATAATAATTAATAACTCAAATAACTCAAAGTATTACTCATTTCCCTTCATGTTAACCTGTCAGAGAGAACTGGATAGCATCCTGTCTGCTCATTCAGTCACCAGTCAGAACTCAGTCAGGATGCATTCATGGTCTCACACAAAGTTGGATTTTTGTAAACTCATAACAAAGACGTGCATTTTCACCACACGGGTGCTAAAAAATATTCAAGCATTGCAAAGGGAGCCGCAACAAAGAGGCTGGAGAGCCACATGCGGCTCTGGAGCCGCGGGTTGCTGACCCCTGTTCTAAACCAACGTGAGTTTTATGGAAGTGTAAGAAGTGTGGCGAGAAGTCATAAAAAGGCTCAAAAGTTTGCGGAACGCCCGGCTGGTGGACGCCATGATGGAACAAACACCTCCCACACGCTGAGCAAGCGGACAAAGGCTCCCTTCTTTTTAGTTTCGTGTACTTTCTCTTGCTATTAGATAAGCACACGTTCGAGTCCCACATGCACCTCCTTAGCTCTGTGTGTGTGTGTGTGTGTGAGGTCACATGACACGTCCAGACGAGCGCAAAAAAAATAAAATATCCGCCGTGTTTTCTTCTTGTGTTCCATCAGCGGTCATCGTGGGCGGCGTGGTGGGCGCCCTCTTCGCCGCCTTCCTGGTGATGCTGCTGGTGTACCGGATGAAGAAGAAGGACGAGGGCAGCTACACGCTGGAGGAACCCAAGCAGGCCACCGTCACCTACCAGAAGCCCGACAAGCAGGAGGAGTTTTACGCGTAACCGCCGGACCAGCCGGGAAGATACTCCGCCACACGGCTGCCTCTTCCTTTTCCTCGGCATCGCTCCCACGACCCCTACCACCCAACCCCACCCCACCACCTTAAACACCTCCGTCACCCTCCCCTCTCTCTCCTCCGGAGCGCCTTTCTGCGGACTTCTTTTCATAAAAGTGGAAAAAAGGGACAAAAAAAAAAATACAAGAAAAACGAAATATTCTCTCCAAAAAAAAAAAAAAACAACACATACACATTTTTTTGGAAGTAAATGTTGTTATGAATATTCTCTTGTTCTGTATGTGATATGATTATTTTCTAAGAAAAAAAACATCAAAACACACATTTGAACAAAAAAAAAGTCCCCTTTTTGTTTTTATGGAGCCAAAATTAAGAGGAGAGGTGAGGGAGGGGCAGCTTTAACCGTGCCCCCCGCCCCCCCTTCACAAACATGCACAGAGCTGGAGGTCAAAGTTCAAAGGAAAGGTGCCTTTCCGTCCTTCTGCGTAAAAACACACACACACACAAACACACACACACACACACACACACAGGTGGCTGTGACCTCTCGCTCTGTGCTCGGCCAAGCGGGAGACGGTCGCCGTGGCAACAGAGCAAGCCTGGTCTTGCCTGTCTGCTGTACAATGAGAAGCGGGGGACGCTAATAATCCATAATATATCAATGTTTTGGAGCCTAATAATAATAATAATAATAATAATACTTAAATAAACAAGAGGATGTGTATTTAGCTGTTCAAAAAAAAACTTTATATGTAAATATCTGCGTATTCTTTTCTTACCATCACTAATCATCCGCATGACTTTTTTTTTTTTTTTTTTTTCAATTTATCTGTCATCACTTTATAGAGGGGCTGTGCTCTTGTCTCACACAAACACACACAAAAACACACACATAAACACACACACGCACGACACAGCAATACTGTCATGGATCAGCTTATTAATTATGGGTTTTGGTCCCACGCTCATGTTTTGCATGACTTTTGTCAAACGTGAGACGTCATGAGGACGGACTTCAAAGACCTCACACTTTTTCTTTTAAGTAACGTCGGGGGCGGGGCTTGTATGTATTTAAAAAAAAATTATAATAATAATAATAATAATAACCACACCAGTGCGACTGGGCTAGTAGCGTCTCTTCTTATACTCGGTACTGTAGAACTACAAAAACATGCATGGGACTCAAAACTATACTAGTCTGGGTGTGTATTATAGTGTGTGTGTGTGCGCGGTGGTGGAGTGTGTGTTTACCTCCTCCAGCACGCTCTTCCACAGACAGGTAACGCACCTCTTCCACATGTGTGTGTGCGTGTTTAGTGTGTTTGTTGCTCAGCTCGAGTCCACGTCCACACGACTCTGAATGCCAGTCGAGCATCCGACGCAGCTCCTGAGGTGTCGGGGAGCGACGTCTCCTCGATTGTACTCTCGCACAGCTAAAGCTAGCTGGCTAATCTGTTACACTCAGAGTTGAATGTCTCTCTCACACACACACACACACACACACACATAGACATGCCGACATTTGTCTTTCCAAACGGACACGCCGCTTCCGCACAGGCAGGAATGAGGTTAACACATGTTGTCTTTTTTCTAAAGTGACTGTCTGGAGTGTAAATGTAAGCCAAAAAAAAAAAAAAAAGACTGGAAAAGCGTGTGTGTGTGTGTGTGTGTGTGTGTGTGTGTGTGAGTGTGGACGACACCACTTGTATGTTTGCTGTTCTCATTCCTGTTTTTTATACATTTGCATTTTTTTAAAGGCTGAGTTCTCTGTCATTGGCTGCGTGAGTGAGAGGAGGCGGATCCTCCACGTCACCGCCCTGTCACTAATCTGCCGCTCTGTTCCAAATAAAAAGACCTGATTGGCTCATCCTGATTTCCGCCTGGTCTTATTTTACGTCCCGACCGCTTTTTAAAAGTACATTTGGGAAGGGTTTCCAATGTGCGGCACTGGAGGCATTTACGGCACGTTCAAAAATTTTTTATTCATTCATTCATTTTCTACCGCTTTTTCCTCACAAGGGTCACGGGGGGAGGGGGCTGGAGCCTATCCCAGCTGTCTTCGGGCGTAAGGCGGGGTACACCCTAGACTGGTCGCCAGCCAATCACAGGGCACATATAGACAAACAACCATTCACACTCACATTCATTACTTATGGACAATTTGGAGTGGCTAATTAACCTAGCATGTTTTTGGAATGTGGGAGGAAACCGGAGTACCCGGAGAAAACCCACGCATGCACGGGGAGAACATGCAAACTCCACACAGAGATGGCCGAAAGTGGAATTGAACTCTGGTCTCCTAGCTGTGAGGTCTGCGCGCTAACCACTAGACCGCCGTGCCGCAAAAAAATTTTTATTTTCAACTTATCTTAATTGAATATTACACTGTATATATTTGCAATATTATAAATGATATTGTATGATTGGAAAAAAATGAGAAAATGTGTTAAGACAGAAAAATACCCTCTAATACAAAGAAAAACTTCATTTTAGTAGAATAAAGTTGACATGAGTTATGAAAGGGGCAGCACAGTCGACGAGTGGTTAGCGCGCAGGCCACACCCGAGTTCGATTCCACCCTCGACTATGTCTGTGTGGAGTTTGCATGTTTTCCCCGTGCTTGCGTGGGTTTTCACCGGGTACTCCGGTTTTCCTCCCACATTCCAAAAACATGCTAGGTTAATTAGCCACTCCAAATTGTCCATAGGTATGAATGTGAGTGTGAATGGTTGTTTGTCTAGTATATGTTTTTTGTTTTTTATCTCCTGTACAGCGACCTTGGGTGTCCTGAAAGGCGCTTTTAAATAAAATGTATTATTATTATTATTATTATGTGTCCTGTGATTGGCTGGCCACCAGTCCAGGGTGTACCCCGCCTCTTGCCTCAAGACAGCTGGGATAGGCTCCAGCACACCAGGAACCGTCATGAGGATAAGCGGCAAAAAATGAATGTTATTCATTCATTTTCTTCCGTTTATCCTCACGAGGGTCGCAGGGGGTGCTGGAGCCTATCCCAGCTGTCTTCAAGCAAGAGGCGGGGTTGAATGAAAGTTATGAAAAATGTTATTTTTTAATTCTAAATATTTTTTTAAATTTACCTTGTTGACAAAGTTATGTAAAAGTTGTAAAATGTCATATAATGAGAAAAAAAATTACAAGAAAAATGTTAAAATCATCGATAAATCCTTTCATTCATTCATTTTCTACCACTTTTCCTCACGAGGGTCGCAAAGGGGGGCGCTGGAGCCTATCCCAGCTGTCTTCGGGCAAGAGGCGGGGTTGAATGAAAGTTATGAAAAATGTTATTTTTTAATTCTAAATATTTTAGAAAATTAGCTTAGCTAGAAAAAGTTATATAAAAGTTGTAAAATGTCATATAATGAGAAGAAAATTTACAAGAAAAATGTTGAAATCATCGATAAATCCTTTCATTCATTCATTTTCTACCACTTTTCCTCACGAGGGTCGCAAAGGGTGCTGGAGCCTATCCCAGCTTTCTTCAGGCGAGAGGCAGGGTTGAATGAAGGTTATGAAAAATTTTATTTTTTAATTCTAAATATTTTTAGAAAATTAGCTTGTTGAAAAAGTTATATAAAAGTTGTAAAATGTCATATAATGAGAAGAAAATTTACAAGAAAAAAGTTGAAATCATCGATAATTCCTTTCATTCATTCATTTTCTACCACTTTTCCTCACGAGGGTCGCAAAGGGGGGTGCTGGAGCCTATCCCAGCTGTCTTCGGGCGAGAGGCGGGGTTGAATGAAAGTTATGAAAAATGTTATTTTTTTAATTCTAAATATTTTTAGAAAACTTGCTTGTATTTATTACATTATGTAAAAGTTGTAAAATGCTGTATAATGAGATGAAAATTTACAAGAAAAAATTTTGAAATCGTCATCAAAACAACCAAAAAAATATCAGAAATTGAAAAAAAAAAAAAACAGCTGTAATTTTACAAGAATAAACTCTCAATATGATGAGGCAAAATATCCTTTTAGATACTTTATTCTTTTCAAGTCGTAATATGAGAAACATATTCATCATAAATTTTGGCTGGACTTCATTTTTGACTGGCAAAACATGCAACAAAAGAAAGTAATTATTATTTTGATGCTGAAGCAAGAACCCTGTTGATTTTACATCATAATGGGACCCGAGTAGCTTCTGGGAAAAAAAGTCTAATGCCTTTTTTTTTGTCAATATTACCAATCCGAGTTCATTTCCAGCCATGTTTACAAGATAACAATCATTTATAGCAGCATAAATGCCGTCACGTGACAGAATACTGTTAATTTGGGCTTTACATCCGGCCCTTCTGGCGGCTTCCTTTCTTTGCAGCATGTTTCCACTTGTCAAAAATGGTGGGCGCCGCCAGTGAGACGCAGCAACACGTTCTTGAGTCATCACATTAAAATGTATTTAGGAAAATGATTAGATAAAGTGTCAGCGTGGGTGTGGGAAAGACAGCTTCTTCTCGACGAAGAACGAACTCAGCCACGGAGGCCAAAAGGTGCGCCGATGCCAAGCACAAACAGGAAGCCGGGGGGCGGGGGGTGTTGTGTTGTGTGTAAGCCCCCGTTCAGCTCCCTGAGTGCGCCATCTGGTGGCCGAGAGTGGACCTGCTGCACCCTAACACCTCATTAAGAAATCAGTGTGACATGAAATGTGTTTTATAGGCTCATTATCGTGTTTGTGTAACAATTAGCGGTAATGTAGCAATCAAACCAATGCAAAATGACGCATTACATTGCATTTTTCTGCATTGGTTTAACATTCTAGATACTATTTGTGTAACCATTAACGCCAATGTTGAAATCAAGACAAAGTAAAATGACACATTTAATATTTTTTGCATTAGTTTAACATTCTACACAGTCTGGCGTGATATTGTGTGCTTTTTATTACGACTTTTAAGATACAATGTGTCACACGTTTAATCAATACAGTTTCCGGTAGAATACAAGAAAAAAACACAATGACCAAATTTGGCAGCATTGCGATTAATGACTTGGGCTTGTTCTGCTCCCTGATTGGCTGCCTCTGTCTCCGACGCAGCAGGCCGAACTCATCAATCAATCAATCATTACCATCTCCTGCTTTGACGAGCAAAGCCTCGCTGGATGGACAAGCGAGGCTTTGCTCGTACATTTATTGATTTATTGGCGACCTCATGGACGAACAACACGATTTCGGTAAGGCTCCTTGGAGTTAATTGTTGTTTATCAGCGTCTTACGCCCATTGGCTAGCTAACTTCCTGCCTGCCTGTACGTCATTTTCTTTACACTCTGAAACCACTTTTTCAAAGTTTATAATCCTTTCCCTGTGGAGGCCTGGCGGCTGAACAACCCCAATGAGACCTTTTAAGAAGCCAAAAACTCTTATTAACTCCGCTGACCTTGTGTTTGGAGGACATGTTGGCTAGCTTTAGCCGCAGCTAGCTAATTAACAAGCAGCACACCTGGGACACTAATTAGTTCATTAAAGTCACCTTGCTGTAATTAGTTCAGTTTTAGCTATTCTTTATCATGTTTGTCTCGACTGAAGACCCTTCACTTTATTCAGTTTTTGTGCAAAAAGTCGATAAATACATGGAACATTATTATTATTATCATCAGTGGGACATTAAATAGCTAAGTAGAGAGGTTGTAAAATTCCTTAAAATGTTGACAAAAAGCATATGAGTACTCATAATTGTGCCATAGCGTCACCAAGTCAGACATGAAAGAAGTAATTCAACCAGAAAGTTCATGAAATGACTTAAAGTAGTGCATAATACTAGTAGTGCTAAGGATGAAGTCTACAAGGAAGCCCACATACATGCTTCACCTATGGGACGCTACCCAGCATACCCTATGGGTTATAAATGAGTATAAAATCGTATTGTTTTCATGTGTGAGTGTTTTCATACTTAGGTATTTTGATACCTGCATAGTCTGTGTATACTATAAGTGGCAAATGTAATTTTTTGTTGCACTGGGAGTGAGGGAGTACAATAACATGAGCATTGTGACAAGACCAAACTGGAGAATTTTCCCGCTTTGTTTGTTTTTCCAGGCTGTCCGAGCCTACTTTGTGAGGAGCTGGAGGACCTGGAAACGGAAGACACACAAGAGAGGAGGAGTGAGAAAGGAGAAGAGGATGTGGCGCATAGAGAGAAGGAAGACGAGGAGCAAAAAGCACCGCAGGATGATGAGAGGCCTAAAGGTAGTCAGGTGGAGGATGCCAAGATGGCTGACAAAACAGTGCCGGTGTGCAGTAAACCAGAGGGTCAAGAAGAAGGGAGCCCTGAGGAGAAAACCGAGCCGAAGAAGAGCAGAAGGAACCGAGGAAAGAAGCCAAGTGAGCAAATGAGGAACAGGAAGCTCCGTAAGGACGCCACTGAAGAAGATGAGGAGGAGAAAAAACAGAAATTGATGAGGATGAGCTCGGAGGAGAGCTCGGCTCTGATGGAGCCACCCGCTAGACTCATGAGCACCTGTGACCTCGCCGAGCCCCTCTACCTGGGCTGCGGCGGCTCGGGTCTGTACTGCCCCCCTCAGGTCCCAATGCTGTACTCTTCACAGAACCCTGTCCCCATACAACCCGCACCGCCCTCTCAACACGGGACCAAGAGGCCCCCCAGTCCCTTCTTAACACACACTGTGTCTCAGCCGGGCCTGGAACCACTGGAGGTGACTTTATTATCTGTCTTTATCACAGTGCTAGAATTAGTACCAGGAGCAGAATTTAACATTTAACATTTAATCGATGTTTATACGTGATGGCACCAGATGGAGATCACCCAGGTCACCACCCGCCGCTCCATCCGCTACAGCGCCCGGGGTCGAGGCCGCGTCCTCAGCTTCCCTGTGATGGCCGGACTGGAGAGCGTGGACACCGGCCTCCTGCCACCGGCGCCCAAGAAGAAGACACGGACACTCTACAACACCGGTGAGTCATGTGACGTGTTTCCATCAGAATAGTGTTCTTTTGCCATTGCGGTGTAGGTTCCGCAACTTGCTACAAGAGCTAACTTTACCAGCTTGTGGCTACAGAGTTACCGTGCGCCAATCAAACTACGGTGGGGGCCGAAAAATTGCCGCCGTTAAACGGAACTTCAGTTCATGCGTCATTAACGATGATCTACAATTTTGAATAAATGATCATACCCATGAGACATAGTTTGGTATATTCCACAACTACCAAATATTATTCATTCATTCATTTTCTACCGCTTTCTACCGCACGACGGGTGCTGGAGCCTATCCCAGCTGTCTTCGGGCAAGAGGCGGGGTCCACCCTGGACTGGTGGCCAGCCAATCACAGGTCACATACGAATAGACAAACAACCATTCACACTCACATTCATACCTATGGCCGAGGGTGGAATTGAACTCCTAGCTGTGAGGCCTGCGCACTAACCACTCCTCCACCAAACCAAATATTATTCATTCATTTTCTACCGCTTATCCTCACGAGGGTCACGGGGGGTGCTGGAGCCTATCCCAGCTGTCTTCGGGCGAGAGGCGGGGTACACCCTGGACTGGTGGCCAGCCAATCACAGGGCACATATAGACAAACAACCATTCACACTCACATTCATACCTCATGGCCGAGGGTGGAATTGAACTCCTAGCTGTGAGGCCTGCGCACTAACCACTCCTCCACCAAACCAAATATTATTCATTCATTTTCTACCGCTTATCCTCACGAGGGTCACGGGGGGTGCTGGAGCCTATCCCAGCTGTCTTCGGGCGAGAGGCGGGGTACACCCTGGACTGGTGGCCAGCCAATCACAGGGCACATATAGACAAACAACCATTCACACTCACATTCATACCTCATGGCCGAGGGTGGAATTGAACTCCTAGCTGTGAGGCCTGCGCACTAACCACTCCTCCACCAAACCAAATATAATTCATTCATTCATTCGTTTTCTACTGCTTTTCCCCACGAGAATCGCGGGGGATGCTGGAGCCTATCCCAGCTGTCTTCAGGCGAGAGGCGGGGTCCACCCTAGAAGATGACCTCCAGTCAATCACAGGGCACATACGAATAGACAAACAACCATTCACACTCACATTCATACCTATGGGCGAGGGTGGAATTGAACTCCTAGCTGTGAGGCCTGCGCACTAACCACTCCTCCACCAAACCAAATATTATTCATTCATTCATTCATTTTCTACCGCTTTTCCTCATGAGAGTCTCGGGGGCGGCTGGAGCCTATCCCAGCTGTCTTCGGGCAAGAGGCGGGGTCCACCCTGGACTGGTGGCCAGCCAATCACAGGGCACATATAGACAAACAACCATTCACACTCACATTCATACTTCATGGCCGAGGGTGGAATTGAACTCCTAGCTGTGAGGCCTGCGCACTAACCACTCCCCCACCAAACCAAATATTATTCATTCATTCATTCATTTTCTACCGCTTTTCCCCACAAGAGTCGCGGGGGATGCTGGAGCCTATCCCAGCTGTCTTCGGGCAAGAGGCGGGGTCCACCCTGGACTGGTGGCCAGCCAATCACAGGTCACATATAGACAAACAACCATTCACACTCACATTCATACTTCATGGCCGAGGGTGGAATTGAACTCCTAGCTGTGAGGCCTCCGCACTAACCACTCCTCCACCAAACCAAATATTAGTCATTCATTCATTCATTTTCTACCACTTTTCCTCACGAGAGTCGTGGGGGCTGCTGGAGCCTATCCCAGCTGTCTTCCGACGAGAGGCGGGGTACACCCTAGAGGATGACCTCCAGTCAATCACAGGGCACATACGAATAGACAAACAACCATTCACACTCACATTCATACTTCATGGCCGAGGGTGGAATTGAACTCCTAGCTGTGAGGCCTGCGCACTAACCACTCCTCCACCAAACCAAATATTATTCATTCATTTTCTGCCGCTTTTCCTCACAAGAGTCGTGGGGGCTGCTGGAGCCTATCCCAGCTGTCTTCGGGCGAGAGGCGGGGTACACCCTGGATTGGTGGCCAGCCAATCACAGGTCACATACGAATAGACAAACAACCATTCACACTCACATTCATACTTATGGCCGAGGGTGGAATTGAACTCCTAGCTGTGAGGCCTGCGCACTAACCACTCCTCCACCAAACCAAATATCAAAGAAGTGAAATATGTACTGCTTGGTTTTACAATAAAAAGCTTCAAAGTGAAGTCCATGGTGTGTCTGCAGACCAGCTGGAGCACTTGGAGGCCTTGTTCCAGGAGGACCACTATCCCGACGCGGAGAAGAGGAAAGTCATCGCTGCGTCAGTCGGCGTCACGCCTCAGAGGATTATGGTGAGACCGCCTCTCCTCCTCATTTCACCTCTCCCGTATGCGTCGTCACGGGCCATCATTTCCTTCCTTGAAGCTCTCATCCGTGCCGTTAACCTCTCAGTCGTGATGCGCTACCGTGTGTGCTGCAGGTCTGGTTTCAGAACCGCAGGGCCAAGTGGAGGAAAGTGGAGCGCTTGGTGGCGGGCAAAGTCGAGCCACAGCAGAGCAGGGTTGGGTGGAGCCCCGCCCGCCCTCACGTGCAGCCCGTGTTGCCTAACATGGCAGCCAACGGGTGAGTCCATTCCGGATTGTTGTTCTCCTGACGGAGCACGGAATCAACAGGATTTCATTTCTGACGACAGGCTTTCCAGCAAGGTAGAGCCCGCCTTCTCCACTCACTTTGGTGCCAAGAGGCCGCCGGCGGAGCCTGCAGCGCCGGCCTTCCCCACCCTGTCCACGCACATCGTGCCCTCATACAGCACCCTGCTGGCCACCATCAGCAGCCCAGGTTCTGTTCTGGCCTTCTGTTTGGACTTAGAGCAGGGGTGGGCAAACTTTTTGACTCGCGGGCCGCATTGATTTAACAAAATTGATGGGGGGGCCGGACTATATAGTATTTTACACGTAACAGTCCATTTGTACACGTATATTTTTACACATAATTTACCCGTAAAAGTGTCATGCAATCTGCTATATGTGCACTTTTAGATAATTTATTTGATGTAAAGTGCGTTATAAATTAAAATTATTATTATTATTATTCATTCATTTTCTACCTATCTAGGTCATTATATATAACACTCTGACTCACGTTGTCATCTTACAAATAACACTAAACTCATCACACAGCAACCTAACATTGAAAAGATATTCATTCATTCATTTTCTACCGCTTTTTCCTAACGAGGGTCGCGGGGGTGCTGGAGCCTATCCCAGCTGTCTTCGGGCGAGAGGCGGGGTACACCCTGGACTGGTGGCCAGCCAATCACAGGGCACATGTAGACAAACAACCATTCACACTCACATTCATACCTATGGACAATTTAGAGTCGATTGAAAAGATATAACTGAGAAATATACAAACATGTACTAATATTCATTCATTCATTTTCTACCGCTTATCCTCACAAGGGTCACAGGGGTGCTGGAGCCTATCCCAGCTGTCTTCGGGCGAGAGGCGGGGTACACCCTGGACTGGTTTATTATTATTATTATTATTATTATTATGTGCTTGTGTCCATTTTTTCAGGAGCATTTGTAAACAACAGACCACATCAAATAACGAAATTGATCAAGCCATGATGCCAGGTTGTATGTTGACTTTAAATGAAATACTTTGGAAAGAACAGGCGGGCCATATTCAAACACTTGGCGGGCCGGATGTGGCCCCCGGGCCGTAGTTTGCCCACCCCTGACTTAGAGTTTGGACTATTTAGTGGACATGTGCACTGATTACTAATTACATGTGCCCTACAAGTGGCAGTATATTATAGTGTTTGATTCTAATAATATTTTGACATACTGCTATTACTTTTGGAGTAGTAGTTTCCTATATTTCCCAGATGTCAAATTATGTGTACTTAGTGTCATATCTTGTCTGTTTTTATAAAATATACTTAAGCTCCAATGCAGTATCAGATAGCAGTTTTCCCATAAAGCGCAAAAAAAGGTCTAATTAGTTTCTGTGTTTAGTGACGAAGCCCATCTTGGTGCACGTGGCGTCATGATAGTGGTGCAGGCTGTGTAGGGGGGGGGGGGCATGTCTTCAATCTCCATGTTTAATCTCTGCCTTTTTATCTCCAAGGTCAGCCCAGAGCCAGAGACGGGGGCCATCACCAGCCTGAGTTCCCCGCCCGCTCTCACATGCAGCCCATGTTGCCTAACATGGCAGCCAACGGGTGAGTCCATTCCGGATTGTTGTTCTCCTGACTGAGCACGGAATCAACAGGATTTCATTTCTGACGACAGGCTTTCCAGCAAGGTAGAGCCCGCCTTCTCCACTCACTTTGGTGCCAAGAGGCCGCCGGCGGAGCCTGCAGCGCCGGCCTTCCCCACCCTGTCCACGCACACCGTGCCCTCATACAGCACCCTGCTGGCCACCATCAGCAGCCCAGGTTCTGTTCTGACCTTCTGTTTGGACTTAGAGTTTGGACTATTTAGTGGACATGTGCACTAATTACTAATTACATGTGCCCTACAAGTGGCAGTATATTATAGTGTTTGATTCTAATAATATTTTGACATACCACAGCGCCCACCCATAATTTCCATCTTCAATTTGACAGCGCCACCCTCACTCCATCCCCGCTCATCCGCAACCTTGGTATCCTCCTAGACCCCACCCTTTCATTTGAACCCCACATCAAACAGTTAACCCGGACTGCATTCTTTCATCTTAAGAACATAGCCCGACTCCGTCCATCACTTCCATTCTCTGCCGCTGAATCCCTGATCCATGCATTCATCACCTCCAGAATGGACTACTGCAACAGCATTCTCTACGGTACACCGTCCAAAACCCTCAACAAACTACAATATATTCAGAACTCCGCTGCCCGCCTCCTCACCTCCACCCGCTCCCGTCAACACATTACCCCTGTCCTCCAAAACCTCCACTGGCTTCCCGTCCCCCAACGCATTCACTGCAAAATTCCTCTCATCACCTACAAAGCCCTCCACGATCTGACCCCCCCCATATCTCACAGACCTCCTCCATCCACATAATCCCCCGCGTCCCCTTCGCTCCTCAGACTCAAACCTCCTGGCACTCCCCTGTAAGACCAAGCTCCGAACCTGGGGAGACAGAGCCTTCTCCATCGCTGTGCCCCCACTCTCTGGAACTCTTTGCCCCACTCACTCCGTGTTTGCCCTGACCTTCAAAAAACAACTCAAAACCCACCTCTTTAAATCTGTTTTTAATGTCTAACCTTCTATATCCGACTGCTGTGCCCCGCCCCGCTTTTTTTAACTGTGTACTAACCAATCAATGTTGTATTTTGGTGTGTCTTTTATTCTGTTTACTTGCTCTATTCAACTTCATTCTTTTGTAAAGTGTCTTTGAGTATCTTGAAAAGCGCTATACAAATAAAATGTATTATTATTATTATTATTATACTGCTATTACTTTTGGAGTAGTAGTTTCCTATATTTCCCAGATGTCAAATTGTGTGTACTTAGTGTCTGTTTTTATAAAATATACTTAAGCTCCAATGCAGTATCAGATAGCAATTTTCCCATAAAGCGCAAAAAAAGGTCTAATTAGTTTCTGTGTTTAGTGACGAAGCCCATCTTGGTGCACGTGGCGTCATGATAGTGGTGCAGGCTGTGTAGGGGGGGGGGCGCATGTCTTCAATCTCCATGTTTAATCTCTGCCTTTTTATCTCCAAGGTCAGCCCAGAGCCAGAGACGGGGGCCATCACCAGCCTGAGTTCCACCCCCGCCCCATGTACAGCCCTCCCCCACTGAGGAGAGCCAGCCTCCCCCTCCTCGCCGCCGTCGCCGCCGCCACCACCTACGGCTCCATCCTCAACACGCCGGCACCCACCCCACCTCTCTTTGTGGATGTCGTGAAGGGTGGAACCTCCTTGGCCCACCGCGACTGCCACCCTGTGCAGACGGACGGCAGGTCAGCGCAATGCAGAGCACCGCATTAGACAACTATGTCACATGCTAATATGCTCATGTCATTATTAAGCTGGCCGCTTCATTAGGTACACCTGCTCCGTTTAATGTGATTTAGCACACAATGTTTTAGCAGTTGAAATATACATTGACATGATAGCACAGCATCATACCCACAGGTGTTCCTCCTAGTCCAGTGTTCCCCACAGGACTGTGATCTATTCGTGGTGATGGTGGGTTACAGGGGGTGGGGAGGTGGAATCGTAAAGATGGAATGCTTGAATTTGCATAATTGACCACAACACATTTGCAAAAAGTGAGTAAAAAAACGTAAAAAAAATATTTCTGTTGCAAAGAAGACGCGCTTAAGTGTGTGCTCTTCCAAATATTTCAGCTTTAAAATAATCTTTTTGTTTTGTAATATTATGATTTTATTTATCATATTTATATATCATATTTATTGTTGTTTAGTCTAGAGACGGTGCCAATGAGAAAAAGACAGGAATCAGAAGTGGAGGTAGCAGAGATGAGGATGCTGAGGTTCTCATTGGGAGTGACCAGGATGGATAGGATCAGGAAGGAGTACATCAGATCAAATGTCTTTGTGACAGTGCAAATTAATTTGTGGCGGGCCACCAAACACTGCAGTATATATGTATAATAAATACAAAGTAAATTAGATTAATATGAATATAATAGTAAATACAACAAAGTATTTCAACACAATTTTTAAAAAATCTGAAACATTTGTATTTTATTTATTGAAATAAAAATAACAGGACTGCAAAATAATGTGTATGTGTTCCCATCAATCATGTCGTTCATCTGTGTTGTCTTCAGTTCTCGGTTTGACTTTGGGGACAAGCTGGACTTCCTCCTGCCGAGCCAGCAGAACAACTCTCTGTCCTTCCAGCTCCAGACCACCTACCCCCCCAGCCAGGCTCCGCAGCAGCACCAAGCCCAGACGTCTTTACCCGGCATCGCCTTCCTCACCCCCTCCCCTTACCTCACCCCCAATCCTCCCGATTCCATCTCCACCTCCTACTTTGCTTTCGGCCCCGCAGGGAGCTCGACAGGCGGGGTTGCATACGCTACCGGGGGGCAAGCCTATGTGCACTCCCAAAGTGGGGGACAGATTCTGCTTCAGGCCGCCGGCCAGCACGGTGAGTAGTCACTGTGGCCCCCCCGACTACAACAATGAGGCAAGATCCAGCACGGTTGAGGGTTCCCTCGATGTTTAGTGGTATTTTCAGTTTTGCCTCCCAGACATTCACAGAAATCAGTCAGGCTGCGCCACCACACTTTTATTCTCTGAGTGAGTACAGCAGTGAGTACATGTAACTTTATTACAGTATAATAATACTGGATGTACTTTAGATAAGTCAACGTGCAGCAGATTTCATTTGAATGTTCCTTTGCTATCATGTGACTCATTTGGTCACATGGTCTGATATGCACATTTGCATCCAGGTGGCATGGCGGCCTACAAGTCCTACCCGTGGGCTAACGTGTACGGCCAGCCCCCGGCGCACCAGTGCCTCCAGCGTCCTGCGACCTACTCCTCGACCGGCTTCACCGCCGCCGCGGGCCGGGACTTCCAAGCGCCGTCTTCTTCTGCCAACCTTCTGCCCCTGTGCTTCCAACGTGCAGACCCTTTGCCCTCGCAGGCGCTGACCCACGTGGGAGGCACCACGACCGTCCTCCCGCCCGTGTCCACCCTCCAGCCTTCCCGCCTCCGGGTGGACAGCGGGGCGACGAAGGTGGCGCCCATGCTGCCCCCCTCACACGCCAGTCCCGGCAGCCCTCTGGTGCCCTCTGGTGAAAAAATGGAGTATGACAGCCCACGGGAGGTTCACAGCCACTTCCACTGTGACTTCTCTCCTATACACTTTTGACCGTGTGTGTCTGTGTGGCGTCCTATAATAGTAGATATTATATAATATGAGTGTTTTTGGTTTGGCCACATCCAGAAAGGCAGCAATAAATGCGTTTTGTTCTCTTCCTACCTGTGTTTAAATCCACCAGGTGCTTTAGGAGGTTTTGGGCTGGTTCCCAGTAGTCTGGATGGGTGTGGATGGTGACATATTGTCTTGTAGCTGCTAGAGGGCGCTATTCCTTTGCTCAGTGACAGTTTGACATGAGCGGTGGTGAAAGTTGATAAGGTGTGTGGCATACTAATGTTTGGAGCTCAGCCTGCAGGCATGTTCCCCGAGCTCGGAAACTGAAGCGTTCCCGTTTTTTTTTTTTTTTTCTTGCTCACTTTATAATGGAAACAATTTTTTTTTGTTGTTGAAGTTATTATAATGTTTGATGAGAAGGTGAGATGATGTTGCCATGGGAGGGGAAGACGGATGGATGGATGGATGGGTAGGATGATGGAGTTTGTCGGGTACCGTGTGTATGTGTGGAGAACTGTCAGTTATGTAACTTTGCTGCACTTTTAATGAAGCTCCCTTCTTCCTGCTCACTGGCTCGCCGGGCTGTTGCTGTTGGCAGGAGGAGCACGGGAGAAACACTCCACGACTTCATTTTTTTTTCTTCTCTTTCTTTTTTTTTTTTTTACATGAGTGTGAGAGCGCTATTCACACCATGCCCAGTCTCGGATTTGACTTAACAGACTTATCGTCAAGTCAATGTGCATATGTGCTGCTCGCCATGTGTGTGCTGGGTTGGACACTGAGCAGTCTGCAATTAAGTGTCCTGAGACTTCCTCTGGTGTGAACAGAGAGTGTATAGAATGTATGTGTGTGTGTGTGTGGCGTGCATGGGATGCTTCAGTCCTGCCTGCCTGATCCCGCTATGTCAATATTGACTCTGAGATTTGAAGAAAGGGAAACTTGTTTCAATATTTATGGTTGTGGTCAAACAGGCTTTTCCTAAAGCAGCATCGCTACACACACACATGTACAGTACCTGGAATGATGGAGCTCGTTGGCACTGTAGAGGCCAGTGTTGTTGATACACGCCATCGGAGGTAATAATGTCCAATGTGGAACAAAGCTGAGGGTCTTGTTTTCCAGAAATATCTGACAAATAGACTTGTGGTGGGAGTCGGTATGCTGCAAATGGAAAAAAACCACAGATGCGCTTTTATGGAAAAGAAATACAAAGAGAAGACTATATAACGGGATAAAAAAACATTCAGCATGTGGTCTTCATGCATGCCGTGTGAGTTGGTTTTTCAGGCTTGTTTGCATGTACTACGCATCTGGCAGTACACTGTTATTATGTTTGATGTTCTCTGGATGCTGAACGTGGCGACACTGGGCGGCCAAGGGGGGTTGCTTACAGGAAACTCTCCATATTTGTTGTTTTTTTTTTTCGGTTAAGCAACAATTCAACCACATCTTTGTATTTAGATTATGAAGGAGGCGATATAATCCAGTGGTGTTGACGTGCTTTTTACTTTTACTCATCAAACACAAACATGTCAGGTTGCCCAGATTGTTGTTGTTGTTTGCAGGATTAGACAGAAGTTAATTTTTTTTACATTTAGTCACAAGCTAAAACTCCAGAATCACAAA
Source organism: Doryrhamphus excisus (assembly GCF_030265055.1). Classification (NCBI taxonomy): domain Eukaryota; kingdom Metazoa; phylum Chordata; class Actinopteri; order Syngnathiformes; family Syngnathidae; genus Doryrhamphus; species Doryrhamphus excisus. The sequence goes on along the minus strand of NC_080479.1, from coordinate 579,637 downwards.
TGGTGCACTCTATCATAATAATAATCGCCTACCAAAATCTATTTTTTGTATGCTGGAGCCTATCCCAGCCGACTATGCGGTAACGGGGTCACCAATTAACCTAACATGCATGTCGTTGGAATGTGGGGGAAATCCCGAGTTCCCGCTGAAAACCCACCCGTGCACGCACGTCAATAACAGCGATTCGAACCCAGATCTTCCAGACAGTCTTGACATGTAACCACATGCTAACCACTTGTCCACTGTGCGGCTGCCTGCCAACATTTAGTTCATTCATACATTCATTTTCTACCGCTTTTCCTCACGAGGGTCGCGGGGGTGCTGGAGTCTATCCCAGCTGTCTTCGGGCGAGAGGCAGGGACACCCTGGACTGGTCGCCAGCCAATCACAGGGCACATATAGACAAACAACCATTCACACTCACATTCATACCTATGGACAATTTGGAGTCGCCAATTAACCTAGCATGTTATTGGAATGTGGGAGGAAACCGGAGTACCCATGCAAACATGCAAACTCCACACAGAGATGCCCGAGGGTGGGATTGAACCCTGGTCTCCTAGCTGTGAGGTCTGTGCGCTAACCCCTAGACCACCGTGCCGCCCCATTTAAATAGTTATTTTATTTATTTTTCACTGGGGTCTGCACTCTATTAGGTGACATATCAGTGTTTCCCACAGGACTGTAATCCATCTGTGGTGTTGGCTTTGGGAAGGGGGGGGATGACATAACTAAGTTGCATAATTGACTCAAACTTTTTGGCTTCCTCCTTCCCCACTTAGTTGTAAGCCCCTTCTTAAGTTTAGAATACAGGAATTAGTTGCGCATTAGTTTGAGCAATGGTGTAAACAAAGAATAACAGGAGTGTAAACGTGACTATAGGGGTGTTACTTCATGTCTACAGGGCTCTAATCGTGTTAGATTACATTTAGAAAGTCCTGGATGGGTTTTCCATGCTCTAACTATAAAAATGTTCCGTTTATTAATAGTGACTTCACTTATCACAGTTAAATCTGGAACCAATTAAAGGCCATAAATGAGGGATGATTGCATTTGTAAAAGTATAGTTTAAAAAAAAATGATTCATAATAATAATACACTGTCAACGATAACACAAATCTAAGCTGTTTTTTAAATATAAAAAACATCTCCATATGTATGCGGGGTTGCTTTTAAAGAATGTACATCCTCCAGCATTTCAGTAGGATTTTCTACAAAAAAATACACTACAAAGTAGATTTTCTTGGGTGTTAAAAAAAAATAATAATGGACTCACTTTTAGCTTGTAACGACAGTGCAATTAAAAGTATGTATTTTAGTAGCAAAAGATAGCAATTTATGCTGGCATGGCAGACAATTTTGCTAAATAATTGGCTAGGGAAGAGTATTATTCTATTCTCCTTTTTTTTTTTTTTTTTTTTTCTTCCCGATGAAGAAATGGTCACACATCGGTCTCATTGAAGAGTAAGCAGATTTATTCAAAGGGACAAAAAATGCCAAATTGGCTAGTGTCTCCAAGAATAATTCCGTCACTATTCCCGAGGGAAATCAGACGGTGATTAAAAGTTTTTCTTCCTTTTCCGCCCCACTTTTACTACATGAATGTATAGGTGTTTTTCCTGCGTCGGGGCGCCTTCCACGTGCTTGTGTATGTGTTGTTTGATGGAAATGCTCATCCTTTTGCACGTGTATGTATGTGTGTGTGTGTGTGTGTGCACTGCTTAGGTTACATAACACAACTTTTATGTGTGTGTTTATGTGCCGTACGTACGTGTGCAAACATATGTTGTGTCTCCCTTCTGAGCCAAACAGGGTCGTCGCTGAGATGACACCTTTTCCAGGAATAACACCTCCGTGGATGTTTCATGTCGGGCCTGTCGGTAACACACACACACACACACACACACAAATGTTGCTTTTACTGTATGTTCACTTGAGTAGGAAATCAGTCAGTCCACTTATACTGTAGAGGCCCCCACCTCCCGGTCTTGCATTCTCAATTGCGGCTTGTTGGGGCTGTGTGTGTGTGTGTGTGTGAGGAAGGGGTGTGTGGGGGGGGTTGGGGGCATGCTTGGGTGGGGTGGATGTTTTTAGGTAAAAAGAGGGATCTCTGTTTCATGTGTGTGTAACCCCTATTGAGACATGTTAGATGTGTATTGATGAAAGTGTTTTTGCCGTGTTTACGCCTTCAGGGGACCCCCCCCCCCCGCCCCCACTGATGACTGCCAACCTGCCACCTGACCAGAACGCTACATTTCGTGAGATTTGAGCTTCTTTTTTTTTAAATATTTCCACAAAGTGTTTTTGCCAGGTGACGTTAAAAGTGTGAGAGGAATTCACTTTATTGGGTACACCTGTACCGTCAAAAGAAAATACACTCTTTTACTCCTGAAGCGTTGCACACAAAAGGGTGTTGCCCGTGCTGTTACTTTGATGACAACTACACCACACGGTGGTGCTGTTGTTAACCTCCATAAGTTGGCTTGACTTGGAATTTCTCACACAGCTCCCCAAAACTGTGGGTCACTTTGGTGTGTTTTACCGAATCTTTACACACTTTGAAGTGCGTAACATTTGAGCAGGATTGATGGAAAACATTGGGTCATTATTTGGCTAATGGTGATAAAACGTTGAGGACGTCCATTACGTTACACTTCACATCAAAATGTTAAGACTAGAATTTACATTTTTCACGGTTGGATCTTGAGGAGGTTCTAAATAGAGCTTCAAAATACTAAAAAATGGTCATGGTTTTATTTCATTTGAACATGCATCAGATTCCAATTGAGTGCATCACATAATCAGTTCCCAGTTCCACATGTCCAAAAGGAGTAGGAAGAAGCAAAGCTTATTAAATCCTACCCCTCCATCTGGTACTTTTACAATCAGTAACTGTTACATTTGTTCACTTCCTGCTTTCTTAATATAGTATAAGTTTTTTTGTTTATTTTTTTTTTATTTGTACCCCGGTTTCCTCCCACATTATAAAAACATGCTATGTTAATTGGTAATGGTAATGGTTTCATTTCATTTGAACATGCATCAGATTACAATTGAATGCATCCCATAATCAGTTCCCAGTTCCACATGTCCAAAAGGAGTAGGAAGAAGCAAAGCTTATTAAATCCTACCCCTCCATCTGGTACTTTTACAATCACTAACTGTTACATTTGTTCACTTCCTGCTTTCCTAATATAATTTAATTTTTTTTTGTCACTTTTTTGTTTATTTTTTTGTCATTGTAGTGAAATAGGCTGGAGAAAAACCCACGCATGCACAGGGAGACCATGCAAACTCCACACAGAGATGGCAGAGGGTGGAATTGAACCCCGGTCTCCTAGCTGTGAGGTCTGCACGCTAACCACTCAATCACCGTGCAGCCAAACTTCAATCTCATTAACAAAAATATCTACTCATTATTCGCTCCTTTTTAATACGTTCTATTACTATTTTAGGTTCTATTAAATGTTTAAATGCCAGAAGATCGGGAAGACCTGGGTTGAAGTCTCTACTCGGGTATGCGTGGGTTTTCTCCGGGTACTCCGGTTTTCCTCCCACATTCCAAAAACATGCTAGGTTAATTGGCCACTCCAAATTGTCCATAGGTATGAATGTGAGTGTGAATGGTTGTTTGTCTATATGTGCCCTGTGATTGGCTGGCCACCAGTCCAGGGTGGACCCCGCCTCTCGCCCCAAGTCAGCTGGGATAGGCTCCAGCATACCCCCGTGACCTTAATAACGATATGCGTTAGATCAGCTGATGATATTTCAATTTAATGCGAGTTTGCAGTAAATTGCTTCCTCAAAATAACTTTTTGTCTCACTCCCATATTTTATATTTTAAATTTTCAGGCTGTATTTAGACCAGGGGTGGGCAAACTTTTTGACTCATGGGCCGCATTGAGTTAACAATATTGTGCGGGGGGCCAGAACATATATTTAACACACAGGATTTTACGCTTATAATTTTAATAATTTTAATAATTTTAATGATGTTTAATATATTTAAATATTTTAAATAATTTTTAATATTTTTAAATAATTTTTAATATTTTTAAATAATTTTTAATAATTTTTTAAATAATTTTTAAAATAATTTTTTAAATAATTTTTTAAATAATTTTTTAAATAATTTTTAATATTTTTTTTAAATAATTTTTAATCATTTTTAAAATAATTTTAAATAATTTTTTAAATAATTTTTAAAATAATTTTAAATAATTTTTAATAATTTTTAATAATTTTTAATAATTTTTAATAATTTTTTAATTAATTTTTAATAATTTTACGCCTTGAATTATTTGTCTAATTTTAATTGTCATACTATCAGCTATATGTTCTTGTTTCCTTTTTTTCAGGAGCACTTTAAACATCAGACCACATCAAACTAGGATTTATTTTTATTTTATTTTTTTACTGAATAAGACATCCGACTTGAAAGTCATGTTGCCAGCTGGTATGTTAAAAGTTGAAATACTTAAAAGCAACTGGCGGGCCGGATTCAAACGTTTGGTGGGCCGCATGTGGCCCCCGGGCCGTAGTTTGCCCACCCCTGATTTAGACCCTCTTTTTAGATCCAACAGTGCAAAATGTCCCGTATTTTCTGGTCTCGCTTTTTTTCATGGTTTGGCTGGTCCTGCAACTTATACTCCGGAGTCTACTCCTATCGCTCCTGTACCACTGAACATATACAATGTCAACAACGCTATTAAGCTCTTAACATTTTGATCAGGACCGCATGCTAGCCTGTCTTATAAAGCACTACCAATAGGGGGCGACAGTACTAGCAGTCATGTATCATCTCATTCAAACTCAACAGCACATCAGGTATTCCAAGTGTACCCAATGAAGTGGCCTGCGAGTGTATGTTTCAATATAGTGAAGCTTTAAAGACACACACACACACACACACACACACACACACACACACACACACACGTACCGAGGTGTAGGCTGGCGGCAGCACACAGTGGCGGTCTGTGCCGCGTCTCTCCTCCAACTTCCGTCCAAAAATGTGTGTTTGGGAGCGTGCAGAGAAAAGAGGAATTCATGTTGGTGTTTATTTGGCCGAATCCGAGCTGGTGCTGCACCGAAACCCCAGCCACTCCTGTACCCCCAGTCAGACACACACATACTGTACCGTCTCACACACACACACACACACACACACACACGTACCTGTCCATCCTAGGTGTGTTTGTCTTTCCTTAACCACCATTTAGGTCCTCCCAGGGCAGGTATTTCCCTCTGGAAGGCACAAACACTGTTAACTAAAGAGGGTGTGTGTGTGTGTGTGTGTGTGTGTGTGTGTTGGCGGGGGTGTCGGTGGGCAGAGTGTGTGAAGCACTTGCATTGATAACCTCAGCTCAGAGTCCCTCAGTCTCACTCCGCGGCCGTCACCCCTCGCCAGGAACTCCCTCGGTCCTGCACGGTCTCCCTTCCTTCTGCTGGCTTCAGTCTGCTCGACCGCCGTCATCCCTGCCGCCATGACGCTCACGCCGCCGCTGATCCTGGTGCTGATGCTCGGCCTCACCGGCGCCCGGGCCACCGTCGACCTCCGCACGGCCGCCGCCATGGGTGAGTAGCAGGACGGATGAGTCTACCAGGGTCGGACTGTGGAAAGTGTAAAGTGCGTGCTTGCTGACGGATGCAGATGGAGCGGCTTGTGATGATGGCGTGTGCGCAAAGTAGCGTTGTGTGATCGGTGGTGTAGTGGAGCGTCCGCTGAAAGCTGAGGGAGGGACAGAGGTGAAGGGTGAGCAGGGAGATTGCTGGTGTTTCACAAATGTCTACATTTGGAAGGAAGAACTTACCTAGTCATATTTTGCTTTAAAAAAAACACACACACAAAAGACATATTTTTGGCATGTATTTTTATGTAGTTTACACTGTATTTAATGTTTAATTTTCTTTATATTTGCATTGTTTGAAATTATTGAAATAGCACTATCATCCCGTTCTGTCTTACACTTAATGTTATGGTTTTGTATTTCTAAAATGTATTTTTATATTTGTTAATTTACTGTTAAATTTGTATTTGTTTAGTTTTTTTGCATTATACAGTACCAGTATTTAAACATTTGTATTATATTTATTTCTAAATTTGTATTTCAAATTTTAAATTTAAGATTTTAAAAAATATTATTGTACAGTACTTTCTATATTTACATTTTTTTTTTACATATTTTAAAAATTTTAAATTAATTTTTTAATTTGTGTTTTTAAATGTATTATTTTATTAGTATTTTATATTTGTTTTTAAATTGCATTATACAGTACTGATTTACATTTTGATTATATTAAATGTATTTTATTTGTATTACCATGTATTGTTATGTTCTATTATATTGTGTCAATTTATTCTATTATACGGAGAAGTGTCAGGAATAAAATAAAATAATAATATAAAATAATAAAATAAATAAATAAAAAAATTCCCTAATATAGTTTAAATAAATTGAAGTACATTCCGACATTCCGGTAAACACTGTAGCTCCTCCCACTGTCCTCCATCACCTTCATTCTGGCTATGAAGGTGTGCGTACATAACAAGTGGCCTCCATGTCGCCCCCTACCTGCAGCGGCGGGTCTGTGCAAGACCCGCCCCACAGACCTGGTGTTCATCGTGGACAGCAGCCGCAGTGTCCGCCCCTCCGAGTTTGAGCAGGTCAAAGTCTTCCTCGCCAAGGTCATCGAGGGCCTGGACGTGGGGCCCAACGCCACCCGCGTGGGCGTGGTCAACTACGCCAGCCGGGTCAAAAACGAGGTATGATTCCCAGTTCATCCAGCCTTGTTTGCCCTCAGTTTTTTTCTTTATGTCTCCTTTTGGTCCTCAGGTGTCTCTGAAGACTCATCGCACCAAGGCGGGGCTCATCAAGGCCGTGACCAAAGTGGAGCCCCTCTCCACGGGGACCATGACAGGCCTGGCCATCCAGTTTGCTCTCAATGTGGCTTTCAGCGAGAGCGAGGGCGCCAGGGTCAAATCTCCTGACATCAGCAAGGTCACGCCCCCCCCCCCCCCCCCCCCGTTATCCAATATAACTTCAATATTTGGATAGTAATGTCTGTAATGCTGTACAAGCTGTACACTGACTACTTGAAAGTATATCAGTTCCATAGGAACTCTACCTCCCCCACTACCTGCCACCACAGATAGATCACAGTCCTATGGAAGCATGGTATACATAATGACTTGTCTATTGATGTCCGATGGCAGGTGGCCATCATCGTGACCGACGGGCGTCCCCAAGACAACGTGAAGGACGTCGCCCAGCGCGCCCGGGACGCCGGCATCGAGATCTTCGCCATCGGCGTGGGCCGCGTGGACATGAGCACGCTGAAGCAGATGGCCAGCGAGCCCCTGGACGATCACGTGGACTACGTGGAGAGCTACAGCGTCATCGAGAAGCTGACCAAGAAGTTCCAGGAGGCCTTCTGCGGTAAGATGATGATTTTTGGTTGCTCGCTGGTGTCATCATCGCTAGCTCGCTTTTCTTTGTGGAGCTTCACGCTGCTCCACCTTGACTACAGGGTAAGGTGTTTATTCTTAATTATTCTCATTGCAATGTGTTGCTCCTTCACTCTCTGCCCTTTAGTACTTCGGCTCACGGCTAATTAAAGCGTGCATGAGGGCTTGGGGACAGGAGCAACATCTTGGAATGAAATTTACCGCTGCAAGGGCGGTCCGCCTCTAGTTCATAATCCCTTTGGCTCTGGTCTCAGGACCAACTAGGACAGGGGTGTCCCAAGTCTGGTTTTTTATTAGCCTGCATCTAAAAATATTATTTAATAAGAAATTACCAAAAAAATTGCAGGTATTTTAGTTAAAAGTCTAAATATTAAAGGAAAAAGTTGGAAACTAGCAAGTAAAAGTAGTCATTTTGTAATGTCACAAATTTGAAATATTAAAAGTAGTGAAATTATGACAAACAAAATAAAGTTGTAGTATGTGTCATATGGCAGTAAAGAGATAATTTAACATTTTCACATTTGGATCCGAACTGTGCTTGTGCACGTGTTCAATTTCCCTTCGATGCGTAACCTTCTGCACGCTACCCCTCCTCCATGCTTTTCCACTTCCTCCTTCCCATGGAGCGCTGTCATACATGTAACACGGAAAAGAGCCATGCCTAGATCTTATTAAATATACCTCTGCCACCAGAGATGATCTCTTCTATTGGGAACTTACATCATCACCAAAAAAATGTATTTGGGATTAAAATACATTTAAAAAACAAAAAATTTAAAGTGGTGATATGATAAAGACTTTTTTATAAAGATAAAATAGTCATTTTTGGAAAATTGGTTGGGGGGAAAAGTTTGAATATTGAGGAAATAAAGTCAAATTATTATGGGAGTATAGTATTAATAATTATATTAATATTATTATTATTTTAATAATTAATTATTTTTGAAGTAATTATAATTAATTATTATAATAATTATTATGGCGGCACGGCGGTCCAGTGGTTAGCGCACAGACCTCACAGCTAGGAGACCAGGGTTCAATTCCCACCCTCGGCCATCTCTGTGTGGAGTTTGCATGTTCTCCCCGTGCATGTGTGGGTTTTCTCCGGGTACTCCGGTTTCCTCCCACATTCCAAAAACATGCTAGGTTAATTAGCCACTCCAAATTGTCCATAGGTATGAATGTGAGTGTGAATGGTTGTTTGTCTATATGTGCCCTGTGATTGGCTGGCCACCAGTCTAGGGTGTACCCCGCCTTACGCCCGAAGACAGCTGGGATAGGCTCCAGCACCCCCCGCGACCCTCGTGAGGAAAAGCGGTAGAAAATGAATGAATGAATGAAAGTCAAATTATTGTGGGAGTATAGTATTAATAATTATATTAATACTATTATTATTATTTTAATAATTATTTTTGAATTAATTCAATTATAATTAATTATTATAATGCGTATAAATAATTATGATATAAATTAATAAATAATTAAATTAATAAATAAAATTATTATGCTAAGAAAATTTACAAAGATTGTAGAAATTCTGGGAAAATGTAAAAAAAAAAAAACAGCAAAAATAGGAAAAAATGAGCAAAAAGCCAATTTCATACTGGAAAGTTGGACACCTCTGAACTAGCACAGCAGCCGGTTCGTTTTAAGGATCCACTGGATTCAAGCATCTTTTTATAGCTCACTCGATTACTGGCAGCAGGGTCACAGTGGATCATTAAAATCCAAGCTTCCCATTCTCACACTGACATAGTTGTTATGTTTCTCCTAACCCCCATTCCCCTCCTCCTCCTCCTCCTCCTCCTCTTCTGTGTGCTTGTGTGCGTGCGCACTCAAACTCCACACGCAAACACACAGTGTCGGACCTGTGCGCCACTGGGGATCATGACTGCCAGCAGGTATGCGTCAGCTCCCCCGGATCGTACAAGTGCGCCTGCAAAGAAGGCTTTACCCTCCTGGACGATGGTCGCAGCTGCAGTGGTGAGTGTATGATGATCCGAGCACGGCGCATGAACCACAAGGGTAACGTGTGTATCTGTGTGTGTGTGTGTGTCTGTGTGTGTGTGTCTGTCTGTGTGTGTGTGAGACCAGCTTGCAGCAACTCGGCCACAGACGTGGTCTTCCTGATTGACGGCTCCAAGAGCGTGCGCCCGGAGAATTTCGAACTGGTCAAGAAGTGGATCAACCAGATCGTCGACAAACTGGACGTTTCGGACACCAAAGCCCACGTTGGACTGGTCCAGTACTCCAGCTTGGTCCGACAGGTACCTGGCGATATGTACTGTGTAGCTACGGTATTACTGCGTTCCCTCGTTTAGCCCGCAATTAGTGAAATACATGAAGTAGTAACTTATTTGTTTTACAATAATATGTTTTAAAGGCTGCACGGTGGTCGAGTGGTTAGCATGCAGACCTCACAGCTAAGATACCACGGTTCAATTCCACCCTCTGCCATCTCTGTGTGGAGTTTGCGTGGATTTTCTCCGGGTACTCCGGTTTCCTCCCACATTCCAAAAACATGCTAGGTTAATTAGCGACTCCAAATTGTCCATAGGTATGAATGTGAGTGTGAATGGTTGTTTGTCTATATGTGCCCTGTGATTGGCTGGCCACCAGTCCAGGGTGGACCCCGCCTCTCGCCCGAAGACAGCTGGGATAGGCTCCAGCAACCCTCGTGAGGAAAAGCGATAGAAAATGAATGAATGAATATGTTTTTTAAGGCTGTAAAAATCCTCACCATGCGTTTTATTTTCACTTTATTAACATTTTCTGACATTTCTCTTCTGGCCAAAGCTTCATTTGAATTTTAATGATTAACCTAAGAGGTTGGACACAAATAAAGTCACTCAAGTGTATTTCATTCCGCTGACCTTGCTTCTTTCATGTCTCTTTGCCGTTTCACTTAACTGTAGCATTTTTATATCCTTGTTAAAACCTATTGCTCCTATCATTGTTGTTTCTTCCTCTTTCTTCTTCTTCTTCTTATTCCTCCAACCCCGTTTGGGTGTGAGGGCCCAGAACGTTTTGTCGACATTTGGGTGTTTATAACACTTGCAAACATAGAGCACTTAGTAGTCACACTGCTAGCGATGGAACATTTATGTCAATTTGGAAAGCCCAATGCATTCTGGACGACACAGGAAGGCACGGATGAGATAGCCAATCAGGACGCTGAACACAATGCATGGACTCTCCCTTAGCCAATCAGAATGCCAGAAACCAATACATGCTCACACACTGGAAAAAAAATGTCATGTGTCATTACGTTTTTCTACATTTTTTAATTTTTTAAATATTTTTTGTATAATTAATATTTTTTTATTTTAATTAAATTTAATTACATTTTATTTTAAATTTAATAACTTTTTTTTTTAATCCATCCAAGTCTGGTGTGGTTTCCAAATTAAAAAAAGAACTTCCTCTCTTTAATATGGTCGCCCCCTTTTCGTGACCCCAGGAGTTCCCTCTGGGCCGCCACAACAACAAGCGGGACCTGAAGGAGGCGGTGAAGAAGATGGCCTACATGGAGAGGGGGACCATGACGGGACAAGCCCTCCGCTACCTGACCGACAAGAGCTTCAGCATCGGTCACGGGGCCCGACCGGGGGTCTCCAAGGTGGGAATCGTCTTCACGGACGGCCGCAGCCAGGACTACATCGGGGACGCCGCCAGGAAGGCCAAGGAGATGGGTGAGCTTGTGGCTTAATGCGTCCATCATGGCACGCTTATCCTCACTGGGGTCACAGGAATGCTGGAGCCTATCCCAGCTGGACTTTTTATTTTATTTTAAACCTTTAACATCAAAAACCTAGCTAGCAACATGACTTGCAGTGCTACTGTGGCACACGGGACAGGAAAAAGTCAGATACAATCTGTAACCGCAAGGCATGCTGGGTAGTTTGTGGTACTCTCTCCTCTCGCCGTCTTTGTTGCATTTTTGTCTTGATTGCAAAACACGTTGGGAGGACGTCGGGTAAGTAAACAAGAAGAGACGTTCACACACTGAGATACAATCTTTCATCATTCGCCCTGGGACTACCCAGCATACCTTGTGGGCGCTTGTAAATAGCAGTTAGAGCTACAAGTTATCTTTAGCACTTAGTTGTTGGTTATTGACTCTGCAGTAGCAGTAGTCGATTGATGTGATTTCATTTCGTTGCACCTAGTTTATGTAGACGGTCCGAAGACAGCTGGGATAGGCTCCAGCACCTCCGCGACCCTCGTGAGGATAAGCGGTAGAAAAGGAATGAACATATTGTCATGTTTTTGCTCACTTTTTGTCTCCCGCATAGTCCATAAAAATCACATGCAGATGGCAATTGGCCAATTATGCAAATTATCCAATGACGCTATCTACTTGACAACCTAACCCAGGGGTGGGCAAACTACGGCCCGGGGGCCACATCCGGCCCGCCAAGTGTTTGAATACGGCCCGCCCAATCTTTCCAAAGTATTTCATTTAAACTCAACATACAACCTGGCATCATGGCCTGAGCCAACCTTTTGATGGTTGTATCAATTTCGTTGTTTGACATGGTCTGTTGTTTACAAAGTGCTCCTGAAAAAAGAGACACAAGCACATAATAATAATAATAATTATTATTATTATTAGATTATTATAATTATTATTAGAACTATTATGATTATTATAATTATTATATTAATGCTATATTAATTATTATATTAATTATATATAATATTATTGTTATATTTGCATATTTTACATAATAATAATATAATAATTATTATTTTAATTTTATTGTAATTATCATAATATTTTATTATTTTTAAAATATTTAAATATAAATATAAAATAATAAATAATAATAGCAGATTGCATGACAATTTTACAGATACAATAATACCAGGTAGACTGTTACGTGTAAAATATATAGTCTGCCCCCCCCCCCTCGTAAATTTTGTCATATCAATGCGGCCCGCGAGTCAAAAAGTTTGCCCACCCCTGACCTAACCCATTGCCACAGATAGGTTTCAGTCCTGTGGGGAAACACTGAACATGCAATTAATCCCTTTGGGCTTGCTCAAAATGAGCTCTTGTGTGATTTTTAAGATGTGTGTGCGCGTGTGTCGCAGGTTTCAAGATGTACGCCGTGGGCGTGGGCAACGCCGTGGAGGACGAGCTGAAGGAGATCGCCTCGGAGCCCACCGGGGAGCACTACTTCTACACCGCCGACTTCAAAGCGATGACACAGATCGCCAAGAAGCTGCAAATTAACATCTGTCAAGGTGAAACGCCCCCCATTTAACACACACACACACACACACTCACGCTGTCAAATCTCACCTTTTATTGTGTCCCCGTCCCCACAGAGGAGGACCCATGCGAGTGCGACTCCCTGGTTAAGTTCCAAAAGAAAGTAGAAGAAGCCCTGCAGGCGCTGACCAGGAAAAATATCCTTTACAAAAGGTGACGGGTTGCGTTTTTGGTTTTTCTTATCTTCTTGCCTCTCGTTGGCCTTAACTGGTGTCTCACTAGAGAATATGTCCAAGAGGATCGCTTTGTTGGAGAACAAAATCGTCTGAGGACTCCCTCGATAAAGACGCACTCGCCTACACACGCCATTTACTTCTTGTATGAAGAGCAACCTGCGCGTGTGTACGCTGACCCGTTTGTAGCCCCCGAAGACCACCTCCCGCTCCTCCTCCGTTTGTCCTCGCTCACCCTCAGCCTCCTGGGAAACAAAGCGCCGGTTGCCGTGGAGACTTGATTGTGATTGTCACCCTCCACAGCCGGCGTGTGCGTTTTTGTTAATAAAAGTCTTCCCTCATAGGGAAACAGTGGAAATAAAGCCCAGAGGTGGTCCCAGTCTTCCTTTGTCTGTCGGCCCTTCTTCCCTCCACACCAACGCGAAAGTGAATATAAGACAGGTCTAACTAGAAGGGTGTTTGTTTATTTTGCTAAATAAAGGTGTTTCAGAAAGTACATTAAAAGTTGTGATGCTTTTTTTTTTTTTTAAACAGGCATACTTGGTGGTCTGGAAGGACCCCAGGGACCTGCAGAAATGTTACTTTAGTGACACATTTTTTCAAAAACATTCCTATTTCATACTTTGATTTGTACATTTTATATTTTAAATGTAGCCCCAAAATGAATGAAGTTACAACAGGGTTTTTTTTGTGTTTATGTACTTTTAAAATCGCTGTTTTATTTTCAAGTGTTTTTTTTTTTGCACTTCAATTCATAAAGGTTGTTGCATCATTAAATAATAATTGTACTACCTATGCCATTTTTTTTACTTTCCACATACGAGTTCTTGACTTTTTAATAAGGCTAACAATCATTCATTCATTCATTTTCTACCGCTTTTTCCTCACAATGAATCCTTGAATGTAGCAACGTCAGCCTACGTCACAGTGACGTCACAGCCCAGGCTTGAAAGCGACAGCTGAGTGAAACCGGCGACTTCCAACTTTGTTTGTGAGTCTCTCCTCGTCGGCCCGGTTCCCGCTCCCGTCTTTGTGTGTCACATTCGAAGTGGTCTGCCCCGGTTCAGTTCACCGGACCGACACCGTTTTTCACCGGTGAGCCGGTAAAGAAGTTTGGAGCATCTGCTAAGTTAGCAGTGCTAACAGCGGTTAGCCTAGCTTATTTTAGCCAGCTTGCTAAGGCTGCTGTCAATTCGCCCGGGATGAGAAGGCGAATATCCGGCTTCAGCGAACGTTATCCGCGGGTGTTAATCATTTACTGAACCGATGGCTGCGCAGTGAACCGACGTGAGCAGCGGACACCTCCACCAGCGAAGCCCGGGGGGTCAAGATAAACTACGTAACGGTGAGGCTAACGGCGGCTAGCTAACGAGCGCAACTCCGAGCAGAGAAGAGATGGCGAGCCATACCGAAACCGGCTTCACCTGCCGGCCCGACCGTGACGGCGCATCGGGCCCGGTGTCCCGCTCCGGTAACACTCGCCGCCTCCGGTGCGAGTCCGACGAGACGGACGGCGGTGCCCCCACCATGAAGAGCCTGGCGCGGCTGTGCAGCAGGGACGAGGAGGAGAGGGCAGCGGCTCTGGAGGAGCTGAGCCAGGGGGTTCTGGTGTGTCTAGGACTGGACCGGCCCGGGTCGACGCGCTTGGGCAAGGAAACGCTCCTGCATCTGCTCCGGCTCTCGTCGTCCTGTCCGTTAGCGGAGGTGCGAGTGAGAGCCACGGAGCTGCTGCGGGCTGCTCAGGTGAGTCCAACAGCTGGCTTCATGTTCATAAAGCATCGTATGGCTTATTACTCAACATTTGTTATCGCCAACGTTTGGATCGATATTTGACTGTGACGCTGATCGATAAAGTGATCGCGGTGTGAGGGGGGGGGGGTCAGGTGGAGACCATTGCTGCTTATTTCATCAGACATCGAAGTGCGAATAGGTGATGCAAGACTCCGAGGTGTGCACAAACAAGCCACGGGAGACACGCCCACCCCGGAAGCAAACAAAATGAAACAAAAACCCTTTTGCTACTTTGCACGCCCACTTCGGCTGCAGCCACGCCCCCCTCTTGTTATAAGTCAGAAAAAACAAGTTTTCGTTCTGGGACTATGACACGCCCACCCCGGAAGCAAACACGGCCCCTTTTGCTACTTTGCACGCCCACTCCGGCTGCAGCCACGCCCCCCTCTTGTTATAAGTCAGAAAAAACAAGTTTTCGTTCTGGGACTATCAAGCAGTTTACTTGTTAATTTTCAGCCTTGTGACAATGTCGGTGAGTTTTTAATTTTTATTTACTACATAATGTACTTTTTAAATGTTTCTTAAAACTTACCGGGGTTTCATCAGATAACAGTTTTCATCTTTTTATTGATGAAGATTCCATTTTAGCGCAGGACACCATCAAGTGACGACTTCATCAGTTACATTTCTTAAGCTTTAGTAGCTTTTTGTGACTTTTTAAGGTGCAAGTTTTCCACAGTGGAGACGACAATACAATTTTATAATACAACAAGTTAAAATTCAGACCACTTCCAGTGCATTTTAAAACATTTTGTACAGTAGAGCCCATATTATTGTGTCCATTACGGTACAGGATTATTTTTGACTCTGACCTGTGTTAAATAATTACTGTTTTATGTTAAATGAGATGTGTTTCTTGTGGGGAAAAAACTCTTTTTGTTGGAAAAAAATATATATATTTTGTGACCAAAAATCAGCGAATGAGTTCACCGTACTTCCTTTTTTATTTTGATCCATGCAAATTTGCACTGAAACTTTAAGCATAATGTCAAAAAATGTGAACCAAAGTTCCTGAACATGTACTCCTTGCTCCATGCCATAACCCTTCACGACCACCTGAAGGTAACGTCTCATCTTTGTCCCCCCCACCCCCCCCTCCCCCCCCCCTCGCCAGGAGCAAGGCCTTGAAGTTCCTCGCGCCCTGGCCTCCGGTCCCAGCGCCTTCATTCCGGCCAAACATGTGAGTCACTTCTCCACCAAAGACAGCCGGATGCAGTCCATGTTTGATTGTGTCTGATTAACGAGGAGCTGCAATATTGCGGCGCCCGTTGCGTCACGGCGGAGGAGTGTCGAGTTGCGTCATCGGATGACAGAAAACGCTGATTTCACGCTTATTCTGTCGAAAGGACGGAGTGGGAGAGCTTCATCGGTTGACTCACAGCGAAAAAGAGAATGCTGTGGCTAATGTTTCTTTTCAAGCACAAAACGGCAAAATGCTGATCAAAACGTTCTAGAAATAGATGTAATGTAATAAAATAAATGTTTACGCATGGATTTTATTTTTCAGATACTGAAAGAAAGGCCTGACCAGGACATTCTGATCGAATCCTTCCTCTCCCTGGGCCGTGTGGACCACGTCACCATGGTGATGGCGCTGCATCCTGCCTACCTCAGCTGCTTCCTGAGGACCCAGCATGCCTTGCTGGAGCTGGACGGCCCCTTACCCCGTCACTGGAGGCACTACATCGCCGTCATGGTGAGGAAACACCGTCAACGTTGTTGTCGTATTGCATTTTTCACCACAACTTAACGCTTTAAGTAGCAAATTAGCAAAAAGCAACATTGTTGATTTTATCACGGCATGGAGAGAAATATAATGCCTTATGTAGTTGCTATTGCTAGGACATCTCTAACATTAATATGAGCAACACTTGTGGCTGTGTTGTTATGCAAAGTTAACGAGATTAGCATATGAAGTGTCCCGTGTACGGCGGCAGCATGTCTGCCTGCGACGCGCTGTTGACAACTTTTCAGTCAGAACAGTAGCTAGAAGTCGCTAGATGATCCGTATCGTTGTCTAGTTTGCATATTATTTGCCTGTGATGTTATAAAATGCTGTCGCATAAAACATAATCTGGTTGGGAGAAACAAAATGAGTAAAAACAGTTTTAAAATTACAATCTTGATTCATGGTTTGTTGTCCACCATTCCATCAAAATGGAATAAGTAATATTTAATGTAGGAGTTCTTCATTCATTCATTCATTTTCTACCGCTTTTTCCTCACGAGGGTCGCGGGGGGTGCTGGAGCCTATCCCAGCTGTCTTCGGGCGCGAGGCGGGGTACACCCTGGACTGGTCGCCAGCCAATCACAGAGCACACATAGACAAACAACCATTCACACTCACATTCATACCTATGGACAATTTGGAGTGGCCAATTAACCTAGCATGTTTTTGGAATGTGGGAGGAAACCGGAGTACCCGGAGAAAACCCACGCATGCACGGGGAGAACATGCAAACGCCACACAGAGATGGCCAAGGGTGGAATTGAACCCTGGTCTCCTAGCTGTGAGGTCTGCACGCTAACCACTAGACCCCCGTGCCGCCCTGTCAGAGTTCTTTTTCTTCTTAATTTATTTCAGACATGCATACTAATATTATATAGTGTGTGTGTATATGTATGTGTATATATGTGTGTATATGTATCTCACATATACACTTACAATACAATACACTTACAATATCTATATATATACTTACATATATATATATATACACACACACACACATATATATGCAGCATACATATTCATACATATACATACACACACACACATATACACATACATACATACACAACACCTCATTGCCACACATGTCTGAAAAGGAGCAGGAAGAATCAAAGCTTATTAAATCCTACCCCTTCTCCACTCCATAGCAGTTACCAATTCATTCATTCATTCATTCATTCATTCATTTTCTACTGCTTATCCTCTGCTTATTTTTTCCACTCATATAATCACAGAATCTTACATAAGACAAAACAACAAAAAGAAGCCATTTTGTTCCGCCGCTACCTTAACAAAATGGACACCAATAAATAGAAAACTCGCCAACGACGTCAGTGTCGCTAGATTTGTCACCAGTCCAACGTTAATATCTCCATATACGGCATACAACGTATTAACGTGAAGGAGCAGGCCAGGAGGACACAAACACTGGTTTAGCTATCTGATGCTAAAGATGCTAACTTTACACTCGCATTTTAAAATCAACATCATGCCAGGTGAGATTTTTATTTGCCGAAGAAATGATCCAACTTGGAGAACCCAGGTCTGTAGGTGACTGCTCTAGAAATTTTAAGATGTGTAGAGAAGCCTGAGGAAGGCAACATTTTAAAATCAACATCATGCCAGGTGAGCTTATTTGCCGAAGAAATGATCCAACTTGGAGCACCCAGGTCTTTAGGTGACTGCTCTAGAATGCTCTAGAAATTTTAAGATGTGTAGAGAAGCCTGAGGAAGGCACTTTTTCCTCTTATGTCATCATGAACTTGTAAAGTCAGGGTATTGGGTGCCTATAAGCAGAGCAAACGAGTCCCCATATCGCATATAGTCATGGAATTTTTGACTCCCTGTCTGCGACCCACCTGGAAAGTCACTGCAACACATTTGGGTTGTGACCCACCAGTTGAGAACCACTGACAAATTGTCTTTAAATACAAACTCGTTCTCCAAAAATGGACTCCCCTGCTCTCGGGACGCATATTAACTTTACCGTGTCTCCCGTCTCCCAGGCGGCAGCCCGGCACCATTGCCCCTACGTGGTGCAGCAGCACAGCACCAGCTTCCTGGAGGCCGGCGGAGACGAGAGCTGGCTGAGCGGCCTGCAGCACGCCCCCGCCAAACTGCGCAGCCTGCACCCCCTCAACAAGCTGCTGGCGCACAGACCCTGGCTCATCACCCAGCTGCACATCCAGGTAAGCCCGCTTTCCCTCAATGCGCTCCGGAACGCTCCGGAAGTTGTTCCGAGGCTAACGATGCGTCCCGCAGGATCTGGTGTATCCCGGCGCCGAGCTTCGCTGGTCGCTGGCCGAGCTCATTCACGCCGTCATCCTCATGGCGCACGCCCACTCGCTCTGCTCCTTCGTGTGGAGCTGCGGAATCAACCCGGAGCCGGACCACGACTCGGGCCACACCTTCCATCCGCCTTCGCCGGGACACCCGACTGGCAGCCCGCACAGCCCCGCCCACGAGGACGGCCGACAAGAGGTCAGCCGAATTTGATGCTTCACGTGCGAGCACGGCAACATGACCTCCGCTTGCGTCGCTTTTTCTACAGCTGGCGGACGGCGCCATGGAGGTGGAGGTGCTCATGAAGAGGATGGTGGAGCTGCAGCAACAGGAAGAGGAGTGCACGCAGGAGGAGATGGTGACCCGCTTCGAGAGGGAACGAAGCGAGAGCATCCCGACAGGTACGCTCACATTCACGCTCGTGTTCGTCACACTCGCCTGACACCGCCCTCTCTGCAGTGGCGGTGCGAGGGGCGCCGCCGGAACCGCTGCTGCATCTTCTGGAGGACCCCGAGTACAGGTACGAGGACTTTGCCCCCAAAGGAGAGCAAGCCCCGCCCACCATGAGAGCTCAGGTACTGTGATTCTTCCTGAGGACTTGCTGTAGAATTCCCTGTGATGCTTCATGTGGCTGTGATGGACGTTTGCAGGACTATTCCTGGGAAGACCACGGCTACTCGCTGGTCAACAGGCTGCTGCCCGACATGGGACAACTCCTGGACGAGAAATTCCAGGTATTTCAAGTTTTGATGGGAAATGAAGTTTGTAGGATTTACAGAAATTGGGCAATCATTATGTCAACAAAAGTAGGCAGGTGCCTCAATTTGGGCACCCTTGTTTTATTGATTTGAATACTAATTCAGGGTCGCGGGGGGTGCTGGAGCCTATCCCAGCTGTCTTCGGGCAAGAGGCGGGGTACACACACCCTGAACTGGTGGCCAGCCAATCACAGGGCACATATAGACAAACAACCTTGAATACTAATTATTATGCTAATTATTCATTCATTTTCTACCGCTTTTCCTCACGAGGGTCGCGGGGGTGCTGGAGCCTATCCCAGCTGTCTTCGGGCGAGAGGCGGGGTACACCCTGGACTGGTCGCCAGCCAATCACAGGGCACATATAGACAAACAACCTTGAATACTAATTATTATGCTAATTATTCATTCATTCATTTTCTACCACTTTTCCTCACGAAGGTCGTGCGGGGTGCTGGAGCCTATCCCAGCTGTCTTCGGGCGAGAGGCGGGGTACACACACCCTGGACTGGTCGCCTGCCAATCACAGGGCACATATAGACAAACAACCTCGAATACTAATTATTATGCTAATTATTCATTCATTCATTTTCTACCGCTTTTCCTCACGAGGGCCGTGGGGGGTGCTGGAGCCTATCCCAGCTGTCTTCGGGCGAGAGGCGGGGTACACCCTGGACCGGTCGCCAGCCAATCACAGGGCACATATAGACAAACAACCTTGAATACTAATTATTATGCTAATTATTCATTCATTCATTTTCGTGGGTGGTGTTGGAGCCTATCCCAGCTGTTTTCCGGCGAGAGGCGGGGTACACACACACCCTGAACTGGTCGCCAGCCAATCACAGGGCACATATATAGACAAACAACCTTGAATACTAATTATTATGCTAATTATTCAGTCATTCATTTTCGCGGGGGTGCTGGAGCCTATCCCAGCTGTCTTCGGGCGAGAGGCGGGGTACACCCTGGACTGGTCGCCAGCCAATCACAGGGCACATATAGACAAACAACCTTGAATACTAATTATTATGCTAATTATTCATTCATTCATTTTCTACCGCTTTTCCTCACGAGGGTCGTGGGGGGTGCTGGAGCCTATCCCAGCTGTCTTCAGGCGAGAGGCGGGGTACACCCTGGACTGGTCGCCTGCCAATCACAGGGCACATATAGACAAACAACCTTGAATACTAATTATTATGCTAATTATTCATTCATTCATTTTCGTGGGTGGTGCTGGAGCCTATCCCAGCTGTTTTCCGGCGAGAGGCGGGGTACACACACCCTGAACTGGTCGCCAGCCAATCACAGGGCACATATAGACAAACAACCTCGAATACTAATTAATATGCTAATTATTCATTCATTCATTTTCTACCGCTTTTCCTCACGAAGGTCGCGCGGGGTGCTGGAGCCTATCCCAGCTGTCTTCAGGCGAGAGGCGGGGTACACACTGGACTGGTCGCCAGCCAATCACAGGGCACATATAAAAAAACAACCTTGAATACTAATTATTATGCTAATTATTCATTCATTCATTTTCGTGGGTGGTGCTGGAGCCTATCCCAGCTGTCTTCGGGCGAGAGGCGGGGTACACCCTGGACCGGTCGCCAGCCAATCACAGGGCACATATAGACAAACAACCTTGAATACTAATTATTATGCTAATTATTTATTCATTCATTCATTTTCTACTGCTTTTCCTCACGAGAGTCGCGGGGGGGCTGCTGGAGCCTATCCCAGCTGTCTTCGGGCGAGAGGCGGGGTACACACACCCCGGACTGGTCGCCTGCCAATCACAGGGCACATATAGACAAACAACCTTGAATACTAATTCATTCATTCATTCATTTTCTACCGCTTTTCCTCACGAAGGTCGCGCGGGGGTGCTGGAGCCTATCCCAGCTGTCTTCGGGCGAGAGGCGGGGTACACCCTGGACTGGTCGCCAGCCAATCACAGGGCACATATAGACAAACAACCTTGAATACTAATTATTATGCTAATTATTCATTCATTCATTTTCGTGGGTGGTGCTGGAGCCTATCCCAGCTGTCTTCCGGCGAGAGGCGGGGTACACCCTGGACTGGTGGCCAGCCAATCACAGGGCACATATAGACAAACAACCTTGAATACTAATTATTATGCTAATTATTCATTCATTCATTTTCGCGGGGGTGCTGGAGCCTATCCCAGCTGTCTTCGGGCGAGAGGCGGGGTACACACACCCCGGACTGGTCGCCAGCCAATCACAGGGCACATATAGACAAACAACCTTGAATACTAATTCATTCATTCATTCATTTTCTACCGCTTTTCCTCACGAAGGTCGCGCGGGGTGCTGGAGCCTATCCCAGCTGTCTTCGGGCGAGAGGCGGGGTACACCCTGGACTGGTCGCCAGCCAATCACAGGGCACATATAGACAAACAACATTGAATACTAATTATTATGCTAATTATTCATTCATTCATTTTCTACCGCTTTTCCTCACGAAGGTCGTGCGGGGTGCTGGAGCCTATCCCAGCTGTCTTCGGGCGAGAGGCGGGGTACACACACCCTGGACTGGTCGCCTGCCAATCACAAGGCACATATAGACAAACAACCTTGAATACTAATTATTATGCTAATTATTGGAACACAAAATGTGTTTGGTGAACTCATTGACCTTTGACCTGCACACACAAGTGAAGCAAATCACGAGAAAGCGTATTTAAGGAGGCCAATTTCAATTAGCATCTTCTCTGAAGAGTAGCACCACGGTAGCCTCAAAACAACAGTCACATGACCTGAGAGCAAAAATGGTTCAACATCATGGTCTAGGGGAAGGATACAAAAGCTAGCCGAGAGAGGTTCCACTCTGAGGAACATAGCGTTGAAATGGAAGACCAGCTCCAAAGACCTCCAACATGATCTTGGTGCAGATGGTGTCACCGTGCATCCTTCAGCTATATATGTTGGAATCCCACTCCTGGTAATGAAGGTGTGGATGTTTTACAGGTGGTGAGCAACCTGACCTACCACAGGATGGCCATGCACGAGGGCGTGGACACTCACACTCTGAGGAAGGCCCTGTGGAACTACATCCACTGCCTCTACGGCATACGGTCAGCCAGGCTCCGCCCCTTTACGCACCTCCTGCCGCCGCCACCGTTTACCCAACCCCCGGTCCTGTATCGCTCTCAGATACGACGACTACGACTACGGCAGCGTGAACGTGTTGCTGGAGCGCTCCTTGAAGATGTTTGTCAAGACCATGGCCTGCTACCCCGAGCAAATCACCGCACGCGTCTACCATGCCTTCTGGAGACACTTCCGACACTCCGAGAAGGTACGCACACGCTTCCTCACGCTTCCTCACGCTTCCTCACGCTTCCTCACGCTTCCTCACGCTTCCTCACGCTTCCTCACGCTTCCTCACGCATCCTCACGCATCCTCGGCTAGATGTTGTTCATTAGCGTCAAGAAGAAGGTCAAAATACGTAAGAGAAGAAGTTTAGAGAAACATTCCATTTAGCACTTTTTTCTCATTTGTTTACTATATTTTTTATTCAAGAAAAAATATATCATTTACAAATAAAAAATGAAATACATTTATGAAAAAAATGAATTTAAGAGAATAAAGTAGTAAATGTATGAGAAAAATGTTGTAAATTCATTCGATTAAAATAATTTAAATTATTTTTATTTAATTAAAAATTATTTTTATTTAAATAATAAAATAATTTATTAATTTTTTAAATAAATTAATTTTTTATTAATTTAAAATATATATATATATATATATATATAAATAAATAAAAAATAAATTCATAGGAATAAATTCATAAATTTATGAGAAAAAAAAACGTACAAAAAAAGTTGTAATATTATCTTTGCCAAAGGTCACATACAAGTCCCCCCCCGTTGATTGTGACCACAAAGTATTCAAATAATCTGACATTTCAAGAAGTTTCGTGTCGTAAATTTATGAGAAAAAATATGAATGAAATAAAATGTTGTAAATGTAATATCTTTCTGAGAAAAAGATGACAGAAATGTATAAAAAACAGTTGTCATTTTATGAGAATAAATTCAAAATATTAAGAGAAAAAAGTCACGATTTGATGCCAATAAACTTGTTGCAAGGAAAAATGACATCATTTTAGCAAGATAAAGTAAAAAAAAATAATTAAGTTTTGATATGAGAAACACCGCAAAATAAAGTTACAATTTTTGGAAAATTATTCAGGGAGAAACTTCAAAATAAAGTAATAATAATAAATATGTACAAGAAGTAGTAGTTGGAAAATGGGGAAAAATATGAAATAAAAGCTGTAATTTTAAGAAAACTGAATCTAAATATTAAGAGAAAAGTCATAACATAATATTTTGAGGACAAAATATAGTTGAAATACAAAAGAGACTTTGAAAATTTTTTTGCAATATTGTGTGACACAAATGAAATAAAAGAAAGTTGTCATTTTGGGGAAAAAAGCAGCATTATTATTGGAATAAAGTATAAAAATGTGCAGAAAATTGGGAAAAAAACAGCTGTCATTTTATGAGAATAAATTCAAAATATTAAGAGAAAAAAGTCACAATTTCACGCCAATAAACTTGTAAAAATGACATCATTTTAGTAGGATAAAGTTGACATCTAAACCAAAAAAATGTATGTTTTTTGTTGAAAAATTAAGTTTTGATATGAGAAACCTGGCAAAATAAAGTTTAAATTTTTGGAAAATTAGTCAGGGAGAAAACAAAACAAAATAAAGTAAAAATAATAAATATGTACAAGAAGTAGTAGTTGGAAAATGGGGAAAAATATGAAATAAAAGCTGTAATTTGAAGAAAACTGAATCTAAACATTAAGAGAAAAGTCATAACATAATATTTTGAGGACAAAATATAGTTGAAATATAAAAGAGATTTTGTGACACAAATGAAATAAAAGAAAGTTGTCATTTTGGGACAATCAGGTTGGGGAAAAAGCAGCATTATTATTGGAATAAAGTATAAAAATGTGCAGAAAATTGGGGAAAAAACAGCTGTCATTTTATGAGAATAAATTCCAAATATTAAGAGAAAAAAGTCACAATTTGACGCCAATAAACTTGTAATGTTATAAGGAAAAATTACATCATTTTAGCAAGTTTTGCTATGAGAAACACGGCAAAATAAAGTTAAAATATTTGGAAAATTAGTCGGGGAGAAACTTTGAAATAAAGTAATAATAATAAATATGTACAAGAAGTACTAGTTGGAAAATGGGGAAAAATATGAAACAAAAGCTGTAATATTATTGTAAATATTAAGAGAAAATAACAATAGAATAACAATAGAATTATAGAATAACATTGTTATTATGAGTAGCATAGAGTTGAAATATGAAAGAAAAATACTTTAAAAAAAAGTTGTAATATTATGGGACACAAACAAAACAAAATAAAGTTGTAAAATGAGTCATTTTTGTAGCATGGACTTGAAAACTGCTTTAATTTTACGAGAATCAGGTCAAAATATGAAGAGAAAAGTCATAACCTCGATGATGAATAAAAGTGTCATTTTCGTAGCATAAAGTTGAAATATATTTTTATTTCCATAACACAAAGAAACCCCGTTTAGATGTCGTCATATCACGAGAAAGAACATCTCAACAGAGTAGCTCCAGTGGTCGTGACCTCCAGTACGTATGCGGTGATGATGTCATGTGCGTCTGTACATCAGGTCCACGCCAGCCTCATCGTGATGGAGGCTCGCATGCAGGCGGCGCTGCTGTACACCCTGCGAGCCATCACCCACTACATGAGATGACGGGACGGGATCGAACGTCGCGGATGCTGAGCCAGCGGTGTTGCCGTTGTAACCACGGCACCCCCTCCCTTTAGAGAATAACCTTTCCCCGCATATGCAGTCAATGCTCGTGTTTGCATATCCTTTTTTGTTCCAGTGTTAAAAAAAAAATTGCCAGCGCCAGTGTCCTTCTATTTAAAATGTGTTACTTATTTTGCACTGAAAGTCCACGTGAGGATGTGAAGGCTCGGCATATCAACCGGCCTCCATTAGGGGGGAATGTTGCTATTTTAGCCCATCGTACGACTACTCACTCGGCCGTCAGCGTCCTCCGCACACTGACGGCTGAGACTGAAAGAGATTGAAAAGGAAAAGCTTGTATTTTTCTATACAATAAAGAAAAACTTTACAAAATGGCGAAAAAAAAAAGTGGTCTGGTGGGTGATTTTTTAGATGCAATGCGCTAATACGCCGCTAGATGTCGACAAATACAAGCGTAGCGCGTTGACTGTCTTGACTGTTACCGCCGCCGGGTATGAAACTTTTTCTCACTTCATAGAAACAGTCCGTGCACGTAGTGACGTCACCACCCGACCGGACTTAATCTTTACTGTTACGCAAAAGTGGAATGCGGTGGCGCCATCTCTCCTTATTACCTCCCATTTTTTCCCCTCCCCTCTGCTTCTTTAGCGCGCGCGTCTGTCTTCCTTCCTCAGGGGTGGGCCAAGTGTACTTCCGGTCCAGGAGCGCGCTCACGCCGAAAAGTTGCGCAGCTGACTGAGCAAGTGGCAGCCGGCTTCCCTCACCCCCCCCAGGAGCCGTGACACCTCACACACAAGACGGCCTCCACTGGTGAGTTCCCATTCTTGTTCTTGTCATTCCAAACACTTGTTTTGGGATTTAATGTGTGTGTGTGTGTGTGTGTGTGTGTGTGTGTGTGTAGCTAAGTGATTTCCCAGAAAGATTCCCAGATCAGGAATCTCTTGCATAAGACTGTTGTGGGTCTGGGACTAATTGTGTTCTTTCTGCCGCGTTGTGTTGTTGTGTGTTGTTGTGCTCCTCAAATGACTTAGAAGGTCCCAGATGCCCCCCCCCCCGTACTTCACTGGGACGTAGTGCGTGGGGGGGGGGCGTGTTGAGTCACTTGAGCCGTGAAGTTGGGAGCCAACTCCGAAACTTTATTGAAGGAGCGGAGTCGAAGGGTCAAAGTAGAAGTAGAATCCACGGATTCATCTGGGACCCCCCCCCCCCCCCCCCCACACACACACACACACAGGAAGCTGCATGAGGAAAAGGTTTGGCCGTGTGCATCCTTCTCCGCATTGCCGACCCGTTTAGACCCGCATCCGAGCCGCAATCGGACCCGGTCTTATGTGTCACGTCGGGCCTTCCCGGGCTTCCATCCATACATCCATCATAGCTCTCTTAAAAGGAGGAAAACCGACTCCCATCACTTCCTGTTTCTTGATGAGGTCACTTCCTGTCTTGAGCCTGTGGGTGCTAGTTAGGCAGGAAGGAAGGAAGGAGGCGGGGTCAGCTGTTTTTTTTCGGTGGCTTCACGGGCCGACGTTCTCGATCGCCAGAACCTCCATCGAGGTTGATCAGATGTCAGGTGGATGCCGCACACCTGCGTCTCACACACACACACACACACACACACACACTAGTAGTGCTGTGTGTGTGTGTGTGTGTGGTTACCATAGCAACAGGCTATCAGCATTCCAGTGCTGAACACAGACAGGAATGTCTTCAAATCAGGAGGATATGACGACATCGTGGGGAAACAGGACTTTTCCTTTTCCTTCGCTACCCCCCCCCCCCCCCCACCATTCCACCCCCCCCCCCCCCCCATACCTGTGTGTGTGTGTGTGTGAGACAGCCCGCTTCCCATTGTCCTATCATCCTGAACACTCGCACCCGGCATCCTGTCGGGGCTTCCTGTCAATGTGAGAACGAGTGAGGCTAAAACAGAAAAGTAAAAGGAGAGAAAAGAGGAAGAGGAGGAGAAGAAGAAGAGAGGATCTCGCTGGTGTGAAAGTACACAACACCGCACATCTGATGTGTGTGTGTGTGTATATATGTGTGTGGTAGAATTCCCCACCGGGAGAAGCTTATCTCCGTGCAGGAAAAGGGTGTGTCGCTCAGATGTTTGCTGACACGATGGAAGCTACCATTGGAGCTTTTAGTAGTAATTTGTGTTGATGAGCACCAAACGTGCCACACGGAGCGCCACAATGTCGGTTTTTATTGTGCTCTACTTCTTTTTACACTTGCATGACAGGTCATTTGACATTTGGGTGACAGTTTGACCCTGGAACAGACGACTATTGATGAATGAGGGTGTTGTATAGTGAGTTGTGTTGCTTTCATGGTAGCTTGTGTGGCTTCTAGAACAAATAGAATGTGTGTATGTGGGGGGGGGGGATTTTTTTTTTACAGAAGTTTCATCACCCAGGCAAACAAAAAAAAAAGAGGCGGGGGGTGGGGGGGGGCAAGGGTGTTGGATGTGGCACTGCAGCTGTTTTGTATCATGTGTGTATTGTGTGTGTGTGTGTGTGTGTGGACGCCGCTGTCCCGTTTTCAGGAAAGGGGGCGGGGATTGGCTGGCATCAGCGGGGTGGACAGGAAGCTCTAGCAGTGCTAACTTCCTGTCGGCCCCCTGATGGTCCACCTGATAGCGGAGGAGTGTGTGTTGTGGCCACGTTTCTTCCTCCGTGAGGGCACATCCACCGCCATCTTTGTTATTGTGCAGGGCTGCCATCTATTTGTGGTGGTGGCAAACGAGGGAATGGAGGGGGGGGGGGGTCAAAGGTTCATGACTCATTAGCAATAAAAAACAATTTGTAACGTGGCAGCAAAACAGATGTCTAGCCTTATAACGTCCAAATCCCCTCCACGGGCATTCATATTCATATTTTTTCTCATAAATTTATGACATGAAACATCTTTAAATGTGAGATTATTTGAATACTTTGTGGTAACAACCAACAGGAGGGGGGGGGACTTGTATGTGACCTTTGGCCTTGGGCAAAGATAATATTACAACTTTTTTCGTACGTCTTTTTTTCCTCGTAAATTTATGAATTTATTCCTATGAATTTATTTTTGTAAATTTACATTTTTTTAAAAAATCTCATAAATTAGCATTTTAATCTAATGAATTTACAACATTTTTCTCATACATTTACTACTTTATTCTCTTAAATTATTTTTTTCATAAATGTATTTCATTTTTTATTTGTAAATGATTTTTTTTATATTAAAAATATAGTTAACGAATGTGAAAAAAGTGCTAAATATAATGGAATAATGATGTAAATTTACTAGAAAAATGTTGTACATTTTATACATTTCTGTCATCTTTTTCTCAGAAATATATTACCTTTACAACATTTTATTTCATTCATATTTTTTCTCATAAATTTACGACTCAAAATTTCTTGAAATGTGAGATTATTTGAATATTTTGTGGTAACAACCAACAGGAGGGGGGGGGCACTTGTATGTGACCTTTGGCCTTGGGCAAAAATAATATTACAACTTTTTTTTGTACGTCTTTTTTTTCTCATAAATTTATGAATTTATTCCTATGAATTTATTTTTGTAAATTTACATGTTTTTTAAATCTCACAAATTAGCATTTTAATCTAATGAATTTACAACATTTTTCTCAAACATTTACTACTTTATTCTCTTAAATTATTTTTTTTCATAAATGTATTTCATTTTTTATTTGTAAATGATTTATTTTAAAATTAAAAATATAGTTAACGAATGTGAAAAAAGTGCTAAATGTAATGGAATAATGATGTAAATTTACTAGAAAAATGTTGCACATTTTATACATTTCTGTCATCTTTTTCTCAGAAATATATTATATTTACAACATTTTATTTCATTCATATTTTTTCTCATAAATTTACGACACAAAACTTCTTGAAATGTGAGATTATTTGAATATTTTGTGGTAACAACCAACAGGAGGGGGGGGGGGGCGACTTGTATGTGACCTTTGGCCTTGGGCAAAGATAATATTACAACTTTTTTCGTACGTCTTTTTTTCCTCGTAAATTTATGAATTTATTCCTATGAATTTATTTTTGTAAATTTACATTTTTTTTTAAAAATCTCATAAATTAGCATTTTAATCTAATGAATTTACAACATTTTTCTCATACATTTACTACTTTATTCTCTGAAATTAATTTTTTTCATAAATGTATTTCATTTTTTATTTGTAAATGATTTGTTTTTAAATTAAAAATATAGTTAACGAATGTGAAAAAAGTGCTAAATGTAATGGAATAATGATGTAAATTTACTAGAAAAATGTTGTACATTTTATACATTTCTGTATTTTTCTCAGAAATATATTACATTTACAACATTTTATTTAATTCATATTTTTTCTCATAAATTTACGACACAAAATTTCTTGAAATGTGAGATTATTTGAATATTTTGTGGTAATAACCAACAGGAGGGGGCACTTGTATGTGACCTTTGGCCTTGGGCAAAAATAATATTACAACTTTTTTTTGTACGTCTTTTTTTTCTCATAAATTTATGAATTTATTCCTATGAATTTATTTTTTATTTTTATAATTTACATTTTTTTTAAATCTCATAAATTAGCATTTTAATCTAATGAATTTACATTTTTTTTCTCATACATTTACTACTTTATTCTCTTAAATTCATTTTTTTCATAAATGTATTTCATTTTTTATTTGTACATTTTTAATTTTTCTTGAATAAAAAACAAATTTGAAAAAAGTGCTAAATGTAATGAAATAATGTTGTAAATTTACTAGAAAAATGATGCACATTTCATACAATTCCGTCATCTTTTTCTCAGAAATATATTACATTTACAACATTTTTTTTATTCATATTTTTTCTCATAAATTTATGTTTTTTTTCTGTAAATTGCCAAATTTTTTTCTATAAAAAATGTACAACTTTGGTGAATTTCCAGCCTTCATTTCCAGACATTTACAAACAAATGTTCTTAAATTGCCTTGAATGGAAGCACAATAAATGAATGCCTGTTCCTGGATGGGTGGATGGCTTGCATGATGTGCAGGTGTACCTAATGAAGAGCATCATTCCCAGAATAGCACCCCCACCGCAAAACAACCCCCCCCCCAAAAAAAAGAAAACAGTTGAACACACATTGAAGTTGAGCTGCACGCTGACTTTTAACGTGTGTCAGTTTGCAATGATGACACACGGCTGTTTGTTTCAACACACACACACACACACACACACACACACACACACACACACACAGAGGTATTGACCAGAGAGGATGACACACTCGTCCTTCTCGAAACTGCGAAGCCAAAAGAGGAAGTGGCAAACCTCGCACGTCTCTTTCTGATCTCCTCACGCTTCTTCCTCTTTCTCTTCCCCTCCCCTCCCCTCCCCTCCCCTGCCTGCAGTGGCGATGGTGATTGACAGGTGATCTGACAGAGGAAGACATCAGGTGAGAGCAACTTTCTTCCCGATCCGCCGTTGATTTTGGTGTCGCTGGTGCGGCCGGTGTGTTCCTCTTGTGGTGTAGACAACTTCTCTAAACCGGCAGGACTTCCTGAGGCGGATCAACGTCATGTCGATACGACTGATGCTGGCGTCCGCTGGACACTTTATTAGGGACGCCTGAGATCTTTCTAATGCAGTCCGACCTCTGAAGTTGATTCGGAAAACTTTCAACCCACAGAAAGTCATGGAAATACAAAATGATCAGTTCCAGGGTCAAACTGTGGCCATTTTCACTGTTTAATGCGGGAAGTTCTATGACATCCCCCCAAGTCGGATTCCGCTGATGAAGAACGTTGAGATTAGCTTAGCGTCTCAAAAAGAATAATATATTTCTTCTTACACATTTTTTTCTATAATTATTCCTGTAATATTTTTACTTTATTCACATCATTTTCCATAATTTATTGGTAAAATGTTATTTTTCCTCGTATACATTTTTGTAAAATTATGACTATTTCCTTGTGATATTTTGACAAAAATTTTTGACCTCGTTTTCTCAAAAATCACAACTTTGTTGTTTTTCATAATACTACAAATTTTTAAAAAATATTGTCTTTTGGTTAGTATTTCAAGTTTATGCTCTAAAATATAATTCTTCATCATAAACATTACAGATTATTCCTGTAAATTTTTTATTCGCATAATTTTCCATAATTTATTGGTAAAATGTTATTTTTCCTCGCATACATTTTTGTAAAATTATGACTATTTCCTTGTGATATTTTGACTAAATTTTTTGACCTCGTTTTCTCAAAAATCACAACATTGTTGTTTTTCGTAATACTAAAAATTTTGAAAAAATATTGTCTTTTGGTTAGTATTTCAAGTTTATGCTCTAAAATATAATTCTTCATCATAAACATTAAAGATTATTCCTGTAAATTTTTTATTCACATAATTTTCCATAATTTATTGGTAAAATGTTATTTTTCCTCGTATACATTTTTGTAAAATTATGACTATTTCCTTGTGATATTTTGACAAAAAAATTTTTTTGACCTTGTTTTCTCAAAAATCACAACATTGTTGTTTTTCATAATACTACAAATTTTTAAAAAATATAGTATTTTGGTTAGTATTTCAAGTTTATGCTCTAAAATATAATTCTTCATCATAAACATTAAAGATTATTCCTGTAAATTTTTTATTCACATAATTTTCCATAATTTATTGGTAAAATGTTATTTTTCCTCGTATACATTTTTGTAAAATTATGACTATTTCCTTGTGATATTTTGACTAAATTATTTTGACCTTGTTTTCTCAAAAATCACAACATTGTTGTTTTTCGTAATACTACAAATTTTGAAAAAATATTGTCTTTTGGTTAGTATTTCAAGTTTATGCTCTAAAATATAATTCTTCATCATAAACATTAAAGATTATTCCTGTAGAATTTTTATTCACATAATTTTCCGTAATTTATTGGTAAAATGTTATTTTTCCTCGTATACATTTTTGTAAAATTATGACTATTTCCTTGTGATATTTTGACTAAATTTTTTTGACCCCGTTTTCTCAAAAATCACATTGTTGTTTTTCGTAATACTACAAATTTTGAAAAAATATTGTCTTTTGGTTAGTATTTCAAGTTTATGCTCTAAAATATAATTCTTCATCATAAACATTAAAGATTATTCCTGTAAAATTTTTAATCACATAATTTTCCATAATTTATTGGTAAAATGTTATTTTTCCTCGTATACATTTTTGTAAAATTATGACTATTTCCTTGTGATATTTTGACTAAATTATTTTGACCTTGTTTTCTCAAAAATCACAACATTGTTGTTTTTCATAATACTACACCTTTTGAAAAAATATAGTATTTTGGTTAGTATTTCAAGTTTATGCTCTAAAATATAATTCTTCATCATAAACATTAAAGATTATTCCTGTAAAATTTTTATTCACATAATTTTCCATAATTTATTGGTAAAATGTTATTTTTCCTTGCATACATTTTTGTAAAATTATGACTTTCCTTGTGATATTTTGACTAAATTTTTTGACCTCGTTTTCTCAAAAATCACAACATTGTTGTTTTTCGTCATACTACAAATTTTGAAAAAATATAGTATTTTGGTTAGTATTTCAAGTTTATGCTCTAAAATATAATTCTTCATCATAAACATTAGAGATTATTCCTGTAAAATTTTTATTCACATAATTTTCCATAATTTATTGGTAAAATGTTATTTTTCCTCGTATACATTTTTGTAAAATTATGACTATTTCCTTGTGATATTTTGACAAAATTTTTTGACCTCGTTTTCTCAAAAATCACAACTTTGTTGTTTTTCATAATACTACAAATTTTTTTAAATATTGTCTTTTGGTTAGTATTTCAAGTTTATGCTCTAAAATATAATTCTTTATCATAAACATTAAAGATTATTCCTGTAAAATTTTTATTCACATAATTTTCCATAATTTATTGGTAAAATGTTATTTTTCCTCGCATATATTTCTGTAAAATTATGACTATTTCCTTGTGATATTTTGACTAAATTTTTTGACCTTGTTTTCTCAAAAATCACAACTTTGTTGTTTTTCATAATACTACAAATTTTGAAAAAATATTGTCTTTTGGTTAGTATTTCAAGTTTATGCTCTAAAATATAATTCTTCATCATAAACATTACAGATTATTCCTGTAAATTTTTTATTTACATAATTTTCCATAATTTATTGGTAAAATGTTATTTTTCCTCGTATACATTTTTGTAAAATTATGACTTAATATGAATATTAAGTCATATATATTAATATGAATTATGTTTTTTCTAACCCTCCTTGCCTTCACGTCAGCAGACGCCGTCCGTCTCCCGGCTGCTTATTATGGGGTGTGCTTGCTGTAAGCAGAAGAAGTCCGCCAAGTTGGAAGCCGCCACGTTAGCCATCGCCGGCGGCAACGCCTCCGAGCTGTCCCCTGGCGACGTGGACGGCGGCTCGTCGACGGGCTTGGTGCAGGGCCGCTACTGTCCCGACCCCACGCAGGCCATCCCCGACTTCAACAAGGGCTTCTCGTCCAGCGCCATCTTCCCCAACTCCAACACGCAGCAGTGGGCTGGCGGCATCACAAGTAGGCTCCACCTCCCGCCGAGGCAAAGCATGCTAGCTTGGATTTAGCGCATATCACACGCGAGTGTCACTTTCCCACTTACCGCTTTTCCAAACTGTGAGTTCACTCAAAATATGACAACTCCTTCCTCCTCCGCATGCTGGCCAGGCGCCGGCGTCACGCTCTTCATCGCCCTCTACGACTACGATGCTCGCACCGATGATGACCTCACCTTCCAGAAAGGGGAGAAGTTCCAGATCATCAACAACACGTGAGCGCTGATGTCATGATGTCATCATCATAACAATCAGTCAATGACAACACAACTCAACAAAACACGCACTTTGCAATCATCAACATCTGAGAAGTAAAAAGTTCCAGGACGTCCAATGATTAATATTAATAATAATAATAAATAAATAATAATAAACAGTGAAAACTCATCGTATTTTTGCGAATGATGTCGCCGAGCGGCACCATGTTACTATTAAACAAAAGAGGGCCGACCGAAAAATGTTAAAAAGCCATTTAAAAAGCTTTGGGACTCCAGCAAACCACAGCGAGAGCCATTATTCACAGATTTTTTGAAAACATGAAACAGTACTGAACCTTTCCTGGAGTGTCCGGCCCACCAAAATAACCCCTAAGAGCGCAGCCACAACTCATCCAAGAGGTCACAAAAGACCCCACAGCAGCATCCAAAGAAGTGCAGGTCTCACTTGCCTCACTCTACCTCTAAATGTAGTTAGAATGTTGTATTGTGGTAGTTTCAGAAATCCAAATACAGCCGAATAGGTGCAGATTCTGGAAGAACTAGAAAGCTTTCTGTGCTGGTTATTGTGTGTAGCTGCTCTATAGGAGTCCATAACTCAATACAAAGGGCCAAAAATGAGCAAAAATAGGTCCCCTTTAAGGCCAGTGTTTATGACTCCACCATAAGAAAGACACTGGGCAAAAACGGCCTGCATGGCAGAGTTCCAAGACCAAAACCACGTCTCGATTTTGCCAGAAAACATCTTGATGATCCCTGAGACCGTATTTCAGAAAAAAGACGATATCAACAGTAAAATACGGTGGTGGTAGTGCGATGGTCTG
The DNA here is from genome assembly GCF_030265055.1 of Doryrhamphus excisus. Taxonomy (NCBI): domain Eukaryota; kingdom Metazoa; phylum Chordata; class Actinopteri; order Syngnathiformes; family Syngnathidae; genus Doryrhamphus; species Doryrhamphus excisus. The sequence goes on along the minus strand of NC_080479.1, from coordinate 544,680 downwards.
GGGCTGTTTTGCTGCTTCAGGACCAGGAAGAAATTGGAAAAATGGAAAAATTCTGCTGATTCTACTGCAGTTGTTGCTGCTAACAAGTTTAGGGGACACATTAGCCATGTAGCATTGCGATTTTTTTTCCTCCCTTCATCATAAAAAATTTAATTTAAAAATGCATTTTGTGTTGAGTTGTGTTGTCATTGACTAATATTTACATTTGTTTGATGTAAAATACTAAAAAAATACCAAATACTTTTAGGATTATGTGCTTGAAACTACAGCAAATAACCATATGGTACTTTTGTGTAGTTATTTACATGTTATAGTATTTCACCATCTACACTATATCAGTCTGATCAATTAGTAGTAATTTATGTTTAAATATCTACACGGCGTTACAAGCATGTCATTTAATATTGAAAAAAAGGCTATTTTGATTATTGGATGTTTGTTTTTATTTTTATTAAATTTTTTAAAATTATTTTTTAAATTAAATTTATTAGTAATTTATGTTTAAATATCTACACGGCGTTACAAGCATGTCATTTAATATTGAAAAAAGGCTATTTTGATTATTGTATGTTTGTTTTTATTTTTATTAAATTTTTTAAAATTATTTTTTAAATTAAATGTATTAGTAATTTATGTTTAAATATCTACACGGCGTTACAAGCATGTCATTTAATATTGAAAAAAGGCTGTTTTGATTATTGGATGTTTGTTTTTATTTTAATTAAATTTTTTTAAATTATTTTTTAAATCAAATTTATTAGTAATTTATGTTTAAATATCTACACGGCGTTACAAGCATGTCATTTAATATTGAAAAAAGGCTATTTTGATTATTGTATGTTTGTTTTTATTTTAATTAAATTTTTTTAAATTATTTTTTAAATTAAATTTATTAGTAATTTATGTTTAAATATCTACACGGCGTTACAAGCATGTCATTTAATATTGAAAAAAGGCTATTTTGATTATTGGATGTTTGTTTTTATTTTAATTAAATTTTTTAAAATTATTTTTTAAATTAAATTTATTAGTAATTTATGTTTAAATATCTACACGGCGTTACAAGCATGTCATTTAATATTGAAAAAAAGGCTATTTTGATTATTGGATGTTTGTTTTTATTTTAATTAAATTTTTTAAAATTATTTTTAAAATTAAATTTATTAGTAATTTATGTGTAAATATCTACACGGCGTTACAAGCATGTCATTTAATATTGAAAAAAGGCTATTTTGATTATTGTATGTTTGTTTTTATTTTAATTTAATTTTTTAAAATTATTTTTTAAATTAAATTTATTAGTAATTTATGTTTAAATATCTACACGGCGTTACAAGCATGTCATTTAATATTGAAAAAAGGCTATTTTGATTATTGGATGTTTGTTTTTATTTTAATTAAATTTTTTTAAATTATTTTTTGAATTAAATTTATTTAAAAAAATTTAAAAATATAACAAACTTTTTTTTAAATGTCCTTTGAATTTACTGTATTTGTCTTCGGCCAAGGAAATCTCACGTTGTTGACATATGTCATCAAAGCCATTAATCATTGCTTGTAATGCCAGTTTATGCCTGAAGGGGCGATATTGAGTCATTTTGGTCATCAATGTAAAATCAATGAGGGATTGGTTGGCACTAAAAAATATATGCTGTGTTTTTTTTGTTTGTTTTTAAAGAGAGGGCGACTGGTGGGAGGCTCGCTCTTTAGATACTGGGAACGCTGGTTACATCCCATCCAACTACGTAGCTCCTGTTGACTCCATACAGGCTGAAGAGTGAGTACACACACACACACATACACACACACACACGTATGTGCGGTACGTGGCTACCACTTACATGTTTGGTCCGCCCCGTCTGACCTGAGCTGCGTTCCCATGGTGACAGGTGGTATTTTGGAAAGATGGGGAGGAAGGATGCAGAGAGACAGCTTCTGGGCCACGGAAACCAGAGGGGAACTTTCCTCATACGAGAGAGCGAGACCACCAAAGGTTGACTGACCACACACACACACACACACACACACTCCGCTGCTTTAAAATTCACAACGCAGATGAAAAAGCGTTTTTATTGTCGTGAATTCACTTTCACTTCCATTTTCATGTTTTTCTCATTTTACAAGGAACACTGAATTCATCACACAGCAACTACACGCTCAAAAGGGTATCTAAGAAATGTACAAGATAAGTTCAAATAGCTTAAAAAATAGATAATTAATAGATTTTAAACTGGTGTTGGTACTTGTATAGTTCTTGGCTAACTTTTGAGTGTCAAGTTGCTGTGTGATGAGTTTAGTGTGAATCATTTTGAGGTTAATTTAAAGGCCTACCTGGTCCTCACGGACATCAGAGTATCTGATACACAGGAAATTGAACACATTAACTTTGACTTGACTTTGTAATGAACTTTATTTAATGTAATTTAAATGTTAAGTTTTAGAAATAATTTGACAATTTTTATTAAAGAAAATTTGTAAAAATGCTAAATTTTTCTTCATTTTCGAATGTGCTATTTGAAGTGTTTGACTACAGCCCGAATGTTCCTTCATATTCTTCATACCCGACTGACACAGGTGTACCTAATGTTGTGTCCCGCCACAGGAGCTTACTCGCTGTCCATCCGGGACTGGGACGACAACAAGGGCGACCACGTGAAGCACTATAAGATCCGCAAACTGGACAACGGGGGCTACTACATCACCACCCGCTCCCAGTTTGACACGGTGCAGCAACTGGTGGAGCACTACACAGGTAGCACCGGCTTTCTCCTTCTTTGACTCCTCTGGTCTCCACATTGTGGACTTTGGTCCACAATATGCTGTACTGGGAATGTTATATCTCCCCCTGGTGGATGGTGTTTGTATTACAAGCACAAGGCTCGGAGTGTGTTCGTTTACACGTTTCCTTGAATGTATCACCTGCTTTTATTTCCTGTTTTTATTTTTTTTATCCCCCCTTGCCTATGTGTGTTTTTTCCGCCCCCCTCCTGCACCCCCCCTCTCTCTCGCTCAGAGAGAGCCGCGGGGCTGTGCTGCCGCTTGATTGGCAGCTGCAAGCGGGGCATGCCGAAGCTGGCCGACTTATCGGTGAAGACCAAGGACATGTGGGAGATTCCTCGCGAATCCCTGCAGCTGATTAAGAAACTGGGCAACGGCCAGTTTGGAGAAGTCTGGATGGGTAGGACTTATGGGGGGGTTGATGTAGTGGGGGGGGGGGGCGAGGGGGTCCTTGAGGGTCACAGTGTGGGTGCAAACCTGGGTAATAAGGTACGGTCTGGGAGTGATATACATTATATGGACATATGTATTGGGACACCCCTCCCCATGTAGGGTGTGTCCCGGTACTTTTGTCAGGTGTACAGATTGGACCCCCCCCTCTCCCCCGCCGTTTTTTTGTTGTTGCATGTGCATGTACCATCATCTCACCCCACCTCTTTCTGACCCCCTCACCCGTCTGCCCGCCCTCCTACGTGTCATCCGTCTTTCCACCCCCACCCCGCCCACCCCCACCCCCATCCATCCCGCCATCAGACACTAACGACGGGCTGTGTTACTACCTGACCAAGCCCTGCTGCAACACCACCCCGCTCACATTGGGCCTGGGGCGGGACGCCTGGGAGGTGCCCCGGTCCATGCTGGCCCTGCAAAGGAAGCTGGGCCAGGGCTGCTTCGGGGACGTGTGGATGGGTGAGCCTGTTGCTAGGATACTTCCATTTGTAGTTTTTTTTTTTAAACAAAATCAGTCCTTCATCAATTAGATTCACTTAATTAATGACATTTTTTAATTTTTTTTAAATAAATATAATGCAAACGTGGTGATACTGTATATTAAAATGTATCAAAAAAATTCCAAAATTTTCATAATTTGGGTTCAATTAAAAAAAATACTCTAGTCATATTTATTTTATATAATAAATATATTATAAATATAACAAATATAACATTTAGAGCATTTGGAGAGGATTGGGTTAGTGTATTTCCCACTAAGTATTAAAAGATTTATTTTTTGGAATATAATAAATATAGTTAAAAATAAATTATTCTACATTTGTGTTTTATTCATTTTATACAATATGATATAAAATATATAACGTAAGCTATATCAGCTGTGTTTTGTGTTTTGTTGTTCTGTATTTGTATAATTTTAGTGTTGTAATTTTTAAAAAAGTAACAAATAATCTGATCCAAATCATAAGACCAGTTGATAAATACTAGAATATGTATTTAGCACATTAATGAGGTTTTAAGTAGAGATAAAATATGGAAAAAAAAGAGAAGAGGAGTGACCAAAAAAAATTTGGAAAAATAAATAAACTTGAACAAAAGTTCAAGAAAAAGCCAAAATCTGCTCCAAATTGTCATTTTCTGTCAGGCATTGACACGGTCATGCCCTCCTGATGGCTAAAGCTTTAAGAAGCTTGGGATGGCGGAGCTGCCGATGGGCTGTCCGTCAAGACACGGGGGCGGTCCTGGACCCGAATGAAGACCCTTACTGGGGCCGACTGCAGCACAATAACCATCAGACTCCATCTGCAGGAAAAAAAGGCTTTCAAAGGAATTCAAAGACCTGGTCTCCTTCAACGCCACGTTTAGACTTTGGAAGGGGGCATCAAACACGGGACATTGAAAGGTGGAAAAAATGTAACCTTGGCGGTCCAGATGGCTTTCAATGTTACTGACACAACAAGGAGATCCTACCTGAGATGTTTTCTACCTGGAATAGTGGAGGGTGGTCCATCATGATCTGTGGTGCTTTTTCCTTCAGTGGAACATGGAGTTTCAGATGGTGCAGGGTCGTCAAACGGCGGTCGCTTGCGGCAGGTATCCCTCATAACCGATGGTCCTGGGTTCTTCTGGGTTCTTTACCAGGACAACGCCGCATTTCATGATGCTGGCTTGACCAAGAACTTATTTTGGACCATCCCTCATGTTCTTCTGATTGACATCCCATGGAGAACATTTGTGGATGGATGGCTTTTTTATAAAAATGTCCATCGGTTCCAGACAGTTGACGCCCTTGCTGAAGCCATCTCCACCAACGTTCCCAATTGCCTCCTGGAAACATCTACGTACATCAAGCCATTTTTGAAGTGGTTAACAAGAACGGTGGAGCTCCTCATTACTGAGTCCTACTGAGACACTTTTGTCTTCTGCTTTGGGGGCTTTTTTGTCATTTTTGGAGCGACGGTCTTCAACTTTTGATCAGCAGATAAACGGCATATTTCACGTTTTCAGTAAATGACTTTTTGCCCCCCCCCCTTCTTCTTTTTTGCATATTGTAGCTCTACTTAAAAGCTCATTAGGATCCAAATGTGCAAAAGGTAGATTCTAGCGATCTTAAGATGTGGATCAGGTCGTTCTATAGCGTATCCATCATTAGCGAATCGTAAGCCAGACTTGTCGTACTGGAATTATTATTTAAAAAAAAAAAAAAAAATGAACATAAGATGTGTGAAAAAGTGAAAAATGAAGTTGTTGTGTGTGACTTTGTGTGTCTGGTTTGTCCCCCCCCCCCAAGCCGGCCCAGTAGCTCAGGTGCTGCAGATGAGTAGAGCAGTAGGTGTTGGTTTCATGTCATGCATGCTTTCCACACATCACCGCCATGTTTTTTTTTGTGCATGCTCCACCGTAGCCGCGCTTACATACATTGGCTCATCTCATGTTTGTATGCATGGAACACATCCTGCTTTAAAGGCTGCAGGCATGTACTGTGTACTACCTATAGGTGCAGTATTGTGTGTATTATGTGTATTATGTGTTCATGTGTGCTAATATCCGTTGTCTACGTGGAAGGCATGTGGAACGGCACCACCAAGGTTGCGGTGAAGACGCTGAAGCCCGGAACCATGTCCCCCGAGGCCTTCCTGGAGGAGGCTCAGATCATGAAGAGACTCCGCCATGACAAGCTGGTGCAGCTCTACGCCGTCGTGTCCGAGGAGCCCATCTACATCATCACGGAGTTCATGAGCCAAGGTACCGCCCCCCCCTCCCCCACACTCTCAGAAGAAAGTTGGTTTGCGTTGGCTGTGTTTTCTATTTGCCATTTTTATATGCCATCATTGACATATGTATTATGAATATATATTCATGTATGAATTACTACTGTTACTTTCTGGCGGTATATAGTATTTTACACGTAACAGTCCATTTTTACACCTATATTTTTACACATATTTTACATGTAAAAGTGTCATGCAATCTGCTATATGTGAACTTTGAAATCATTTATTTGATGTAAAGTGTATTAGAAATTAAATGTATTATTATTATTGTTATTATTATTATTTTTATTAGAATTACTATTGTTATTATTATTAGTTATAGTAATGCTATTATCATTATATTATATAATATAATATAATTATTATTTATATTATTATATAATATATTATTGTATATTAATAATAATAACAATAATGTTGTTTATTATTATTTTTAATAATATTATTATTATTACTATTATTATATTAATATTATTAACAACAATATTAACATGGGCCACTGGAGCTAGGGTCTGGGTGAGACTGGGCCACATCAGGTTTTCAAAACAAAAAACAAAAAAAAACCCCATTTATTAAAAACAGAAAAATATACAAACTTTTTCAGTGCTTTGATTTTGATTTTCTACAATAAAAGCTCTGATAAAACATTCCACTGTTCTCAAATATCTTATTTTTTTATTTTTCTACACAAAATAAGATGAAAAATAAATAAACAAATCAAGAATAAAGAAAATCAATCAATCAGTAATAAATAAATATAATAATAATAATAAAAGGGCAAATAATAAAAACTTAAGAAAGCACATATAGTTGGTGGGTAGGCAAATGATTTTTTTCATATTAAAATGAACAAAGCATTATTAGAGCCCTGTAGACATGACAAAACACGACTATAGTCACATTTATACTCTTTTTATTTACAACATATTGCGCAACTGCAGGGTCTTGAGACACATGCTAACTCTCAAACTAGAGAGCTAGCGACCTAAACGGTAGCCTCCAAGTTATTTCCTTTAAACTTGAATAGCCAAAAACTTACCACTTCCACACGGATAGGGAGGATAACTATTAACAGTTATTTAACCTTTAACATGAACATGAATCAAACGTCATAATTTTTTCTGGGTACATGATACCATACAGCATCCATATCAAACTAACATTAAACTTTCATATCAAGGCGGGGGCCTCAAACTAGTGTCCTGCGGGCCACATTTGGCCCGCTGGCCGCATGTTTGAGACCCCTGATCTAGATAAGACCACCCAAAAGTTCAAATTAAATTCCCTATGTATAAGCTACATTTCTCTTGAACTTTGAACCCTACATGTTTGGCCCCCACAGCGGTGCGGCTAACTTATGGCTAACTTCAACATTGTGACATCTTTTTTTTTTTTTTAAACTTCAGAACTACTGCTAATCGTTTAAATGCTGTGCCACTCAAAACGGTCTGACTCACGGTGTCATCTTACAACAAACACCAAAACTCATCACACAGCAACTTAACACGCAAAAGGTAAATGTACATAACATGTACCGATACTAGTTTAAAATGAAAACAACTTTAAAAGTTGCCCCATAATGCATTGCATATGAGCAAAGTATTCGTTGGTGGTTTGCGGGGGCGCTGCAATGATGTCAGCCTCCCTCTGGGCTCCTGTGGCTCCCCCTGTTGGACAGAGATAGCATTGCACCACCATTCATCCATCCATTTTCTATGCCGATTGTGCTCCAATGATAAAAACATTTTCATTTTCAACGTGTACATGTTTGTATAGTTCTTATAGCTATACCTTTTCAGTGTTAAGTTGCTGTGTGATAACTTTAGTGTTCTTTGTGACTTGAGACCTTGCATCGGACTGTTATATTGAACAACGGTTTCGCGGGCAGCCCAGTCTGCCGTTGTTTAAGAGACGGATTGTCAAACGCTTGCTAGCTTGTAATACCTGGTGCATGTCTCCGCAATCCATTCATCTTAGGATTTATGGCTGATTCTTATCCATGCAGGAGGCTGCTAAAGATTCAACACCAAACCATAAACAGGGTGACAGGGTGAGATATTGAATCCAGGGAATTCCAAGAATCAGGAATTGTCTTTTTTTTCTTTCTCAGGAAGTTTGCTGGACTTCCTTAAAGACGGGGAGGGCCAGAACCTGAAGCTGCCCCAGCTTGTGGACATGGCGGCACAGGTGACTAAAGCATGGCTCATGATAAGCACCTTCCTGTCAAGGGGGGGTGGCGGGGGGCGGCACCAAAAGGTCTACATTCCGCCTACTGGATTTTTAGCATTTTTTAAAGGGGGCCGATTATGCTAATTTTGGACCATTTGTATTGAGTTGGAGTGGTTAGCGCGCAGACCTCACAGCTAGGAGGACCAGTGTTCGATTCCACCCTCGGCCATCTCTGTTTTTCTCCTCGGGTTTTCTCCGGGTACTCCGGTTTCCTCCCACATTCCAAAAACATGCTAGGTTAATTAGCCACTCCAAATTGTCCATAGGTATGAATGTGAGTGTGAATGGTTGTTTGTCTATATGTGCCCTGTGATTGGCTGGCCACCAGTCCAGGGTGTACCCCGCCTCTCGCCCCAAGACAGCTGGGATAGGCTCCAGCACCCCCCGCGACCCTCGTGAGGAAAAAGCGGTAGAAAATGAATGAATGAATGTATTGAGTTGGAGTGGTTAGCGCGCAGACCTCACAGCTAGGAGGACCAGGGTTCGATTCCACCCTCGGCCATCTCTGTGTGGGGTTTGCATGTTCTCCCCGTGCATGCGTGGGTTTTCTCCGGGTACTCCGGTTTCCTCCCACATTCCAAAAACATGCTAGGTTAATTAGCCACTCCAAATTGTCCATAGGTATGAATGTGAGTGTGAATGGTTGTTTGTCTATATGTGCCCTGTGATTGGCTGGCCACCAGTCCAGGGTGTACCCCGCCTCTCGCCCCAAGACAGCTGGGATAGGCTCCAGCACCCCCGCGACCCTTGTGAGGAAAAAGCGGTAGAAAATGAATGAATGAATGAATAAATGTATTGAGTTGTGGACTCCTATAGAGCAGCCACACACAATAACCCAGCTTTCTAGATCTTCCAGAATCTGCACCAGAATCCAACATTCTAACTAAGCATATTAATATAAGACATATAGAATAAATACTTTTATTCTTTTTGGATCATTTTTATTTTTTCTTATTAAAATGAATCAAGTGTACTTCCAAAATAAAAGAACTCCAAATGTCCCGAAGCCGTCACATTTAGAAGACTTTAAAGGACGCAAGTTTGTGCGTGTGCAGATCGCTGCCGGCATGGCGTACATCGAGAGGATGAATTACATCCACCGTGACCTGCGGGCGGCCAACATCCTCGTCGGAGACAATCTGGTGTGTAAGATCGCCGACTTTGGCCTGGCGCGGCTCATTGAGGACAACGAGTACACGGCCAGACAAGGTAACAGGATGTGATATTAAGTCGGCGTGCGTGTGCACGTGTACGTGTGTGTGTGTGAGCGGTCCAAGACACGGCGGCGTCGCGGCGGAAGCGCGTGATGATTAAGTGCGCCTCTGCCTTGCCTCCGTGCCTATGTACTATATATATTTGATATTTTTTACACACGAGCCATCCTAATTTACGGCATTATGTAACGTCCCCACGTTGCCATGGTTTCAGGGGCCAAGTTCCCCATCAAGTGGACGGCTCCGGAAGCGGCGCTGTACGGACGCTTCACCATCAAGTCGGACGTGTGGAGCTTCGGCATCCTGCTCACCGAGCTCATCACCAAGGGACGCGTGCCGTACCCAGGTACCCCCCCCACCCCCCCACTTCTCACGTTGTCAGTGCGCCTTGCAGGGCTTTAACTTTGAAGGAACACTCGCAGGACGCAGCGGGTCCCACGGGACCGTCATCTATTTTGGGGGGGAAGGGGGGGGACATAAGGACATTGCAGTAATCCCACTTCAAATCTTGTGGCTTCACTCTCTCGGTTTTTCAAAAATATATTAATTAATAATAATCAAATAATAATATTAATAAAAATTCAGTTTATTATCAGTCAAAAATATCCATATTTAAGACAATTTTCCATATTTTTTGGCCTCCATCAGGAGTGTCCAAAGCGTTTTCAGCATGGACCACATGGCGAAAAACGAAAGGAGGCAACTTTGATATTTTGTAAAGCAGCACATGTAGTTAGATATACAGTATATAATTATTATACTAAATATATATTTTTTTCCAATTATTTTTATGACACCATCATTTTCCAAATATTTCATTTTTTTAAAATTAAATAATCTTTGTTTCTAATAATGTGGCTTTATTCCATTCATATTCCACTTTATTCTCTTAATATTAAAAATATAAAATATAAAAAAATATTTAAAAATATTTTTTATATTTTTAAAAAAAATATTAAAAAATATTTTTTTTCCTTTAATGTTTGATTCCATTCACTATCAAAAGGATATAATTCTTGCAAATTTTTTTTTAATTTTATTTAATTTTTTGTCAGAATATTTTGACTTTATTCTCATAAACAGCAGGTTTTTTTCCTTTCCTGGTGTTACAACTTTTCAAAAAATACACATTTTCTTATATATACATATGTATCAAATATAAATATTTGAACTCAAATTCAACTAAAATGAAAAATGTTTCTGATAATATTACAACTTTATTCTGTTTTTATTCTCTTCTCTTTGATTTTCTTGTAATATTTTGACAAATATTTTCTCCTAAAAGTACAGCTGATTATTTTTCAATTTCTGCTGTTTTTTTAACGATCCAACTATTGAGTAACTTTCTTTTTTTAAGTTGTTTTCTCAGAGCATTGACGTTATTGCCATGATATTTTAACTTTTTTGCAACCTAATTTTTAAAAAATGACAACTTTACTCTAATATTTCAACATTGTGCTACTAAAATGACGTTATTTATCCTCAAACTGTTTGTGGTTAGGCTACGATCTATTATTAGTCCAAACATCCAAGCGACGTGTTGCGTTGTGGTCACTAGGTGGCAGTAACGAGACACGGAGACAGCTCACATGACCTTAACACTGCATGAGGTCATCCGTGACGTATCGCACAGGATACATTGAAAGAAAGTTATCCTCTTGTTCCGTGTGGAAGTGGTATGTTTTTGTGTTCTTCAGTTAAGAAAAACTGAACTTGCGGCTAACTGCCTAGCGCCCGTCTGAAGTCCCTGCAGCATAAAAGTTGCAATGAGATGTAAAGAATGAAAAATCGGAATGTAAAGGTGACTATAGGGGTGTTATTTCCCATCTTCAGAGCTTTATCAAAGTTAAAAACTTTATTTAGACGCAGGTTTTAACATTGAATCGTGTATCAGGGAAATCGCTATAAACGAGGCGTTATGAGACCGTGAGAAAGTTGAATAAGAAGAGCGGATGAATTTGATGACACTCGGGGGCGTTTCCACCCTGCAGAGTTCAACAAGCCAACCAAAATATTAGAAACGTGTCTCTCGGTGTGAGTGTTGCCGCAGGGGGCGTGAACTTTTTGGAAATGCATGAATGGTAATGTGGCAAGTTTTGAAAACGATGCCTTTTTAAATGAACACGATGAATAAATAAGTTGCTTGTCGGCATGCCGAATGTGCGCGGAAAAAAAAAAAAACGATCATGCGGCGTTACGAAACACGACAGAAGTTTTTTTTTTAGTAGAAAATGGGCTCATCACAAAGTCGCCGTCGACCCAAAGTAGGCGGCATTCATTAGCTCGGCAAAGGCTGCTCTGATTCAACGGTGCAGGTGTACCTAATGTTGTGCTCATCCTCGCCACCGGCGCTTTCTCTGTATGCGACACGCATCGCTTCACCATTTGCCCCCCCCCCCCTTTTTTTTCTTCATCGCCCCTCCATCCCTTGAAGGCATGAACAACCGCGAGGTGTTGGAGCAGGTGGAGAGAGGCTACCGGATGGCCTGCGCCCCGGGCTGCCCCGCCTCGCTCCATGAACTCATGCTGCAGTGCTGGAGGCGGGAGGCCGACGAAAGGCACACCTTCGAGTACCTGCAGTCCTTCTTGGAGGATTACTTCACCGCCACCGAGCCGCAGTACCAGCCGGGAGAGAACCTGTGACCACACACACAAGTACACACATACACACACAATCAACCTTCTATATTGTCGCCTTAATCGTTTCCTGTCGCCACCGCCTGCGTCTTTCGGGACAGATCAGCCCGGATGAAAAGCGCACTTGGACCTCTGCTGATCGGGGGCCCTGCAGTGATGTTGCTTTACTCTGTAACCATGACAACAAGGAACTGAAAGAAGATGTAGATGGTTTGGGAGGAGGGAGACGAGTTGGCACATTATCCTCTTCTTCCTCCGTCGCCATACGTGTTCCTCTCCCACCCTTTCCGTTCCGTCGTCCCCTTTTGTTCGCCGACCGGGACGCAACAGGTTGGGAGCGTCTTTCCAAACAGAAAGGTGAACGTCGTGATGCTCGTGCGTGCACGTGTGCCTCGGCGACATTTGCCGCATTCACCGGGATCTACGTCGACTTGAACGCATCTTTACCTTTGTCAGCTCGGCAAAGATCGACATCGGTGTCCAACGTCCTGTCAGGTGACGCCGTGTAGAAAGGAGCTGTCTTTTGGCCCCATTACACCCCCCCCCCCCCCCTCCCCACTTAAAAAAATATATATTTACCTTCACTGAGTCATAGAGATGGTGAGGAATGTCTTCTACATTATATTTCATATGAGTCATCTCTTTAGAGGTTTTTTATTATTTAACATGTTCCATGTATGTGCATCACAAAGACTTTTATAGCAAAGTCAGCATTTATTCATTCATTGGGAGGGGGGGGGGGCAGTGAAAGTGAAAGGTCATGCATGAAAAGGGAAATACATACATACCTTTTTTTGTTTTTTTAATAAGACTGTACCCCCTTTTTTTGTTGAGATGCCCCTGTCACTGTTGTTGTAATAAAGATCAGATATATTTGGTTTTGTTTTTTTACTCAAAAATTGAATATACAAACAGAAAAAAATTTAATTTAATATATTCCTCAAATTCCAGGACTATTAAATGACATATTAACAACATAAAATGAATAAAATAATACAATGTAAATAGCTACAACACCAGGTAAGGTTAAATTAAAATGATTTACAATTTTACAATTATATCAAACAGTGTTAGTCGACTTTCAATCGATTAAAAACGCTAATTTAATTATATTTTGTAATTTATTACAATTAAATATTTTTTATTTTGTAATTAAAATTTTAAAAAATATTTTTTTAAAATTCTAGGTTGCCGTCTTTTACAAATATGCCAAATTTCATATCTGTAATATTCAGAACACACTTCCGGGAAACACTTCACGTGACCGGTTGTCAACCAAGATATCATCCAAACATCGCGATATTTTCGAAGACTAGCAAGAAACTGAATTGGTGGATGTGTGATAAGTTCTTTATAACTTTATGAAGCGTACCTTTACTGGTTAATTACTAATTATATGAACATACTATATTTGTTTATACTTATACTCATATATACACACACGCACACACATATATACATAGGTTAACATAGGCTAATATCGATCTACCGCGACTGCTAACTAGCTAGTTAGCTAGCTAGCGGAAGGCTCTAAACTTTGAAACGCAAGAAAACATGCTGTCGTCTAGACGTGCCAACTTTTCATAGGTTTATCAATATTTTAACTATTAGTGTGTTTTCCGACATTAATATTAACATTGTAGCTTGAACACAACAAGAAATGTGCCTCTATCGCGCGTGAGCATCGTACAACTACAACTCCCAAAATCCCACTCCCGGAATGCGAAGCCGTACTGCTACGGGTGCCCGGATGGCTTGTGACAACAGGCACGGCGCAGACTTGAGCGCTCCAGACAAGCAGCGGCTGCAACTGCAGAGGCGTGCGGCGGGCGCTCGGTCGACTCTTCCCCCGGACCCGCACTGGGGATCCCTCGCTTGTCATCCACCGCGGAACATGTCAGCACCTCTCCCGAGCGGAAGAGCACTAAGAGCGAGCGTTTTCTCCTCATTCCTCCATTTCTGTCCGGTTATTCTTGCGAACCACTCGAGCTGCGGAGAGTGACAGCGCGGACCGCGTTATGACTCGCGTCCCCGGCTGCAGCAGTCCGGGCAGCGGCTCCTCATCGACCCTTGAGCGGAGAGCAGCGGTGCTCCGCCGCTGACAGCGACCCCAACTCAGCGCTGGCTGCACGGACCCTCGGTTGTCAGTGAGTACCCCCCCCTTCCACCTCCTTGCATGTGTGTACACAACAACATTCATATTTGTGCGTAATATGTGCATTTTCAGTGTTTTGTATGAACCAAAAAGGGGGGGTTCGACAATGCATGCCAGTGCTGCCGAGTCATGTGGGCTTTTTCTGCAGCCTGACTGAAGACACGCACGCACGCACGCCATGTGTTGTGCCGTGCGTGTAGCCAGCCCCCCAACACCATTGGGGGCTCAGTTTAGTTGGGAACTTCAGCAAAGGATGGATTGACAGGCAGGGTCAAACATCAGCACACATCAATGCTTTTTCCATGCAGACAGTCACCATCATCATCCTCATCATCATCATCATCATCATCCAGGAGTTTTCATCACCCTCCTCCCTCCTAACCCCCCACCACCCCATCCACCCCCCGCCCCCCCCAGCTGTTAGAACACAACAGCAGCACATCTTGCAGAGGCAACAGGGCTGCTGCTGACGCTCTCGGTGGTGATTATCAGCTCTTGTCTGTGGTTAAGGAGGGGTGGGGGTTGGGGGGGGGGGTTACGAGTGGTGGGGGTGTTTGTGGAGGGGGGGGTAGAAGTCAATGTCAGTGTCTGGCCAGTGACAGTTTGTTATTTAAGGACCCTCTGAGACATGCACTGGCTGTGCTGCAGCTTCCGTTAGTATGCAGACTGATGCTCTGTCTGTATGTCTGTGTGTGTGTGTGTGTGCGTGTGCGTGTGTGTGTGTGTGTGTGTGTGTCTCACACTCATTCTGTCTCACCCTCAGCTGCTCGTGGAAGAGTGAGATCTCCTATTGGCACATCCACTTGGACGTGATGAATAATTCTCTGAATGCTGGAATGAAAAGGAAATGGCCTCAGTTTGGCATGCGGCCGCTGTCTTGTCAGTCTTGAGAGAATGTCCTTGTGTGTGTGTGTGTGTGTGTGTGTGTGTGTGTGCGTGTGAGAGACAGAGAGAATGTGAACATATAACAGCTTAGGCCCATTGTGCTTGCTACCTGTGTGAACAAGGCTAGTTGTCATAGCAACGGCCTTGTAGCTCCGTTGATGTTGCTCCTGTCCTCATTGGCAGGGTCAGTGCACCTAACACAATGTCTCCAAGCTCTCTCTGAGTGTGTGTGTGTGTGTGTGTGTGTGTGTGTGTGTAAGTGGCTTTTGTTTGAGCCTTACTGCAGTTTTCAGGCGTGTGGGCTGATGCCACAGCATGTGTGTGTGTGTGTGTCGCAGTGTCAGGAAAGATAGAGCCCGCCGATCTATCAGCCAATCACCTCTCTCTCATCCGATCAGCGTGTGGTCGCTGCAGCCAGACGTTCTCTCCGTCGTACAAAGACCCGACAAGAATATTCATCAATGGGGGAGTTGACTAACTTGGTGTTTTTTTTTTTTAATGTTTGCGGTGGTGGTGGTGGTGGGGGGGTGGGGGTGGTAGGTAGGTTGTGAGTCATGCTCAGGATGCTGCAACCTGTTGAAGAGTCATTCATGCGATGCGCTGAAGTTCACGCAGACCCACTTTAGGACCTTCATTCAAGACTCCCAAAGCAGACTTCTATGGACATTTGCTGCCTTTTACTGACTGTTCTGCAGGGGACCTATTTGTGGACTCCTATAGAGCAGCTACACACAATAACCCGCACAGGAAGCTTTCCAAATTGGCCTGTTTTAATTTATTCCACCCATTCCACGCCCACTTTGGTCACACTTTGTGTATAATATATTTCACAACACCCATATACGGCACGGCGGTCTAGTGGTTAGCGCACAGACCTCACAGCTAGGAGACCAGGGTTCAATTCCCACCCTCGGCCATCTCTGTGTGGAGTTTGCATGTTCTCCCCGTGCATGCGTGGGTTTTCTCCGGGTACTCCGGTTTCCTCCCACATTCCAAAAACATGCTAGGTTAATTGGCGACTCCAAATTGTCCATAGGTATGAATGTGAGTGTGAATGGTTGTTTGTCTATATGTGCCCTGTGATTGGCTGGCCACCAGTCCAGGGTGTACCCCGCCTCTCGCCCGACGACAGCTGGGATAGGCTCCAGCACCCCCGCGACCCTCGTGAGGAAAAAGCGGTAGAAAATGAATGAATGAACAACACCCATATAAGGAAGTCCGGCACGCTGTGATGTCACAGGGAGCCGGTTTTAGGGAAAACTCTCCGAAACCCAGCGTTCCGAGCCATCCCAAATGTGCAAACTCATTATTGTGGTTTAACATGATAATACAACATAAAAACTACATTTATAGCTAAGAAAAGTGGAAAAAAGCTTAACAGGTCCCCTTTGAGCACAAAGGTCTTTGTGTGTGGGGTAAATTTTGGTCAACATTTTGGTAGCAGATCCACTTGGATTTGTGGGAGAACTCCATTTAACACAAGACGGCAGACATTTTTATGCTTTTGTTTACTTTATATTCTTGTGTGTTTCTGATTGGCCAGCACGCACGTTCACAAAAAGTGAGCAAAAAAACATGAAAAGCTAAAGAAATGTCCTAAGAAGTGAAAAAAACTCTCTTCTCTCGCTTCTTTTTGTGGGTTTATAATGTCACAAAGAAGACAAGTGTTCTTAGATGGGAGCGGCACGCCTAGAAAAGTTGCTAAATGTGCTTTAGCAGAAGCTAGCCTGTTCTGAATACGTCCTAAATGTAATAACAAAGTGGCTAAGTTGGCAGCACTGATGCTTTTTGCTGCAATGTTCGATTTCTCTGGTGGGTATGAGTGTGTTGGGTTACGATGCCATCATTGCTACATTGACAGAAAGTCCCGTTATAATATGTTTAGAAGCGACAGCGAGCAGGCAGGCCTTTGCTGATTGGCCGGTAGACGTCACATGTTTCTGCTACCTTATGGCGAGCAACCCCCCCCCCCCCCCCCATCGCAACCAAACTCATACGGTAGTTCAAGGCTGTTGCCACCAGTCCGACAGTGCAGAAGCAGCTTTGACCTCCCACCTCCAGAGGATGGAGGGAGGGAGGGAGGCGAGAGGATGATGGAGGGCACAGCGGTGTTCGGAGGAGGAGGAGGCGGAGGCAACCGCGAGAGGCGATGCAGAGGTCAAAGAACAGGGGCGCCGGAGGGAGGGAGGGAGGGAGGGGGGCGAGGCGGGGAGGGAGGGAGAGAGGGAAAGGGGTGATGAATGAGATGGTGGGAGGAAAGGAGAGAGTGTGAGGCTGCTGTGTACCTCCATAACAAGCTGGACAGAATCGGCTCAATTATTAAAGAGGACTGAGAGATGGGGAAAACACGCAGACGCACACTCAACACAACGCGGCGTCTGCCTCACACACACACACGCACACTCGCACACACATACACACACTCGGCAAGGACTTGTGTGTCTTGATTGTCTTTTCAGAAATGTTTTGTGCGTCAGAGTTTTTAGCGTGATTGCACATGTGTGTGTTTAAAACACTACACACTCTCGCCAGCCTGTCATTATCAATGTGAAGAGATAATCAGAGCACCGGGGGGGTGTGGGGTTGGGTTGGGTGGGGTGGGGGCTTCTTGATGTTTTTTTTTTTTTTTTTTTTTTTTACCTTTCCCCTCCTCTTCCTCTTTTTATTCTGTACTTTGCCCGCACCCCACCTACCCACCCCCAAGACTTCTCAGAGGAAGTGTGTGCCCCCAAGGGACCAGAGGATCCAGTTGAGGTGTTTGCATACAATGTGTGTGTGTGTGTGTGTGTGTGTGTGTGCGTATAAGTGAGAACACACACTTCCTGAGAGGGTGAGCGAGGCAGGGATGAAGAGAGAGAGAGAGAGTAGAAGCAGGAGGTTGTCAGAGGGGGGGGGGGAGGAGGAGGTGGAGATAAGAGAGGAAGACAGAGAGTTGTCGGGGAGAAGGGGTGGGGGGGGTGGGGGGGGTGTACTGCACGTGTGTGTGTGTATGTGTGTGTGTGTGTGTGTAATGCAGGTAAGATGGAAGTGCTAAAGCGTGTGCGCGTCGCTGATGAGGTGACAGCACCTGCAGCCGGAGCGCTCACGAGGCCGCCATTGTTGCTGGCACAGCCGGCGGCTGTCTCCTTGGCAACGGGCGCTGCGGCAGCGTCTCCCACGGCAACCGCGTGAGAGGACAAGGAGTCAGGAAGTCAGGGTAGCGGCGAGCTGAAACCCCCCTCCCCGTCATCCCCACCCCGCCCACCCCCCCCTCTCTCGCGTTGCCTGACATTTGTACGCACATACTGTACCTGAACTCCAAAGTGGGAGGGGCTTAAGTGTTTTTGTGTGTACGAATGCACTCTCGGTCGCTTGTGGTCATGTGACAACCCCACTCCCACCCCCACCTCCCAACTGGGGGGCAACCATCAGGAAGCAGCCTGCAGGAGAGAGAGCAATGTCAGGCTGAGTTGAAGATGAGGAGGGGGTGAGTGGGGGTGGTGGGTGGGGGGTGGGGGGGGGATCCAGTCCTCCATGTCTTAAAATAACTGCAGCATGTTCTACTCTAGCTTCTCGCACACAACAACACAGTCGGTCAAATGTGGGTGGGGTTCTTTACGTTTAGAGCCACCTGTCCACAAAACCCCTACCCTCAGATAACACCCCCCTCGGGGCAGGGAGGGGGCAATGGTGATGGATGGATGGATGGAGGTCACAGGGGTGAGTAGAGTAAATTCCCTCCATCGACAATCCGGGAAATTCACAATCAATGCATTATTTTTTTTTTCCTGAATGTTCTGAACTCCTCTTTCAATGCCAAATGAGCAAATGAGTTGCGACTGTGAATCATCAGCACCTCCGCTGGTCGTAGCCAAGTAGTGCACCCCCACCTTGCCTCAACTGAGTCCAAATCCTTCCTAATCATGGATGACATGTGCCGTCCCCTTGCCCTTAAATGATGTCATCATCTAATTTGCATAATCAGCCATGATGCAAAAGTCATACAAGGTGCCAATGTTGCAACATACGCGGACATAGTAATGATAAGCGGCATGGAAAATGGATGTATGGATGTTGAACATGCTTTATCACGTACTAACTAACTTTGTCAAGTCCACTTCTCAGCTTTGTCGTCGTCATATTATTGATATATTATCATATATCTGATTTTTTTTTATGCTAACTATACCCGACTAGTCTTTCCATTTATCGAAACACGTTTTCTTCCAGTTAATTGATGCCTCAATGAGTGCTTATGCCTTCAGCAAATGTTTCAATATAAGACGACTAGCAAGCTGAGCACTCACGCAAGGACGACTGTGACATATACTTCTGCTAACATCGGTCTAATTATTAATATTTCACATTGCATTTTAGTCTTGGTGCTAGCTGGCTAGCTGGCTGTGTATGTTCTCAATAAATGGTGGCGCCATTTTCCGAGTGAGTTAACCAGTGGAACTTTGTTCGTCCATTTTAAGATGAAAACTTCTAACCTGGTCGGGACCGGGTCACGAGTTTACGCTAAGTTACCATGGTGATACAGCTGCTTGAAGAGAGAAGGAAATACCCCCCCCCCCCATGTCAGTTGTGGTGTGTGTATGGAGGTATGTTTAGAGTCGCAGTGCCCTCTAGTGCAGCAGCTCTCAACTGGTGGGTCAGGACCCCTTCTGGGGGGGGGGCACACACAGCCAGTCAAAAGTTAGTCCCGTAGATATGTAGATATGCCAAACTTGTTTTTTTTCCAATTTGAAGTGAATTTGAGGTTGTGGTCCTTTTTTTTCTTCGCAATGTTTTTATTAAGTTTAATTTTAATACATCATAATGTTCCCCTTGTTAGGATAAACGGTACAGAAAATGGATGGATAACTTAAAAAAATCCTCCAGAATGCACTTTGGGCATGTAATTTTGTGTATTAATGTTTCAATAGTTGACAGAGGCTATTTTAAACAACAAATACATTTGCTTGGTTTGACCTAAAATATAGAAAAATAGAAATAAAATAAATGAAAAAATAGAAAATGAGATAGAAAATAGAAAAATGACTTGACAGTATGACAGTAAAAATGGGTTGCGACAACTATTAACAATTAGCGTCAAATGTATCTGTGGAGGTCCAAATGTATTTGTGGCGGACAATGAAGGAATGTATGAAAAAAAATGACTGCAAAACTTCTAAAAATTCTTACAATACAATTAAAACAAGAAAATGTAAAAAAAAAAAAACAACAACAACAAATGGAAAGAAAGATCAGTAATTTTACAAAAATAAAGTAGAGTCATCAGTTAAGAAAACAAATTATCATGAAGTTGAAAATTATGAAAGGAAAAAGTTGAAACTAAGGTTGGGGAAAAGTTATAATATTACAATTATACATTTATTATTTATTATTATAAATGATAAATAAATAAATAAATTTGAAATGCAGGCTTTTTTTCTGGAAAAAATATCTACAAGGGTTGGTTTAAAAATTATATAAAAGGCCGCCCCTCCTCCCCATCCTTTCATTTTTCAGTGCGGGACCCTCGGTGGAGAAGGTTTGGACACCCCTGGACTACATCGGTCCATGCCAGACCTTTATCAAAACCTAGTGCTGTTCAAATGTCCATGCATCGCTCCTTCCACGCTTCGCCTAGCCACGCCTCCAGCTTTGCTTGCTAGCGCTATCCTCCTAGCTGCCGCTCTTCGGATTCCGAATGTGACTTTTTACCACAATGACATTTTACTTCCCAAACAATCTTGTTTTTATACTATTAACTTCATCAAGTGTCATGTTGTCCTGTTGTTGTCACCATACTAATGATGCAGGGCTCGACAATAACGATGTACCGATGGCCCGGAGCAAGTTAAAACAAAATTCGGGCAAGTAAATCCAATCAGCGATATTCCCGTCGGGCAAGTGCACTTTGGAATGCCATACTGCCAAGAGTTTTTTTTTAAAGCGGTTCTTGTTGGGTGTTGGTAAAACACGGACTGAGTAATTCCGGTGGTAATTTGCAAAGCAATCCTTGCAAATCTTGAAATGGACCAATCAGAATCGTTTATTTAGACCGCGGTCCGTAATCCACAGTCCGCGTTTTACCCACGCCCGTTGTTCGCGATCAACCAATCAGCGATCGTTTGACTACGAAAACATCCGTCATGGCGGCGCTGCCAACATCGTCTAATTCTGAAGGAAACATCAAAAAGTGATGAACCAGTGCCTCCTAAACAAGTATTTTATTAGCGGCAGCAAATGAAATGATGGCACAGGTGAGTGAATCACATTGCTGTGACAATTTGAAGTGGTCACAATGAAACACCACCCATTAGATCCAATACCAAGTGCTGATTTTGCACAAGCTACAAAACCTAGCGGTTTCATTTCTCTTTGTATTTTTCTCACCTTTGCTTCACAAATTATTGTTTGACCATTGAGCATTTTTTTCTGGATTAAAAACACTTTACTAGTACACAAATGTGTCTATTCAATAATGTTTCATTGTGGTGCACAACTTATAAATATCACTGCTTACTACGACTACCATGTGTAAAGTATTATTTATTTCATTATTTTATTTATTTGAGATTCTCATGTGATGCCACAAAAAATTGCATGATATCATTATGGCAGTCTTTTCATTTTACATGGGGCAAGTTCGGGCAAGTAGTTCTCACCTTAAGGATTCCCTATGGGCAAGTCATTTTGGTTTTTAATGTAGAGCCCTGTGATGTCTTGTCCTCCAATTCCTACACTATTTATGTGTGCTTGTTTCATCATCAAAAAAAAAAAAAAAACAATTTGTCCAAAAGTTTATTTTTTAATCATTACCTAGTTGTCAGGTGCCCTTGGAATTGTTGGTTAGGCGGCCTGCTCATCATAAATTCATGGGAGTTACAGTACAGTTAATCCATGTGATCACTCATGGATGATGATACGGGAGTCGGCAGCACAAACGATCCTTTTATTTGGATACCCCTGATGTGTACCTATAATAAGGCCGGCGTGGTTTCCAAGCAAACATGACAATAACGCAATAACGCATCATACGTATGAGTTTGTTAGCCAATCAAAACTTGGATGAAAAGTCATTTCCGGAAAAGATGGTACATCATAATTAACAACAGCTTGTTATTGTTCTTTACGTTCCGTGTGTCTGTCAGGGAGAACGTTCTCGCCGCTCCGCGGGCGTCGGAGCTGCAGGTTGCGTCGCTGATGAGAGCGGCGTCGGCGTTACTCGGTCTCCACGGACCCATCTGACCCACATCCCTCTCCTCCCTCCCCATCCCCACTGACCTCGCATCTACTCTCGGTGCGCTGTTCCCCCCCCCCCATCTTCTTATCTGCTAAGACCCCCCCACCACCACCACCATCATCATCTACCCCCGCCTTGCTGCCTCCAAACCCCCCCCCCCCCTTACCCGCGTCCCCCTCCTCTACACCTCCCTGTGCTGTTTCCTTGCTGCTGCCTGTCTCTTAGCAACAACTGCACACCCGTTAGTGCTCTGTGAGTGCTTTTACAAACACACCCATGAAGACACACACACACACACACACACACACACACACACAGGTTCCTCTACTGGCAGGCCTGTGAGTCTGGCAGCCCTCGTGGCGGCGAGATCCTGTCGATGAGCGCAGATATGCTGCTTAAAGGTTGTTTCTACCGGGGCGGCTGGCCAAACTGGGAACTCTGGTGCACGCTCACGTTCACGGAGGTGCCGCGTGCGAGGATGAATTTATCGGAATTGTGGCTGATTGATGCCGAAAGTGTTTGTTTAAACAATGAATCAGAGCGGGAGCATTGGACTACACACACACACACACACACACATGCAGTGTAGCAATGGAGGGGTGTTTGCGTGTGTGTGTGTCCTTGTTGTGCGTTTGTCTTTATGTGCAAATGGAGGCGCTGAGTGTGTGGGAGGATGAAGCTGTTGCGGCATATTTGCACGTGTGTGTGTGTGTGTGTGTCGCCGTGTGTCACTCACAGTGTGTGTGTGCACGCACGTGCGGCGGTGTTTAATTAAAGCATGTGTTTGTCGCCCTCACACACACACACACACACACACACACGTCGGTCAGACGGATGCTTAATTAATGAACGCTGTTAATTAGAAGAAGGAGCGCGGGAGGATTGGAGGAAAGTGTGTGTGTGTGTGTGTGTGTGTGTGTTCACCTCCACGCTTGTGTGTGTGTCCCAGTTGTGTCATCCCACTCCTTCTGGAACTTTTCCCTCCCTTTTGTGTGGCAAACGTGCCTCAGCTCATCTTATCCGCTTCCCATCCCTTCCCCGTCTGTGTCACATCTTCCTCCCCCCCCCCCCCACCCTTCCCCCCTCCTCTCCTCCTGCTGCCTTTTTCCACCTCATATTTTCTTAAAACGCACTCACGCATGCACCCCCCCACCCCCCACCCCACTCATCCAGGCTGGGCTGCGTCCTCCCTTCCCCACTAATCACAGCCATATGTTGTGTTGTGTACCGGACTTGGGAGCGCTCGTGTTTGAGCGTGTGCGCCGCACATGTGGCGCGGATTGCGGATCGTGAGAGGACTTCCTGCTCCTATCAACCCCCCCCCCCCACACACACACACTTCGACAGCATCTCCTCTTCCTCTTCTAATTCCTCCTGTCACCTTCATGTCTCCATCCTCTTTGCTCCTCACTCCTCATCACTTCTCTGCCTCCCCCTGCTGGCTGCATTTATTCACACACGCACGCCCCTGCGAGACTTTGCAGTGCATTTTCCCCAAATTCTATTTATTGCCCGCATTTGGGTTGCGCTTCAGCTGGAGCCTATCCCAGCCCACTTTGAGTCATCACAGGACACATAAAAAAAATAAGGGACATCTTCATTAATGAAGGAAAATCGTCTGAAATCATCTTGAAACATCACCTTGCATCCTTTGTTTATTTTCTAATGGCCGCCGCAGCCCGTCTAATCAACAAAGCGGTGGACCCTGACTTAATTGTCTGTCTATAAGTCTATAAGTGCCTGAAATGGTCCCCAAGTTTAACCCCGCCCCCTTTCATGCTTACTTTGTAACTTCCACCGCAGCCCGTCTAGGCAGCAAATCGGTTGATCCTGAATTAATTGTCCCGTTATAAAAAAATTACAGTGACTTTTTTAGACAACTTTCAGTCTGAAATGGTGCCCAAACGTCACCTCCCCACTTTGTGTTTACTTTTAACTTCCACCACAGCCCGTCTAGGCAGCAAATCAATTGATCCTGAATTAATTGTCCCGTTGTAAAAAATTACGGTGACTTTTTTGGACAACTTTCAGTCTGAAATGGTGCCCAAACATCACCTCCCCACTTATGTGTTTACTTTTAACTTCCACCACAGCCCGTCTAGGCAGCAAATCGGTTGATCCTGAATTAATTGTCCCGTTATAAAGAAATTACAGTGACTTTTTTGGACAATTTTCAGTCTGAAATGGTGCCCAAACCTCACCTCCCCACTTTGTGTTTACGTTTAACTTTCACCACAGCCCGTCTAGGCAGCAAATTGGTTGATCCTGAATTAATTGTCCCGTTGTAAAAAAAATTACAGTGACTTTTTTAGACAACTTTCAGTCTGAAATGGTGCCCAAACGTCACCCCCCCACTTTGTGTTTACTTTTAACTTCCACCACAGCCTGTCTAGGCAGCAAATCGGTTGATCCTGAATTAATTGTCCTGTTGTAAAAAATTACGGAGACTTTTTGGACAACTTTCAGTTTGAAATGGTGCCCAAACCTCACCTCCCCACTTTTGTGTTTACTTTTAACTTCCACCACAGCCCGTCTAGGCAGCAAATCGGTTGATTCTGAATTAATTGTCCCGTTATAAAAAAAATTACAGTGACTTTTTTTGGACAACTTTCGGTCTGAAAATGGTGCCCAAACCTCACCTCCCCACTTTGTGTTTACTTTTAACTTCCACCACAACCCGTCTAGGCAGCAAATCAATTGATCCTGAATTAATTGTCCCGTTGTAAAAAATTACGGTGACTTTTTTGGACAACTTTCAGTCTGAAATGGTGCCCAAACATCACCTCCCCACTTATGTGTTTACTTTTAACTTCCACCACAGCCCGTCTAGGCAGCAAATCAATTGATCCTGAATTAATTGTCCCGTTATAAAAAAAATTACAGTGACTTTTTTGGACAACTTTCAGTCTGAAATGGTGCCCAAACCTCACCTCCCCACTTTGTGTTTACTTTTAACTTCCACCACAGCCCGTCTAGGCAGCAAATCAATTGATCCTGAATTAATTGTCCCGTTATAAAAAAAAATTACAGTGACTTTTTTTGGACAACTCTCAGTCTGAAATGGTGCCCAAACCTCACCTCCCCACTTTGTGTTTACTTTTAACTTCCACCACAGCCCGTCTAGGCAGCAAATCGGTTGATCCTGAATTAATTGTCCCGTTATAAAAAAATTACAGTGACTTTTTTTGGACAACTTTCAGTCTGAAATGGTGCCCAAACCTCACCTCCCCACTTTTGTGTTTACTTTTAACTTCCACCACAGCCCGTCTAGGCAGCAAATCGGTTGATCCTGAATTAATTGTCCCGTTGTAAAAAAAATTACAGTGACTTTTTTTGGACAACTTTCAGTCTGAAATGGTGCCCAAACCTCACCTCCATACTTTGTGTTTACTTTTAACTTCCACCACAGCCCGTCTAGGCAGCAAATCAATTGATCCTGAATTAATTGTCCCATTATAAAAAAATTACAGTGACTTTTTTGGACAACTTTCATTCTGAAATGGTACCCAAACCTCACCGCCCCACTTTGTGTTTACTTTTAACTTCCACCACAGCCCGTCTAGGCAGCAAATCGGTTGATCCTGAATTAATTGTCACGTTATAAAAAAAATTACAGTGACTTTTTAGGACAACTTTCAGTCTGAAATGGTGCCCAAACCTCACCTCCCCACTTTGTGTTTACTTTTAACTTCCAACCACAGCCCGTCTAGGCAGCAAATTGGTTAACCCTGAATTAATTACCCCTCTATAAGAAATTAAAGTAACTGTTGGTTGATACATTTTTGTCTAAAACTGGGATAGGCTCCAGCAAGTGGTAAAAAATGAATGAATGAATGGTCCCCGAACTTTACCTCGCCCACTGCAGCCCATCAAGGCAGGAAATTGGTTGACTCCGAATTAATTGGCCCTCAATATTAAACTGAGTTTTTCTTGATAGATTTTAGTCTCAAATGTTCTCCACACTTTACCTCGCTCCATTCATGCTTACTTTGCCATTCCACCGCAGCCCGTCTAGGCATCACATCGCTTGACCCTGTCCCACTGATGAATTTCAATGGGAAATGGTTCCCAAACTTCACCTCCCTCATTTGTCTTGATGCTGTAACATTTGCCGCAGCCCGTCTAAGCAGCATATTGATTAACCCAGAATTAATTGCCCCTCCAGGTGGTTGCCGCCGCTGTAAGGGCACGATGCAAACGCTATGCCTCAAAAAGTAGCCGCCCGAGAGGTCCACATGACTCGAAGCTTGTAGAATTAGTTAAACATGGCCGCTAATGCATCTTCCCCGTGTACTTCATCTTGTCTCAGCCCTCCGTCCCGACCGCCGTTCTGTGCCGCCACAGCTGGCATGGCCAACAAGAGGAGCAGAGTGGGGAGCGGCGAGAGAAGCGTGCGAGCGGCCCACTGCAGTATTGATGACCCAACGATCCCCTGCAGAACTCAGCCAGGCAGACGGAGCGAGGCTTAACTCCGAATCCGAGTCACCGGCGAGCGGTCGGCACGGGACATGAATGGTAAGTGTCGTCTAATTGCTGAGCCGGGGTGCTGCTGCGTGGGTGGCGCACTTCATAAAATAGATGGAGTGTGTTACAGATGCCGCGGTATGTTTATGCACGGCGTACCGTACTGTGGCGCGGCACGGCGGTGGTGTTTTATTAACCTTTACCACCGACCTGACAACAAATCTAGCCGTGGCCTTTTGCACACGCACCTCACATGTTTATGGAAAGGTGTTGGGAGGATATGGTGACAAACGCCGGTTGATGATTTCTTTGCATCTTTAGGTTCTTGAATCTTCTTGAGAAGCTTTAGAGGGCAAGAAAGGAGGAACCCGTTCCCTGCTGTCCTACTGTCTTCACGCCTAACTGCTCATCCGCCGAGGAAAACGGTTGTGTTGGCGAAAGGGCCTGAGCTCTGCACCACGGGGCTCCCGGCTCCCGCTCGCGATGACCTGGCGTCGATGACCGCCGACTTCACGCCCCCCCTCAGCCCCCACGCTGGCTAACGGCCTCCATCTACAGCGAAGGGGTGGGCCGACCGGTAACGACTGGCGCAGAGGCGCCGGTAAACATGCAAACGCGCGTAGACGCACAGACGCTTCCTCGCACCGCTTTGGATTCGTGTGGACCCGCACGCTCGGGTTCCGCCGGGGCCCAGCCTTTGTCATTAGCGCTTGGCAATCATCCCGCTTCCACCGATCAGGTGGCGGTGCGGACCCTCGCTGCAGAAATGGACATACCCTCAAATATTTGTCCGGTTCCTGCAAGTCTGAACCAGAACACAGGCGCCACGCCTCTTCTCGTGGAGGCCGAGAGGAAGTACGCGCTCCGCAGCTCCGGACGTTCTCGTTTCCCCTGTCACGTGCGCAAGTCCTCCCGCCTCCGCCGCACCCTCGAGGACGGGGAGAGGAGAGCGGATAAGGAGCGAGTTGATGAGGAGGACGTGAAAGCATCAGAGGAGAAGATCTGGAGGGTTAAGGAGGAGAAGGGGGAAGCGGTGATGCCGAAACAGGAACAACCATCTGTGGAGGCTCCTCCCCCCGCAGCTGTCTGCCCTCCAGACGTTCCTCTTGCTCTGACTGTCCCCAAAGTCGTCCCCAAAGCCGCACCGAAACCAGCACCCAGACTCGGACACAGACCCGGACCTAAATCTAGGTCGAGGCCCGGGCCCAAGTCAGTCCAGAAACCCGGTCCTAAAAGTGTCATGAGACGACGTCTGGCGGCAGCACAGCAGGCGGTCGCTCACTGCGGCGCCGCTCATCTCCCGTCGGCCATCGTGGCGGCCAGCCCGCCGCCGCACGTGAAGAAGGAGCCCGTCGCGGTGCAGATTTTGTCCCCCAGCGGCAGGAGGTGTGGACGTTTTGTCGGAGTGAGTTACGAACACACTGTACACACAAATAAATGTACGTGGAAATATCACGGATGTCCCGATCCCATCTTCGGGATGGATTAGATTATACAGTAAACCTCGGATATATCGGATTCAATTGTTCCCAATGGTTTTGTCCGATATAAGCGAAATCCGTTATATGCGTATACCGGAAAATGTCCGTTTTACGCATATATGGGATTTATATCCGGTATATGCGTAAATGGGATTTTATCCGTTATAAAAAGGCACTTCCTTGACTATGTTTCCAATGTACCTGGACGCGCAGGCAACGCTGCAAACGCTGCAAATGACGTCGTATAGCGGCCTGTCACCATTCGGCGAATCGGAGCGCCACGATGCGGCCATCCAATATATGCGAGGGAAATTTCATGGAAATGCATTGGAACGGGACTGGAGATTTTGTCCGAAATAGGCGAAATCCATTATAAAAAATCCGATATATGCAATGAATTTTTATTGGAAATGCATTACAGAAAAATCGGTTCTTTTTTATCTGTCCGTTGTGAGCGAATTTCCGATATATCCGAGTCCGATATATCCGAGGTTTACTGTAGATTGGGATAGTATCATGTAATCCGGTTGCCGTGTACCAGGGGTGCTCATTAAGTCGATCGCGGTCTACCAGTCGATCGCGGAGGTGGTACTGGTCGATCGCTGGTCGATCGCGGCGTGACATTAAAAAAATATCATCCCAGCATCAATGCCGTCACTTGATTGATATACAGGGTAGCCATTCAGATGACAACTGAATGTTGCCCTTCGGGCGACCAATCAAATCAAACAACGTCTCTAAGTGCAGCAGAACTTACGATGTCAGCCTATCATCCATCCCCGTTACTTGATTGACATACAGGACAACCAGTCAGATGACAACTGAATTTTGACCTTTAGGTCACCGCTCATGCGTAAACAACGATGCAAAGTGCTAAGCTAGTCGGCGAATTGCGTCAGATTTTAAGCCCTCGCTAAAGTTTATGGTCACTAAAATGAGTGAAGGAGCTGGACCAAGTAAAAAGGCAAAAACTGGACCAAGTAAAAAGGCAAAAAACATATCACTTCCATACGGATATGGAATATTATACGGATATTATGATACGGATATTATCCATGACTGATAAACATTTGGAAGTGTGCTTGAGGCTGGCTATCAGCAGCTACTGTCCGGACTATGCATCCCTGGCTGGTTCAATTCAGTGCAAGTCATCAAAGTAAACTCAGGTAATTACAAAAAATGTTCATAGTTAATTATGTGTGTTTTGCAATATTGGCTCATTTGGTTATGTAAGGTACATCAACATACATTGTACGTACAAATAATCCTCAATACATTTGAAAATAAATAGATGTTTTGCATTTTTGTAGTGGGTAGATCATCTCGACTCGGTCATTTTAAAAGTAAGCTCGCATGCTGAAAAAGTGTGAGCACCCCTGCCGTATACGTTCCTAACTCTGGGGCACACTCCAACATGCTCACCGCCAAAATCAACATGTCCGTACTGTACCGTAGCAACGTTAGTTTCACTTTAGATGTTGGATATTTGGCTCCTTAGCTTCTCAGCAGTCGTTCTTCGTCACTGTGCCTGGATTACTGTGTCATCATGCGGGGAGCTCGTACAGGAATCGCCACAGTAGCTGCTGGTTCTTTGTACTAACGACCGTCAATAAATTGCTATTGTGTTGAAGAAAGTTTGTTTGGAAAAAAAAAAGTAATACCGTATTTTCCGGACTATAAGTCACACTTTTTTTTTTCATAGGTTAGCTGTTCCTGCGACTTATACTCCAGAGTGACTTATAAATGAAAAAAGTGTTGCTAATAAGCATTGTGTTAGCATATCTTACACCTATTCAGTCTGTTCTCTATTCTTTTATTATTGTTAGAACTTGCCTTCCAGCGCGCGGACCTCACAGCTCGGAGATTGAACGGCAGGGTTCAATCCCACCCTCGGCCATCTCTGTGTGGAGTTTGCACGTTCTCCCCGTGCATGCACCCGTGGGGTTTCTCCGGGTACTCCGGTTTCCTCCCACATTCCAAAAACATGCTACGTTAATTGGCCACTCCAAATTGTCCATAGGTATGAATGTGAGTGTGAATGGTTGTTTGTCTATATGTGCCCTGGGATTGGCTGGCAACCAGTCCAAGACAGCTGGGATAGGCTCCAGCAACTTCCGAATGAATGAATGAATGATTGACTTGCCTTCCAAGAGGACGTAATGTCGATTTTGGTCAAATAGTCTGGAAAATAAATTACCTGCAAAAAATGCGACTTATACTCCAGTGCGACTTATGTATGTTTTTTTCTACCTAATTATGCATTTTTGGCATTGTGTGACTTATACTCCGGAGTGACTTATAGTCCAGAAAATACGGTATATTGTAAATCACATCTAGAGTACTCATTAGTCCTACCGTTAAAGTATTTAGCATGCCCATTTTTATTGGATGGACTTTTATCAGATCGTTTATTGGATGAGGACCCAGACTACAAAATCCAAAAAATACTGTCGGTCATTCTATGTAACAAAAAGTATATTCAGAAATACTTTGGTTGCGTAATTTTTAATGTCAATCACCATATTGAATTTCACAAGTTCATGTTTGTAACCAAAACTTCATTCATTCATTCATTTTCTACCGCTTTTCCTCACGAGGGTCGCGGGGGGGTGCTGGAGCCTATCCCACCTGTCTTCGGGCGTAAGGCGGGGTACACCCTGGACTGGTCGCCAGCCAATCACAGGGCACATATAGACAAACAACCATTCACACTCACATTCATACCTATGGACAATTTGGAGTGGCTAATTAACCTAGCATGTTTTTGGAATGTGGGAGGAAACCGGAGTACCCGGAGAAAACCCACGCATGCCCGAGGGTGGGATTGAACCCTGGTCTCCTAGCTGTGAGGTCTGTGCGCTAACCCCTAGACCACCGTGCCGCCCTAACCGAAACTTATTATATAAAAAGAGGATGGTTTTTCCAGATCGGAAAGACTCTAAAAACTTCGGAAATCGGAAGCCAACAGATGCTGATCGGGACATCTCCAGTAAATATAAGAAAGTGGTATTTACTCATATATATTTTGCAAAAACAGCCTTCATGACAAATCCTGTTCTCCGCTGCCCAGGTGAGGAGAATCGTCGTCAAGGTGGCTCGCATTCCCGTCAGCCTCGGCCGGCGACAAAAGAGCTACAAGATTTCCAACGTGGAGACCGTTACGGGAACGGAGAAGAGCAACGACGGGAACGTGGACGGTTCCGATGTAGCCAAGGAGCCCACGGCGCTGCTCCGCATGAAGAACAACGGCAAGAGCGTGATGGTCATGTTCCCCCCCGGAGAGCTCCCGGTCATTCTTAAACGCAGGCGGGGGCGCCCGCCCAAACAGGCCATGCCGGTGGCGGCGGGGGAGCCCCCCAGTGCCTGCGGGAACGGAGACCAGATCAAGAAGCCCCGGAGGAAGCGGCGGACTAAACTCCCTTGTCCCTATCCATCATACGTGAATGACACCAATGATGTGAAGACCGAGTACGGGGACGTTCTGTCCAAACTGGCCTTTTTGAACCGCCAGCCCCCCACCACGGGGCGATGCTCCCCTCCTCGCTGCTGGACACCCAGTGAGCCGGAGAGCTTCCACACCCCCTTGGAAAACCCAGGACTGTCCACGCTGCTGCACCGGCTCACTGGCTTTAGGCGGCCTCGGGGCGGCAGAGGGGGCACCGGGAGGGGCGGCGGTGCAGCAGGGGGCGCCGGTGGAAGCGAGCACAATAAGAGCACCTTCAGTGACTTCTTTGAATCCATCGGCAAGAAGCGCAAGCTCAGCCCCCTCTCTGAGCACGGCCTACCCAGGAAGAGGGGCAAGGGAGTCGGGGGTGTCGGTCGAGGAGGTGGGGTGGTGGGAACCGAGCCTGCGGGGGAGAAAACGATCAGGAAGAGGCGAGTGAGGAAAAACGGCACATTTAAAGGGGAGGGGGACGGCATGGGACAGGACTGGCCCAATGGGTCCGGGGGCTGGGGGGACAAAGCTTTGAGAGGCTATCAGCTCTGTGGAGCCACAAGGGGGGGCTTCTCCTCCTGCGAGGTCGGAAGGAGAGGCGGCTACGGCCGCTCAGGCGGGGGCAGAGGGGTCGGACCCCCTGGGGAGGACTCACAGGGTCTCTTTGCTGGGTATTTTCGCTCCCTGTTGGATTCCGATGACTCGTCTGAACTTTTGGACATCTCGCAGTCAAACGCTCGCAAAGCTGCGTCTGCCCCCGGTTACGAACCATCCAGCCCGGCCCCGGGCCAAAGGTGGTCACCCGCCATCCCTAAATGGGGAGCCAACGGGACAAGCTCTGCGGCGGATGGATCCGTGCAGACTCACAGTTCCTCTTACGGCTACGGCGGGCAGACGCAAACGTCCCCGACCCCCTCCACCTACCACAAATCCACCCCTCCGTCTCTCTCCCACTCTCCGAGCTCCCCCCATCCCGCCAACTACGGCCACTACTCGCCCGCCTACGCCTCCTCTTCTTGCGTCGGGCCCCAAAGGTCCTCAGACTGCAGTTTTTCCTACAGCAAAACCGTGGCCCAGGACCGCGGTCAGATGGGCTACTCCGGCTACCAGGCAGCAACCAGGAAGGCCTACGGCGGAAGTGCCACGGCGGGGCCCGCATCACCGGGGGCGGGGTTTATGTCGGTGGCCAAAGGCAGCCCCTTCGGCTCCTCCTCCTCGCCAGAATGTTACAAACAGTACAACTGCAATCAATGGACCTACAGGTACGTCTTATATGCCGAACGTTTGGGATGCTCCGATCGGGGTTTCGTGCAGAGGACAATCTTAATGGGGGGGTGGGGGCAAACAATAATGCGCTGCCCCGGCCAGATATTTTTTTATGGCATGTTTTGCAGGGTATAAAATGTATAACACTCACAAACGACAAGTACACACGTGGCAGACATGATTGTTTTGGTTTGGCGCGCCCGCACAGTGTGAAGGAAAGTGGGCGGACGACCGTCTCTACAGGCTGCATGATGCAATAGTACCAGCCATTTATGCTCTTCCATCCCTAGTGGATATCCTAGCACCCCTGCCATCGTGCAGCTATGCCCCCTTGTGGCTGTGAGCGCCATTGGTAATAATAATGACTAGCTATGCCAGGGGTGGGCAAACTACGGCCCGGGGGCCACATCCAGCCCGCCAAGTGTTTGAATACGGCCCGCCCAATCTTTCCAAAGTATTTCATTTAAACTCAACATACAACCTGGCATCATGGCCTGAGCCAACCTTTTGATGGTTGTATCAATTTCGTTGTTTGACATGGTCTGTTGTTTACAAAGTGCTCCTGAAAAAAGAGACACAAGCACATAATAATAATTATTATTATTATGATAATAATAATTATTATTATTAGATTATTATAATTATTATTATAATTATTATGATTATTATAAGTATTATATTATTGCTAATTATTATATTAATTATATATAATATTATTGTTATATTTGCATATCTTACATAATAATAATATAATTATATAATATTATTATTTTAATTTTATTGTAATTATTATAATATTTTATTATTTTTAAAATATTTAAATATAAATATAAAATAATAAATAATAATAGCAGATTGCATGACAATTTTACAGATACAATAATACCAGGTGGACTGTTACGTGTAAAATATATAGTCTGCCCCCCCCCCCGTAAATTTTGTCATATCAATGCGGCCCGCGAGTCAAAAAGTTTGCCCACCCCTGAGCTATGCTGTAACACAGGGGTCTCCAATTTACCTGGGGGCCACTGGAGCTAGGGTCTGGGCAAGGCTGGGCCGCATCAGGTTTTCCCAAAAAAAAAAAAAACGCATTTATTAAAAACAGAAAAATATACAAACTTTTTCAGTGCATTGGTTCCGATTTTCTGAAAAATAAATAACGAAATCAAGAATAAAGAAAATCAATTAATCAGTAATAAATAAATACAATAATAATAATAATAATATGGCAAATAATAAAAACTTAAGAAACCACATATAGTTGGTGGGTAGACATTATTTTTTTCAGATTAAAATGAACAAAGCATTATTAGAGCCCTGTAGACATGACAAAACACGACTATAGTCACATTTATACTCTTTTTATTTACAACATATTGCGCAACTGCAGGGTCTTGAGACACATGCTAACTCGCAAACTAGAGAGCTAGCCACCTAAACGGTAGCCTTCAAGTTATTTCCTTTCAACTTAAATAGCCAAAAACTTACCACTTCCACACGCATAGGGAGGAGAACTATTAACAGTTATTTAACCTTTAACATGAACATTAATCAAACGTAATAATTTTTTCTGGGTACATGATACCATACAGCATCCGTATCAAACTTGCGCGGGGGGCTCAAACCAGTGTCCTGCGGGCCACATTTGGCCCACGGGCCGCGTGTTTGAGACCCCTGCTGTAACGTCATCAGTCTTATATGTTCCTAAAGGAACACGTCGTATATTTCTTTGTTTTTATTTTTTATATTTGATCACATGTCGTCATGTATTTTGCAGACAAGGTTGCAGCGGCTGGTCAGCAGACAACTTTGGTCCTCACGCTTACAGTGAATATGGCTGCAATGAATCAAAGGACATCTTGGACATCTCCAACTACACCCCCCAGAAGGCCAAGAGACCCCCTTTCCCAGAGAGCCTATCCGAATCCTCCTCGGACTCCTCGCATCCCGGCTCGGCGGCCGCTGGGAGCGGTCCTCCTTCCTCCATGGGCGGAGTCTTCAAACAGATGGAGACCATGAGTGGAGACGGCGGTCCGTCCAGCCTGTCTAGCCTGGAGAAGCTGATGATAGACTGGCATGAGAGCGCCTCCGGGCCCTCCTATAGCTGGAGCCAGAATGTGCTCTTCCAGGGAGGGGGGACAAGCAAGCCGGGCCGCGGTCGCAGGAAACGGACCGAACAATCAGACAAAGAAGGGGGTTCTGTTTTACACTCAGATTCCCCGTCCAGTCCCTCTCCGACACCCACTCCTGGACCTAAGCGTGGAGGGGCTGGAGGACGGGGACGAGGGTCCAGAGGAGCCAGAGGCGGGCTGTCCGGGTGTCAGAGAGAGCGTCTTTCGGGATCCAAAGGCAGGGGAAAATCTGCTACAGCAGGGGCGGCTCCGGGTCTGGAGGGATCCGGGCTGTTCCAGGAGGGGCTGGACTATTACAGC
Organism: Doryrhamphus excisus; assembly: GCF_030265055.1. Lineage (NCBI taxonomy): Eukaryota > Metazoa > Chordata > Actinopteri > Syngnathiformes > Syngnathidae > Doryrhamphus > Doryrhamphus excisus. The sequence goes on along the minus strand of NC_080479.1, from coordinate 509,266 downwards.
GGGGACAGTAGCAGCCTCTCCCCCTTGGCCACCCCCAACCCCGCACCCCCTTCCAGCTACCTCCAGGACCCCTGCGAGTACCCCTCCCCTTACTCGGCCCACCCCTCCACGCCGTCCTCTGAGGAGCGCTATCCAGCCTTGTACCCTGGAGAGTCCTCCTCCTCCCTCTCGCCCAGCGTCTCGTCCCCCCCTTACCCCCCCAAAGCCCAGTCCTACCATCTTGTACCGTCCAGAACCTTCTCCCCCTCGTGCTCCCCTCTACCACGGGTAACACCCCATTGCAGCTCGGCGAGTCCCTCGCATCGCCCCCCACCCAAAGAGGCGCAGTTCTCGCAGTACGACTCCCCCAGTTACTGCGGCTCCCCCTACTGGTACGGACAAACGTCACACAGCAGCAGCCCCAGCCCGAGTACGTCCACCCACCCGCACACGAGCCCGCACGCAAACACCCACGGGAATCTGCTCGCCAGCCCAAACGCACACGTGAACCCGTCCCCCCACGACCCGCAGCATCACAACGCTCACGTCAGCCTGAGCTCCCACGCCAAATCCTACCCCGCTAACCCCGCCCACGCCAACAATCAGCCCCATCACGCCCACGCCGCGCACTCGCTCTACGATGACTGCAGTACCGCCGCCGTCCACAAGCAGGAGCTCACCATGCACGCCATCGCCACGGGCTCCCGCCAGGGTCTCCTGACGCCCCCGCCCTTGTACACGAAAGCCACCCTGGACCCTTTGCCCCCACATGAGCAGCCCGGCGGCTACGCCCTGTCCCAGCTCTCCTGTCAAGGGATGGGACACCGCTACCCCTCGCAGGTGTCTCAGGGAGCAGGAGGGGTTCTGTGCCAGCTTCTGGACCCGGCCCACGATGACAGCTTTAGCGTGACCAGCCTGTAACAGCAGGTCAGAACCTCCCACTCGCCGTCACGACATTTCTTCACGCTAAACAATGATGCAGCCGCCTGATAAAGCAGAGCCAGTCCACCAAATTCCTCCAAAGGTCACGTTTTCACAAAGATAACAGCAGGGGGTGTTGGACTTTGTCCTTCACTATTAATACAGAACATCAATGCCAGACTCTGACAGGTCTTAAAACCTACACCTCACCAAGTAGGCATGAATAAATTATGAATATTTCATATCTACTGGTCACTGATGGCAACAATAGCACTGCGCTTTTTTAAGGATGTACTGCAAAAACACTAGCTAAAGATCTTCTACGTGACAGGAGCGCTCTGCTGTTTGCAAAAACAGCAAAAGTCAAAGATCTTCTATTTGATGAAAGCATGAGCACTCTGCTTTTTTAAAGTATTTGAAACTCGCCGAAGATCTTTATGTGACTGCTGCTGTTTTTAAGGATCTACTGCAAAGATCTTCACACCAGTCAAAGATCTTCTATTAGACAGGAGCCCGCTACTGTTTTTACAGCATGTGAACAGCATGCTGCAAAAACAAGTAAAGACTGAAGCCTGCTGCTGTTTTTAAGGGTCTACCGCACAAAACAGTCAGAGAACATATCTCCCAAGTCTTGGGCAGGCTACATTCAAAAGTCCATAGAAATAATTGCCGATTTAAGCTCATGTCATTGCATTGTCCACGCAATTCTTCCAAGGGTCACGTTTTCACAAAGATAACAGCAGGGGGTGTTGGACTTTGTCCTTCACTATTAATACAAAACATCAATGCCAGACTCTGACAGGTCTTAAAACCTACACCTCACCAAGTAGGCATGAATAAATTATGAATATTTCATATCTACTGGTCACTGATGGCAACAATAGCACTGCGCTTTTTTAAGGATGTACTGCAAAAACACTAGCTAAAGATCTTCTACGTGACAGGAGCGCTCTGCTGTTTGCAAAAAACAGGTCAAAAGGTCAAAGATCTTCTATTTGATGCGAACATGAGCACTCTGCTTTTTTAAAGTATTTGAAACTCGCCGAAGATCTTTATGTGACTGCTGCTGTTTTTAAGGATCTACTGCAAAAACACTAGTCAAAGATCTTCTATTAGACAGGAGCCCGCTGCTGTTTTTGCAGCATGTGAACAGCATGCTGCAAAAACAAGTAAAGACTCTCTCTTTGACTGAAGCCTGCTGCTGTTTTTAAGTGTCTACCGCACAAAACAGTCAGAGAACATATCTCCCAAGTCTTGGGCAGGCTACATTCAAAAGTCCATAGAAATAATTGCCGATTTAAGCTCATGTCAATTGCATTGTCCACGCAATTCTTTCAAGGGTCACGTTTTCACAAAGATAACAGCAGGGGGTGTTGGACTTTGTCCTTCACTATGAATACAAAACATCAATAAGATTGAAACAGCGGAAACACTCGCTGAACTGCTGCTGTTTTTAAGCATCTACTGCAAAAACACCAGTCAAAGATCTTCTATTAGACAGGAGCCCGCTGCTGTTTTTGCAGCATGCTGTTCACATGCTGCAAAAACAAGTAAAGATCCTCTCGTTGACTGAAGCCTGCTGCTGTTTTTAAGGGTCTACCGCACAAAACCCTACAGTCAGTGAACATATCTCCCTCCATTCAAAAGTCCATAGAAATAATTGCTGATTTAAGCTCATGTCAATTGCATTGCGACGTGTCTTACACTTGGCTTCTTCTTTGTCTTTCTCCTTCTGCTTCTTCTTCTTCTTCCAGGTGCGATCGATCCAAGCTTTTAACAGATTTGCAAACGATTCTTTTTCTCGCTTTTGTACGGTCAACTTTTTTTTTTTTTTTGTGCCAGACTGTGGAATGAAGGGTGAGAATTTAGCTGCCGGCTTGGGACAGTAAAGCTTTAATTCTCCAGCATTGACAATCAAAATCAACATGCAACACGCCACACACAAGCATGCACCCTAACACACACACAAAACACGCATGCAAGTTGGACTCTTAATCGGGGTGGGGCGGGGCGGGGGCTGAGTCACGCACAGCAGAGCCCTCCCCACACAAACACACACACACAAACACACATGCAACCCAAAACAACTCTGGTCCTGTGTGGCCCTCTTGCAGTAAAAACAGTCCAGACGCGCTTTATTTCCGTCTTTTTTTTTTTTTTCTTCTTCTTCCTGTGTCTTTCCTCTTGCCGCTGTGCTCACCTGCACGTCTCTTTTCAACGCAATCCGCAGCCTCCTCTTGTTGGAAAGGTGGGGGGCGGGGGGGTGGACCAGTTACAATCCTGCTCTTGAGACACCAGCATCTGTACATACGTGCCACTCCAGATCCAGACCCACTTGGCTCTAAATGTCACCCAGACGCTACATCCTGTGTTCTTTGCTGTTGGAACTCCACCAAAAGGACCCCAAAGAGACGTGAGAGTGCTGAAGAGGAGAATGTTGCTCGCGTGACTGCAAAAGTGTGTGTGTGTGTGTGTGTGTGTGTGTGTGTGTGTGGGGTCAAAAGAGTGGAGCTCATTCTCTTTCACTCCCTTCTTTTTTTTTTTTCTGTTCTGTGGTCTCGTTGTCGTTTGGTGGTTTCTTTGTGACGCGAAGTTTAAAAAACAAAAATGTTGTATATCTGTCGGTTACATATCATGTATGTATGTATGTACGTATGTATGTATGTATCCCAGGTGCAAAATATTTAAATACACATTCTGTTCTTGCCATTGGTAACGCCGTCTCTAGTTTAATTCTCCTCCTCCGACGACGACGACGAGGGATTATGATGTGTGTGTGTGTGTGTGTGTGCATGCACATGTGTGTGTGCATGAGCAAGCGAGCGTGCTGGGCTTTTTCACTCAGGCTGTCTGGGACTGAGAACCAGAGTTCAGGCGAGGACACAATTCGGCAGGGAGAGGAGGGGGATGGATGGCTGCTTAGGAGAGGGGGGGGCACGAGGGTGGGGGTGGGGGGTGTTGGAAAGGAAATCAGAGTAGGAGCTACTTAAAAAAAACAAACAATCGTCATCCTCAGTAAGGAAGCATACAGGATGTCCAAAGACGAGTTCCCGAGTGGGAACTTCTACCTAAATGCACCCTTAAGTCACATGAAGGACTTACAGTAGAAGATGTTGTTCATCACTGGAGTTGTCTTACACGCTGAAAGGGGTGTTGCAAAGGAGGGAGAGAGAGGCCTATCGGGAGAAGGAAGTCTCAATTACTGGGTTTCAACCATGTGACCTAAAGGCACTTTACGTCACTTCCGGTGGGCATAATCAGTCTGCATGAATACTGTACGTTCTATGACAATAACGCCTCTAACATGTCTATTTCGTTCTCACGCCAAACTAGTCTGCATGAATACTGTACGTTGTATGACAATAACGCCTCTAACATGTCTATTTATGTTCTTATACAAAACCAGTCTGCATGAATACTGTACATTCTACGACAATAACGCCTCTAACATGTCTATTTGTGTTCTTATGCCTAACCAGTTTGCATGAAGACTGCACATTCCATGACAATAACGTCTCTAACATGTCTATTTATGTTCTTATACAAAACCAGTCTGCATGGATACTGTACGTTCTATGACAATAACGCCTCTAACATGTCTATTTGTGTTCTTATACAAAACCAGTCTGCATGGATACTGTACGTTCTATGACAATAACGCCTCTAACATGTCTATTTCGGTTCTTATATAAAACCAGTCTGCATGAATACTGTATGTTCTATGACAATAACGCCTCTAACATGTCTATTTGGGTTTTTATACAAAACCAGTCTGCATGGATACTGTATATTCTATGCCGATAGCGCCTCTAACATGTCTAATTATGTTCTTGCGCCAAACCAGTCTGCATGAATACTGTACATTCCATGACAATAACGCCTCTAACATGTCTATTTGTGTTCTTACGCCTAACCAGTTTGCATGAAGACTGGACATTCCATGACAATAACGTCTCTAACATGTCTATTTGCGTTTTTATACAAAACCAGTCTGCATGGATACTGTACATTCTACGACAATAACGCCTCTAACATGTCTAATTATGTTCTTACACCAAACCAGTCTGCATGAATACTGTACATTCCATGACAATAACGCCTCTAACATGTCTATTTGCGTTCTTATATAAAAGCCACTCTGCATGGATACTGTACGTTCTATGACAATAACGCCTCTAACATGTCTATTTAAGTATGTTCTTACGCCAAACCAGGCTGCATGAATACTGTACATTCCTTCACAATAACGCCTCTAACATGTCTATTTGCGTTCTTATACAAAACCAGTCTGCATGAATACTGTACGTTCTACAACAATAACGCCTCTAACATGTCTATTTGTGTTCTTATGCCTAACCAGTTTGCATGAAGACTGTACATTCCATGACAATAACGTCTCTAACATGTCTATTTGTGTTCTTATGCCTAACCAGTTTGCATGAAGACTGCACATTCCATGACAATAACGTCTCTAACATGTCTATTTGTGTTCTTATACAAAACCAGTCTGCATGGATACTGTACATTCCATGACAATAACGCCTCTAACATGTCTAATTATGTTCTTGCGCCAAACCAGTCTGCATGAATACTGTACATTCTATGACAATAACGTCTCTAACATGTCTATTTGCGTTCTTACGGCAAACCAGTCTGCATGAATACTGTACGTTACGCCTCTAACATGTCTATTTGCGTTCTTATACAAAACCAGTCTGCATGAATGTTGTACGTTCTATGACAATAACGCCTCTAACATGTCTATTTATGTTGTTAGACCAAACCAGTCTGCATGGATACTGTATGTTCTATGACAATAACGCCTCTAGCATGTCTATTTGCGTTCTTATACAAAACCAGTCTGCATGGATACTGTACGTTTGATGACAATAACGCCTCTAACATGTCTATTTGTGTTCTTATGCCTAACCAGTTTGCATGAAGACTGTACATTCCATGACAATAACGCCTCTAACATGTCTATTTACGTTTTTTACGCCAAACCAGTCTGCATGAATACTGTACGTTCTATGACAATAACGCCTCTAACATGTCTATTTGCGTTCTTACGCCAAACCAGTCTGCATGAATACTGTACATTTGTGTATGTGTCCTTCATCGTTTTGCTGCAGTTTGGCAAAGTTTGAGCTCCGTCACCAAGTTTCAGCCGAAACCCTTTGGACGCCACCCTTGGCTGCGGAGTACCGTTGGAGATTCTTCCAGGTGGCAAGTATTTTTGCATTCCAATTTTCCAGTTGCAACTTTAATTTTCGTATAAATTGTCCTTCTTGATGCTCGCTTAAACTGGAACATGTCCATACTTGGCGGCGACATTTTTGGTTGTTTCCTGAACTTTTTACCCATTATGATGGACCATCATAGATCATCTATTTATCTTTTAAGACGCACAGTCATTTGCTAGGGACGCTTGAAATAAACACCACCGCTCTCTTGACCCGACAGACGGAGGAGTTGACTGGCTGCATATTGTGTGCAGTGCAGTTTGTCAACAGGCTGACTAAACAGACTCAGACACGGCTGGAGGACGTGTGTTTGCTGTGACATGGCAGTCAGGCGGGGGGGCGGAGGGGGGTGGGGGGTGGGCTGCTGTCAACAATGCCACACGGTGGAAAGACGCTACTTTAGCAACCCCCGCCACCGTAAACCGGATCCCTTTTATTTGGTCCATTTAAAGTCCAAATAGACGCCGCGGGTGGCTTTGAATTTGCATAATTGGCTATGACGCATTTCCATCATGGGCAAAGAAAAACATGAAAAATACAACTAATTTGTTTATAAATACAAATGAACTTTATTCTGTCACTTCTGGGGTCCTATTATTTATTTCACACAGAAAACAGAGCTGCCTGTGAGCTGTGAGATGGGCGGAGGGCCCCACGGAAGCACCCGCTGTTCGTTGAGTGGAGCGACATGTGCTTTTAAGTCCGACTTGGAAAATAATTTACAGAAGGTCGCCAATTATGTCAATAATCACTGTTAAGAAATGTAACTCATTTAAATTCAGTAACAATAGTCCCAATGTAAATACAAGCTACTAATAAAGTCCTGCAATGGACTACAATATTCTCACAAAAAACAAGTTGTGGAAGTGTAACTAAAAAAAAAAAAACAAATATTAGTGCAGCAGCCCCCCACCCTGCAGGCCTGACTCCATCTTTTAATATTAATGTGTCTGACTGCGGCTCCTGAGTTGCTTAGGAACAAGAGAACATCATACTTTTTTTAAACGCAGTACAGGAAAGGCCAGTGAGTTTAGTTTAGTTCATTACCCACATTCAGTCCATCCGTTTACTACCGCTTATACTCACTAGGGTCGCCGGTCTGCTGGAGCCTATCCCAGCTGTCTTCCAGGGGGGGGGAGAGGCGGGGTACGTGACGACATTTGTAGGTAAGTGCTTTAAAGACACATGACTAGTTTTGTTCATCATATGACCTTTAATCTCCATGCTAACAGTATTAGTTCACCCAGCCAGAATAAGCACTTGTTGGTCATTTCTTTGCAAGGTAAGCATAGCAACATAAAACTAGCATAGAATGTTGTTGTTTTTTTAGCATAACATGCCATTAACATTACATTTTATATTTACATAATTTTTCCCACTGTACAAATACTGTGTGTTTTCCAAGTACCCCCATTTGAGAAGCTCATGATGACGTCACACACGGAGTATTGTGTCGTAAACAAATCAAAACGCAGCCCCTGCCGCTCCAGGAATGTGCCTCGTCATCACACTCTTTCGCCCCAGGGGGGTTTGCTCCGTCCGGGGGAGGGGAGACGAGAGAGGGGAGGTCTCCCGGAGCCAGCCCTCACAAGCAGCAGCGGGGATGCCACACGGGAGCCATGCGGCGGGTCCGCGCGCTGCTCCGGCCGGACGCGGCTCTCCTCCTGGTCCCGCCGCTGCTGCTGCTGCTGCTCGCGCTGCAGATCGGCGTGTTCGCACCGCGGCTGCCCGGCGGAGGCGCCACGGGCGGCGGGGAGGAGCCCGCGGCGGAGGTGGCTTTGTCCGTCATGAGCATCGAGCCGGGCAGGAGTTCTCGCGGGGAATGGACGCCGGTTCCTGCGGAGTCACCACAGGAGGAGGAGGTCACGCGAGCTTACGAGGACGAGAACGAGATGAATTCACGGCAGGTATGTGGCAGTATCGCGAGAGAACACGTGATTAAGTGTTCCAGGTATTTTTATTATATAGAATTACACATGCTTATTAGTGTAATGTTATTAGTCAACATTAGTTTTATTTTTATTTTATTGGGGGGGTAGTAGTACTATTAAATGATGTTTTTAGCAATGACTCCTCACATTTACATTTCAAAATAGTGGATTTTTTTAAAAAAACTAAGGAAATTGTCATGAAAAGTTGATGAAAATGTAAATTTGAACGTATTTAAATAATAAACACAAAACTCTAGCAAAGCCCCCCCGGCCATGCCTCCTTCCTCCCTCCTCAAACTTCTTTTTATGTTCAAGGCTAAACTCTGACTCATTCTAGTAAACCATGCCCCCCCCCCAACTCTCTTGAGTTGCTATGGTAACCACATACCCGCAGTGTGTGTGTGTGGGGGTTTTAATTAGGATAGTATATCACAAAACCGCCTCAAGCGAGCGTGCCTTATCTCAGGCTATGGCCTCTGACCTGACCCCCCCCCACCCCACCCCACCCATCATTCCTGTGCATGTTGACATCCACTACCACGCCGTTGTTTGAGTATATTTGGTCTTTGTGTGTCGCCAGGATGGACCCAGGACGTTGGAGCTGCAGCCTTGGGCCCAAGACCAGCCGTCTTTCTCTGCAGAGCTCAGCCGCATCGTCCTGCATATCACCAGACCGCAGGTGTGCTTCGTAGAATGCAGAACACATCACCTTGCCAACCGGGCTAACTAGCAACAAAATGTACCCCTGCAAAGACAGTAGTACTCTGACGTATGAGGTGACGGAGCGTTTGCAATCCACAGATGTTGCTGTTGCTAACCTTACTTAGCCATCATGGATGTGCCCGTAAAAAAGCCCTAAAATGACTATTTTTAATACTTTCAACCAGGGTTAGTCAACCACACTTAATGAAAAGATAATGGGGCCACTTTAGTATCACAGTACTACCAGCGAATACGCCAATACTACCAACCCTACTTCTTTTTACAAACCCCACAGTTGGCTTCATTTTGACATTCTACTCTGATTTTGAACCAGCACACATCAATTATGGTGCGTTCAAGGACCGCCGAAACAAGCGCAAGATGTCAACACTTTAGGAAAAAGACATAAACGTGTAAAAAATGTGAGTTTTTTTTTTTTTTTTTTTTTTTTTTTTAGAAAAACTGGGGTTTTCTAACTGTACATTATTTCTTTGAATAAAATAATGGCCCATATTTTCAAAATTTATATAATTTACATAAAATTATATGTAATTATTCACAAATTTTTGTTAGTTTCCCGCAGCCTGGTGTTTGGGGACGTCTGCCTTACAGCATGCTTGGGGATATGAAGTGCTCTTTTACACATTTGAAAAATACTGGAAGATTGACAGTTTTATATAATTACCTTTTTTAAAAATAAAAAAAAAATCACTACTTCCTGTAGTGGAACACAGTAAATGTAAGTCAAGTAAGTCAGTGAAACGCGCACAGTATCGCGCACAGTATCGTCTGCTACATTAGCTAGCTACTGACTGATTAGTGAGCTAAAATGTTTTTATTTTTCATCTTTTTAGTTTTGACTTTACTATTTCTAAAGATATAGATATAAATATAAATCATCAATCTATTTATTATTGCTGTGAATATTATCATTCATCCAGGTCATTGTATTCTCAGGCAGGTTTTTTTTTTTTTTGACAACTCACCACGTTTGTGACGGCGGACTCACTGCCACGAGTCTAGCAAAGCCTACACGTTGCATAAAACCACGCCCACAAATGTAGTTCAGCATTAAAAATGGCGGCCATCTCCTGGTGTGACGTGTTAACTGCTATTGCTACCTAATTTGCTGAAACGGACTATATATTTTACATGTAACAGTCCACCTGGTTTTATTGTATCTGTAAAATTGTCATGCAATCTGCTATTATTATTTATTATTTTATATTTATATTTAAATATTTTAAAAATAATAAAATATTATAATAATTACAATAAAATTAAAATAATAATTATTATATTATTATTATGTAAAATATGCAAATATAACAATAATATTATATATAATTAATATAATGATTAGCATTAATATAATAATTATAATAATCATAATAGTTCTAATAATTATTATAATAATCTAATAGGCGGCACGGCGGTCTGGTGGTTAGTGCGCAGACCTCACAGCTAGGAGACCAGGGTTCGGTCCCCGCCCTCGGCCATCTCTGTGTGGAGTTTGCATGTTCTCCCCGTGCATGCGTGGGTTTTCTCCGGGTACTCCGGTTTCCTCCCACATTCCAAAAACATGCTAGGTTAATTAGCCACTCCAAATTGTCCATAGGTATGAATGTGAGTGTGAATGGTTGTTTGTCTATATGTGCCCTGTGATTGGCTGGCCACCAGTCCAGGGTGTACCCCGCCTCTCGCCCGAAGACAGCTGGGATAGGCTCCAGCACCCCCCGCGACCCTCGTGAGGAATAGAAAATGAATGAATGAATGAATAATAATCTAATAATTATTATTATTATTATGTGCTTGTGTCCCTTTTTTCAGGAGCACTTTGTAAACAACAGACCATGTCAAAAAACGAAATTGATACAACCATCAAAAGGTTGGCTCAGGCCATGATGCCAGGTTGTATGTTGAGTTTAAATGAAATACTTTGGAAAGATTGGGCGGGCCGTATTCAAACACTTGGCGGGCCGGATGTGGCCCCCGGGCCGTAGTTTGCCCACCCCTGCGCTAGCTCATAGCGCTGTGCTCTTGCCGATGAAATAAAGCCCGTATGAAGTTACCATGGTGATCGAATGCCACACACTCCACAGTAGTCATAATTAAAGGGGTCTTTTTTTTGGCCCTTTGTATTATGGACCCCTATAGAGCAGCTACATACCATAACCCGCAAAGAAAGCTTTCTAGTTCTTCCAGAATCTGCACCTATTCCAGCGGTATTTCTTTGGATTTCGTGCTTCCTTTGAAAACGGTTTGTTTTAATGTATTCCATCCATGGCTCGCCTCCAGGCACGCCCACTATGCTGTGGTTGGTCACGCTCCCGACTGCTTAAAAGAACTTCTTGTGCCGCTAGCTGCTAACCCAACTTCATAGGAGTTGATAAACAACCAGCCATATGTGTTGGGTCCAGAATCCGATCCGGGAGTAGAGACTGGACAGTCAAGACATCTTTCAATGATAAGTAGCTTTAGCATTTTAGCCTTCAAACATCGGCTTCCTCCTTCGTCTTCTGTGTGGGTGACTCGAATGGTTATTTTTCGATTATTTTTTATCATCAAGGTACACTACTAACTGTTTTTTAATCATATGCTAGCCCATATATCGAGATGCGAATCAAATTGTCTGTCAGAATATCAATATATAAACAAACATATAAATATAGCGACAAATTTGCCAACACTGATCCCTCTTGCTCCGTCTTCTTCTTCTTCTTCTCTGGCCGACCGGGTGCATATGAGGTGTGTTAGGAAGCAGAGTTACGATGCCATCTATTCTACTTCGATGGAAAGATAAGCCGCATTTGCAGACAGTCCCGTTATAATGTGTTCATGTACAGGTAGCGTCAAATTGCTTTGTGGCGGTCCAAATGTACCCCTGGTGGGCTGACACAAATACATGTATTTTAAAGGTGGAACTCCACTGCATATGTAGAAGGTCAAATTACAATAACAATAATATAAATAGGGCGGCACGGCGGTCTAGTGGTTAGCGCACAGACCTCACAGCTAGGAGGACCAGGGTTCAATTCCACGCTCGGCCATCTCTGTGTGGAGTTTGCATGTTCTCCCCGTGCATGCGTGGGTTTTCTCCGGGTACTCCGCTTTCCTCCCACATTCCAAAAACATGCTAGGTTAATTAGCGACTCCAAATTGTCCATAGGTATGAATGTGAGTGTGAATGGTTGTTTGTCTATATGTGCCCTGTGATTGGCTGGCGACCAGTCCAGGGTGTACCCCGCCTCTCGCCCGAAGACAGCTGGGATAGGCTCCAGCACCCCCGCGATGAATGAATGAATGAATAATATAAATATTGTTAAATAAACACCCACAAACTCAGCCTTATTATCTAAGGAAGGCAAAACGATCCGGGTCTTGTTGTGGATCTCGTTAGGCTGAACAGCAGCGTCCTCCTCTGAGCTTCAGGGTGTCCACGAAGGGTAAAAAAAAAAAGGTCATGTTTCACTTTCAAAGTGATTCTTCACGCCAAAAAGGCCGTTTTAATGAGGCAGCGGCCCATCGTGTCATTATTCTATCTTTTTGTGCCGTCACCTCCAGTTGAACTGCTCCAGGGTCCTCTCCCCGGGTCAAGTTCAGGCGTCCCACCCCCCTGCAGCCTCGCCTCACCCTTGGCTGCTGTGTGCCGAGGAGTGGCTGCTTCCTGCTGCAGACATGCCGTGCGTTGCATACTCCTTCAGGTGTGTGTGTGTGTGTGTGTGTGTGTGTGTGTGTGTGTGAGCCTCCGAATGAACAACGTTACAGATAATTGACTGTTTGTCGCGCAGCATGGACGCGGGAGACGCCGACTTTCTAAAGACGGTGTCTGGGCTGGGCTGCCAAGTCCACAGCTTTGATCCGAGCAACGCTGCAGCATCTGGTGGTCGCCGTGGCAACGGTTTGGCCGGTCGCCACGGCGATGGCGGCACGACCACGACCACTCAGCACAGGATGTGGCTGGAGTGGCGAGCGGCGAGGAGGCGCGGGCACAAGGCCAGCGTGTCGCGAACGCTGGCGGACATCATGGCGGCCTTGGGACATCCCGTCGTAAGGCGCACACGTTAGACGGAAACGATACACCCCATCATAAACCCGGAGCTCTCGTACTTGTATGTTCCTATAGCAACAGAGCTCTGCAGCCATCTGGAGCTGCCATGGCAACCGTTTAAGACAGCAATCTGACGCTCAGTTACACCCTGTCGCCACAAGGGGGCCCTAATTAGCCACTCTACTCCTTTATAGGTCATCAAGTCAGAATGGAAATACAGTAATTACTTTTTTTTTAAAGAAAGCATAAATTACATTTACTTCATTATTAAAAAAAACCCTCAAACTAATATTAATATTAGTCATAACTGAACACAAAATGTCGTTTTTACATGAAACCTTTTGTTATTGAGAGAGAAAAAAATTTAAAACCTACATGGCCTTGTGTGAAAAACTGACAACTGAGATAAATTAAGATCTATCAGTGTGGAAAAGGTTATAAAGCCATTGCTAAAGCTTTGGGACTCCAGCAAACCACAGCGAGAGTCATTACCCACAAATAGTGAAAGCGTGGAACGATGGTGAACCTTCTCAATAGTGGCCAGCCAATCAAAATGACCCCTAGAAGTCACAAAAGGCCCCGCAACAACATCCATAGAAGTGCAGGTCTCGAGTTCCAAGACCAAAACCACTACTGAACAAAAACAACATCGAGGCTCATGTCAATTTTGCCAGAAAACATCTTCATGATCCCTGAGACCGCATTTCGGAAAAATGATGATAGCAACAGTAAAATACGGTGGTGGTAGTGTGATGGTATGTATACCATAGGTATAATTGTGAGTGTGAATGGTTGTTTGATCACATCACTGTATACATTAATTTAACAATACATGAAAATACTGTGGTAGTACTTTGCACTATCCCCCTCCAGGTCCACTTCCTGTACGCCGACCTGCTCAGTGCCGAGTGGCGTGTCTTCCAGAACTGGATCGAACTGGGCACCTCGCAGCGCGTCCATCACCTGGTGGCCAAGGTGCACCTCCAGTGGGCCGGCTTTGAGGTGGGCGGGAGCGACGAGCAGGTGCTCCGCTATTGGTTCAGCGTCCTGCAGGGACTCCGGGACTCGGGGCTCCGGCTGGTCCACAGCTCCGAGGGAGAGGGTCGGAGTGTCTTGAACCGGAGTGTGAGGGACGCACGCAGCTGCTACACCCTCAGCTGGGTCAACATGAGACACTGACGTCAGCCTTTGACCAATCAGAAGTGAGCGTTGATATTCCTGTGGGGCAGACCATTGCTTGTTGGAGGGTGTCTTGCGTAACCACAGCACCATCTAGTGGCGATGATAGGATGTGCTACTTTAATGGACTTCCATATGCTGTAATACTGCTGCATTTAATGACACATACGAAACAAGGGGATACAAAGTTTAGACCCGCCTCTTCTAGAACATACCCGTGGAAATCCGATACTCGAACTGTCAATCAAGCTGTGCCATAAACGCCGTAGGGAGCACCTTTAAGAAGACCTGTTCTTCTGTTCCTTGAATGTAATTGGAGTTTTAAATCTCCACCATCCAAATGTTTTTTATGGACTTTTCCATAACTGCACCGAGGAAAATATTCATTGCTGGGTGTGAGAAAAGCCTGTGAAAACTTCAATAAAGTCTCTATTTTTAAATTATTAGTATTATTATATTTGTTTTTACAACTGCTAAACTACAAATGCCTAAACTACAAATGCACTTGAACGCGTCAATTGTAAACATGGGCTATGACTAGTTTACGTGAAATACAACTTGACCTAGTCGATCATATCCTAAAGAAAGCTAATGCCTGTCATTCTTGGGACGCGTTCCAACTCGCTCTAAGTGCACACTGGAATGTCCTCCCTTACGCAAATGGCGCACATATGTCCGCCACAAATCCGGGTGGAGTTGCGGTATTTACGCCAGTGAAACCCACTTTCCGCACTCGGAGACTGTATGTGACAGCCGCAGCGGCCAATTAGCTTAGAGACGCTCGTGTGCTCCGCCAATCGGGAGCTCGAAATCTCGGGACAGTGTTCGGCCGCGCTACGTCCGCGTTTGCCCGTCACACCGTTCAACGTTTTCGAGTGGAAAACTTTGGAAGTTGGACAAACAAGACAGCAAAAGAGGGAGTCTGGTTCCACTTTGGACGGTAAGCACATATGAGACCACTGCATGCTGTTTTTTGACATTGAAGAAGAGTCAAAATGGTGTTTTGTTCGAAACAAGAGTCGCTTACAAGTTACTTCCTGCTCTGACAAGGCCAAGAAGCCAAATTACATTTTGGCTAGTTTTTAGCTAACTTCATGTTGCTGGTCACTCAGTGTGATTTATTAGCCGAATAAACGAATAAAAGACATTCCAGAGCTGACTGAAGGCACAAGAATTTTAATTTTAAGAAAAGTGTCTGTCATTTTGACTACCGTGACCAAACATTGTTAGCCTCCGTGACTTGAAAGAATTGCAGGGGCGCGGCTAGAGACATCAAAGCGCGTGGGGAGTAACACCACCTAGCATCCTCATTTCCTTATTTCTCATTATACAACTTATTGTCAGTTAACTTGGCTCATTTTATTCCCTTTCCACCGCAAAATATGGCCTGATTTATCTGGGGTTATGAAAAAAAATGGCAATTTTCCCACCAAAACTGTTAAAAAAATGTGGAAAATGTGCCCAGTAGTGACAAGTGTCCTTTTCAGAAACCTATAAACTCCTTGGGGGGAGTTATGTCCTCATTAACGCAGATGGTGGAACTCACCTGCAGTGTTTTTAGACAATGAGTGGCTGAAAATTTTTAATTTCTCTGTCCATAATATCAGAAAGAGTGCAGTGTGGGCTTTGATATTGTGAATTAGTTTTGACACCTTTCTATGTGTTTATTTTTTTATATGGTTATCATATCAGTGTTTCCCACAGGACTGCAATGTTATCTGTGGCAGTAAGTCGGTAGAGCAGATAATCAAATTTGCATAATTAAACCATGTTTTATAAGTGGAAGACAAAAAGTGAGCAAAAATTATGACGAGAAAATATGGCCTGTGGCCTATTATTAGTCAAAACATACAGAAAGACAAGTTATATGTAGTCCAATGTTCACTAGAAATCAGTAATGTTATGCGACATGACATGACATTAACTTTCACGACGCATGGAAATTGCCTCCCGAGCCTGCGGAGCCCAGCTGACATGCCATGGAAAAAAAAATCTCTCCTCTCATTCCGTGTGGAAGTGGTACATTTTTTACTTATTTGCTCTTCATCCCATTCAGTTTGAAGCACTTTTATTAAGTTTGAAGCTCTTTTATTAAGTTTAGAGTAAATATATTTGGAGAGGCTAATTAGTTAGCTCGCTAGCTTGCTAATCTAGCGGTGTCTGTCTGTTATGTCCTATGATCCCACAGCCTGTGCAATGTGACGTAAACAAAGAATTATAGGAGAGTAAAAGTGACTATATTTCATGTCTACATGGATATAATTCTATGTCACGGAAATTCACTTATCGCTGTCGTGTCTGGAACCAATTAACCTTGATAAACAAGGGATGATTGTATAGAAGATCTGAAAGCTGGCAAAATATTGTGTCAAAGTCATGAAGTTGTCAGTATGAAGTGTGTTAAAATGCGTATTTAGGATGCCGTCTGCCGGACGGACTTGGAACAACAAGCTTCGGTAAAAGGTAGTCCCATGATAATGTGTTTATAAGCCTGAATCTGTTTCATGAATCGATTTACGGAAAACATTATGGATGTCATGTGTGGGAAAAGTTTCAAGAAGTTGCTGTAAAACGATGACTGCAGCTCGACTCACTGTGGCTCCGGCATGACAAAGCTATAATTAGGCAAGCGAAAATGGGGAATAGGAAGCATTGCAGGGTGTACTTAAAGCCAGCAGGGGGGAGATGAGCATGCGTGACGGAAGGTCCTAATTCAGCGGTCTCAAACACACGGACACTAGTTTAATGTTAGTGCGGCCCCGCGCAAGTTTGATATGGATGCTGTATGGTATCATGTACCCAGAAAAAATGATTACGTTTGATTCATGTTCATGTTAAAGGTTAAATAACTGTTAATAGTTATCCTCCCTATCCGTGTGGAAGTGGTAAGTTTTGGGCTATTTAAGTTTAAAGGAAATAACTTGAAGGCTACCGTTTAGGTCGCTAGCGCTCTAGTTTGCGAGTTAGCATGCGTCTCAAGACGCTGCAGTTGCGCAATATGTTGTAAATAAAAAGAGTATAAATGTGACTATAGTCGTGTTTTGTCATGTCTACAGGGCTCTAATAATGCTTTGTTCATTTTAATCTTTATTATCTTTATTATAATTTTATTATAATTTATTTATTACTGATTGATTGATTTTCTTTATTCTTGATTTATTTATTTTTCATCTTATTTTGTGTAGAAAAATAAAAAGTAAGATATTTGAGAAGAGTGGAATTTTTTTCTTTTCTTGTAGAAAATTGGAACCAAAGCGAATTTTTTTTAATTTTTTAGTTTTTAATAAATGTGTTTTTTTGTTGTTGTTTTTTTTGGGAAAACCTGATGCGACCCAGTCTCACCCAGACCCTACCTCCAGTGGCCCCCAAGTAAATTGAGTTTGAGACCCCTGCCCTAATTTGTTACCATGTTGAATTTGTCAGGGTCGGGATGATGATCAAGTCTCATAATTATGATGATTTGTTGCATTGTATCATCCATCCATCCATCCATCCATCCATCCAAGGTTGGACCAATGGTCGTACCCTTCTCTCCAGCACCCTGGAATAGACTTTTCCAGGGAGGCTGAGGAGTGTGATTCCGCTATAGTTGGAACGTTGAAGAGACGTGCCATCCATTGTATCATTTTGAGCTCAAATGTGCTTTACCGCAGAAACGGGAGGAAACTTGAGTTTTGCTTCTCCTTTCGTCTGTCTGGTCTGGTCGGGTCTTTATTTATACCCATGTGACCAGCGCTCACATGCAACTGTTCCCAGGTGACAGTCGTACACATCGGCACTTACCAATGGTTCCTACTTCCTCTTCTTAGCTGGGTTTGGCCCCCTTGCCGCCCCCGTCCGAGCCCCGCCATGCCTCTGGTCACCAGGAACATCGAACCGCGCCACGTGTGCCGCCAGTCCATCCCCACCAGCATCCGCAGCGAGCTGGAATGCGTCACCAACAACAGCTTGGCCAACATCATCCGTCAGCTGGGCAGCCTCAGTGAGTCTATCGGCCATCTTGTCCCGAGTTTTACTTCCGCAACTCATCTTCTTCTTCTTCTTTGGTGTTTTTGTGTGCCTGCAGGCAAGAATGCGTCCGACGTGTTCATGGCGCTGTTCGAACAGGCGGAAGACTTTGCCACCAGGGTGGATTCGCTGGGGGATAGAGTGGACCGCCTGCAGGTCAAAGTCACGCAGCTGGACCCCAAAGAAGAGGAGGGTAAGGATCTTCACCACCTTAGCTCTTCTTCACCGTTATTATGGAGTCTTTATATTGTATGAAGGAATCACATCTCACATGAAACCTCACCGTTGATGTAGAGGATTTTTATACGTCAGGCCACACAGCTGGGAGACCCGGGTTCGATTCCACCCTAGGGCATCTCAGTGTGATGTTTGCATGTTCTCCCTGTGCGTGTGTGGGTTTTCTCCGGGTACTCCGGTTTCCTCCCACATTCCAAAAACATGCTAGGTTAATTGGCCACTCCACATTGTCCATATTTTTCGTATTTGCCCGGAAGAAAACAAAACAAAAAAGAAAAACACTAGAAATGGAAGAAAAGAACAGTCATTTCAATTATAAGTCATTTCAAGTATAAAGCTGACATATTTAGAGAGAAAAGTCATAATATTAACAGGAAAAAATAGCATAAAATATACAAATTAAAGTAAACCATCCATCCATTTTCTATACCGCTTAGCCCAGGGGTGGGCAAACTTTTTGACTCGCGGGCCGCATTGATATAACAAAATTTCCAGGGGGGGGGGCAGACTATATATTTTAACGTAACAGCGTAACAGTCCACCTGGTATTATTGTATCTGTAAAATTGTCATGCAATCTGCTATTATTAATTATTTTATATTTATATTTAAATATTTAAAAAATAATAAAATATTATAATAATTAAAATAAAATTAAAATAATAATTATTATATTATTATTATGTAAAATATGCAAATATAACAATATTATTATATATAAATAATATAATAATTAGCATTAATATAATAAATATAATAATCATAACAGTTATAATAATGATATAATAATTATTATTTAAATTTTTATTATTATTATTACTTGTGTCTTTTTTCAGGAGCACTTTGTAAACAACAGACCATGTCAAACAACGAAATTGATACAAGCATCAAAAGGTTGGCTCAGGCCATGATGCCAGGTTGTATGTTGAGTTTAAATGAAATACTTTGGAAAGATTGGGCGGGCCGTATTCAAACACTTGGCGGGCCGGATGTGGCCCCCGGGCCGTAGTTTGCCCACCCCTGGCTTAGCCTCACTAGTTTAAGCGTATCGCTCGATCCTTACTTTCCTGCATGCCTTTAGGTGTCACTGCAGTATCCATCTCATAACTGAGCTAGCTAGCTGGGTTTCCCTACTGAGACTTTTAACTATTTTTTGCGGGATGTAAAAAAAAATGTTTTTACTTTTTAGTAAATTCTCAGGTGTACTGCTGAATTCTCTTAGCTGCAAGCTAGTAGGGCTGGGTCATATATCGATATTTAAAAAAAAAAAAATTAACATTTGCTTTAAGCACGATATCAAAACTAACCATATCGTTGATATCAATATCGACTGGATTTGAGCTGTATCTCCCTCATGCCTACAAAAAGGAGTGAGGAGGGGCGGAGCAGATGCCCGCAGTCATAGCGGAAGCTAACAGGCTAGCGTGTCTGTGATGGAAGAAGTGGGCAAGGAATAAGCATAATTTAGTAATATGGAGGCACTTTCAATCCAGAGCATGAAATAAATAATTTTCACCACCTTAAAACTTGGCACAAACCCCAATATGAGGAACGTCTGCCACACTGTTGCGTTCCTCATGAAAGGAAAAGCAACCAGTCACATTGCTAATAATGTATATTGTCCAAGTGGGGGGAAAAACGCTGCTGAAAACGAATGACTGGCAAAGTCACAACATCTACCACAACATCTACCACAAATGTAGAAGGAAGTTAAACTGACAGCTGCTAAGTCTGATGCAGTTGACACGTTGGTATTCCTGTCAATAAATAAGGACATGCTTGTGTCTTCTAAAATATTTACTATATATATAATATATACTGCTACTACAGTAAACCTCGGATATATCGGATTCAATTGTTCCCACTGGTTTTATCCGATATAAGTGAAATCCGTTATATGCGTATACCGGAAAATGTCCGTTTTACGCATATATGGGATTTATATCCGGTATATGCGTAAATGGGATTTTATCCGTTATAAAAAGGCACTTCCTTGACTATGTTTCCAATGTACCTGGACGCGCAGGCAACGCTGCAAACGCTGCAAATGACGTCGTATAGCGGCCTGTCACCATTCGGCCAATCGGAGCGCCACGATGCGGCCATCCGATATATGCCAGGGAAATTTCATGGAAATGCATTGGAACGGGACTGGAGATTTTGTCCGAAATAGGCGAAATCCGTTATAAAAAATCCGATATATGCAATGAATTTTTATTGGAAATGCATTACAGAAAAATCGCTTCTTTTTTATCTGTCCGTTGTGAGCGAATTTCCGATATATCCGAGTCCGATATATCCGAGGTTTACTGTACTACTACTGTTTAGTTTAAAGTATATGTGAGTTGTTGGCATAGCGGAAGGTTTGTTATAAAAAAAATATTATATTGACCCTGTCTAGAAAATAATGGCTATTTTTAGATGCTATTTTTTAATGTGCATCTTGTTTGAAACTTTATATATAATATAATATAAAAGAAATCCTTATGCTAAGTATTTATTTCGTATTTATTTGAATAAAACAACTTGGATTTCATTTTGTCTAAACTCCCTTTGTGGAAAAATATCAGGATGTATGTCTTATATCGATATTCCACCAAAATATCTCGAATCAAATTGACTCTAGTAATGTAGTACTGTAGTACTTTACTTTGTTCACTTTGTATTGACTTATTTCAGCAGCAAAATGCTAACGATAGGGCTAAAAAAAAATGTACTTTTAATGAGGTTTGTTATAAAAATAATATTATATTGACCCTGTCTAGAAAAGAATGGCCCACTTTATTGTAGAGGCTATTTTTAGATGCTATTTTTTAATGCGCATCTTGTTTGAAACTTAATATAATATAATATAAATCCTTATGCTAAGTATTTATTTCGTATTTATTTGAATAAAACAACTTGGATTTCATTTTGTCTAAACTCCCTTTGTGGAAAAATATCGGGATGTATGTCTTATATCGATATTCCACCTAAATATCTCCAATCAAATTGACTCTAGTAATGTAGTACTGTAGTACTTTACTTTGTTCACATTGTATTGACTTATTTCTGCAGCAAAATGCTAATGATAGGGCTAAAAAAAAAAAAGTACTTTCATGAGTGCTCCCTTTAGTCACACTGTACAGCCCTTCTGTCTTAGCTGATTGGCTGGGAGAAATCACATGGTTCTTACGGCGGCGTCCATTTTGACACAAACACTGAGCAGGCTACGCTGTCATTAGCGCAGGCGCAAGCGGAGAAAGAAAAAAAAAAAAAAAAAGTTGTGCGTTTTGTCTCTCAGTCTCTCTTCAGGCCATCACCACTCGCAAGGCTTTCCGCAGCAATCTGATTCAGGACCAGCAGCTCTTCACCAGGCCGTCGCTGCCCATGCCCGTGCAGGACACCTACGCCACGTGCAACCCACCGCCGCCGCTCAACCTCCTCAGCCCATACCGGTAGGACCTGGCAGCCTGGAGACTGTGGCTCAGCTACGCATTATACTAAGTGCTTTTAAATTATTAAAGGCCGAGTTCAGCCATAAAAGCCACTCAAGAGCTTTCAAGGAACCTGCTTAGCTTTTTCCAAGATGACGAGCAGCCTTATCAATCACCTCATTACACGCTTTGCAGTACACAAAGTATATCTCATATAGTTATTGCTTAATTCATCTTTGTCCACAGCGAGGATGGAAGAGAGGCCCTCAATATTTACACCAATCCTTCCTACTTCTTTGACCTGTGGAAGGAGAAGATGCTGCAGGACACCAAGGACATCATGAAGGAGAAACGAAAACACAGAGTGAGTCCACGCACGCTGCTCGTTATAACATCTCGTGTTTGTGTGTTTTTGTCTTTTATTCCCCAAGTCAAACTTGTCTTGAGCAGAAGGAGAAGAAAGACCACCTGAACCAGCGCACCCTCAACCCCCGCAAGATCAAGACCAGGAAGGAGGAGTGGGAACGCCGCAAGATGGGCGAGGAGTTTGTGGTCCCCAAGAATGAACTGTAAGTTGATTAGAGGATGAGATGCGCCGGAGAAGAACCCGAGTGCATTTATTTATTTTGGAAACGGCTTAAGTAACGCTTCACTTCCTCTTTGTGGACTCCTCCCCCCACTTCTTCCATTATCAGCCAATCTGTGGAACGTCCTGTTTGGGGGCTGCCATTGCAACAAAATGGCTTCTAAATGACACCCTGTGGGGTTTGGGCACTTTAGAACACGCTACCAACATGAATGAGGAGCGACATTTTTAAAATGTCCTCTTTCAACTGAAACACATGAGAACTCTCAAGAGTTCGCTACAATAACCCACTGAGGTGGGGGTGGGAAAACTTTTCGACTTGCGAACCACATTGGCTTAAAAAAACACGTTGTCAGAGGGGCCCTCTATATATATAGGTGGTCATCAAACAGAACGACTTGTACTACAGTAAACCTCGGATATATCGGACTCGGATATATCGGAAATTTGCTCACATTATATTATATTAAGTTTCAAACAAGATGCACATAAAAAAATAGCATCTAAAAATAGCCTCTACAATAAAGTGGGCCATTCTTTTCTAGACAGGGTCAATATAATATTATTTTTATAACAAACCTCATGAAAGTACATTTTTTAGCCCTATCGTTAGCATTTTGCTGCTGAAATAAGTCAATACAAAGTGAACAAAGTAAAGTACTACAGTACTACATTACTAGAGTAAATTTGAATCGAGATATTTAGGTGGAATATCGATATAAGACATACATCCTGATATTTTCCACAAAGGGAGTTTAGACAAAATGAAATCCAAGTGTGAGTGTCAAGTTGTTTTATTCAAATAAATACAAAATAAATACTTAGCATAAGGATTTCTTTTATATTATATTATATATAAAGTTTCAAACAAGATGCACATTAAAAAATAGCATCTAAAAATAGCCATTCTTTTCTAGACAGGGTCAATATAATATTTTTTTATAACAAACCTTCCTCTATGCCAACAACTCACATATACTTTAAACTAAACAGTAGTACTACAGTAAACCTCGGATATATCGGACTCGGATATATCGGAAATTCGCTCACAACGGACAGATAAAAAAGAACCGATTTTTCTGTAATGCATTTCCAATAAAAATTCATTGCATATATCGGATTTTTTATAACGGATTTTGCCTATTTTGGACAAAATCTCCAGTCCCGTTCCAATGCATTTCCATGAAATTTCCCTGGCATATATCGGATGGCCGCATCGTGGCGCTCCGATTGGCCGAATGGTGACAGGCCGCTATACGACGTCATTTGCAGCGTTTGCAGCGTTGCCTGCGCGTCCAGGTACATTGGAAACATAGTCAAGGAAGTGCCTTTTTATAACGGATAAAATCCCATTTACGCATATACCGGATATAAATCCCATATATGCGTAAAACGGACATTTTCCGGTATACGCATATAACGGATTTCGCTTATATCGGACAAAACCAGTG
The DNA here is from genome assembly GCF_030265055.1 of Doryrhamphus excisus. Lineage (NCBI taxonomy): Eukaryota > Metazoa > Chordata > Actinopteri > Syngnathiformes > Syngnathidae > Doryrhamphus > Doryrhamphus excisus. Next base: position 485,563 of record NC_080479.1, on the reverse strand, counting down.
GGAACAATTGAATCCGATATATCCGAGGTTTACTGTACTTACTCACAGTGCAACGAAATAAAACAACACATACACAGCAAGTATCGCATAAATCAACAATAAACAACATAAACATAGCTTAAACTGTGCCCGCAAGGCATGCTGGGTAGTCATGTGGCAAATGGATCTCTTTGTGAAAGTCTCTCCTTGTTTACTTGCCTGACGTCCTCCTCAATGTGTTTTGCGATCAAGAAAAAAAATGCAACAAACACAACATGTTGGAGGAGAGAGTACCGTAAACTACCCAGCATGCCTTGCGGCAACAGATTGCATTTGGCCATTTCCTGTGCGCACCAGCGTGCCACAGTAGCACTACAAGGCATGTTGCCAGCTACAGTTTTTATGTTGAAGGTTTAAAAAACAAAAAAAAAAACATTTGCAGTATATGGCTTGTTTTTTTTTTCTTTGCCTGCTGCACATTGTAGAAATAATATTTAATGGAGAAAAAACCAGCAAAATGGGAAAAGTAGAGCAAAAGTCAAGATAAAAATGCAAAGTATTGTATGTAAAATAAATATATACATTTGTATAAAATTAAATGCAATAAAATCAGGTTCAGGTTTGCGTTATTTATATTATATAATGAATTAATTGGTGAAATATGGTCATCACCTCGCAATGTCACGATTCCATTATCGATCCCTCGCGTTTTGTGAGCGGTTGTGTACCACAAATATGCACGTTAGCGCTCGATAAAGTCGTTAAATCTCGCCTCGATGCATTCTCACGTAGGATCAGCATTTGGGAACAAATATGAGAAAAAAAAAAGAAATAAAAAGCGGTAAACTACATCAAAATACAGCCATATATATTCGAAACACATCCGTCTGTGCATTGAACAACATGAGATGGTGCGTTCAAGGACCGTCGAACAAAGTAGGAAAAATCACCACTCGCATTAACCATTCAAAATAATATTTTCTGTAATATAATTATTAATATCTATGTATTTTAATGACTTTTTTAAAAAAGAAATTAGCAATTTTGACTAAATGTTTGACTATTGCCCTGCTCCTAAAATGTGTTTTAGGAATATTTAATACTAATACTAATTATTAGTATCTACATTTCATCTACATTTTGCTCCATTTTCCCCAATTTTACTGTTTTGATATTAATGACTGCATGTAATGTCTAAGGTTAATATGAAATTGGGTAATAATCATGTGATTTAATATTAAAAATATTGTATAATATGAGCTGTAGTTACTAGAGACAAGTGATTGACACTTGACGTGTTGCGTTCAAGGAACTCCTCTGAGGGTCTGAATGGAAGTATCTGCTCTGGCGACGGCTTCACCTCAGAGGGCCTGGACTTGAGCACGGGTTCCTACGCTTACGACCCGGGTTCCTCACCGCCCGGCCCCGACGACTTCCTGCCTCCCCCGCCTCCAGACATGGGGTAAGTACAGCGGCGCTCACGATGGAAGGGGCGGGGGGAATAAGTGTCCCAACGTGTTTTGTTGCGTTCAGGTACAACGACGGCCACTATGGTGGTGCCACCCACAAGCGGGTCAGCGTGCTGAGCCCCAACCACCCACCTCCTGCTCCCCCGCCGGCCTCGCCCCAGTCCAACTCTCGCCCTCACATCTCCCCACCTCCAGCACCTCCTCCCCCGCCGCCCTCCGGATTTGGGGTCCCCCTGCCTCCCCCTGGATTTGACAGCCCTCCTCCTCCTCCCCCACCCTCCGGTGCCTATCTCTCGCCGCCTGCTCCGCCTCCCCCTCCCAACATGTCCTCCATGTCCCCTCCGCCCCCGCCTCCCATGGCCGCCGGAGGCGGCCCTCCACCCCCTCCGCCGCCGCCCCCACCCCCCGGCCCGCCTCCGCCGTCCTTTGACGCCCCCGCTCCCTCTCTTCCCTCTGCTGCGATGGCGACCAGCGCCCCCAAGCCGCAGCCAGTGCCCACCCCTGCCGGCGACGCCCGCAGCGACCTGCTGCAGGCCATCCGACAAGGTATGACAGGAAGTCGCCTTCACTTCCTGGCCGAGCCTTCAATACCGACCACGCCGTCTTCTTCTCTTCCTCCAGGCTTCAACCTGCGCAAGGTGGAGGCCCAGCGGGAGCAGGAGAAGAGCGACCACTTTGGCAATGACGTGGCTGCCATCCTGTCGCGACGCATCGCTGTGGAGTGCAGCGACAGCGAGGACGACTCGTCGGAGTTCGACGACGACGACTGGTCTGAATGATGATCATGGCCGCCTTTTTCTTTTTTTTTCTCTTTTCGCCTTTCAATCACTAGCAAGCACTCAGGTTAGCACAATCATTCCTTCCTTTCTTCTATTTAACAACAACGCTGCACAAACTTTGTGCTCCGTTCACACGTGTAACATGTCTCTCTGCCGACATCTTCTCTCATCGTTCCTTCCTGTTCCTCCGCTGCTGCCGAGTGCCAGATTGAATCTGCTTTAGTGCCTTCTGGCAGCGGATGATTGAGCGGGAATAAGTGCCACACATCCTCGCTAATTAACGCCTCTAACGTCTTTAAGTAGTTATTGTCTGTGCGTGCGTCAGCATGGGAACATGTTTGTATTCGGTGCAAAGGAAACAGGAAGTTGCAGCGGTACCATAACGCAGACGTGCAGGAGGAGACACGTATGTCATTTACGTGTGACGCGCTTCCTATTTAGTGGCTTTTTTTCAAGATGAATTAAATTGCAAAGTTATGCTAAAAGAGCACGCAGAAAGCTTTGCCAAAGTTCTTTTTATGATTATTTGTATGAAAACAGCTTCTCGTTTCTTGTGTGAACGCTTAAGTCCCAAAGACTCAAAACAAATTTATTTTATCTGGGTTAAAATGTAATAAATTTGCCGAATGTGTTGCTGTGTGTTGTCCGTGGCATTTGGGGGGGGGGGGGGGTAATAACGATGCAGTGGCATTACTCGCCATGCCACATTGGCAGAAAGAGAGTAAAAAAAAAAAAAAACAAGAACTTAGAACTACTAATGAAGCTGCTCACACCGATCCCTCCTGCAACGTCTTATTCCCTGGTGGTCCATGTGCGGTATCGTGTGTTTATGAGTAAGTGGGAACAGGGAGCACCAATTCTATTTGCGGTGGGCTGCTACAGAATAAATGAAAACAGGGAACATGGAAATTTGAAACAACTCATATGTTCGATGTCGGGATGTCCCAATCGACATTTTATTGATAGTCTCGCTAATTAAGCAAGACTAGTACCGCTCCTTTTTTTTTTTTTTTTTTTAAAGCTTTTGTAACAAACACGTGGAATGGAATACGGTTATGAAAATAGCTATCGAAGGCATTAAAAATAATAATAAACTGTACTATTTTATTACACCGCATGACCAATAATATTGTTTGGCTTTATAACAAACCTGAGAGTCAGGTTCCTCATCCAATAAAAGATCAAATTGAGGAAAAAATAGGACTAATCATTTGACATGGTTATAGATCAGGGGGGAGCAAGGTGGAATCTTACAGTTTTTATAAATAAAGGAATGCGTGGTATACAATATGAACGGTAAAATATTGACTATTGAAGAGTATGTGAGCGAAGTAGAACGTTATTGGTATCTGGAAAGAAAAGAGATTTCTGATGTCTACAATATTTTGAGTGTGAATGTCACTGTAGGGGTGTTATTTTATGTGTAGAGGGCTTTAATCATGTTAAAGTGTACATACGTATATTTGCATACAGGTTTTCTATGCTCTAACTACCACAATATTCATGTTTTTTTTTTTTATTTCTACGTAACTGCCATGTGTGTGGCGGCACGGCGGTCGAGTGTTTAGACCTCACAGCTAGGAGACCAGGGTTCAATTCCACCCTCGGCCATCTCTGTGTGGAGTTTGCATGTTCTCCCCGTGCATGCGTGGGTTTTCTCCGGGTACTCCGGTTTCCTCCCACATTCCAAAAACATGCTTTCACTTTACCTTAATTCTTAATGTAATTTTTTTTTTGTCATTTTTACCATAAAACGTCCTTGTTAGCATCCCACTCATTTCAACACACTGTTTTTTTTTTGGTTAACATCGAAAATGTTGCTTCAGTTTGCGCACTTTTTGTAGTTAGTCTACAATATGGTGCGTTCTTAATGTAATTAAAAAAAAAACGTTTTTTATAATTTTTAGCATAAAACGTCCTTGTTAGCATCCTACTAGTTTCAACACAGTTTTTTTTTGGTTAACGTCGAAAATGTTGCTTCAGTTTGCGCACTTTTTCTAGTTGGTCTACAATATGGTGCATTCTTAACGTAATTAAAAAAATGTTTTTTGTAATTTTTAGCATAAAACATCCTTGTTAGCATCCTACTAGTTTCAACACAGTTTTTTTTTGGTTAACGTCGAAAATGTTGCTTCAGTTTGCGCACTTTTTCCAGTTAGTCTACAATATGGTGCGTTCTTAATGTAATTTAAAAAAGTTTTTTGTAATTTTTAGCATAAAACGTCCTTGTTAGCATCCCGCTAGTTTCAACACACTGTGTTTTTTTTGGTTAACGTCGAAAATGTTGCTTCAGTTTGCGCACTTTTTCCAGTTAGTCTACAATATGGTGCGTTCTTAATCTAATTTAAAAAAATGTTTTTGTAATTTTTAGCATAAAACGTCCTTGTTAGCATCCCACTCATTTCAACACACTGTTTTTTTTTTGGTTAACATCGAAAATGTTGCTTCAGTTTGCGCACTTTTTCCAGTTAGTCTACAATATGGTGCGTTCTTAATGTAATTAAAAAAATGTTTTTTGTAATTTTTAGCATAAAACGTCCTTGTTAGCATCCCACTCATTTCAACACACTGTTTTTTTTTTGGTTAACATCGAAAATGTTGCTTCAGTTTGCGCACTTTTTCCAGTTAGTCTACAATACGGTGCATTCTTAATGTAATTAAAAAATGTTTTTTGTATTTTTTTGCATAAAATGTCCTTGTTAGCATCCTGCTAGTTTCAACACACTGTGTTTTTTTGGTTAACGTCGAAAATGTTGCTTCAGTTTGCGCACTTTTCCAGTTAGTCTACAATATGGTGCATTCTTAATGTAATTAAAAAAAGTTTTTTGTAATTTTTAGCATAAAACGTCCTTGTTAGCATCCCGCTAGTTTCAACACACTGTTTTTTTTGGTTAACGTCGAAAATGTTGCTTCAGTTTGCGCACTTTTTCCAGTTAGTTTACAATACGGTGCGTTCTTAATGTAATTAAAAAATATTTTTGTATTTTTTTTGCATAAAACGTCCTTGTTAGCATCCTAGCGGCTGACTGTAAATCTTTGCTAATTTACACAGTTACACAATGCTTGTTTGTCTATATGTGCCCTGTGATTGGCCGCGACCCTTGTGAGGAAAAAGCGGTAGAAGATGATTGAATGAATGACGTGTGTTATGCAAGTTTCCCCCCCAAAACCAAGTGCGGCTACCTTCTATATTTATTACACAATCTCTGTCCTCACACCCAAGAACGCCCCCCCCTTAACAAGGCTTGCAGTCAGAGCGTTAATGCTAACTGGCTTTTTTAGATCAGGACTAGAAGGCCTCCAACAGGCAAAGACTGCTAAAAGCAGCCGAGGGAAGAATGCTGACATCATGGAGTAGGAAAAAAAAAAGCATATTTATTATTCATCGGTATAAAATATTTAGTCATCTGAAAAAGGTTGTGCAACGCGAACGGACGGTCGGAATCGCTTGAAAGTGCCTTGAAGGAGAGCATGTGCAAAATAGTAACTCCAGAATGTTCTGTTTCAAGTACATGGTTGCTTCCAAACCACATGAATGTCACTTAATCCACTTCTTCATCAGCAGCTGCCCCCCCCCCCCCCCCGCCCCCCCTCCTGATTGTTCTCACTCCGCAGGATCCAGTGGCGCTACAGCGGGGGCTGATGGTTGCAGGCACAAACATGACAGTCCAAGATGGCCGCCTGCCAGGACAGTCCAGAACGTTCTGATGATAAAGTAGGACCTCGTGTCTTGGAAAAGTGCGGCGTGTGCGTGGGGGAGTATTGAAAAGATTTCACACTCCCGAGTCGGACGGGGGAGGGGGAGGGGGGAGGCGGACGCGCTACTTTTTCTTGGCACAAACGGCATCGCCTGGCATGGTGCGGTTGTCACGGCGGCCTACACGTCCACGGGGTGGTGCATGTGCGTGGCGTGCGAGCGGTGCCTGCGGGGGCAGCAGGCGTGAAGCAGCACCTTGCGAATGTCTTTGTTCCTCAGGCTGTAGAGGATCGGGTTGAGCAGGGAGCTCCCCGCGGCCGGCGCCAGCGTGGCGTAGGTGTAAAGCGGCGGGCTGGAGGCGTCGCCCAGGAGCCCCCACAGCGAGAACGGCATCCAGCAGCCCACAAAGACGCTCAGCACCACCACCAGCCGGGAGAAGCCCCGCCCGCTGCCGTGCTTGCTTGCATATGACTGGTTGGAAGGCAGGAAGTGCCTTTGGGTGGCGATGGCGTGGGCGTGGCGCCGGGCTACGCGGCAGATTCCGGCGTAGAGCTGCAGAGTCACCAGGACCACCACCAGGAAGCCCCCGCACAGCAGCGACAGGTACGTCCGGGTGAGCGGTCGCGCCACCGAGCAGGAATCGGGCTTGTCCAGACAGTGCCACCCCATGGCCGGGCCCGCCCCCATGAAGCACGCCCCCAGCCACACCAGCAGCAACAGGAGCGCGGCGCGGCGGCGGGACTGACCCGAGCCGTATGTAAGGGCGTGGCTTAATGAGAGGTAGCGGTCCAACGCCACGCCCATCAGGCTACACAGCGAGGCGGTCAGCGACGTCACCAGCAGTCCCGACGTCACCAGCTCGGACCAGTCGCTGGGCTCCAGGCAGAACAGGAAGAGGAAGTGCATGATGAGAGCCACGCCCGCCAGCAGGTCGGCCAAGCCCAGGCTGGCCAGCAGCAGGAACACGGGAGCCCGTAGCGACGGCGTGGCCAGGATGGTGGTCACCACCACGGCGTTCTCGGCGGCGATGAGCGTCCCTGACACGCATAGGGCCACGCCCCACGCCGTCAGCGGCGGGGCGTCCTGCCGAGGCGAGTTGCCCGGCTGCTCGGCTCCCGAGAAGGGGTCCGCCGCGCCCGAAGACTCGTCCCAGGGCAGGTCAGAGTTGTTTGCCGTCATGGCTGCTCAGCGGTTACACACGCCTGGAAAATATAAACATTTATATATAATACACCATCTTATCATGTCATTGGGAGTGACCAAGATGGATAGGATCAGGAATGAATCCATTATAGAGACATTACATGTTAGAGGCCTTGGAGATGGTTGGGTCCAGAGGAGATCTAGTGAATATGTTGGTAGAAGGATGCTGGCGTAGAGGAAGACCAAGGAGGTTTATGGATGTAGAGAAGCATTATGTAAATAATAATAAGGATCGTTTGGTTCTCTTGGGTGGGGGTCTGCACTTAGCAAACAATGTTGAAAATGATAAATAGATACACTCCCCCTTTTTCAAAACATTGCTGAAGCATTATGGCATATTTGTGTCTCCTCGCTCCCCTCCTCCATTTCCAGACTTTCATAAATAAAGCTGACACCTTAGCTCTTCATCACCAAAGCATTAAAAGAACAACAACCGGGGAGTGCCCCCCTCCCGCTAATGTCCAGACAAGACGTTCGGCCCACGGAGGCCCACTGTGGACACCTCGTACCACGCACAGCTGCTGCATTCCACCGAGCTCCGGCGCTTATGCAAGCGCTCAAGCGCGCACTATTTCGTGCAAATCCTCAACGTCGTTTTGAATGGGAGTATTTTAAAGTCAGACAGCGACACGCGCGGGTTGTTGATTTCAGACCGGGGGGGGGTGCATGTTGTATAATACTGTACACCTCCATTGCAGCATATTACATAATATATTAATGAATAATTACCTTTTAAAAAAGATGCTTAAATGTCTTTCTTTGGTTCCTCCTCTTAAAGATCCAAAGGGGTGCAGCCTCCGGGGTTCGGTACCGGATGAAACCAAAAAGCGGGACGTTCCACGACGAGCGCTCGTCCTTCATCCAGTCCCACGTCCTGACGTCCTATGGTTCGGCGTCCTCGCCGTCGTCGCTGCAGGTCCAAACTGGCGGAACCGATGCTGGAGCGCGCCTTCCGAGACCACAAGAGGGCTTGTCTGACGTCACGGGCAGGGGCGATCCACCAATCGGGAGGCGAGGATGCAGGCGGTAAAGGATGAGGGTGGAGGGTGGGGGGGGGGGTGTGTGTGTGTGGAGTAATTTCATTCAGAAAAATGCGGCATCTTTTTTTGGCCACACCCACTGCGGTTGACTCGTGCTCGTTTCTTGTAATTACGCGCGCGCGCGCAAGCACACTTTATACACATCCATACATTTCCTGTAAGGATGTCGGTTCCTGGTGTTGGGGGGGGGTCGTTAGTCCTGGTGGTGCTGTCTATAGTGCTGAAACGCAGCCATGACTCATAAGGGGGGGGTAGGTCCTCAAGTCAATTCATTAGGTACACCAAAGCAACGAATATAATCTTCCATTCATTGCTTGGAGGTGTTATTTAACATATTTTATTCATACAAATTATGATAAACAACCATACAGTTATTACAATACAACCACAATAACAAACATTATTAGCATTGGTAAAATGCTAATAATTTAAATTTAAATCTTGTGTTTGTAGTGTAAGTGGCCACTGTAAGTGTTATTTATTACATATATTTATTACATATACTTCATCCATTCACTTCATATAGTGGAGGTTATGCAACCTTTTTTGCTGCCCCCTAAAGGAAAGACACGTGATCAGTTCATGAACCGTTTTTGCATGTTTTCCCTTTTAATGTTCATGAAATGTTATTCATTATGCATCCATCCATTCTTTTTCTATGCCGCTTATTATTAGGGTTGGGGGGTATGCTGGAGCCTATCCCAGGTGAGGTAGAAATTATTAATGTCTGAAATGAGTCATTTCAATGAATACAGTGTCAGGAAATATGCATCACATTTGATAGAATATGATAATATTGAATGTATTTATTAATGCCTGTTTGCCCCCCCCACCCCAGCACACACATGAAGCAAGTACAACAGCTGAGAAGGCTTCCCCCCCTGCTGTTAATGGCGTGCGTGGGTGCAGCACCAACATCAGCATCAGCAGCAGGAGGAGGAGGCGGGGCCGAGAGGGGAATCTCGTCCTGTCGGCACCATATTAGGGCACTTCCTGTCCGCCTGGATACGTCATGGAGTGGCGGGTGAGTGTCTTTAGTGTTTTTCTCTGCTGTGCACATGATACGGAAATTCGATGTGATTCCTAGAAAGATGCAGCATTTTATATATTATTTTTTTATGGGGGGGGGGGGTATTCCTTGTCGTGTCGTAGTACGCAATACAACACTTGAATGACTCACGAGATCCACGCACGGAATAAAGCCCACCTTCCTATAGCGTGCATCATCAGCAGGGCCGTACCTACACATGACAATGACCCTGGGGCAGCAACACATGCCCCCCCCCCCCACTTATAGTATCAAATGCCATAAATAAAAACAATGTTATTTCTCCTTCATGTTCACCTTTATGGATCTATTGATCTGTAATCTATTTATATATTTATTTTTGTATTTATTTTTAATTTTTGAATTTTGTTTTTTATTTTTGTATTTATTTTTGTTTTTATTTCCATTTATATTTATTTTTTTGTATTTAATTTTTTTTTTTTTTTTTTTAATTTTCACTTTTATTTATTTATTATTTTGGCACTTTTGGTCCTCCATACACCTTAGGTGATTTCATTTAAAGATAAAATGTTTCTATTGCGTTTATATCATGTGTGTGTGTTTCAGGTGACCCGAGGTGGGCCTTACGGTTGCCAGGTAACCAAGTTTGGCTGCGGCTCATGTTACGCCTCCTCTTGCTCTGCGTCTCTGCCTCATAGCTCCCATTGCCGCCCTTGAGGACCGACCCAGGAGGACCGACCCAGGAGGAGGACGACATTTGGGATTCCAACGTGAAGCTCTCGAAGAAGATCCGCTTCGGTCCAAGGATCCAGTATGAAGACGCTGCTGATGAAAGTCTTCTGCACCACGATGCTGGTCCTGGTGGTGGTGCCCTGCGTGCGCCCGCAACCAGGTGATGATTCTTATATGTTCTACAACATAGAGTATAACATTTAGAACATGTTACGTTGCTTCCAGACTGTTCTCAGGCCCAGTCATGTGACCTGTGTGTGGGGGACTCCATGCTCAACCTGACCGGCTGCGTCTGGAGGCTTTGTCCTGATGGTGACACACACACACACACACACACACACACACACACACACTAATTCAAGCAACATATAGATGCAGCAACATGAGCTGTGTGTAGCGTGTGAATTATTTAGTATGCCAGGAACACACACACACACACTCATTGTTGTGGTTCCCGTGTCAGGCAACGACACCGGCACGTGCGTGTACGACGAGGGCAACGTTGCTGACAGCGCCGGAAACTGCAGCTGGACCCGAGTGTCGGAGCTGTGTACAGGTATGACGGTGCGCCACTAGATGGGGCTGTTTCTACATCTATTATGGATCTGCTGTATATGCTGATATTGGCTCCTTTTTAATCAATCATTAGCATAGTGGGCGTGGCTGACCTGTTTTTTTTTTTAACCCCTCTCTTTGCCTAATGATGAACTCTGCCTAGCGACAAGTGGTTACGCCATGCGTGGGTTTTCTCCGGGTTTCCTCCCCCATTCCAAAAACATGCTAGGTTAATTGGCGACTCCAAATTGTCCATAAGTATGAATGTGAGTGTGAATGCTTGTTTGTCTATATGTGCCCTGTGATTGGCTGGCCACCAGTCCAGGGTGTACCCCGCCTCTCGCCCGAAGACAGCTGGGATAGGCTCCAGCATACCCCCACTCTAGTGAGGATAAGCGGTAAGATGGATGATCAAGGAGGGTTTGTTTTGTTGAAATGTTTTTTTTTTTTGCTCTTAATGTGATTTATTTGCCATTGAACTAGTTTGCCCTGTTCTGGGCATGCCCAGCCGGGAGAAGGCCCCGGGGCAGACCTAGGACACGCTGGAGGTGGCCAGGGTTTCCCTACTGAGACTTTTTACTATTTTTGGGGGGGTGTAAAAAAATGTTTTTACTTTTTCATACAATTTTTTTTTGGGGGGGGGGAATCTCAGTGCCCCCCATGAGACATTTTTTTAATCAATTTATCAAATTTATCATTTTTTTAGTTTTTGTTAATATTTTTGTTTAATATTTAATAATATGGGGGGGTGTAAAAAAATGTTTTTACTTTTTCATACAATTTTTTGGGGGGGAAAAAAAATCTCAGTGCCCCCCATGAGACATTTTTTTAATCGATTTATCAAATTTATCTTTTTTTTTTGTTTTTGTTCATATTTTTGTTTAATATTTAATAATATGGGGGGGTGTAAAAAAATGTTTTTACTTTTTCATACAATTTTTTGGGGGGGAAAAAAAATCTCAGTGCCCCCCATGAGACATTTTTTTTAATCAATTTATCAAATTTATCATTTTTTTAGTTTTTGTTAATATTTTTGTTTAATATTTAATAATATGGGGGGGGTGTAAAAAAATGTTTTTACTTTTTCATACAATTTTTTTGGAGGGAAAAAAAATCTCAGTGCCCCCCATGAGACATTTTTTAATCAATTTATCAAATTTATCATTTTTTTTAGTTTTTGTTAATATTTTTGTTTAATATTTAATAATATGGGGGGGTGTAAAAAAATGTTTTTACTTTTTCATACAATTTTTTTTGGGGGAAAAAAAATCTCAGTGCCCCCCATGAGACATTTTTTTAATCAATTTATCAAATGTATCATTTTTTTTTGTTTTTGTTAATATTTTTGTTTAATATTTAATAATATGGGGGGGGTGTAAAAAAATGTTTTTACTTTTTCATACAATTTTTTTGGAGGGAAAAAAAATCTCAGTGCCCCCCATGAGACATTTTTTAATCAATTTATCAAATTTATCATTTTTTTTAGTTTTTGTTAATATTTTTGTTTAATATTTAATAATATGGGGGGGTGTAAAAAAATGTTTTTACTTTTTCATACAATTTTTTTTGGGGGGGGGAATCTCAGTGCCCCCCATGAGACATTTTTTTAATCAATTCATCAAATTTATCATGTTTTTTAGTTTTTGTTAATATTTTTGTTTAATATTTAATAATATGGGGGGGGTGTAAAAAAATGTTTTTACTTTTTCATACAATTTTTTGGGGGGGAAAAAAAATCTCAGTGCCCCCCATGAGACATTTTTTAAATCAATTTATCAAATTTATCATTTTTTTTTAGTTTTTGTTAATATTTTTGTTTAATATTTAATAATATGGGGGGGTGTAAAAAATTTTTTTTACTTTTTCATACAATTTTTTGGGGGGGAAAAAAATCTCAGTGCCCCCCATGAGACATTTTTTAAATCAATTTATCAAATGTATCATTTTTTTTTAGTTTTTGTTAATATTTTTGTTTAATATTTAATAATATAACAATTTGTTTAATATTGTCTATCTTAATTTATACATAAAGCTCTGTGATTGGCTGGTGACCAGTCCATGGTGTACCCCACTTGCGCTTGAAGTCAGCTGGGATAGGCTCCAGCACACCCCTACAACCCTAATGAGGATAAGCATAGAAGATGGATGAATGAAATGTATACATATACTAGATTATAGATGGATCAACAGCGCCTCTGCTGGTTGCAGCCAAGTAGTGCACCCAGTCTGCCTCCATTGCTTCCAAACATGACACATGAATATACTTTCATACACACACATTGTGCACTAACTGTATATGTGTATGTGTGTGTGATTTATTCCTCCAGTGGTGGAGAAGGTGGCTGAAGGAGGAGGTGACTCAGGTAAATCTTATTGCCGTCACTGCCCCCCCCAACCCCCCACTCCCGGTCATGCTCTTGCTTGCGTCAAGACCTTTCAATTCCCATAAGCGCTGAGTAATTCCCTAAAGCCTCACCACGGAACCGCGAATACGGATAACCACAACGCTGGCTTCCTCCTCCTCCTCTAGGCGATGGCGGGAAGGCCGAGGCCACGCCGCGGCTCTCTCAGGCCAAGTTCAACATGTCCAGCTTCATCGGGGGCGTGGTGCTCGTGCTGTGTCTGCAGGCGGCCGGAGTCTTCGCCATGCGCTTCCTCAAATCCAAGGAGCAGAGCACCTACGACCCCATGTGAGTGCGGCTGCGTCAAACAGCGGCCTCTAGCGGCAGTTCAGTAACTGTGCAGGACTTCATTATCCACCTCAGCAGGACATGTTAAGACAAATGTACACTTTGGTGAGCAGCCAGGAAGTCCATGATGCCATTGTTGTGTGTGTGTGTGTGTGTGTGTGTGCAGAGAGCAGCCTCAGTGAAACGAAGGACGAGGATGAAGGACGCCACACGGGAATGACTCATGGAATTGTGACAAGTCACGGCCCTCTTCTGATTGGTCTCCACCACCCCCTACCCCCCACCCCCAGGCCCCCAGTCTCCAAATGCTACATAGTGTAACGGGTGCAAGTGTTGGTGTTTTTATTCCAGATTTTTGCACTACTTTTCTGATGTGATGACTTGTGAGCAGTCTAGAGTATTTTATGGATTGATTTATTATATTTGATTATGTGGATTCAATCACTTAATGCTGTGATTTGCGTGTGCTAACGCTGCACCATTATACCATCATAACATTCATAGATTACAATTATTTGGATTTGTGTTCACTCTGACCAATCACAATTATTATTATTATTATTACAATTACTATTCTTTGGATTTAGGAAAAATATTTCACGTAAAAATTTTAATTGTTATTCATAATCATTACATTAAAATAATTTTGTAAATAAAATTAATATAAATTATAATCTAGTAATATGAAATTGACAAACCATATTAATATGTTCTGTGGCCATCATAAAACCTTTATTAAAAGGGGACCTATTATGCTCATTTTTCGGCCCCTTTGTATTGAGTTGTGGACTCCTATAGAGCAGCTACACACAATAACCAGCACACATAGCTATCTAGTTCTTCCAGAATCTGCACCTATTCCGCTGTATTTTTGTTTTGATTTTGTGGTTCCTGTGAAAACTGTCGGTTTTAATTTATTACACATGTCTTCGGGGTACACTCTGGGCTGGTCACCAGCCAATCACAGGACACATATAGACAAACAAGCATTCCCATTCTTACCTATGTAGTACAGCAGTACAGAAAATGATTGAAAAAACAATAAATTTAAGCAAAGTTGATGAATCATGCCGGGGAGCCTGAAAGGCTTTGCAGTTCCGTTTCATGCTGTCAGAAAGAAGCCCCCGTTTGAGGCCTTTTAGGGGACATTTGGCGGGACATGCTACTTCCCGTCTGGACCAAAACCAAAAAGCATGAATGTCCCCACACAGAACTGAGCCGGCGATGGCAGCGGTCCAAATTTGTTGACACAAAAAAAAGAGTATAAAAAGGTTGTTGTCATTCCACTCACTCTTAATCAGTTGCAAATGGTGCCTTCAGGTGCTGTGGGATTTTTAAGCTGCGTTTGTCAACAGGATAGTCGCCACAACTTGGACAAGTGTGTGCTTGTGCTTGCGTTGAACGAGTCTTAACAGTTACTAGCACACAAAGCCACGCCCCCTCCCACACTGGCAGCCAGCAGAGGGCGTGGTCAGTCGGTGTACACAGCACCACTTTACACGCACACACAAACACCCAAGGCAACTTTGCACACCACTTCCCACGCATGTAGCCCACGGAGACTGCCGATTAAGAAGGTAAAGTAAGCTACTTTTGTGTTGTGTTTGTTGTGTTCGCTTGAACGCGCGACTGTCGCTTTAAAAGAAACATGGCGACAGGTGTCCCGTCTCACGCGCTCTCTGCTTATCACGATCAATAAGAAAGTAAAACAAGCTCGTTCGGGGAATTAAAGACGAGCAAAGTCGACGTCGGTATCCGCCGCTAGTGTACTTTTGCGTGGCATCAACAGGTGTCGGGTCTAGCCAGCCCGGTTGATGGTGGCTCACTTCCTGTTGGACGACTCAACGGCTGGCCACTGCGCATGCGCCAATTAACTCGAAGCTTACACGCCTGCCTCGGGCAACCTCCCCCCTTCACACACACGTTAGCTTCGGTGTGTTTTTTTAACAGGAAGTATAATAACTCACCTGACAGCATGTGACTTTTAAAAGTATTTCACACGAAGTCACCATGATGAGAGAAGTTGCTGAGTCACCTTCGGCTCAATTCGAGAGTCCCTGCCACTCACGAGGTCTCAGACATTCACGGATTTGTGGCAAAACGACGGTGGCTTTGAAGGTTTGGCCTTTTTTTTTTATTTCCGCGTGTGTTAGAAGTGTTTTTGGAGTTTTAAAAAATCTACATTTCTGAAAAACTTTTCATAAAAATGCTAAAAATGGAGGACCAAAGTGGTGGTGTTGCCAGTATGGATCCAAAATGGAGTCACATGACTGCACCACAGCGCCATCTTCTGGCTTGGCGTGCGTATTACGTGTGTTTTCACGCCTCGTTGTTGACATAAAAAGAGTATAAAAAGGTTGTTGTCGTTCCACTCACTCTTAATCAGTTGCAAATGTTGCCTTCAGGTGCTGTGGGACTAAGCTAAAGGATATTTTTTTTCCTGGCACAGGGATGGAGGCCGATGTGGAGGTGCAGGCACAGGGCTCCCTGGACCTGAGCCACCTGACTGAGGAGGAGCAGTCCAGCATCCTGCAGGTCTTGCTGCGAGACATGGACCTGCGGCGCCGCGACGAGGGACGCATAAGGTCAGAGGTGGCTGGCGGTCATTCGGGTAGACTCGGCAATTAGGTACAGCGGCGCGCTCTATTTGATAGTGAGCAGCGCTGATGGACTGAGCGTGATTATCGTGGGTTTGACGTCATGACAGGTGTACCTAATGTTGTGGCTGGTGAATGTATGTAAAACGTCATGCGTAGATGGCAATTAAATGCTGCTTGCTGGAATGTGTATTACGTGTAACAGGAAACACCTGTGTATCTTCTCGTCTTTCTTTGAACGGATCATTTCCTTCCGCCACACTTGTTCACCCTCTCTAATAAACGCATCATAATGTGGAACTGGAACTAGAACTAGAACTAGAACTGGAAGTGGTTCAGAGCGGTCAAGGTGTACTGTAGTATCCTTTCGATGACGTCCTCCACGGGCGTCCTCGTCGTGTTTGCTAACCATGCCTTGTGTCAACATCACCTCACAGGATGCTGCAGCAGACCAGGACCGACCCCACGCTCCTGCGCACCCTATCGGGGGCGTGGTTCAGCGAGGCGTCCAGCAGGCGCCACCGCAGCCGCATGTCCGGCTCGGACCTCGTCCACGCCACCATACGCCGCAAGACGTCAAAATGCAGCGGTCGGTCTTGGCGACGATGACGTAGTAACAGAACCAAGAGGTCATGCCTGACCATGTTGACCATGTTGCTTTTTGTCACCACGGTAACAGATGTGCCGATTACCAACCTGTTCAACGGGAGAAGGGAGGAGCAGGAGGAGGAGCAGCCGTCAAAAAGCCCCTCCCTCGAAGGGAAGAGTCGACTGAAGGAGTCGACGGAGGAGAGCGCAGAGTCAGTTAAGAACTCAAAAAACATCCTTTTATTTTTAGTTCTATCATGAAAAACACTATTAAATGTTTGATTTAACAAAATGACACTAATTATGATATATTAATTATATTAACATTTTAAAATGAAACCTATGTATTGCTACTAACGTGTATTTGTATCATTAACTAAATGAATATTATCCTTGCAAGCGCTATTAAAATTACTTGTAAAAATGAGGGCTGTCGCCTTAACAGCAGTTAAATTTTTAGTGTAATTAACACATGCACACGAGAGCAAGCACGCCTGGGGTCAGAGGTCGTACACACAGCTAAGAGACCTGAGCTCGATTCCACCCGCGGGGCATCTCTGTGTGGAGTTTGTATGAGTATGAGTATGTTCTCCGGGTACTCCGGTGTTTTCCTCCCACATTCCAAAAACATGCATGCTATGTACCTTTAAGCATGCTGGAAATGACATTTCCCTTAAATGACGTGATGTCTGTGAACACAACACCACTTATTGCTCATCATAACACCATTGAAAGTGGGATTCAAATGTTGTACTACTATTAAAGAGGCTAGTGTTGGACAAATAGACTTGTATTGTAGTATTGTATTATGTCAGTTCATTTGGAGCGCTCCATACTAATATATATCATTTATCTTTTTTTTCATTACAGTAAAAATAGGCATATTTCAGAAATAGTTGCTAACGATGATTAATCATGATTAGTTAAAAAGCTGTGATTAATCTCATAAAAATGTTTAATCTCGTGACAGCCCTAGTAATTTTTTTAAATATATTGCTAAAATATGTATACTATAATAAGAAGTAAATATGTTAATATAATAGATGAAAGTTATTAAATTACAATTATTAAAAAGATCATACATATCACATTTGTACATTTGTCCAGTCCAGGGTGTACCCCGCCTCTCGCCCGAAGACAGCTGGGATAGGCTCCAGCACCCCCCGCGACCCTCGTGAGGAAAAAGCGGTAGAAAATGAATGAATGAATGAATATTGCTAAAATATGTATACTATAATAAGAAGTTCATTCATTTTCTACCGCTTTTCCTCACGAGGGTCGCGGGGGATGCCGGCCAATCACAGGGCACATATAGACAAACAACCATTCACACTCACATTCATACCTATGGACAATTTGGAGTGGCTAATTAACCTAGCATGTTTTTGGAATGTGGGAGGAAACCGGAGTACCCGGAGAAAACCCACGCATGCACGGGGAGAACATGCAAACTCCACACAGACATGGCCGAGGGTGGAATTGAACCCTGGTCTCCTAGCTGTGAGGTCTGTGCGCTAACCCCTAGACCACCGTGCCGCCTATAATAAGAAGTAAATATGTTAATATAATAGATGAAAGTTATTAAATTACAATTATTAAACAGATCGTACATATACATTTGTACATTTGTCCAGTCTAGGGTGTACCCCACCTCTTGCCCAAAGTCAGCTGGGATAGGCTCCAGCATACCCGTGACCCTAGCAAGGATACACAGTATAGAAAATGGATGAATGATTAATATGGCAATAATGTGGCGATTAGCGCACTACTTTAAACAATTCAAATTCACTTAAAAAGATTTAAAAAAAAAAGAATTATAGTTGAATAATTTGGTGTGTGTGTGATTTCAGGAGTCAAGCCAGTTTTGAATCTGCGGCCATCAGGAAAAGTCCGACAACCAAGGTCTGTCTTTGCTTAAAAGTCATTCATTATTAATATTCATAATCCTATAAATCAGGTGTGTGTCCTGACTACAATAACATGTCGACCGTGTGGGTGGAAGATGAGCATTAGTGTGTCTCGAGTGACGTGTACGGTAATCCATGTGAAAGGCGAGAACGGAGCTCGTCTACAGCCACGGCCGCGGCGAGCTGCTGTTCTTGTAAGCACCCCCGCGTGTCCCGTGTGTCCTTTTAGGACGCGTACCAGCGGTACAAGAGGGAGTCTGTGTCGCTGTGCAGCATCCTCAGCGACTCGGAGCCGTCGTCTTTGAAAAGCAACAACTTTCACTCCAGCGCCGCGGTACACACACACACACACACTTGTGATGACTCAGCGGGCGCTGACGCAGGACTATGCGTGTCGTAGCTGGGCAGCGGCATGAGTCTCTTCAGCTCGGGGGTCTTCGGGGCGGTGGAGGTCAAAGGCCGTATGCAGTTCTCGCTGGCGTTCGACGGCCACAAGGAGGAGCTGCGTGTCAAGGTGCACCGCTGCGAGGACATCTCGTGCGTGGGCAACAACCGCTCTGACCCGTGAGTGGATGCCGGGGGGGGGGGGGGGGGGGGCGCCGCTGAGACATCACGCCATCACGCCCTCCATGACTGTGTGTGTGTGTGTGTGTGTGCTTGGCAGATACGTCAAGTCCTACCTGCTGCCCGACATGTCCAGTCGCGGCAAGAGGAAGACGGCGGTGAAGAGGAAGACGCAGAATCCCGTCTTCGAGCAAATTCTCAAAGTGAGACAGCGGTTCTGGCCAAACTTTATTTAGTTTACGGTCAGTAAAATGTGTTTTTTGTTGGGTTTCGCCTGCGGAAGGGAAGCCAATCACACCCTGGCCACGGGTGGCCACGCCCACGCCCAGTAAACATCCTGTGCATACATCATAAAACGCATCTGATACTATAAACGCCGGCCCGTGTCGTCGTCGCCATGACAACCTTTGATCCTGACATGTTCTTCATCAGTACAAGTTGCGAGCCAACGAGATGAAAAGCCGCACCTTGAACCTGTCGGTGTGGCACGCCGAGCCCCTGGGGAGGAACGTGTTCCTGGGCCAGGTGGAGGTGGCGCTGGGCCTCTGGGACTGGACCTGCACGCAGCCCCTCTGGCAGGACCTGCAGCCGCGGGTGGGCGGGAGTCAAGTTAGTAGCCACTTCGTTAGGTACACCCACACCGTCCAATACTGCGTCGTCGTGGTTTTGCTGAAGCACAGTGCTCCTGTCATATATAGAAGATCTTTGACAAGCAGTAGGCGAGCACTACTGCCTACTATTTGTTTTGCAGTTGGTCCTTAAAAACAAAAACAGCAAAGCACTCCTTTCAATAAATCTTTGGCTAGCATCTGTGCATCTAATCTGTGCAAAACATGCTCGTCAAAGATCTATTGAAAGGAGTGCTTTGCTGTTTTTGTTTTTAAGGACCAAGTGCAAAACAAATGCCAGTCAAAGATCCACTATATGGCAGTAGTGCTCTCTCCTACTGCTTGTCAAAGATCTTCTATTAATGACAGGAGCACTGTGCTTCAGCAAAAGCTGCTCCTGTCATTTCGAGGATCTTTGAAGCAGCATAAACATTGTTTTCATGTATGACTTTAAATTACAATTTTAATTGAAATGTGCAGTGATTGATTACATTTGAAATGATTGATTTCAATAATTGAATAGTCAATTCAATAAATGAACGTTGCTTTAACGATGAGCCATTTAGTGAGGTGTATGCCCCACAACTACCGTGATATCCTGCCATCATTTAAAGCCACTTTGAGTCCAGGCCTTTGCAGCCTCGCTTGAAGGCGGGCAGGGGAGGCGGCGTCTCGTCTTCGGTGCCGAGATGCGGACACGCTGTGAATTTCAACGAAGGTTTTTTTACGTAACCGTCTGTCCCGTGTCTCCTTGTGCCAGTTTTACGTGCCGCCGGAGAGCATCAGCAGCCGCGGGAGCCTCCTCTTCTCCATCAAGTTCATCCCAGAAGGCTTCGAGGGTAGGAAGCAAGTGGAATTCTACTTGAAGACCACAAGGCTGACATCTTTTTGCGTTCCTTTGTGTGTGTTGAGAAGGTGGCCTGCCGCTCACGGGAGAGCTCCACATCTGGCTGCAGGAGGCCCAAGGCCTGCTGTCCAAAAAAGGAGGCGCTATTGACTCGTTTGTGAGAAGGTTTGTGTTTGCGTGTCGTCACCTCATATCAGGAAGCGGCACGCTTACACGTTCCACTTTAACCCCCCCCTCCACCTCTTAGTTACATCCTGCCAGACGCCGGCTGTCAGAGCGGCCAGAAGACGCAGGTGGTGAAACGCGCCGTCAGCCCCACGTACAACCACACCATGGTCTACGACGGCTTCCAGACCAGCGACCTGGAGGAGGCTTGTGCCGAGCTGACCGTGTGGCAGCGCGAGGGCTTCAAATTGCACATGATAGGCGGGGTCCGCCTCAGCTGCGGAACAGGTCAGATGCCGTCAACGGCCGCACTGCGTGGAAAAAAAAAAAAACAAGCATGCTTAAGCCATCCTCGCGTGCAGGTCAGAGCTACGGCGACGCCGTCGGCTGGATGGACTCCACGGAGGAGGAGGTGTCCGTGTGGTCCTCCATGATCAAAAACCCAAACCACTGGGTCGAAACCACACTGCCCATCAGAACCAACCTCACGCAACGCTCCTCCAATTGACCGGGACTGAAAAACTTGTTACATTAGCTCACTTTTTTCTAACAATTCCCCTCCAAATAGACTTTGTGGACGAATGGATCACCTTTCTGTTAGAAAACCTGCTAGTTTTTATCTCGCGCGACGGCTGTGACCTTGTTTTCCTTCTTATGTAATTAAATAACAAACCTGTTTTCTAGGTTGGCTGCTCGGTGGAAATATTATACTAAACAGACACATTTAGTCAGATGAGCTGGGAATGCAGAAGAGCGGTCATGCCCGATACAAATGCAATGGTGACAATGCATACGCTACCGGTCAAAAGTTTAGAGACACTTGGTGCTCTCTTTCTCTCTCGCCTGTTCAGAGACCCATTCAACAGGATACTAAAGTGTCTCCAAACTTTTGACTAGCACTGTATGCCACTGTTATCTTTGGCAAATATAATAATACATGAATTTAACTAAAAGTTCCCTTTTTAGATACTAAACACCATGCAGTACTAAAATCTAAAACAAGGGGAAAAAAACATTACTGTAGCATTCACGCTAGGCCACTAGATGGCGGTGTGGTTACTTCTAATACAACTAATAGTACTATTAATTTGACTGTGACCTGATACAGCGTAAATATGGAGCCGGTAAAAGGTTTTTATCTACATAGTTGTGAATATCTAAATGACACAATGTAACAATATAATATGTGACCGGAAGGAAAGAAAACCTGTCGTGTCTCGGCCCTCCATAGCATTAGTTTGACGCCATTGCTGTAGACAGTAACGCCCATGCGCAGAAGTGAGCTCTCGGGGTCACTTCCGGCAACAAGGTGTCTACGGCGGGAACACGGACGGATAGACAACTTCAAAAGTCGGTCGTTAGACAAAGCTCATTGGCAGAGCGCATCAGACGTGTGTGGTGACGTCATCAAAGCCCTGTTGGCACAGCACGTGCGAGACGACGACGACGACCACGAGACGCGACCGCACTTCCTGTTTACTGTTTACTCCCTACGACATAATAGCTGGCCCGTGAAAGCGTGCTAGCATTAGCACATTTACTGTATTCATTAAGTATTAATTGTAATAAAATAAAAACAACTGACTGAGGAGAGACTAACAGGCTTGTTGGGAGCTTCCCCTCCCCACCGTTGTTGCCACGGTAACAAGGCTGTTAGCTGTTAGATGATGATCGGGATATGGATGATGGATGTAAAGGCTAAACGATGAAGTGCCACACTCAGGTAGATGAATATTCCGCATAACGTGTTTTTCTTTAGTGCTCACACTTGTTTGCTAGGTGCTTGCTAAGGCAACTCCACATCAACCTCGCTTGCCCTCTGCCTGTCTGGCCCATCCAGGTCGTCCCCTGTAGAGACGGCCAAACATGTCCAAGAGGTTGATCCAAAACCTCACCAAGGCCATCTATAAACATGTGCACCATTGTGAGTACCTTACGCCGTGTGGTGAGCCACGCGGTGGCCATGTGGTCGTGCTAACCCCTCCTGTCGTGTCAAGTCAATCAAACAGAGGTCGAGTGCCTCATTCGGGAGTTTTACAATTTGCTGGGACAGCCGACGAGCTCCGGGAAAAGCGACAACAACTTGGAAGAACGAAAGTTCAAGGCCATTCTGAAGAACGAATTTGGACTCACCAACGACATCCTCATGGAACGAGGTAACACCAACTTGACACACGCGCACTTGACATACAGCAGGTCTTCGGTCTGCGTGCAGGTTCCGGTGCTGTGACGTAAGTCAGAACTTCATTCATTCATTTTCTACCGCTTTTTCCTCACGAGGGTCGCGGGCGTGCTGGAGCCTATCCCAGCTGTCTTTGGGGCGAGAGGCGGGGTACACCCTAGACTGGTGGCCAGCCAATCACAGGGCACATATAGACAAACAACCATTCACACTCACATTCATACCTATGGACAATTTGGAGTGGCTAATTAACCTAGCATGTTTTTGGAATGTGGGAGGAAACCGGAGTACCCGGAGAAAACCCACGCATGCACGGGGAGAACATGCAAACTCCACACAGAGATGGCCGAGGGTGGAATTGAACCCTGGTCTCCTAGCTGTGAGGTCTGCGCGCTAACCACGAGACCGCCGTGCCGCCCCTAAGTCAGAACTTGTTTGAAAAAAAAAAAAAAAGCTACATTACGCAAGTGCTCAGAACACGTTAGAATGGGACTGTGTGTGGAACTCTGCTTGTTAACACGTCTCACACGCACCTGGTCTCCAAAGAATAAGAAGATGTAGCACGAAAGATTGGTCTTAGGGCTTATATTTAACAATCACATGCAATGAGATGCGATTGCTGCCTCAAGATCTTGCAAGATTAAAAACTGGAGAAGATTTCCGGTTAAGAAAAAAACATCTTGTGGACACAAAGCCTGGGCTGGCTTAGCTTAGCTTAGCTTAGCTTAGCTTTTATAAAGCACTTCTCAAGGCACCAAAAAGCGAACCCATTATTCATTCACTGCTCAGTCACACACTGGCGGTGGTTATGTACATCCGGGGGCACAGCTGCCCTGGAGTGGTTTAATGGAAACATGGCCGCCGGTTTGCGCCTACGGCCTCTCTGACCACCATCAAACATTTATTCCCAGTCAAACCCACGGGTAAACACGCAGGAAGAGGGTTCACTCTGTATTGATTTTAGCGCCTTGGTGGTTGCGTTTGTTCCATAGAACAGCGGCACGAACGGCGTGAGCCCTTTTGTCAGTCATACAGTCTTTGTCTCGCTGGGTGGAGGCGGGGCTGCTAGCATAAGTTAAAAAAGTTAAAATCTCGTTTCCTCTCATTCTCGTAGACCCAATCTCGTGTTTCGCCTCGTCCCGTGACACCGCCCCCCCCCCCCACGGGATTGATGAAAGGTATAGAAGTCATTTGTCTTCTTTTTAGTGGATCTTTTAAGATTTGTCAGCGTTAGAGAACATTATGTACATGTACAGTCGTCCCTCGACACATTGCGGTTTGAATTTTGCGGTCTCGCCATATTGTGTTTTTTTTTTTAACACTTATTAGTAAATAATTTGTCAAAAAATACTGAAAGACAAGTCCTATGTATTCATGTGGTCACTCGGCATCAGTAATGCTAGTGATGAGACATTACCTTCCATTAAGCTCCACATGGAGACATAACACAGTGAAAAAAGCTCTCCTCCCATTCTGTGTGGAAGTGGTATGTTTTTTTTTTGGGTGGTTGGCTTAAGTTTAGAGTAAATAAAGCGGAGGCTAGCCAGCGTCTTGTGACATGGCAGCTGTCGCTTGAGTTGTCTTATTGTCTTATGTTTACTATATTGAGTAATAGGCTTGTAGGGGTGTTATTTCATATATATAATAAATGTAAAAAAAACATATTCAGAATGTCATAAACTAAATATGACAATGTCATTTATTAATATTGAATCCTACTTCATGGAAATGAACTTATCGCGATCGAGTCTGGAAGCAATTAACTGGGGTAACCGAGGGACGACTGTATAAGCCATTAAGAAGCTGCATTCAAATTGTGAATGTAGTATTCTACATTGGCCACTAGGTGTCAGTAATTTCCTAGTGAGACAAACACGGACCAGCTGGGACACATTTATTGCAACACACCAGCACTATGTTGGCTAATGGGAGTGTAAAAGTGACTTTAGGGGTGTTATTTCATGTCTACAGGGCTCTAATAATGTTAAAATCCATATTTAGGTAACATGTTTTTTTTTGCCCTAATTATGAAAATATATAACATTTATGAATAAGGGATCCTACGGTCAGCGCTGGAACCAATTAACCGCCATCGATGACGGATCAATGTATAGCTTTTTAACTTTTGCGTGCGGTGTGTTCAAGGACCGCTGAATAAAGTGCAAAATGCTATCGCTTGATGGAAAAAACATCAACGAAGCAAAGACATAAACATGTCAAAATAATGTGGGCATGTGCCGCTCTCCTCTCACAGCGAGCAACGGGTGCCGCTGTGGGCCTCACGCCTTCTCAAAAGCACCCACAGGCGGCCATGTTGCTTGTAGTTCTAAACATTTTTTGCCCTTTTTATGTGTTTTTACTCACTTTTCCATTATGCAAATGGACACAAATGGACTGCTTTCCACACGTTATTTCCGAAAAACAATATTTCAGTGTAAAAAGCCATTTTCTCCCACAAAAATGATATTTTGCCCCATTATTGCGGTGATAACCTGCCCGCTGTGTTTTCCAGTCTTCAGGAAGTTTGACAAAGACAACGACGGCTTTGTCAGCGTCAAAGAGTGGGTGGAGGGCCTGTGCGTGTTCCTTCGTGGCTCCTTGGATGAGAAAATGAAATGTGAGTTAGCTAAAAGCTAAATCTTGCAGCCATCACCCCTCCCGCTGACGCCGCTTTTTTTGTTGCGCCGTGTGTGGCAGACTGCTTTCAGGTGTACGACCTGAGCGGCGACGAGCACATCTCCAGGGAGGAGATGCTGCTGATGACGAGGAACTGCCTGCGCCTCCACGGGGAGGAGGACCCGTTCGATGGGATCAAAGACCTGGTGGAGATCACACTCAAGAGGATGGTGAGATGTGGTGGGCGGGGATACGACATGGATCGATGAACCATCGATGATGCTATAAATGACGTTTCCTTCGACAGGACCACGACAACGACGAGAAGCTGTCCTTTGACGACTACGAAAAGTCAGTCAAAGAGTTGAACATCGTGCTGGAGGCTTTTGGGACCTGCCTGCCCAGCGCCACGGTAACGTCACGCTCATTCTTGACGTTGACAACGTGATCGGCAAACTTGACATTAAAGCTCAACTTTTCTCTCTCCCGAATTTCCCAGAGGGTTGAAGCGTTTGAACAGCGTGTATTTCAGGATAAGTCAGACCGCAGATGACTTCCACCCCCTCAAATCTTTTATTATACATATCATCCACGGCTCTTTGTGTTCCACTGAAAAATGTGTAAATAAAAATATTTTTCTAACATCATGCAGAATGCTGTATTTTGAACAGAATCATTTCTGAAGTGGATCAATTAACATTTATGGCGGTTAATCAGTTTAGAGCCCTCAGGCAGGGAATACCACCCCATGCTAAGGGAGCTGAGTGTGGGGCGGACAGGAAATGAGATCAGAGTTGAGCTTTAGCTTGGCGTGGCTTACGGCCCGCAGTGGACCTATCCAGTGATGTAACGTGTGGAGGTTCTACACAGTATGGACTCAAAGGGGTTCCTCATCAAGTGACCCGTTATGTCGCCATGGTTACACAAAATGGTCCAAACTATACACAACCCACAATAGAACAATAAATGTGAAGAATAATAGAATGGCTTTGCTTTGTATGCCTGTAATAAAATATCTAAAAATCAAAAAATTTTGTAAAAAATCTAAATTCACAGTGAAAATCATTTCAATTTGTTAATGTTGTGTTTGATTGTAAAAAGATATAAATTTCCCCTTGTCTATTGAGATGGGTCGTTGTTTTTGTATTTGAAAATATATTATTGAATGATATATATTTTCGTAGCTGCTCATTGAATCGTTGAATAAATCGATTTCAATCCTAAACATTTGATATCAAGTATATTTTACATTAATCATTTATTTTACACAATACACATAATTTAGTAAGAAATTAATTTAAGACATGTTCTCCATGTGCATTCACACAATGAGGAATCCTGCTTTGTAGGAGCAGCCAAACAACTGTTTACTTTTGACGCCATGTTTCTTGTAACTACTTCCTTGCTGTTTACACTTCAAAATAAAGGCCAGTCCTATCGGGACAACGGTGCATTCATTGAAGCATAAGCATTTATCTTTTTATTTTGAAAATGTTTACTTTTGCCGCCATGTTTCTTGAAACTACTTTCTTGCTGTTTACACTTCAAAATAAAGGCCAGCTCTGTCTGGACAACGGCGCATTCATTGAAGCCTAAAACATTTATGTTCTTATTTTGAAAAACTAACGACTTGCACATCCGTGTAGCAAAATCGCTACCAGAGCGCATCGATTGATTACGAGTATTTTGGACATGTAGCGGAAACATCAACGTGTACAAATCCAACGTGAGTGAGATATGTTTAGCAGTCACGGTATTCAACCCGTTACGGTTGTGCTCAGCAACACGAAAAACTGCTTCCTTCATCTTTCATCGAAGTTAATTTCCCACCTGTCACTGAACGAGGTAAGATGGCTAGGGCTAGCCGTCGTGGCTACACGGCTGACAGTAGTTGAAGTTAGCATAACATTTCCCCTGCTTTAAGCGTTATATATGTTATAACGCAGTTGACTGTTTTAATGTTTGAGAGTGTTTAAGGTTCCACTTTAGCGTAAAAGTAACACGATGCTACTGTTTTCATAGAATCAAGCCTTGGAGTTGTCCCGCAGTCATGGACCTTCAGTGTTCCTCAGCTGGACTCTCAACCGAAGCTCGTCCTCCAGCTTTGATAGCCACCGTGTGGAGATGTGCAGGCATCTGGGTGAGAAGCTGGGCCTGCGGGATGGAGAGGAAGTAAGTCTTTTGGATGCCCTGTCAGATAGTCTCCAGACTCAACAGGCAGTGTTTTGTGTCCTTCAGGGCTTCTTGAGACCTTGTCAGCAGGTCTCGTCTGTGCATCGTGTCTTCGTGGAGCCTCTGTCGTCTGATGACTGGGAGATCTTGGTATGTCATACATTGACATACTGAAGTCATGGCTATGATGATTGATGATGATTCTTTTTCTGTGTCCGACTCCTGCAGGAGCTCCACAGCGGCATGCTGGAGCAGCAGCTTTTGGATCAGATTAGAGTCGTATTCCAAGATGCTGTTTTTCCCGTGTGGGTGGACAACCACACGGTCATCTTCATCCAGATAGGTGTGATGTTTGTAACCACCATTCTTGAAGATTGAACCTTCAAACGTGGGTGCTAATTCATTACTGACGTTCTACAGCGCTGTTGTCGCCGTCTGTGCCTTATGGTCGCCTGGAGCCCTTCACAGAGCTCATCGTGTCCCCAAAGAACCACGCCGGCCGCCCCGAGGGTCCCTCTCAGCCTCCAAACTGCCTGTCAGACCCCCCGCCCCAAACCATGTCCTCTTCTGTGCCTCAAGGTCTGCAGTGGGGTGGCATCGCTGACATTAAAAGTCTGTTTGGCTTCATGACAACGGGCACATGTGACCCAATCAAGGAGATCCCTTCTGTCCCGGATGTCCCCGCCCTTCTCGAGGACTCCCTCTACAGAGTATGCGGCGCGGCTCCTCTGTCCCCCAGCGCCATGAGTCACATGGCGCCAGGCGTGCTTCACGTCTTTCCTTGGAGATCAGATTCAGGCATCGGCGGAGGTCCGCCTGCTGTGACGTACGGTCTGCTCTCCACAGTCCCGTCCCCCAAAGAGGCCAAGGACCGAGCCAAGCTGGCCGCGGAGAAGAAGGACGGAGCAGACAGAGACAAGGATGTGACATCAGAGGAAGTGACGGCGGTTCGTTTGATCTGCCATGACGTTGATGAGCTGGCAGAGGCGCAAAGGAGGCCCAGCGAGGGAACGCTCCACTGCGGCAGAGTCTGGGTGAGACGTCCGCGCTTTTCCCATGAAAGTCATCATCATGCTTAGTTTCCTGTTTGTCTGCGCCAGATTCCACCGCCGATGACCACAAGGATGAACATCTCGCCGCACTCCACTGTAAGAATCAAACCCGTGAGATCGACAGTGAAGGTAGCGTCCGCCATTCGCCTCCAGCCTGTAAATCCACTGGTGAGTTCCAAGACTCGGATGTGTCTCAGTGAACAACTGTTGGTCACTACAAGGTGGGATGGTTATTTTGGCAAAAATTGCACTGAAATGCCATCGATATTTCTGATTTGGAATCAGTGTCACTTTGAATACTCTTTGCTAGTTCCGTCTCACCGCACTCACTAGCAGCGCTCTGTGTGTACACCCCTAGCGCCAACAAACAATTTATTGCGGCACCAAAATCATCAAGTTGTTTTTTTTTTTTTATTGTAGGGCTGGGCCAGGGGTGGGCAAACTTTTTGACTCGCGGGCCGCATTGATATAACAAAATTTCCTGGGGGGGGGGGGCAGACTATATATTTTACACGTAACAGTCCACCTGGTATTATTGTATCTGTAAAATTGTCATGCAATCTGCTATTATTATTTATTATTTTATATTTATATTTAAATATTTTAAAAATAATAAAATATTACAATAATTAAAATAAAATTAAATAATATAAATAAATAATAAATAATAATAAAAAAAATAAATAATTATAATAATTATTATATTATTATTATGTAAAATATGCAAATATAACAATATTATTATATATAATTAATATAATAATTAGCATTAATATAATAAATATAATAATCATAATAGTTATAATAATAATAATATAAAAATTATTATTTACATTTTTATTATTATTATGTGCTATTATGTGTCCCTTTTTTCAGGAGCACTTTGTAAACAACAGACCATGTCAAACAACGAAATTGATACAACCATCAAAAGGTTGGCTCAGGCCATGATGCCAGCTTGTATGTTGAGTTTAAATGAAATACTTTTGAAAGATTGGGCGGGCCGTATTCAAACACTTGGCGGGCCGGATGTGGCCCCCGGACCGTAGTTTGCCCACCCCTGGGCTGGGCGATATGGGCCAAAACTCATATCCTGATATATTTAGGCTGAATATCGACGTTGCAAATAAGGCAGCCGCACACTAAAAGATGTCACCTTAAGAGCATTTTTTTAACCTTATTTTTTTAACATTTTTTTTAAAACAAAACATCAACATTAATTCAATCCAATTTCAGTCCTCAAATATTTATTTTTAATTTATTTATTTTAAACAAAACGTCAACATTAATTCAAACAAACTCAAAACAAAAAGGGGGACCTTTTTAGAGCAGTTTTAAGCCATAAAACGCCCCCAGGACATTTATGAGGCGCTTGGATCTTGTAAAAAGAGGAAGTGGAAGAGCATGGAGGAGTGTAACGTATTGCATGGACACACACACATAGTTTAGTTCCAAATGTGAAAAGTATAAATAGTTCATGGTGTTATATTGGTATATAAATTGTTATTTGATGTGAAACAAGGCTTTTTTGTGTTCTTTGTGTCGTGGTATAGTTCATGAAATATTTCAGGCTATTACAAAAGCCAAAAAAAACAGCAAAATCTTTTCACAAAAAGTTGTTTTTCTCCCTTTTTTAGTCAGGAGCTTATATTTTACTGAAACCTGCCTGTGTTCCACTGTCTGTTACTAAAGAACAGGCAAAGACAAGAGTCAAATAGACATAGAGACATAGACTTTCTTTATTGTCATTGCACAAATGAAATTGTGAAATTACCAACGAAATGACGTTGCGTGGCTCCCGTGTAATAATGAATAACAAATAATAAATAATAATGTGGAGAATAAATACATGACATCAAATACGAACAATGTACAGCGTAAACAGTAATTTGTACAAATAATTTAAATAATTTAGAATAAATAACAATAAATAATTATAAAATTAATTAATTAATAATTAATAAAATAGGCGGCATGGTGGTCTAGGGGTTAGCGCGCAGACCTCACAGCTAGGAGACCAGGGTTCAATCCCACCCTCGGGCATCTCTGTGTGGAGTTTGCATGTTCTCCCCGTGCATGCGTGGGTTTTCTCCGGGTACTCCGGTTTCCTCCCACATTCCAAAAACATGCTAGGTTAATTAGCTTTGACTCCAAATTGTCCATAGGTATGAATGTGAGTGTGAATGGTTGTTTGTCTATATGTGCTCTGTGATTGGCTGGCGACCAGTCTAGGGTGTACCCCGCCTTACGCCCAAAGACAGCTGGGGTAGGCTCCAGCACCCCCCGCGACCCTTGTGAGGAAAAGCGGTAGAAAATGAATGAATGAATGAATTTAATAAAATAAAGAAAATAAACAATAAATAAATCTTTCTTTTGGTAGGTTCCATTTGCATATTGCCATAGAACACAATATTCTGTGTGCCTTGAAAAATCAGTCCAAATCGTCCAAAATGGCCGCTACTGATGGGGTCTTTTAAAAAATGACTGACTGAAGTTCATTCTAACTGACTGTATGGATTATACAGCATTGTTATGGTGTTTGTCCACTCTACTGCCCTCTGGTGGCACAGTGGCGCATGACAGGACAACGAATTCATGCAGTTCTATTTTCAGGAATTTTCATCACCACTTTTGCTCATATTTTTCTTCCTTCATTTGTCAATGCATGTGCATGACTCAACATGTGCTTTATTAAGATTCGTGTTCCTCAAACGTCTACGCTATTGAGTTCCATTCGACGTATCCGTCATATTCTTTCCTTTTGTTATTTTTGATAATGTCTCCACAGGCGGAGGAGGAAGAGGAGGAGATCCAGGCAGCCTTCCTCAGCTGGCTGCACACTCAGTGTCACCAACCCTTGGCATGTTTGACGCCGCGCACCGGCTCCGTCCTCCTACACGCCGCCGACGGTGAGTCACGGCTACATAATCTCAGGAATACGCCACGCGGACAAAAAGCCTGGATGCGCTTTCTCGTCTCTTTCTTCCAGCCAAGTTAGAGTTTACTGTGACGGTCCTGAAACCAGACCCGGAACCAGAGACTGACCTGCCGGACCAGCTCTTTCTGCTCACGCCTTCCGTCTTGCAGAAGACACATATACATGTTAGTTGAATTGGATCTGCTGTTGAGATGCTTTGACGCTCACGTGTTGTTCTCCATGTTCAGGTAGTCAGAGAGCCTGCCGTCACATCGTCTGCCAACACGGAACCCGACACAGCAAAGCAAGAACTTCCCTCATTAGCTTCACTAGGGTGAGTCTCCAGTCTCCATAGAAGAGTTTATCACCGTAACAACGCTTTTGGTTCTTCTTCAGCGGTGTCGACGAGGCGAGCAGGAGAAGCTTTGAGTTCATCTCCCACAGTCTGCTAGCTTCGCCGTTGTCCCGAGAGCTGGGAGTGACGGGACGGGGCCTCAGAGGAGGAGCGCTGCTCATCACCGGCGCCAAGGTGAGACATCGGTAACCGGTTCTTGGTTGTGGCAACGTTTCCATTCCAAGAGCTCTTTCCATGGTTTGCATCAAAAATTAGCCTAAGAATTCCGATAGCGATCATCCAGTGAGTGAGATGGTGGGATACCCATCACATGGATTAAGGCTGCATTTTCAATGTACTCACGATGAGCGGAATTGGGCCCCGGTTAGACAATATTTCAAAATAAAAGAATAAATGGAGTGTCCAACCTTCATCACTATTACAGCTGCAAACCATCCATCCATCCATTTTCTATGCCGCTTCTCCTCATTAGGGTATGCTGGAGCCTATCCCAGCTGTCTTGGGGCGAGAGGCTTGTACACCCTGGACTGGTGGCCAGCCAATCACAGGGCACATATAGACAAACAACCATTCACACTCACATTCATACCTATGGACAATTTGGCTAAATAACCTAGCATCTTTTTGGAATGGGGGAGGATGTGGCAACACTACGTGCCACGGCAGACATGTTGGATTTGTTTGGAGGAGTTGCTGTCGAAGAGATCTCGGCAGACATTCTAACATCTTGTAGAACAGGGGTCCCAAACATGCGGCCCGCGGGCCAAATGTGGCCCGCAGGACACTAGTTTGAGGCCCCCGCCTTGATATGAAAGTCTAATGTTAGTGCGGCCCCGCGCAAGTTTGATATGGATACTGTATGGTATCATGTACCCAGAAAAAATTATTACGTTTGATTCATGTTCATGTTAAAGGTTAAATAACTGTTAATAGTTATCCTCCCTATCCGTGTGGAAGTGGTAAGTTTTTGGCTATTTAAGTTGAAAGGAAATAACTTGAAGGCCACCGTTTAGGTAGCTAGCTCTCTAGTTTGCGAGTTAGCATGTGTCTCAAGACCCTGCAGTTGCGCAATATGTTGTAAATAAGAAGAGTATAAATGTGACTATAGTCGTGTTTTGTCATGTCTACAGGGCTCTAATAACGCTTATATGCTTATATGTGGTTTCTTAAGTTTTTATTATTTGCCGTTTTATTATTATTATTATATTTATTTATTACTGATTGATTGATTTTCTTTATTCTTGATTTGTTTATTTATTTTTCATCTTATTTTGTGCAGAAAAATAAAAATTAAGATATTTGAGAACAGTGGAATGTTTTATCAGAGCTTTTATTGTAGAAAATCGAAACCAAAGCAAAGTTTATTCATTTTTCTGTTTTTAATAAATGCGTTTTTTTTTTGTTTTTTTTAAAACCTGATGCGGCCCAGCCTCGCCCAGACCCTAGCTCCAGTGGCCCCCAAGTAAATTGAGTTTGAGACCCCTGTTGTAGAACGTCCGATTTACAGAAAGGCTCAGTGAGCTTACCAAACACATTTAGTGATCCAATAATCAGTTCTAAAGGTATTCAAATCAATAAAACAACAAGGGTGCCCACATTTATGCACCTGGCTACTTTTCTTTACATAATGATTGCAGACTTTCTGTAAATCCTATAAAGTTCATTTCCCTTCTCATCTATCACTGTTTTACCTATATTTACCTGGAATGGCCGATCCCAACAAGCAGTCACTTAGAAAGGAACGTCAGGAACATTACCAGGGGTGCCCAAACCTTTTCACCCCACTGTATGTTTGTGAGTGTATGTCACCTCATCAAGGTGTGCGTTGTCTCCCCCAGGGCAGTGGAAAGAGCGTGCTCTCTAGGGCCCTCTGCAGGAGAGCAGCAGATGAGCTGGACGCGCACGTGGAGGTGTTGGAGTGCAAGAAGTTGCAAGGTGGCGAGACGACACGACACGACACGACACGACACGACACGCTTGTGCTGCATGGCGGGTTTAATGCGACAAGACAACGCGTGTGTGTTTTCTCCTCTCTCAGGAAAAAGGGCGGAGACGGTGCGACAGACGCTGCAGGACGTTTTCACGCAGGCGCAGTGGAAGCAGCCCTCCGCGGTCCTACTGGATGACTTGGACCACGTGACCCGGGCGCCCACCTCGCCGGAGCACGAGCACGGGCCCGAGGCGCAGCTTCACCTGCATGTGGCACAAAGTACACAACACACACACATTCATACGTAATCTTAAATATCGTGTAAGATGGCGGAGCCAGTCTTGGTGTTTTCAGGCTTGGTGGACATCGTGGACCAGCTGGTGGACAGCAACAGTCTCATCTGTTTGATCGTCACCAGCGTGACTCAGCAGTCCTTACACAACACACTCACCTGTGTGCGAGGCGCACACTTCTTCCAGGGATTCACACACGTGCAACCGCCTGACCAGGTTGGTTCGAGTTTCTTTCCTTCTGTCCAAATCACCAGACAAGACGATACACGGGATTTGAACCTTCTTTGTAAGACAAGTACCATGAAAAGTATAACAAAAATATGGCAGTGTTTAATGTATATCCTGGTACCTTGCATTGCCCCACGCTGTGTGTATGCTAGCGGGCCCCGCCTCCACCCACCCAGACAAACAGACTGGCTGTGTTGGAAACTGCATACTTACCTACTACTCATACTAACTGTTTTTGAGTATGCAGTATGCCATTTTGGGGTATCCGAGTATGTATCATCAGCTTACTACTCATACCCAAATTACCCAGGATGCAACATGACGTGACCGTGAAAAAAAAATGTTGGCTGACCACAGAGCAGCAGGATCAAACAGCAGGAAATATGACAGGATATATTACGAGTTGGTTGGCTTCTTGTTTTCAAAGTAAAAGCGGTGATTTATCACTATGGGTTTTTTTGTATGAGAAAAAATAACCGAAAGTGCTTTGCTCACTTAGGCTAGCTTAAATTTTGCCGAATTCGTCGTAACGAAATTGTAAACGGTTGGTATTTGGACAAGTATGAGAAAAGTAAAAATAACCGAAAGTGCGTTGCTCACTTCAGCTAGCTTAAATTTCGCCGAATTCGTCGTCACGAAATTGTAAACAGTTGGTATTTGGACAAGTGTGAGAAAAGTAAAAATAACCGAAAGTGCGTTGCTCACTTCGGCTAGCTTAAATTTCGCCGAATTCGTCGTAACGAAATTGTAAACAGTTGGTATTTGGACAAGTGTGAGAAAAGTAAAAATAACCGAGAGTGCTTTGCTCACTTCGGCTAGCTTAATTTTTTGCCGAATTCGTCGTAACGAAATTGTAAACAGTTGGTATTTGGACAAATAAATGGCACACTCGGGATCTAAACGGCCGCTTTCTCGCCTGATTTTAAAAAATCTCAATAAAGTGATGTATTTAAAGAGTTTAGAGCTAAAGTGAAATTAGCTTCAGCCTGTCGATTTCGGCTCGGGTAGCAGCGCAATGCATTGTGGGTTATGTAGTACGCAGTAGTGTAAACGCAGTATGGAGTGTGAATAGTATGCGGTTTCCGACACAGGCACTGTCTAGCTGAAAAAAAAGTTTCATTTTTTGTGTGATGGATGTTTTTATTATCATCCCGGGCTTGTTGCCCTCAAGGCAGGTTTCCTCAACCAGAAACCTTATCGTATTTTAACCTTGAGACGGTCTGACACCCCTACTATCTACACAATCACACACACACAAATACACCCCTCACCTGGACACACGTAAGAAGACCACGGGTTCAATGCCGCACCTCCACGCGTGTGTGTGTGCAGGCTCAGAGAGCAGACATCTTGCGTTGTCTGATCCAAACAAAGTGTCCCCAGAGCTCTGCCGCCTTCGACCTGGAGGCCGTTGCCAAGCAGACGGAGGGTTACGTGCCCCAGGATCTGGTGGTGCTGCTGGAGAGAGCCATCCATGCCAACGCTGCTCGAGGGGGACGCCATCACCACGGTAACCAACATCATAAATGTTGTCATGAAGCAGTAGTTGACTCGGGTGTTTTTCCAGGTGTGTGTGTATCTCAGCAGGACTTTGAGCAGGCTCTTACGGGGTTCACCCCTCCTTCCCTTTGGGGGGTGGACCTCCATACGCCGAGTGGAGGCGGGCTGGAGGGGGTGGGGGGGCTGACGGAGGTGCGACAGCAGCTCATGGACACCATTCTGCTCCCTGCCAAGGTTGAGTACATGCACATCCTCGGAGGAGGTCATAGTCGCTCACTCGTTGATTTTTTTTTTGCTGCAGTATCCCATCCTTTTTGCCAACCTTCCCATCCGCCATCGCTCGGGAATCCTGCTCTACGGCGCTCCGGGCACGGGGAAGACCCTGCTGGCCCGAGCCGTGGCCAAAGACAGCGGCATGAACTTCATCGCCATTAAGGTGAGCTTGGCTGTGGGTCTGCAGAGCCTCAGACCGGAATGAAGCAATACGTCTTGGTCTCCGTCAGGGACCAGAACTTCTGAGCAAGTACATCGGAGCAAGTGAGCAAGGGGTCCGAGATGTCTTCCAGAGGTGAGATTGGAGTGAAGTTGATCCCCGCCTCTTTGCGGTTTGACATAGTTTTTTAAAATTGTAAATCTTAACTGCTTTGATGGCGCCGAGTGCTAATAGCTATGGGTCCCCAAGAGGGCGCTGTCTCACAAATTAACCACAGAGCGGAGTCTGGAATCAGCACCCGTCAATCAGCAAAAAGTAGGATTTGTCCAACTTGATCATTATGCCGCTGCAATAAATTGGCATGTTGCACGGTGGACTAGTGGTTAGCGTGCAGTCTATGTCGCGTATCCACACTAGGGTTGTAGAGCAATGACACTAAATGATATCCAAGTTGGATTCCCCAATTGGGGGATACATTGTGGTGGTCTCCCTGCGTGCCCACATCGTTTGTGTTTATGTTGTCACGCAGGGCTCAGGCCGCCAAACCTTGCGTCCTCTTCTTTGACGAGTTTGACTCTCTGGCGCCCAGGAGGGGTCACGACAGCACGGGCGTGACGGACCGCGTCGTCAATCAGCTGCTGACCCAACTGGACGGCGCCGAGGGATTAAAAGGTGTTCCATGTGTACCTTTTGTATGTCGGGTCACATGGGTGCTCATGCTTTTATTTTTCAAGGCGTTTATGTCCTCGCTGCCACCAGTCGACCGGACCTCATCGACCCGGCCCTGCTGCGCCCTGGACGCCTGGACAAGTCGCTGTACTGCCCCCCGCCCCAACAGGTATGATCAGTTTCATAGCAGGACCGTCAATGTTGTCGTCTTGATGGTGCTGTCGACCCCCAGGAGGACCGGCTGGCCATCCTGAAGGTTCTGAGCGCTGGAGTCCCCATGGCTGCCGACGTGGACCTGGAGGCGCTGGCTGCCCGCACGGAAGGCTTCACCGGAGCCGACCTGAAGGCGCTGCTGTACAACGGCCAGCTGGAGGCGCTAAACAGCAGCCTGGATGCGGACGCCGCAACGCACGTAAGACAACGTAACAGCCCACACACCTTGACAATGATTTTTTTAAAAATGTGACTACTATGCTAATACATTGTATGAATGGACATATCGATGTGTTACCTACATCAGAAATGTCACTTTGTAGATTTCATATGATCTCCATCAGCTGACATGAAGCCCCCCCCCTCCTGATTCGCTCTTTTGCATGTTAATTATTATCATTATGTAATAAGTACAAGAGTGACTTTGGATGCTAATCGTTATGTAATGATTATACTGGACAAACATTGCCTTGGTGGAGGTAATGCTGTCAGATCCGGTCTAACACATTCCTCCTCTGGTGTCCATCTCAGGACGGGCTGCCGTGCGACCTGAGCCTGTCCTCCATGCTGTTCCCCAACCACAGCAGCAGCTCCGAGGAGCCGGCGGACGAGGGGGACGCCGGAAGAGAGAGTCCAGAACCTTCCAAGCAGCACCAACATCATGGCAGCGGTCTGTGGAGGCTCTACTTTGGAAGCTCCTTTGACTCGGAGTGTGGGAATCCACCACCGGCGGCGGCGGCAGACGGGGTGAGTAGGACGACTTCTGCATGTGTGGACATGACACACCTGCAGGATGCTAAGCTAAAAAACTAAACGTTTGAGTGGTAATGCTAAATCAGTTTCCTTCTCTGGCAGCGCCTTGCTCAACCCGCCTCCCTGACCTATGACCGCCCTGCACACGCTCTCGCTCCCACGCTGCCCCCCCTCGTCATGTCCTCCCTCCGTGGCGGCTTGGAGGAGCTGAGCGACGAGCGTCTGCAGCGCCTCCAAGAGGACGTCCGTCACATCAAGATCAACCACCGCCGATCCGAGGTAAGCCCGTGTAGTCATCCATGACTCTTTCCACTCCACGTGACGCATTCACTGACACGACGTGCGCAGGGGGTGCGAGCACGGGACCGGTCGGTCTCCGGACGGACGAGCTTCCTGCTGTGTCACGCTCACCTGCACGCCGCCCTGGACGTCACCAGGCCATCTCTGAGCACAGACGACTGGGGCAGATACACAAGGCTGTGAGTGGCGCCGCACACACACACACACACACACACGCCAACAACAACACACTAAAGTCCATGTGTGTGGAACTAAATGTTTCCAGGTATGAGGCCTTCAGAGGTTCGGGAGTGGGAATTGCGGCACAAACATTCCGACCTGGACAGCGTGTGACGTTAGCCTGACGACACGCCTGCGGTGATGGAACATAATTACAGTATAATTCACATTTCTCACTCTAACCTCCGTGCAATTCATTTAGATGATATTTTAAATCAAAGATAAAAGTATTTTTATTCTATAAATGGCGTACCTTCATGTTTGCTGTCATGTTGCCGAAAGAAGAGAAGACTCGCGTCGTGTTTAGTCTTTCAACCTTTAATGTAAACAGCAGTTTTTGTGGGGCTTTGGAGAACAAAAAAGACAAAACATGTTTTAAATAGGAAGGCAAAGGGGGGGACGGGGGCAGCGTGTAAATACTGTATATAGATATATAAAAAAAATGATACTAGAAATAACCGTGATCTGTTTTTAAATTACTAAAATACATCAACTTTCAAATTGGAAAGCTTCCCTTTGCGTGAGAAGAACACGTCATTGTAACAGCTCCACAATCCGAAAGGAATCGCCACATGATAGAAAGGAAATATTGCTCAGGAATGTCGAGTACAGCAGTTAAAAAGAGGGAAGGAAGGAAGGCGGGACGACAAAAAAGTGGTAACAGTCGTCAGCGGACAGGAAAAAAAGCACGTGTCGGGGAGTTTACGTTGAAAAAAGTACTTCAGCCGTGTGACGGGTAACATTTAGCTGCCACAAATACTGTGAAAATCTGTGTTTGTGTGTCATGTGACAGGAAATAGCAATAGCAGTGAGGACCGAACAAAGATGGCCGCCCCCATCCCCTCCCTCCACTGAAAGCCCTGAGGACAAATCATAAGAAAGCGAACGAGGAAGAAGGAATCGCGTGCTGGTTAGTCGTCGCCATGGTAACCAGCTCTTGTATTGTTTGGTGGCATCACAGTTCATCAAACCATCTTGGACAGTTTCGCTCCAGTTGTGGGGGTGTGGGGGGTGGTGGTGGGGGGGTCCAGTGAGAACAGCACAAGTGATTTGGAGGGGGCGGGGCCTAGTTACAATCGTAAACAAAGTCATAGTTACTAGGCTCTTTGGGAATGGGGGGCGGGGCCTCCGGGATCTGGATGTTCTCCAGGTCCAAGAGGCGGAGCTTCATCTCCATGGAGAGCAGTGTGTCCATGTCGGATTTGGTGTCGTTGCTGGTCATCTCCTTGCCCAGCAGGGCGTTCAGACCGTCCGTCCACACGCAGTACTACGCACATAAAACTCGATTAGCCACTCGCTCGCATCTTCAATGGCATCATCGTGGATCCATGATCAGGACCAGATTAGAACATTACTTATTGAAATTTGTACTAAGAGACTGTAATGGAGCCAGATTGGTGCGGCGCTAAATAAGATGTTACACGTCTTACCTCATGCTTGTCCGGAGCGATAAAGTTTAAATATTCATCCGACTCGTAGAGGATGGAGAAGGCCAGCTCCAGCACCTCCTGGAGAAGACATGATGGGTGGAAGAACATGTTAGGACTTGTCTTATCCTGCTGAACGTTAGCGACTCAATCAGAGAACATCAGGAACATCAGTCATGGTTGACTATGGCCTAGTATTAGTCCAAAAATATTCAAAGTTACTCTATGTGAGTCAAGTTATATGGGCCTGTTGCCCAAAGACAGCTGGGATAGGCTCCAGCATACCCCAGCGGCCCGATAAGGGAGGATAAGCGGAATAGAAAATGGATGGAAGTTACTAGGCATCACTAGGCATCAGTAATGTTACTCTTGTTACTGTTAATGTTATCTCCTCTCATTCCATGTGGAAGTGGTAAGTTTATCTTCTTTGTCTTTCTTCCCCAGTCCATCTGAAACACTTTAAGTTCACAGTAGAATAAGTGAATTAGGGTGGCTAACTCGTTAGCGCAGTGGCTTGCCATGCTGGCGGCGACCATGTTATGTCCCTGCAGTGATCCCACAGCCGGCGCAGTGTGATGTAAGTGACTACAGGGGTGTTATTTCCTGTCTACTGGGCTCGAATCGTGTTTCCTACTTTACGGGAATTCACCCATCGCGGTCGGGTCTGGAGGCAGCCGACGGTGATAAAGGAGGGACGACGGTAGATAATGTCATGCACTGACGCACCTTGTTCTGCTTGAGGGCGCCCTTCTCCTTCATGTGAGGACAGTCTTTGCCCGTGATGACAGCCTTGATGTCCGCCACCGGCACTGGGGAGGAAAGCAGGTCAGTATTTTACCTTCTATCACACACCGTCCCATTTGGTACTTCTACACTTTGGTACTTATACACACGGTTGTTACAGTCATCAGAATGAATGGCGGCTGTTTGGTGGTGGACTGTGGTCTGCTAGGCAAAACAAATACCAGCGATATGTAGCATTCTGGCCACTAGGTAGCATTTATGAGCCCTTAATACACTACCCTGCCCTGCATCCACGTAGACACCAGACATGAAAAAACAGCATGAAAAAAAGGTTCTCCTCCCATTCCGTGTGGAAGTGGTAAGGCAGGGGTGGGCAAACTTTTTGACTCGCGGGCCGCATTGATATAACAAAATTTCCGGGGGGGCAGACTATATATTTTACACGTAACAGTCCACCTGGTATTATTGTATCTGTAAAATTGTCATGCAATCTGCTATTATTATTTATTATTTTATATTTATATTTAAATATTTTAAAAATAATAAAATATTATAATAATTAAAATAAAATAAAAATAATAATTATATTATTATTATGTAAAATATGCAAATATAACAATATTATATATAATTAATATAATAATTAGCATTAATATAATAAATATAATAATCATAATAGTTATAATAATAATATAATTATTATTATTATAATTATTATAATTATTATGTGCTTGTGTCCCTTTTTTCAGGAGCACTTTGTAAACAACAGACCATGTCAAACAACGAAATTGATACAACCATCAAAAGGTTGGCTCAGGCCATGATGCCAGGTTGTATGTTGAGTTTAAATGAAATACTTTTGAAAGATTGGGCGGGCCGTATTCAAACACTTGGCGGGCCGGATGTGGCCCCCGGGCCGTAGTTTGCCCACCCCTTTGGTAAGGAGAACATTTGAGGCTAACTGGTTCACTCACATCTAGAGGCCCTGTCACATACTAGTGCAAGCGGTGTAAACAACGCATAATAATAGACGTGTAATTGACTATAGGGGTGTTATTTCATGTCTACAGGACTTCAATAATGTTAAAAAAACATTTAGAAAGTCATAGCTAGTTATTTTTTATATTATATTCATGAACATTCCATCCTATATCGGGGTCGGGTCTGGAAGCCGTTAACCGCCAGGAATGAAGGACGAGTGTACTTCTGCTGTAGTAAAGTTGCCTTCCAAAATAAAAGCCCCTTCACACTAAAAGTCCTATGTTGATGTTTCATGGGCAGAGTTTAGAATGATGCTAACTATGCTAGCTTCCTCTGCCATGTAAACATTCAGAAGGCTAATTAGAATTGAAATGAGAATCTAATTGGTTTCAAACGAACATTAAAAGACCATAGATTTGAAATGAATGAAAGAAGAAGCAGCCATCTTAGGCTCCACCTACGTTTGTCCTGCAGGGAGTCGTGGGGCACCTCCCCCTGGGGGCTCTCCTCCAGGTCTCCGTAGTGCAGGACTTTGTGGTTGGGAGACAGCCGGCAGTACCAGAACTTGTCTGCGGG
The DNA here is from genome assembly GCF_030265055.1 of Doryrhamphus excisus. Lineage (NCBI taxonomy): Eukaryota > Metazoa > Chordata > Actinopteri > Syngnathiformes > Syngnathidae > Doryrhamphus > Doryrhamphus excisus. The sequence goes on along the minus strand of NC_080479.1, from coordinate 443,574 downwards.
GGGGGAGGGAAGATAAAGATGGATTTAAACAGGAAGTCAGCGGCCGCTGAGTCACGGTGGCATCTAAGCCGAGCTGGAGGAGAACCAGGAGGAGCAGACGGGCCGTGATGGTCTACGGAAACCTGACAGTAGCGACAGATTGAAGACGAATGTTTGCTTTGTCTGGTTGGAGGCAAGGGAGAAGGATGCTTGGAGCTGGTGCTCCTCTGGCAAAATAGGAGCCTTTTGGTGGAGCCATGGAGGCGGTGAGGTGGGTGTCATCTAGTGTGCATACAGACATACCTTATCAACACGCTCAATGACCTCACATCTTTACTCCTTAGCTGATCTCCTTCCTCCTTATCTGACCTTCCTCCTCGACATTCCTCCTTGGCTGACCTCCTTCCTCCTCAACTTCCCTCATTTGACCTCCTTCCTCATCTGATTTCCTTCCTCCTCAGCTGACCTCCTTCCTCCTTACCTGACCTCCTACCTCCTCAACTTTCCTCCTTAGCTGACCTTCCTCCTCAGCTGACCTCCTTCCTCCTTAACTTTACTCCTGAGCTGACCTCCTTCCTCATCTGATTTCCTTCGTCCTCAACTTTCCTCCTTAGATGACCTTCCTCCTCAACATTCCTCCTTAGCTGACCTCCTTCCTCCTCAACTTTACTCCTGAGCTGACCTCTTTCCTCCTCAACTTTCCTCCTTAGATGACCTTTCTCCTCAACATTCCTCCTTCCTCCTCAACATTCCTCCTTAGCTGACCTCCTTCCTCAACTTTCCTCCTTAGATGACCTTTCTCCTCAACACTCCTCCTTCCTCGTCAACTTTCCTCCTGAGCTGACCTTTCTCCTCCTCCAACTTTTCACCTGAGCTGGCCGCCTCCTTCTCATCTTTCCTCCTTGCTGGCCTTCTCCTTCCTCCTCAGCTTTCTGCCTGAGCTGGCCTCCTTCCTCCTCAACTTTCCACCTTGGCTGGCCTCCTTCCTCTTTAGCTGGCCTCCTTCTCAGCCTCCTGGAGCTGACCACATTCCTCCTCAGCTGCAGGTGTAGAGGTGTATGCCATGAGCTGTACATCCAAGTACATACTGTACTATACGTTGCCCCAAAACAAGTACATACTGTACTGTACGTAGTCCCAAAACAAGTACATACTGTACTGTATGTAGTCCCAAAACAAGTACATACTGTACTGTACGTAGTCCCAAAACAAGTACATACTGTACTGTACGTTGCCCCAAAACAAGTACATACTGTACTGTACGTAGTCCCAAAACAAGTACATACTGTACTGTACGTAGTCCCAAAACAAGTACATACTGTACTGTACGTAGTCCCAAAACAAGTACATACTGTACTATACGTTGCCCCAAAACAAGTACATACTGTACTGTACGTAGTCCCAAAACAAGTACATACTGTACTGTATGTAGTCCCAAAACAAGTACATACTGTTTTGTACTGTACGTAGTCCCAAAATGCAGAGTTCGTGTCTAGCACGACTCCAGTTCCTTTCTTCTGAGGCAGCCAATGGCTTCCAATTGACGAGCATCATAAATCATAAAAGCATGGCGAGCATAAAAGAGGACTTGGGTCCCACCTTGCCTCCTGCGACTGCTGATCTTGCGGAAGCAGGTTCCTTCACATAATCTGTTGAGCCTCTGTTGTTTGATCAACTCCATGATCTCTGGCTGGATCTTCTCCCTCAGCTCCCTGCAGGAAGGAAAAAAACACACACCAGCTCATACAACGTCATCCTCCATGGTCATGTATGAAGTATTCATGCACACGCATGACGAGCCACTGCTGCATTCAATGCAACTGCATGCATAAATTATGCAAATGAGGCAGCAAAGGACTGGATTTTGACGACAGGTGTGAGCTACTGCATTAAACGGGGGCGGGACCGGACCACGCCGTCCATTAGCGTGATCACTCAGTCACTCTGCGAGGACGCTAACACTTTTTTATTTTGACACGTTTTTCCCTGCAAAGACAAAGCGGGGGACGGCGGCGCCATTAAAAGGACGCTCAAAGATGATTGAATAGGAGACATAAAAAGAGACGCGCGCTTCACGAGCGCCCATGGTCTTGAGTATGCTTTAGTTTTGCTATAAAAGCTGATTGGCTGACTCACAGGATGGGGCGGGACTGGAAGTCCTCCTGATTCATTCTCTCCGACTGGCGTATCTTGAGGATCTCGGTGTAGCTCAGGTTCTGCAGGCGACTCTTGAAATGGTCCAGGGAATTAGGCTTGAGAGTGAGCGCTCGCATGATCTGCTCCCTCACCACCTGCATGACCTGCAACACAGGAAGGGGGGGGGGCGGAGGGGGGCGGGGTCACAAAGTCAAACAGATGACCTACTTCCGTTGGACATCGGTGTCGACCATTAGATTAGACATCCTTCCTCCTTCCGAGATGATTTCCTTCCTCCCGAGATGACCTCCCCTCCCTAACCTTCCTCCTTAAATCGTCTTTTCCGGGGCGTGACGGTGCCGAAAAACCCAAAGTGAAATCCGCCAGCCGACCTTCCAAAGCCTCTGGAGTCGCTACTAATCTGGACTAAGTGGCGGAAAATCGGAAGACGACGCGAGCGAGCGGTCGTAATCTTCTTAAAGCGGCCTCTTAATTTGTCAAGTTTAGAAAAAAAAAAAAACGCGGCGGTTCGCCTCGTGTGGCGATGGCAAAGAAAGGATTTGAAGCGTTTCTAAATGTAGATCTGAAAAGCCCCCAGGAGGTCTCACTCTGTAAAAAAAAAAAAAAAAAAATAATAATAATAAACCCACACATTCTTAGCAGCGACACATTGCGGGGATTAAAAGCTAAAGTGCTAAACTCGGCCAACTTCATCACTTTTAGGACGTTAGCCTGCTTGGTGGGCTCCTTTCTTTCAATGCTCTTAAACGTTTGGAACGTTTAAAACCGTCATTTGTGTTGATGAAGTGTTCCTCACTTTGAAAAACGTCCTTCCTCAGGCTTCGCTACACATGTGGGTGTGGACAAACGGTGCATTAGCATTAAAGCTGTATACACACACTCAGCTTGTTCCCTTGTTAAAAGCTGCCCAACATGCTATTGTAAACCCCCCCACCAAGTGACTGAAATATGTTACTTTTACGGTGTTTTGCGTACTAGTTAGTCCTTGATATGTGATGATGGTAAACATGTTGACAAAAGAACACCGTCGCTTTAAGAGACTAAAGCAGTTGCATCCCATAAGAACCCAAGGCATGCACCGAGCATCCTAGCTTGCCAAAAAATACATGAAAAAAAAAAAGAGTGGGAGGTGAGGCGTGCGGGACGACATAAATATCCCGTCTGAAGCCAAAGAAAAGGAGAAAGAGAGGAGAAGGGGTGGAGGGACGAGGAGAGGGTAAAATAGGAGACGCAAACAAAGACGCTACGAGAGCTCATCAAATCACAAAAAGAGGAGGAGGAGGGTGGCGTTTTATTAGTGGGAGGGGCTGGTCCCGATTGCACACGGTGGTGCAGCATGGACGTCTGCCTCGGCAAAAAATAAAACACAGCACCGCCATGTGATACCCGGGGGTGGGGGTGGAGGGCGTGTCCAGGTTGTACATCTCCGCACAAAGACAGCAGTGATGATGGACGATGGACGATGGATGATAGGTACTTGGTTGCTTTTCCTCCATTGATGGATGTTTCTATTTCAATCCTAGGGGGGGGACGTGTGCGTGTGGACGTCGGCCGCCCAGGACTTGATGGACGGGTTGTCGACATAAGCAGGTACATGCTTCGTGGGGTGCTATCCCAAATCTTGTACACTAACTGGAAAAGACGGTCGCCATATTTTCTTCTTTCCTTACCTCTTCTAGCCCCTATTCCTCATCCCTAACCCCTAGTCCTCACCCCAATCCCCATCCCTCACCCCTAAGTCCAACCCCCATCCCTCACCCCTAACCCTTAGCCCTCACACTAACCCCCATCCCTAGCCCCAATCACCCACCCCTAAACCTTACTACCTAACCCTTAACTGCTATCGATCACCCCAAACTCGCTACCTAACCTTAGCCCCAACCCCCATCCCTATCCCCCACTACCTAACCTTAGCCCCTATCCCTCACCCCGAACCCAACCCCGATCTCTCACCCCTAACCCTCACCACCTAACCTAGCCCCTGTTCTTCAACCCTAACCCTCACTTCCTAACGTTAGCCCCTAATCCCTCACCCCTAAAATTTTGGCCCTCACCCCAACTCCCCATCCCTTATCCCTATCCCTCAGTACCTAACCCCTAGCCCCTAACCCTCACTACCTAACCCCGAGCCCTGTTTCTAGCCCCTGACCTTAACATCTCTTCCTCACCTTAACCCCTATACCATCATCCTAACCCCTATCCCTGACCCCCTAACCTCCAACCTTAACCCCTATCCCTGACCCTCCGACCTTAACCCCTATCCCTGACCCTCCGACCTTAACCCCTATCCCTGACCCCCTAACCTTAACCCCTATCCCTGACCCCCTAACCTCCAACCTTAACCCCTATCCCTGACCCTCCGACCTTAACCCCTATCCCTGACCCTCCAACCTTAACCCCTATCCCTGACCCTCCAACCTTAACCCCTATCCCTGACCCTCCAACCTTAACCCCTATCCCTGACCCCCTAACCTCCAACCTTAACCCCTATCCCTGACCCCCTAACCTTAACCCCTATCCCTGACCCCCTAACCTCCAACCTTAACCCCTATCCCTGACCCCCTAACCTTAACCCCTATCCCTGACCCTAACCCCGAGCCCCCATCCTACCCCTACCCCACAGCCCCGCCCCTTGCCATGCGGGAATAAAAGAGGAATAAGAGATGATCCATGCAGATTATTTACTCCAGGACTCCCAGAGAAGATGAGCGCCATGTGACTCCCGGAGGGGCGTGTCCAGGTTGAAGGTCTGCACATCTAATGAGGATGCTAGTAGTCCCACACACTTCCATACTCTAACCAGTGAAGCATAAAGTCTGCCGTTAATCCCGTGTTTACCATCCGTCCACCCCCCCCCATGACGACAAAAATCACAGAATTTTCCAGAGGTGGGAACGTAATCCCGTTGATAACAAAGCCCCCCCTCCGTCACACACACACACACACACACACACAGGGATGCTGGAAAAGGGAGGGTTAGTCTAATCCAGTAGATTATATATCAAGATGGGGGTCGTCCTCCGCTAGGTGACCCCCCCCCCCCCACCATCGCCACCCACCCACCCACTCAACACCTCCTCCTCGTTTTCCTCCTCATGCATGTGGAGTACTTACATGTCACCTCCATGCTTGCACGCGTACGGCGATGCTCCACACTCACTGAATCCTAGCGGGACACACCGGGAGGGGGTGGCGGGTGGTGGGGGGGGACGACGAGGACGAGGAGGAGGAGGCAGATGGCCGTCTAGATGATGGTGGCTGACAGCTAGCGTTAGCGTCAGCCACGGCGTCCCTCCTGGCAAAAAAAAAACACCGCTCCTCTTCCCGCTCGGCCGTTTAATCCTGGGGATTTGACGCTTTGTGTGTATTCCGCTTCCTTGCTAGCGTCCTCCACCCTTCCCTCCCGTGCCTCCTTGCTCCCTCCCTCTGCGAGTCTGAGAGCATCAGGCAGCCTCGCTTATGTTGATCTGCTAGCTTCCGTCCTGATTGGATGCACGCCACCGTCACCAACGCCAATTGTGATGCAGCGAGTGGATCACGTGATGACACTGTGTGTGTGTGTGTGGATGTAGACGGCGGGGGGAGGGGCGGAGGCAGTCACTACATCAGTGTGTCCCCCCCCCCCCCCCAACAGAGGAGATGGAGGCGGATAAAGACGCTCGCGCAAACGCAAAAAACAACGCATGCGACCGAGCACCAAAGACACGGACGGCCGTGCAGGCCCGGTGAGCCCATAATTGGTTGAGGGTTGCTATGGCAACAGGAGGAAACGGTTGCCCCGGGAGCAGCATCGGCCTCGCCTCGCTTACAAACACACGCTTCACTCTGTAGACGACACGCAGCTTTACAGCTGACATCTTTAAGGAGGAGGCGCACTCACACATGCTAATGATGATGATGATGATGATGATCTCGTTATTATTTCCATATTTCCATATTCCCATCGGGTTTCTATCCCGGCCGTCTGAGTTGACGTACGCAGAAAGATGGAGTGACATCACCGACACGATGACGAATATGCTAATATGCAACAGCAGCCGTTTCATGCTAAAGCTAAAGTCTGCACATTTTTCATTTCATATTTAATGTAGTATTTATTATTTTATGTCACAGGGTTAGGACTAGGACTAGGGCTGGAGTTAAGGCTAGGCCTCGGGTTTAGGACAAGGCTTAGTATCCTGAACTAAGTAAAGGTAATATATAAGAGTTTATATATATTATATGTTATACACTGACAGTCAACAAAAAGTTTGAAACCGTATTTTTTGACTTTTTAAAAATTTGTTTTGAAGGCCTAACCTGGACCTCTGTCTGGTCCTGGACACGGCCTATGGTCTACGGCTCCTGTGGTGTTGTGGCGTTCATGCGGGTGTCTGATTGCGGCTTGGGAACACCCCATATGCCTAGCCATTAATGTCATAGATGTGACGTGATGGCGTTCACTGGACTAACAATGCTGGCCTTTTTTTTTTTTTTTTTTTCAACCAACCCTCAAATGATGCAATTTAATTGTTATAGCATATACTTTATATTGGAATTTTTTTGTTCATATTTGATTTTTTGGTTTGCGGCTTGGGAACATCCCATACGCCTGGACATATGGGTGTGCCTGGAGACGTTCATGTCATAGACGTGACGTGATGCCGTTCACTGGACTAACAATGCTGGCCTTTTTTTTTTTTTTCAACCAACCCTCAAATGATGCAATTTAATTGCTATAGCATATACTTTATATTGGAATTTTTTTTATATTGATTTTTTGGCTATATATTTTATGTGTGTTATATTTTTATATGTGTAATATTATATATAATTAATATTTATATTTGACATATCTTTACTTATACTGTATATAGTATAAATATATACAGTAAACCTGGGATATATCGGATTCAATTGTTCCCAATGGTTTTGTCCGATATAAGCGAAATCCGTTATATGCGTATACCGGAAAATGTCCGTTTTACGCATATATGGGATTTATATCCGGTATATGCGTAAATGGGATTTTATCCGTTATAAAAAGGCACTTCCTTGACTATGTTTCCAATGTACCTGGACGCGCAGGCAACGCTGCAAACGCTGCAAATGACGTCGTATAGCGGCCTGTCACCATTCGGCCAATCGGAGCGCCACGATGCGGCCATCCGATATATGCCAGGGAAATTTCATGGAAATGCATTGGAACGGGACTGGAGATTTTGTCCGAAATAGGCGAAATCCGTTATAAAAAATCCGATATATGCAATGAATTTTTATTGGAAATGCATTACAGAAAAATCGGTTCTTTTTTATCTGTCCGTTGTGAGCCAATTTCCGATACATCCGAGTCCGATATATATTTTTTATTTTTATTATTATTTTTTTATATATATATATAAATAATATTATATATATTTTTATGTTTTTATATATATATATATATATTATATATATATATTATAAAATTATAAAAATACATTATTATTTATTATTATTTTACTGTATTTATATTTGATTTAGATGAATTCATGTTTTAGTCTATGTTTTTAGTTTCCATGTCTATATTTTACATATATATTTATATAAATATATTTATAATTAAATACATTTTATTATTATTATTTATTAAATATTATTATAATTAATAATAATAATATAATAAATATTATAATATTCATTTATTCTCTATTTTATATTTTACATATATTAAAATATGCGGTAATGATGGATTATGCGGTAATCCATTCTATTATTTATTTTACATTTCCACTAATATATATTTTTAGTATCCAGGTCATAAGCTTAACCCCAGCCAGCCATAGTCGTACCGCCAACAAGGCTAGCTTAACCTCAAGCTAAAATAAATTCTTCCCCACGAGTGTCGGCGGCGAGCAGAGTTAGACGTACCTTGTTGAAGTCCTCGCTGGTGGCCCTCATCTCCTTCCAGGTCTTGTTGAGGAGCTGGATGCAGATGCAGAAGAACTCCTCGAAGGAGCGGTCGTGCGTGAAGAACATGGGGTGGAAGTCGTGGCAGTTTTCACCGGCTGCGGACAAGCAGATGGACGTGGATGATGGTTAGCGTGAACGTTTTTGTGTGCAACTGTTGAGCTAAAAGTTTGGCCTTTCTTCCAGCGTTTTAGGTGTCACGTTTGGGGGCGGAGTCAAAGACAAGCACAACGCGAGACGTGGAGCCACCCCCGAAAGCAGCAAGTAGTTGACTTGCAAGGTTTATGCAAACCATCCAAACAGACATCTTGTTTGCAGGTTGTGTACGCATGAATATTTCATCACAAACCTTCACGTCGGCCTACATTGTCGATATTTTGGGCTCATCTAAGCGACGCGGCGCCCTGCTTCACCGTAGCGACAAACACGTTTTGCTTTCCTGACCAAATGTCACCACGGAACCCGGCGTGCCGCTGCGACGTTTACGCCTGGGAAGATCTCAGAGTGCAAAGTCATGTCGCCGTCATCGGCTCACCGCTTCGAGGCGGCGGCGGCGTAATAACGTGGCGAATGTCACAAACCATCACATCTCGTGCGCTTTAATTCAGCTCGATGTTTCATCCTCTTCTTAAAAGCTTTGCGTGTGGAGCAGCGTTACGTCACACCCGCGTTGCCATCTTTGGCGCCGAGTTTCATAAGCGCGACACGCTAACGTTGCCTGCTTTTTGCCGGGGTGGGGGGGGGGGTCAAGGGACCACCAATGAACGTAAACTGATGCGCCCATAAAAATGTCTATTTTTATGGAAATTCCCTTCCAATTGGAGAAAAAATCATATCTTTGGTATACAAGCTGTACACAGACCACTCTAAAGGCGTAGTATATTCTCGTTGTCCCGACCAAAAAGGACGCCTCCTCTCATGGGATGATGGGATGTGCGTGCTGGCCTGCTGAGGTCAGGAGGCGAGCTGTCATCGTCCGACTGCAAGTCAGAGCATGTCTATTTTGGTGTCAGGCAGAACGGGGGTGGGGGGGGGGGGGGGGGGAGGGTGGGTGGTTGGCTACTCTCCGCCGACCGCTACCCCCTACAACCCCCACCCCCAAGGACTTGAAGTGACGTCAGCAGAGGAGCTCATTAGTCGGGCTGGCCACCATGCAAATGAGGCCTGCAGGGGCGTGGGGGGGTGTGGGGGGGGGGGGTGACTTTAGTGGGCCCGGCGCCATCCCTGACATCTGCCAAAGTCCACTCTGTGTGTGTGTGTGTGTGTGTTTAGGTGTGTGTGTGTGTGTGTGTGTGTGTGCAGAGTCACCTTGCAGCGATGCCACATGATGAATCCACAGTGAAAGATGTCATCCTCGCTCTAATTGTAGAACCCTCATGTCCAACTGTGACCAGGGGAAAGTGTGTGTCTGTGTGTGTGTGTGTGTGTGTCTGTGTGTGTGTGTGTGTCCAGCCAGCAACGTCAGCACCATTTTACAGTCCTGTGTGTGTGTGTGTGTGTGTGTGGCCATGTTTGAGAGGCTCTCTGCAGCCCTCAAGTGAATAATATATATGTATGTATGTATGTCTATATGTATATATATATATATATATTTGTATGCATACATACATGTACATATGTGTGTGTATATGTATGTATATGTGAATATATGAATGTTTTTATATGTATATCTATATATGTATACATCTGTTATCTATTCTATGTATGTAAATATGTATATTTTTGTATGTATGTGTATGTATACATGAATATATATATATACATATATGGTAGATATAAGTATGTCTGTATATATATCTATATATGTATGTGTGTATATATGAATGTATATGTATACGTAAGGGTTTTTTCAACGTAAGGGGTTAGTATGTCGTTTTTTTCAGTTTTTTCAACTTGAAAAAAATGCACTTTTCTGGTGAAAAAAACAGCGGAAACCTCACACACACTCAACAGGGGGCCCAGAAGAGCCCAAAAATGGCATAAAATGCCAGATTTAAATTTTGTGATTTTTGAAAAAAACGTAAGGGGTTAGTATGTCGTTTTTTTCAGTTTTTTCAACTTGCTGAAAATGCACTTTTCTGGTCAAAAAAACAGCGGAAACCTCACACACACTCAACAGGGGGCCCAGAAGCGCCCAAAAAGGGCATAAAATGCCAGTTTTAAATTTTGTGATTTTTGAAAAAAACGTAAGGGGTTAGTATGTCGTTTTTTTCAGTTTTTTCAACTTGAAAAAAATGCACTTTTCTGGTGAAAAAAACAGGGGAAACCTCACACACACTCAACAGGGGGCCCAGAAGAGCCCAAAAATGGCATAAAATGCCAGATTTAAATTTTGTGATTTTTGAAAAAAACGTAAGGGGTTAGTATGTCGTTTTTTTCAGTTTTTTCAACTTGCTGAAAATGAACTTTTCTGGTCAAAAAAACAGCGGAAACCTCACACACACTCAACAGGGGGCCCAGAAGAGCCCAAAAATGGCATAAAATGCCAGATTTAAATTTTGTGATTTTTGAAAAAAACGTAAGGGGTTAGTATGTCGTTTTTTTCAATTTTGTCAACTTGCTGAAAATGCACTTTTCTGGTCAAAAAAACAGCGGAAACCTCACACACACTCAACAGGGGGCCCAGAAGAGCCCAAAAAGGGCATAAAATGGCATTTTTAAATTTTGTGATTTTTGAAAAAAACGTAAGGGGTTAGTATGTCGTTTTTTTCCATTTTTTCAACTTGCTGAAAATGCACTTTTCTGGTGAAAAAAACAGGGGGAACCTCACACACACTCAACAGGGGGCCCAGAAGAGCCCAAAAAGGGCATAAAATGCCAGTTTTAAATTTTGTGATTTTTGAAAAAAACGTAAGGGGTTAGTATGTCGTTTTTTTCAGTTTTTTCAACTTGCTGAAAATGAACTTTTCTGGTCAAAAAAACAGCGGAAACCTCACACACACTCAACAGGGGGCCCAGAAGAGCCCAAAAAGGGCATAAAATGGCATTTTTAAATTTTGTGATTTTTGAAAAAAACGTAAGGGGTTAGTATGTCGTTTTTTTCCATTTTTTCAACTTGCTGAAAATGCACTTTTCTGGTGAAAAAAACAGGGGGAACCTCACACACACTCAACAGGGGACCCAGAAGAGCCCAAAAAGGGCATAAAATGCCAGTTTTAAATTTTGTGATTTTTGAAAAAAACGTAAGGGGTTAGTATGTCGTTTTTTTCAATTTTTTCAACTTGCTGAAAATGCACTTTTCTGGTCAAAAAAACAGCGGAAACCTCACACACACTCAACAGGGGGCCCAGAAGAGCCCAAAAAGGGCATAAAATGGCATTTTTAAATTTTGTGATTTTTGAAAAAAACGTAAGGGGTTAGTATGTCGTTTTTTTTCAATTTTTTCAACTTGAAAAAAATGCACTTTTCTGGTGAAAAAAACAGCGGAAACCTCACACACACTCAACAGGGGGCCCAGAAGAGCCCAAAAATGGCATAAAATGCCAGATTAAAATTTGGTGATTTTTGAAAAAAACGTAAGGGGTTAGTATGTCGTTTTTTTCAATTTTTTCAACTTGCTGAAAATGCACTTTTCTGGTGAAAAAAACAGGGGGAACCTCACACACACTCAACAGGGGGCCCAGAAGAGCCCAAAAAGGGCATAAAATGCCAGTTTTAAATTTTGTGATTTTTGAAAAAAACGTAAGGGGTTAGTATGTCGTTTTTTTCAATTTTGTCAACTTGCTGAAAATGCACTTTTCTGGTAAAAAAAACAGTGGAAACCTCACACACACTCAACAGGGGCCCCAGAAGCACCAAAAAAGGGCATAAAATGCCAGTTTTAAATTTTGTGATTTTTGAAAAAAACGTAAGGGGTTAGTATGTCGTTTTTTTCAATTTTTTCAACTTGCTGAAAATGCACTTTTCTGGTGAAAAAAACAGGGGGAACCTCACACACACTCAACAGGGGGCCCAGAAGCACCCAAAAAGGGCATAAAATGCCAGTTTTAAATTTTGTGATTTTTGAAAAAAACGTAAGGGGTTAGTATGTCGTTTTTTTCAGTTTTTTCAACTTGAAAAAAATGCACTTTTCTGGTGAAAAAAACAGCGGAAACCTCACACACACTCAACAGGGGGCCCAGAAGAGCCCAAAAATGGCATAAAATGCCAGATTAAAATTTGGTGATTTTTGAAAAAAACGTAAGGGGTTAGTATGTCGTTTTTTTCAATTTTTTCAACTTGCTGAAAATGCACTTTTCTGGTCAAAAAAACAGCGGAAACCTCACACACACTCAACAGGGGGCCCAGAAGAGCCCAAAAAAGGCATAAAATGGCATTTTCAAATTTTGTGATTTTTGAAAAAAACGTAAGGGGTTAGTATGTCGTTTTTTTCAATTTTTTCAACTTGCTGAAAATGCACTTTTCTGGTGAAAAAAACAGGGGGAACCTCACACACACTCAACAGGGGGCCCAGAAGCACCCAAAAAGGGCATAAAATGGCATTTTTAAATTTTGTGATTTTTGAAAAAAACGTAAGGGGTTAGTATGTCGTTTTTTTCAATTTTTTCAACTTGCTGAAAATGCACTTTTCTGGTGAAAAAAACAGCGGAAACCTCACACACACTCAACAGGGGGCCCAGAAGAGCCCAAAAAGGGCATAAAATGGCATTTTTAAATTTTGTGATTTTTGAAAAAAACGTAAGGGGTTAGTATGTCGTTTTTTTCAATTTTTTCAACTTGAAAAAAATGCACTTTTCTGGTGAAAAAAACAGCGGAAACCTCACACACACTCAACAGGGGGCCCAGAAGAGCCCAAAAATGGCATAAAATGCCAGATTTAAATTTTGTGATTTTTGAAAAAAACGTAAGGGGTTAGTATGTCGTTTTTTTCAATTTTTTCAACTTGCTGAAAATGCACTTTTCTGGTAAAAAAAACAGCGGAAACCTCACACACACTCAACAGGGGGCCCAGAAGAGCCCAAAAATGGCATAAAATGCCAGATTTAAATTTTGTGATTTTTGAAAAAAACGTAAGGGGTTAGTATGTCGTTTTTTTCAATTTTTTCAACTTGCTGAAAATGCACTTTTCTGGTCAAAAAAACAGCGGAAACCTCACACACACTCAACAGGGGGCCCAGAAGAGCCCAAAAAGGGAAGAAAATGGCATTTTTAAATTTTGTGATTTTTGAAAAAAACGTAAGGGGTTAGTATGTCGTTTTTTTTCAATTTTTTCAACTTGAAAAAAATGCACTTTTCTGGTGAAAAAAACAGCGGAAACCTCACACACACTCAACAGGGGGCCCAGAAGAGCCCAAAAAGAGCATAAAATGCCAGTTTTAAATTTTGTGATTTTTGAAAAAAACGTAAGGGGTAAGTATGTCGTTTTTTTCAATTTTGTCAACTTGCTGAAAATGCACTTTTCTGGTCAAAAAAACAGCGGAAACCTCACACACACTCAACAGGGGGCCCAGAAGAGCCCAAAAAAGGCATAAAATGGCATTTTCAAATTTTGTGATTTTTGAAAAAAACGTAAGGGGTTAGTATGTCGTTTTTTTCAATTTTTTCAACTTGCTGAAAATGCACTTTTCTGGTGAAAAAAACAGGGGGAACCTCACACACACTCAACAGGGGGCCCAGAAGCACCCAAAAAGGGCATAAAATGGCATTTTTAAATTTTGTGATTTTTGAAAAAAACGTAAGGGGTTAGTATGTCGTTTTTTTCAATTTTTTCAACTTGCTGAAAATGCACTTTTCTGGTGAAAAAAACAGCGGAAACCTCACACACACTCAACAGGGGGCCCAGAAGAGCCCAAAAAGGGAAGAAAATGGCATTTTTAAATTTTGTGATTTTTGAAAAAAACGTAAGGGGTTAGTATGTCGTTTTTTTTCAATTTTTTCAACTTGAAAAAAATGCACTTTTCTGGTGAAAAAAACAGCGGAAACCTCACACACACTCAACAGGGGGCCCAGAAGAGCCCAAAAATGGCATAAAATGCCAGATTTAAATTTTGTGATTTTTGAAAAAAACGTAAGGGGTTAGTATGTCGTTTTTTTCAATTTTGTCAACTTGCTGAAAATGCACTTGTCTGGTAAAAAAAACAGCGGAAACCTCACACACACTCAACAGGGGGCCCAGAAGCACCCAAAAAGGGCATAAAATGCCAGTTTTAAATTTTGTGATTTTTGAAAAAAACGTAAGGGGTTAGTATGTCGTTTTTTTCAGTTTTTTCAACTTGAAAAAAATGCACTTTTCTGGTGAAAAAAACAGCGGAAACCTCACACACACTCAACAGGGGGCCCAGAAGAGCCCAAAAATGGCATAAAATGCCAGATTAAAATTTGGTGATTTTTGAAAAAAACGTAAGGGGTTAGTATGTCGTTTTTTTCAATTTTTTCAATTTGCTGAAAATGCACTTTTCTGGTCAAAAAAACAGCGGAAACCTCACACACACTCAACAGGGGGCCCAGAAGAGCCCAAAAAAGGCATAAAATGGCATTTTCAAATTTTGTGATTTTTGAAAAAAACGTAAGGGGTTAGTATGTCGTTTTTTTCAATTTTTTCAACTTGCTGAAAATGCACTTTTCTGGTGAAAAAAACAGGGGGAACCTCACACACACTCAACAGGGGGCCCAGAAGCACCCAAAAAGGGCATAAAATGGCATTTTTAAATTTTGTGATTTTTGAAAAAAACGTAAGGGGTTAGTATGTCGTTTTTTTCAATTTTTTCAACTTGCTGAAAATGCACTTTTCTGGTGAAAAAAACAGCGGAAACCTCACACACACTCAACAGGGGGCCCAGAAGAGCCCAAAAAGGGCATAAAATGGCATTTTTAAATTTTGTGATTTTTGAAAAAAACGTAAGGGGTTAGTATGTCGTTTTTTTCAATTTTTTCAACTTGAAAAAAATGCACTTTTCTGGTGAAAAAAACAGCGGAAACCTCACACACACTCAACAGGGGGCCCAGAAGAGCCCAAAAATGGCATAAAATGCCAGATTTAAATTTTGTGATTTTTGAAAAAAACGTAAGGGGTTAGTATGTCGTTTTTTTCAATTTTGTCAACTTGCTGAAAATGCACTTTTCTGGTAAAAAAAACAGCGGAAACCTCACACACACTCAACAGGGGGCCCAGAAGCACCCAAAAAGGGCATAAAATGGCATTTTTAAATTTTGTGATTTTTGAAAAAAACGTAAGGGGTTAGTATGTCGGTTTTTTTTTTCAATTTTTTCAACTTGCTGAAAATGCACTTTTCTGGTGAAAAAAACAGCGGAAACCTCACACACACTCAACAGGGGGCCCAGAAGAGCCCAAAAAGGGCATAAAATGGCATTTTTAAATTTTGTGATTTTTGAAAAAAACGTAAGGGGTTAGTATGTCGTTTTCTTCAATTTTGTCAACTTGCTGAAAATGCACTTTTCTGGTCAAAAAAACAGCGGAAACCTCACACACACTCAACAGGGGGCCCAGAAGAGCCCAAAAATGGCATAAAATGCCAGATTTAAATTTTGTGATTTTTGAAAAAAACGTAAGGGGTTAGTATGTCGTTTTTTTCAATTTTTTCAACTTGCTGAAAATGCACTTTTCTGGTGAAAAAAACAGCGGAAACCTCACACACACTCAACAGGGGGCCCAGAAGCACCCAAAAAGGGCATAAAATGCCAGTTTTAAATTTTGTGATTTTTGAAAAAAACGTAAGGGGTTAGTATGTCGTTTTTTTTCAATTTTGTCAACTTGCTGAAAATGCACTTTTCTGGTCAAAAAAACAGCGGAAACCTCACACACACTCAACAGGGGGCCCAGAAGAGCCCAAAAAGGGCATAAAATGGCATTTTTAAATTTTGTGATTTTTGAAAAAAACGTAAGGGGTTAGTATGTCGTTTTTTTCAATTTTTTCAACTTGCTGAAAATGCACTTTTCTGGTCAAAAAAACAGCGGAAACCTCACACACACTCAACAGGGGGCCCAGAAGAGCCCAAAAAGGGCATAAAATGGCATTTTTAAATTTTGTGATTTTTGAAAAAAACGTAAGGGGTTAGTATGTCGTTTTTTTCAGTTTTTTCAACTTGAAAAAAATGCACTTTTCTGGTGAAAAAAACAGCGGAAACCTCACACACACTCAACAGGGGGCCCAGAAGCACCCAAAAAGGGCATAAAATGGCATTTTTAAATTTTGTGATTTTTGAAAAAACGTAAGGGGTTAGTATGTCGTTTTTTTCAATTTTTTCAACTTGAAAAAAATGCACTTTTCTGGTGAAAAAAACAGCGGAAACCTCACACACACTCAACAGGGGGCCCAGAAGAGCCCAAAAATGGCATAAAATGCCAGATTTAAATTTTGTGATTTTTGAAAAAAACGTAAGGGGTTAGTATGTCGTTTTTTTTCAATTTTTTCAACTTGCTGAAAATGCACTTTTCTGGTGAAAAAAACAGGGGGAACCTCACACACACTCAACAGGGGGCCCAGAAGCACCCAAAAAAGGCATAAAATACCAGTTTTAAATTTTGTGATTTTTGAAAAAAACGTAAGGGGTTAGTATGTCGTTTTTTTCAGTTTTTTCAACTTGAAAAAATGCACTTTTCTGGTGAAAAAAACAGCGGAAACCTCACACACACTCAACAGGGGGCCCAGAAGAGCCCAAAAATGGCATAAAATGCCAGATTAAAATTTTGTGATTTTTGAAAAAAACGTAAGGGGTTAGTATGTCGTTTTTTTCAATTTTTTCAACTTGCTGAAAATGCACTTTTCTGGTGAAAAAAACAGCGGAAACCTCACACACACTCAACAGGGGGCCCAGAAGAGCCCAAAAAGAGCATAAAATGGCATTTTTAAATTTTGTGATTTTTGAAAAAAACGTAAGGGGTTAGTATGTCGTTTTTTTCAATTTTTTCAACTTGGTGAAAATGCACTTTTCTGGTGAAAAAAACAGGGGGAACCTCACACACTCAACAGGGGGCCCAGAAGAGCCCAAAAATGGCATAAAATGCCAGATTAAAATTTTGTGATTTTTGAAAAAAACGTAAGGGGTTAGTATGTCGTTTTTTTCAATTTTTTCAACTTGCTGAAAATGCACTTTTCTGGTCAAAAAAACAGCGGACCTCACACACACTCAACAGGGGGCCCAGAAGAGCCCAAAAATGGCATAAAATGCCAGATTAAAATTTTGTGATTTTTGAAAAAAACGTAAGGGGTTAGTATGTCGTTTTTTTCAATTTTTTCAACTTGCTGAAAATGCACTTTTCTGGTGAAAAAAACAGCGGAAACCTCACACACACTCAACAGGGGGCCCAGAAGAGCCCAAAAAGAGCATAAAATGGCATTTTTAAATTTTGTGATTTTTGAAAAAAACGTAAGGGGTTAGTATGTCGTTTTTTTCAATTTTTTCAACTTGGTGAAAATGCACTTTTCTGGTGAAAAAAACAGGGGGAACCTCACACACTCAACAGGGGGCCCAGAAGAGCCCAAAAATGGCATAAAATGCCAGATTAAAATTTTGTGATTTTTGAAAAAAACGTAAGGGGTTAGAATGTCGTTTTTTTCAATTTTTTCAACTTGCTGAAAATGCACTTTTCTGGTCAAAAAAACAGCGGAAACCTCACACACACTCAACAGGGGGCCCAGAAGAGCCCAAAAAAGGCATAAAATGGCATTTTTAAATTTTGTGATTTTTGAAAAAAACGTAAGGGGTTAGTATGTCGTTTTTTTCAATTTTTTCAACTTGCTGAAAATGCACTTTTTTGGTGAAAAAAACAGGGGGAACCTCACACACACTCAACAGGGGGCCCAGAAGCACCCAAAAAGGGCATAAAATGCCAGATTTAAATTTTGTGATTTTTGAAAAAAACGTAAGGGGTTAGTATGTCGTTTTTTTCAATTTTGTCAACTTGCTGAAAATGCACTTTTCTGGTCAAAAAAAACAGCGGAAACCTCACACACACTCAACAGGGGGCCCAGAAGAGCCCAAAAAGGGCATAAAATGGCATTTTTAAATTTTGTGATTTTTGAAAAAAACGTAAGGGGTTAGTATGTCGTTTTTTTCAATTTTTTCAACTTGCTGAAAATGCACTTTTCTGGTCAAAAAAACAGCGGAAACCTCACACACACTCAACAGGGGGCCCAGAAGAGCCCAAAAATGGCATAAAATGCCAGATTTAAATTTTGTGATTTTAGAAAAAAACGTAAGGGGTTAGTATGTCGTTTTTTTCAATTTTTTCAACTTGCTGAAAATGCACTTTTCTGGTGAAAAAAACAGGGGGAACCTCACACACACTCAACAGGGGGCCCAGAAGCACCCAAAAAGGGCATAAAATGCCAGTTTTAAATTTTGTGATTTTTGAAAAAAACGTAAGGGGTTAGTATGTCGTTTTTTTCAATTTTTTCAACTTGAAAAAAATGCACTTTTCTGGTCAAAAAAACAGCGGAAACCTCACACACACTCAACAGGGGGCCCAGAAGAGCCCAAAAAGGGCATAAAATGGCATTTTTAAATTTTGTGATTTTTGAAAAAAACGTAAGGGGTTAGTATGTCGTTTTTTTCAGTTTTTTCAACTTGAAAAAAATGCACTTTTCTGGTGAAAGAAACAGCGGAAACCTCACACACACTCAACAGGGGGCCCAGAAGAGCCCAAAAATGGCATAAAATGCCAGATTAAAATTTTGTGATTTTTGAAAAAAACGTAAGGGGTTAGTATGTCGTTTTTTTCAATTTTTTCAACTTGCTGAAAATGCACTTTTCTGGTGAAAAAAACAGCGGAAACCTCACACACACTCAACAGGGGGCCCAGAAGCACCCAAAAAGGGCATAAAATGCCAGTTTTAAATTTTGTGATTTTTGAAAAAAACGTAAGGGGTTAGTATGTCGTTTTTTTCAATTTTTTCAACTTGAAAAAAATGCACTTTTCTGGTGAAAAAAACAGCGGAAACCTCACACACACTCAACAGGGGGCCCAGAAGAGCCCAAAAATGGCATAAAATGCCAGATTTAAATTTTGTGATTTTTGAAAAAACTGTAAGGGGTTAGTATGTCGTTTTTTTCAGTTTTTTCAACTTGAAAAAAATGCACTTTTCTGGTGAAAAAAACAGCGGAAACCTCACACACACTCAACGGGGGGCCCAGAAGAGCCCAAAAATGGCATAAAATGCCAGATTAAAATTTTGTGATTTTTGAAAAAAACGTAAGGGGTTAGTATGTCGTTTTTTTCAATTTTTTCAACTTGCTGAAAATGCACTTTTCTGGTGAAAAAAACAGCGGAAACCTCACACACACTCAACAGGGGGCCCAGAAGCACCCAAAAAGGGCATAAAATGCCAGTTTTAAATTTTGTGATTTTTGAAAAAAACGTAAGGGGTTAGTATGTCGTTTTTTTTCAATTTTGTCAACTTGCTGAAAATGCACTTTTCTGGTCAAAAAAACAGCGGAAACCTCACACACACTCAACAGGGGGCCCAGAAGAGCCCAAAAATGGCATAAAATGCCAGATTTAAATTTTGTGATTTTTGAAAAAAACGTAAGGGGTTAGTATGTCGTTTTTTTCAATTTTTTCAACTTGCTGAAAATGCACTTTTCTGGTCAAAAAAACAGCGGAAACCTCACACACACTCAACAGGGGGCCCAGAAGAGCCCAAAAAGGGAAGAAAATGGCATTTTTAAATTTTGTGATTTTTGAAAAAAACGTAAGGGGTTAGTATGTCGTTTTTTTTCAATTTTTTCAACTTGAAAAAAATGCACTTTTCTGGTGAAAAAAACAGCGGAAACCTCACACACACTCAACAGGGGGCCCAGAAGAGCCCAAAAAGAGCATAAAATGCCAGTTTTAAATTTTGTGATTTTTGAAAAAAACGTAAGGGGTAAGTATGTCGTTTTTTTCAATTTTGTCAACTTGCTGAAAATGCACTTTTCTGGTCAAAAAAACAGCGGAAACCTCACACACACTCAACAGGGGGCCCAGAAGAGCCCAAAAAAGGCATAAAATGGCATTTTCAAATTTTGTGATTTTTGAAAAAAACGTAAGGGGTTAGTATGTCGTTTTTTTCAATTTTTTCAACTTGCTGAAAATGCACTTTTCTGGTGAAAAAAACAGGGGGAACCTCACACACACTCAACAGGGGGCCCAGAAGCACCCAAAAAGGGCATAAAATGGCATTTTTAAATTTTGTGATTTTTGAAAAAAACGTAAGGGGTTAGTATGTCGTTTTTTTCATTTTTTTCAACTTGCTGAAAATGCACTTTTCTGGTGAAAAAAACAGCGGAAACCTCACACACACTCAACGGGGGGCCCAGAAGAGCCCAAAAAGAGCATAAAATGGCATTTTTAAATTTTGTGATTTTTGAAAAAAACGTAAGGGGTTAGTATGTCGTTTTTTTCAATTTTTTCAACTTGAAAAAAATGCACTTTTCTGGTGAAAAAAACAGCGGAAACCTCACACACACTCAACAGGGGGCCCAGAAGAGCCCAAAAATGGCATAAAATGCCAGATTTAAATTTTGTGATTTTTGAAAAAAACGTAAGGGGTTAGTATGTCGTTTTTTTCAATTTTTTCAACTTGAAAAAAATGCACTTTTCTGGTGAAAAAAACAGCGGAAACCTCACACACACTCAACAGGGGGCCCAGAAGAGCCCAAAAATGGCATAAAATGCCAGATTAAAATTTTGTGATTTTTGAAAAAAACGTAAGGGGTTAGTATGTCGTTTTTTTCAATTTTTTCAACTTGCTGAAAATGCACTTTTCTGGTCAAAAAAACAGCGGAAACCTCACACACACTCAACAGGGGGCCCAGAAGAGCCCAAAAAGGGCATAAAATGGCATTTTTAAATTTTGTGATTTTTGAAAAAAACGTAAGGGGTTAGTATGTCGTTTTTTTCAATTTTTTCAACTTGCTGAAAATGCACTTTTCTGGTCAAAAAAACAGCGGAAACCTCACACACACTCAACGGGGGGCCCAGAAGAGCCCAAAAAGAGCATAAAATGGCATTTTTAAATTTTGTGATTTTTGAAAAAAACGTAAGGGGTTAGTATGTCGTTTTTTCAATTTTTTCAACTTGAAAAAAATGCACTTTTCTGGTGAAAAAAACAGCGGAAACCTCACACACACTCAACAGGGGGCCCAGAAGAGCCCAAAAATGGCATAAAATGCCAGATTTAAATTTTGAGATTTTTGAAAAAAACGTAAGGGGTTAGTATGTCGTTTTTTTCAATTTTTTCAACTTGCTGAAAATGCACTTTTCTGGTGAAAAAAACAGGGGGAACCTCACACACACTCAACAGGGGGCCCAGAAGAGCCCAAAAAGAGCATAAAATGGCATTTTTAAATTTTGTGATTTTTGAAAAAAACGTAAGGGGTTAGTATGTCGTTTTTTTCAATTTTTTCAACTTGCTGAAAATGCACTTTTCTGGTGAAAAAAACAGGGGAAACCTCACACACACTCAACAGGGGGCCCAGAAGCACCCAAAAAGGGCATGAAATGCCAGTTTTAAATTTTGTGATTTTTGAAAAAAACGTAAGGGGTTAGTATGTCGTTTTCTTCAATTTTGTCAACTTGCTGAAAATGCACTTTTCTGGTCAAAAAAACAGCGGAAACCTCACACACACTCAACAGGGGGCCCAGAAGAGCCCAAAAAGGGCATAAAATGGCATTTTTAAATTTTGTGATTTTTGAAAAAAACGTAAGGGGTTAGTATGTCGTTTTTTTCAATTTTTTCAACTTGCTGAAAATGCACTTTTCTGGTCAAAAAAACAGCGGAAACCTCACACACACTCAACGGGGGGCCCAGAAGAGCATAAAATGGCATTTTTAAATTTTGTGATTTTTGAAAAAAACGTAAGGGGTTAGTATGTCGTTTTTTTCAATTTTTTCAACTTGAAAAAAATGCACTTTTCTGGTGAAAAAAACAGCGGAAACCTCACACACACTCAACAGGGGGCCCAGAAGAGCCCAAAAATGGCATAAAATGCCAGATTTAAAATTTGTGATTTTTGAAAAAAACGTAAGGGGTTAGTATGTCGTTTTTTTCAATTTTTTCAACTTGCTGAAAATGCACTTTTCTGGTGAAAAAAACAGGGGGAACCTCACACACACTCAACAGGGGGCCCAGAAGCACCCAAAAAGGGCATAAAATGCCAGTTTTAAATTTTGTGATTTTTGAAAAAAACGTAAGGGGTTAGTATGTCGTTTTTTTCAGTTTTTTCAACTTGAAAAAAATGCACTTTTCTGGTGAAAAAAACAGCGGAAACCTCACACACACTCAACAGGGGGCCCAGAAGAGCCCAAAAACGGCAAAAAATGCCAGATTAAAATTTTGTGATTTTTGAAAAAAACGTAAGGGGTTAGTATGTCGTTTTTTTCAATTTTTTCAACTTGCTGAAAATGCACTTTTCTGGTCAAAAAAACAGCGGAAACCTCACACACACTCAACAGGGGGCCCAGAAGAGCCCAAAAAAGGCATAAAATGGCATTTTTAAATTTTGTGATTTTTGAAAAAAACGTAAGGGGTTAGTATGTCGTTTTTTTCAATTTTTTCAACTTGGTGAAAATGCACTTTTCTGGTGAAAAAAACAGGGGGAACCTCACACACACTCAACAGGGGGCCCAGAAGAGCCCAAAAATGGCATAAAATGCCAGATTAAAATTTTGTGATTTTTGAAAAAAACGTAAGGGGTTAGTATGTCGTTTTTTTCAATTTTTTCAACTTGCTGAAAATGCACTTTTCTGGTCAAAAAAACAGCGGAAACCTCACACACACTCAACAGGGGGCCCAGAAGAGCCCAAAAAAGGCATAAAATGGCATTTTTAAATTTTGTGATTTTTGAAAAAAACGTAAGGGGTTAGTATGTCGTTTTTTTCAATTTTTTCAACTTGCTGAAAATGCACTTTTCTGGTGAAAAAAACAGGGGGAACCTCACACACACTCAACAGGGGGCCCAGAAGCACCCAAAAAGGGCATAAAATGGCATTTTTAAATTTTGTGATTTTTGAAAAAAACGTAAGGGGTTAGTATGTCGTTTTTTTCAATTTTTTCAACTTGCTGAAAATGCACTTTTCTGGTGAAAAAAACAGGGGGAACCTCACACACACTCAACAGGGGGCCCAGAAGCACCCAAAAAGGGCATAAAATGCCAGTTTTAAATTTTGTGATTTTTGAAAAAAACGTAAGGGGTTAGTATGTCGTTTTTTTCAATTTTTTCAACTTGCTGAAAATGCACTTTTCTGGTCAAAAAAACAGCGGAAACCTCACACACACTCAACAGGGGGGCCAGAAGAGCCCAAAAAGAGCATAAAATGGCATTTTTAAATTTTGTGATTTTTGAAAAAAACGTAAGGGGTTAGTATGTCGTTTTTTTCAATTTTTTCAACTTGAAAAAAATGCACTTTTTTGGTGAAAAAAACAGCGGAAACCTCACACACACTCAACAGGGGGCCCAGAAGAGCCCAAATATGGCATAAAATGCCAGATTTAAATTTTGTGATTTTTGAAAAAAACGTAAGGGGTTAGTATGTCGTTTTTTTCAATTTTTTCAACTTGCTGAAAATGCACTTTTCTGGTGAAAAAAACAGCGGAAACCTCACACACACTCAACAGGGGGCCCAGAAGCACCCAAAAAGGGCATAAAATGCCAGTTTTAAATTTTGTGATTTTTGAAAAAAACGTAAGGGGTTAGTATGTCGTTTTTTTCAATTTTTTCAACTTGCTGAAAATGCACTTTTCTGGTGAAAAAAACAGGGGGAACCTCACACACACTCAACAGGGGGCCCAGAAGCACCCAAAAAGGGCATAAAATGGCATTTTTAAATTTTGTGATTTTTGAAAAAAACGTAAGGGGTTAGTATGTCGTTTTTTTCAATTTTTTCAACTTGCTGAAAATGCACTTTTCTGGTGAAAAAAACAGGGGGAACCTCACACACACTCAACAGGGGGCCCAGAAGCACCCAAAAAGGGCATAAAATGCCAGTTTTAAATTTTGTGATTTTTGAAAAAAACGTAAGGGGTTAGTATGTCGTTTTTTTCAATTTTTTCAACTTGAAAAAAATGCACTTTTTTGGTGAAAAAAACAGCGGAAACCTCACACACACTCAACAGGGGGCCCAGAAGAGCCCAAATATGGCATAAAATGCCAGATTTAAATTTTGTGATTTTTGAAAAAAACGTAAGGGGTTAGTATGTCGTTTTTTCAATTTTGTCAACTTGCTGAAAATGCACTTTTCTGGTCAAAAAAAACAGCGGAAACCTCACACACACTCAACAGGGGGCCCAGAAGACCCCAAAAAGAGCATAAAATGGCATTTTTAAATTTTGTGATTTTTGAAAAAAACGTAAGGGGTTAGTATGTCGTTTTTTTCAATTTTTTCAACTTGCTGAAAATGCACTTTTCTGGTGAAAAAAACAGGGGGAACCTCACACACACTCAACAGGGGGCCCAGAAGAGCCCAAAAATGGCATAAAATGCCAGATTAAAATTTTGTGATTTTTGAAAAAAACGTAAGGGGTTAGTATGTCGTTTTTTTCAATTTTTTCAACTTGCTGAAAATGCACTTTTCTGGTCAAAAAAACAGCGGAAACCTCACACACACTCAACAGGGGGCCCAGAAGAGCCCAAAAAAGGCATAAAATGGCATTTTTAAATTTTGTGATTTTTGAAAAAAACGTAAGGGGTTAGTATGTCGTTTTTTTCAATTTTTTCAACTTGAAAAAAATGCACTTTTTTGGTGAAAAAAACAGCGGAAACCTCACACACACTCAACAGGGGGCCCAGAAGAGCCCAAATATGGCATAAAATGCCAGATTTAAATTTTGTGATTTTTGAAAAAAACGTAAGGGGTTAGTATGTCGTTTTTTTCAATTTTGTCAACTTGCTGAAAATGCACTTTTCTGGTCAAAAAAACAGCGGAAACCTCACACACACTCAACAGGGGGCCCAGAAGAGCCCAAAAATGGCATAAAATGCCAGATTAAAATTTTGTGATTTTTGAAAAAAACGTAAGGGGTTAGTATGTCGTTTTTTTTTCAATTTTTTCAACTTGCTGAAAATGCACTTTTCTGGTCAAAAAAACAGCGGAAACCTCACACACACTCAACAGGGGGCCCAGAAGAGCCCAAAAAGGGCATAAAATGGCATTTTTAAATTTTGTGATTTTTGAAAAAAACGTAAGGGGTTAGTATGTCGTTTTTTTCAATTTTTTCAACTTGCTGAAAATGCACTTTTCTGGTGAAAAAAACAGGGGGAACCTCACACACACTCAACAGGGGGCCCAGAAGCACCCAAAAAGGGCATAAAATGCCAGTTTTAAATTTTGTGATTTTTGAAAAAAACGTAAGGGGTTAGTATGTCGTTTTTTTCAATTTTTTCAACTTGAAAAAAATGCACTTTTTTGGTGAAAAAAACAGCGGAAACCTCACACACACTCAACAGGGGGCCCAGAAGAGCCCAAAAAGGGCATAAAATGCCAGTTTTAAATTTTGTGATTTTTGAAAAAAACGTAAGGGGTTAGTATGTCGTTTTTTTCAGTTTTTTCAACTTGCTGAAAATGCACTTTTCTGGTCAAAAAAACAGCGGAAACCTCACACACACTCAACAGGGGGCCCAGAAGAGCCCAAAAAAGGCATAAAATGTCATTTTTAAATTTTGTGATTTTTGAAAAAAACGTAAGGGGTTAGTATGTCGTTTTTTTCTATTTTTTCAACTTGCTGAAAATGCACTTTTCTGGTCAAAAAAACAGCGGAAACCTCACACACACTCAACGGGGGGCCCAGAAGAGCCCAAAAAGAGCATAAAATGGCATTTTTAAATTTTGTGATTTTTGAAAAAAACGTAAGGGGTTAGTATGTCGTTTTTTTCAATTTTTTCAACTTGAAAAAACTGCACTTTTCTGGTGAAAAAAACAGCGGAAACCTCACACACACTCAACAGGGGGCCCAGAAGAGCCCAAAAATGGCATAAAATGCCAGATTTAAATTTTGTGATTTTTGAAAAAAACGTAAGGGGTTAGTATGTCGTTTTTTTCAATTTTTTCAACTTGCTGAAAATGCACTTTTCTGGTGAAAAAAACAGGGGGAACCTCACTGTTGAGTACAGAGGGCCCAGAAGCACCCAAAAAGGGCATAAAATGCCAGTTTTAAATTTTGTGATTTTTGAAAAAAACGTAAGGGGTTAGTATGTCGTTTTTTTCAGTTTTTTCAACTTGAAAAAAATGCACTTTTCTGGTGAAAAAAACAGCGGAAACCTCACACACACTCAACAGGGGGCCCAGAAGAGCCCAAAAATGGCATAAAATGCCAGATTAAAATTTTGTGATTTTTGAAAAAAACGTAAGGGGTTAGTATGTCGTTTTTTTCAATTTTTTCAACTTGCTGAAAATGCACTTTTCTGGTCAAAAAAACAGCGGAAACCTCACACACACTCAACGGGGGGCCCAGAAGAGCCCAAAAAGAGCATAAAATGGCATTTTTAAATTTTGTGATTTTTGAAAAAAACGTAAGGGGTTAGTATGTCGTTTTTTTCAATTTTTTCAACTTAAAAAAAATGCACTTTTCTGGTGAAAAAAACAGCGGAAACCTCACACACACTCAACAGGGGGCCCAGAAGAGCCCAAAAATGGCATAAAATGCCAGATTTAAATTTTGTGATTTTTGAAAAAAACGTAAGGGGTTAGTATGTCGTTTTTTTCAATTTTTTCAACTTGCTGAAAATGCACTTTTCTGGTGAAAAAAACAGGGGGAACCTCACACACACTCAACAGGGGGCCCAGAAGCACCCAAAAAGGGCATAAAATGCCAGTTTTAAATTTTGTGATTTTTGAAAAAAACGTAAGGGGTTAGTATGTCGTTTTTTTCAGTTTTTTCAACTTAAAAAAAATGCACTTTTCTGGTGAAAAAAACAGCGGAAACCTCACACACACTCAACAGGGGGCCCAGAAGAGCCCAAAAATGGCATAAAATGCCAGATTAAAATTTTGTGATTTTTGAAAAAAACGTAAGGGGTTAGTATGTCGTTTTTTTCAATTTTTTCAACTTGCTGAAAATGCACTTTTCTGGTGAAAAAAACAGCGGAAACCTCACACACACTCAACAGGGGGCCCAGAAGAGCCCAAAAAGAGCATAAAATGGCATTTTTAAATTTTGTGATTTTTGAAAAAAACGTAAGGGGTTAGTATGTCGTTTTTTTCAATTTTTTCAACTTGCTGAAAATGCACTTTTCTGGTCAAAAAAACAGCGGAAACCTCACACACACTCAACAGGGGGCCCAGAAGAGCCCAAAAAGAGCATAAAATGGCATTTTTAAATTTTGTGATTTTTGAAAAAAACGTAAGGGGTTAGTATGTCGTTTTTTTCAATTTTTTCAACTTGGTGAAAATGCACTTTTCTGGTGAAAAAAACAGGGGGAACCTCACACACACTCAACAGGGGGCCCAGAAGAGCCCAAAAATGGCATAAAATGCCAGATTAAAATTTTGTGATTTTTGAAAAAAACGTAAGGGGTTAGTATGTCGTTTTTTTCAATTTTTTCAACTTGCTGAAAATGCACTTTTCTGGTCAAAAAAACAGCGGAAACCTCACACACACTCAACAGGGGGCCCAGAAGAGCCCAAAAAAGGCATAAAATGGCATTTTTAAATTTTGTGATTTTTGAAAAAAACGTAAGGGGTTAGTATGTCGTTTTTTTTCAATTTTTTCAACTTGCTGAAAATGCACTTTTCTGGTCAAAAAAAACAGCGGAAACCTCACACACACTCAACAGGGGGCCCAGAAGAGCCCAAAAAGGGCATAAAATGGCATTTTTAAATTTTGTGATTTTTGAAAAAAACGTAAGGGGTTAGTATGTCGTTTTTTTCAATTTTTTCAACTTGCTGAAAATGCACTTTTCTGGTCAAAAAAACAGGGGGAACCTCACACACACTCAACAGGGGGCCCAGAAGCACCCAAAAAGGGCATAAAATGCCAGTTTTAAATTTTGTGATTTTTGAAAAAAACGTAAGGGGTTAGTATGTCGTTTTTTTCAATTTTTTCAACTTGGTGAAAATGCACTTTTCTGGTGAAAAAAACAGGGGGAACCTCACACACACTCAACAGGGGGCCCAGAAGAGCCCAAAAATGGCATAAAATGTCATTTTTAAATTTTGTGATTTTTGAAAAATACGTAAGGGGTTAGTATGTCGTTTTTTTCAATTTTTTCAACTTGAAAAAAATGCACTTTTCTGGTGAAAAAAACAGCGGAAACCTCACACACACTCAACAGGGGGCCCAGAAGAGCCCAAAAATGGCATAAAATGCCAGATTTAAATTTTGTGATTTTTGAAAAAAACGTAAGGGGTTAGTATGTCGTTTTTTTCAATTTTTTCAACTTGCTGAAAATGCACTTTTCTGGTCAAAAAAACAGGGGGAACCTCACACACACTCAACAGGGGGCCCAGAAGCACCCAAAAAGGGCATAAAATGCCAGTTTTAAATTTTGTGATTTTTGAAAAAAACGTAAGGGGTTAGTATGTCGTTTTTTTCAGTTTTTTCAACTTGAAAAAAATGCACTTTTCTGGTGAAAAAAACAGCGGAAACCTCACACACACTCAACAGGGGGCCCAGAAGAGCCCAAAAATGGCATAAAATGCCAGATTAAAATTTTGTGATTTTTGAAAAAAACGTAAGGGGTTAGTATGTCGTTTTTTTCAATTTTTTCAACTTGCTGAAAATGCACTTTTCTGGTCAAAAAAACAGCGGAAACCTCACACACACTCAACAGGGGGCCCAGAAGAGCCCAAAAAGGGCATAAAATGGCATTTTTAAATTTTGTGATTTTTGAAAAAAACGTAAGGGGTTAGTATGTCGTTTTTTTCAATTTTTTCAACTTAAAAAAAATGCACTTTTCTGGTGAAAAAAACAGCGGAAACCTCACACACACTCAACAGGGGGCCCAGAAGAGCCCAAAAATGGCATAAAATGCCAGATTAAAATTTTGTGATTTTTGAAAAAAACGTAAGGGGTTAGTATGTCGTTTTTTTCAATTTTTTCAACTTGCTGAAAATGCACTTTTCTGGTCAAAAAAACAGCGGAAACCTCACACACACTCAACAGGGGGCCCAGAAGAGCCCAAAAAAGGCATAAAATGGCATTTTTAAATTTTGTGATTTTTGAAAAAAACGTAAGGGGTTAGTATGTCGTTTTTTTCAATTTTTTCAACTTGCTGAAAATGCACTTTTCTGGTGAAAAAAACAGCGGAAACCTCACACACACTCAACAGGGGGCCCAGGAGAGCCCAAAAAGAGCATAAAATGGCATTTTTAAATTTTGTGATTTTTGAAAAAAACGTAAGGGGTTAGTATGTCGTTTTTTTCAATTTTTTCAACTTGCTGAAAATGCACTTTTCTGGTCAAAAAAACAGCGGAAACCTCACACACACTCAACAGGGGGCCCAGAAGAGCCCAAAAAGAGCATAAAATGGCATTTTTAAATTTTGTGATTTTTGAAAAAAACGTAAGGGGTTAGTATGTCGTTTTTTTCAATTTTTTCAACTTGGTGAAAATGCACTTTTCTGGTGAAAAAAACAGGGGGAACCTCACACACACTCAACAGGGGGCCCAGAAGAGCCCAAAAATGGCATAAAATGCCAGATTAAAATTTTGTGATTTTTGAAAAAAACGTAAGGGGTTAGTATGTCGTTTTTTTAAATTTTTTCAACTTGCTGAAAATGCACTTTTCTGGTCAAAAAAACAGCGGAAACCTCACACACACTCAACAGGGGGCCCAGAAGAGCCCAAAAAAGGCATAAAATGGCATTTTTTAATTTTGTGATTTTTGAAAAAAACGTAAGGGGTCAGTATGTCGTTTTTTTCAATTTTTTCAACTTGCTGAAAATGCACTTTTCTGGTGAAAAAAACAGGGGGAACCTCACACACACTCAACAGGGGGCCCAGAAGAGCCCAAAAATGGCATAAAATGTCATTTTTAAATTTTGTGATTTTAGAAAAAAACGTAAGGGGTTAGTATGTCGTTTTTTTCAATTTTTTCAACTTGCTGAAAATGCACTTTTCTGGTCAAAAAAACAGCGGAAACCTCACACACACTCAACAGGGGGCCCAGAAGAGCCCAAAAATGGCATAAAATGCCAGATTTAAATTTTGTGATTTTTGAAAAAAACGTAAGGGGTTAGTATGTCGTTTTTTTCAATTTTTTCAACTTGCTGAAAATGCACTTTTCTGGTCAAAAAAACAGCGGAAACCTCACACACACTCAACAGGGGGCCCAGAAGAGCCCAAAAATGGCATAAAATGCCAGATTTAAATTTTGTGATTTTTGAAAAAAACGTAAGGGGTTAGTATGTCGTTTTTTTCAATTTTTTCAACTTGCTGAAAATGCACTTTTCTGGTGAAAAAAACAGGGGGAACCTCACACACACTCAACAGGGGGCCCAGAAGAGCCCAAAAAGGGCATAAAATGGCATTTTTAAATTTTGTGATTTTTGAAAAAAACGTAAGGGGTTAGTATGTCGTTTTTTTCAATTTTTTCAACTTGAAAAAAATGCACTTTTCTGGTGAAAAAAACAGCGGAAACCTCACACACACTCAACAGGGGGCCCAGAAGAGCCCAAAAATGGCATAAAATGGCATTTTTAAATTTTGTGATTTTTGAAAAAAACGTAAGGGTTTAGTATGTCGTTTTTTTTTCAATTTTTTCAACTTATTGAAAATGCACTTTTCTGGTCAAAAAAACAGCGGAAACCTCACACACACTCAACAGGGGGCCCAGAAGAGCCCAAAAATGGCATAAAATGGCATTTTTAAATTTTGTGATTTTTGAAAAAAAACGTAAGGGGTTAGTATGTCGTTTTTTTCAATTTTTTCAACTTGCTGAAAATGCACTTTTCTGGTCAAAATAACAGCGGAAACCTCACACACACTCAACAGGGGGCCCAGAAGAGCCCAAAAATGGCATAAAATGCCAGATTTTAATTTTGTGATTTTTGAAAAAAACGAAAGGGGTTAGTATGTCGTTTTTTTCAATTTTTTCAACTTGCTGAAAATGCACTTTTCTGGTGAAAAAAACAGCGGAAACCTCACACACACTCAACAGGGGGCCCAGAAGAGCCCAAAAAGGGCATAAAATGCCAGTTTTAAATTTTGTGATTTTTGAAAAAAACGTAAGGGGTTAGTATGTCGTTTTTTTCAACTTGCTGAAAATGCACTTTTCTGGTGAAAAAAACAGCGGAAACCTCACACACACTCAACAGGGGGCCCAGAAGAGCCCAAAAATGGCATAAAATGCCAGATTTAAATTTTGTGATTTTTGAAAAAAACGTAAGGGGTTAGTATGTCGTTTTTTTCAAT
The DNA here is from genome assembly GCF_030265055.1 of Doryrhamphus excisus. NCBI lineage: Eukaryota > Metazoa > Chordata > Actinopteri > Syngnathiformes > Syngnathidae > Doryrhamphus > Doryrhamphus excisus. The sequence goes on along the minus strand of NC_080479.1, from coordinate 412,223 downwards.
TTTTTCAACTTGCTGAAAATGCACTTTTCTGGTCAAAAAAACAGCGGAAACCTCACACACACTCAACAGGGGGCCCAGAAGAGCCCAAAAAGGGAAGAAAATGGCATTTTTAAATTTTGTGATTTTTGAAAAAAACGTAAGGGGTTAGTATGTCGTTTTTTTCAATTTTTTCAACTTGCTGAAAATGCACTTTTCTGGTCAAAAAAAAACAGCGGAAACCTCACACACACTCAACAGGGGGCCCAGAAGAGCCCAAAAATGGCATAAAATGGCATTTTTAAATTTTGTGATTTTTGAAAAAAACGTAAGGGGTTAGTATGTCGTTTTTTTCAATTTTTTCAACTTGCTGAAAATGCACTTTTCTGGTCAAAAAAACAGCGGAAACCTCACACACACTCAACAGGGGGCCCAGAAGAGCCCAAAAAGGGAAGAAAATGGCATTTTTAAATTTTGTGATTTTTGAAAAAAACGTAAGGGGTTAGTATGTCGTTTTTTTCAATTTTTTCAACTTGCTGAAAATGCACTTTTCTGGTCAAAAAAAACAGCGGAAACCTCACACACACTCAACAGGGGGCCCAGAAGAGCCCAAAAAGGGCATAAAATGGCATTTTTAAATTTTGTGATTTTTGAAAAAAACGTAAGGGGTTAGTATGTCGTTTTTTTCAATTTTTTCAACTTGCTGAAAATGCACTTTTCTGGTAAAAAAAAACAGCGGAAACCTCACACACACTCAACAGGGGCCCCAGAAGCACCAAAAAAAGGGCATAAAATGCCAGTTTTAAATTTTGTGATTTTTGAAAAAAACGTAAGGGGTTAGTATGTCGTTTTTTTCCATTTTTTCAACTTGCTGAAAATGCACTTTTCTGGTGAAAAAAACAGGGGGAACCTCACACACACTCAACAGGGGGCCCAGAAGAGCCCAAAAAGGGCATAAAATGCCAGTTTTAAATTTTGTGATTTTTGAAAAAAACGTAAGGGGTTAGTATGTCGTTTTTTTCAGTTTTTTCAACTTGAAAAAAATGCACTTTTCTGGTGAAAAAAACAGCGGAAACCTCACACACACTCAACAGGGGGCCCAGAAGAGCCCAAAAATGGCATAAAATGCCAGATTAAAATTTGGTGATTTTTGAAAAAAACGTAAGGGGTTAGTATGTCGTTTTTTTCAATTTTTTCAACTTGCTGAAAATGCACTTTTCTGGTGAAAAAAACAGCGGAAACCTCACACACACTCAACAGGGGGCCCAGAAGAGCCCAAAAATGGCATAAAATGCCAGTTTTAAATTTTGTGATTTTTGAAAAAAACGTAAGGGGTTAGTATGTCGTTTTTTTCAATTTTTTCAACTTGCTGAAAATGCACTTTTCTGGTGAAAAAAACAGGGGGAACCTCACACACACTCAACAGGGGGCCCAGAAGAGCCCAAAAATGGCATAAAATGGCATTTTTAAATTTTGTGATTTTTGAAAAAAACGTAAGGGGTTAGTATGTCGTTTTTTTCAATTTTTTCAACTTGAAAAAAATGCACTTTTCTGGTGAAAAAAACAGCGGAAACCTCACACACACTCAACAGGGGGCCCAGAAGAGCCCAAAAAGGGAAGAAAATGGCATTTTTAAATTTTGTGATTTTTGAAAAAAACGTAAGGGTTTAGTATGTCGATTTTTTTTTCAATTTTTTCAACTTATTGAAAATGCACTTTTCTGGTCAAAAAAACAGCGGAAACCTCACACACACTCAACAGGGGGCCCAGAAGAGCCCAAAAATGGCATAAAATGCCAGATTTAAATTTTGTGATTTTTGAAAAAAACGTAAGGGGTTAGTATGTCGTTTTTTTCAATTTTGTCAACTTGCTGAAAATGCACTTTTCTGGTCAAAAAAACAGCGGAAACCTCACACACACTCAACAGGGGGCCCAGAAGAGCCCAAAAATGGCATAAAATGCCAGATTTAAATTTTGTGATTTTTGAAAAAAACGTAAGGGGTTAGTATGTCGTTTTTTTCAATTTTTTCAACTTGCTGAAAATGCACTTTTCTGGTGAAAAAAACAGGGGAAACCTCACACACACTCAACAGGGGGCCCAGAAGAGCCCAAAAATGGCATAAAATGGCATTTTTAAATTTTGTGATTTTTGAAAAAAACGTAAGGGGTTAGTATGTCGTTTTTTTCAATTTTTTCAACTTGAAAAAAATGCACTTTTCTGGTTAAAAAAACAGCGGAAACCTCACACACACTCAACAGGGGGCCCAGAAGAGCCCAAAAATGGCATAAAATGGCATTTTTAAATTTTGTGATTTTTGAAAAAAACGTAAGGGGTTAGTATGTCGTTTTTTTCAATTTTTTCAACTTGCTGAAAATGCACTTTTCTGGTGAAAAAAACAGCGGAAACCTCACACACACTCAACAGGGGGCCCAGAAGAGCCCAAAAATGGCATAAAATGGCATTTTTAAATTTTGTGATTTTTGAAAAAAACGTAAGGGGTTAGTATGTCGTTTTTTTCAATTTTTTCAACTTGCTGAAAATGCACTTTTCTGGTCAAAAAAACAGCGGAAACCTCACACACACTCAACAGGGGGCCCAGAAGAGCCCAAAAAGGGCATAAAATGCCAGATTTAAATTTTGTGATTTTTGAAAAAAACGTAAGGGGTTAGTATGTCGTTTTTTTCAATTTTTTCAACTTGAAAAAAATTCACTTTTCTGGTGAAAAAAACAGCGGAAACCTCACACACACTCAACAGGGGGCCCAGAAGAGCCCAAAAATGGCATAAAATGCCAGATTTAAATTTTGTAATTTTTGAAAAAAACGTAAGGGGTTAGTATGTCGTTTTTTTCAATTTTTTCAACTTGCTGAAAATGCACTTTTCTGGTGAAAAAAACAGGGGGAACCTCACACACACTCAACAGGGGGCCCAGAAGAGCCCAAAAATGGCATAAAATGGCATTTTTAAATTTTGTGATTTTTGAAAAAAACGTAAGGGTTTAGTATGTCGTTTTTTTTTTCAATTTTTTCAACTTATTGAAAATGCACTTTTCTGGTCAAAAAAACAGCGGAAACCTCACACACACTCAACAGGGGGCCCAGAAGAGCCCAAAAATGGCATAAAATGGCATTTTTAAATTTTGTGATTTTTGAAAAAAAACGTAAGGGGTTAGTATGTCGTTTTTTTCAATTTTTTCAACTTGCTGAAAATGCACTTTTCTGGTCAAAATAACAGCGGAAACCTCACACACACTCAACAGGGGGCCCAGAAGAGCCCAAAAATGGCATAAAATGCCAGATTTAAATTTTGTGATTTTTGAAAAAAACGTAAGGGGTTAGTATGTCGTTTTTTTCAATTTTTTCAACTTGCTGAAAATGCACTTTTCTGGTCAAAAAAACAGCGGAAACCTCACACACACTCAACAGGGGGCCCAGAAGAGCCCAAAAATGGCATAAAATGCCAGATTTAAATTTTGTGATTTTTGAAAAAAACGTAAGGGGTTAGTATGTCGTTTTTTTCAATTTTTTCAACTTGCTGAAAATGCACTTTTCTGGTGAAAAAAACAGGGGGAACCTCACACACACTCAACAGGGGGCCCAGAAGAGCCCAAAAAGGGCATAAAATGCCAGTTTTAAATTTTGTGATTTTTGAAAAAAACGTAAGGGGTTAGTATGTCGTTTTTTTCAATTTTGTCAACTTGCTGAAAATGCACTTTTCTGGTCAAAAAAAACAGCGGAAACCTCACACACACTCAACAGGGGGCCCAGAAGAGCCCAAAAAGGGCATAAAATGGCATTTTTAAATTTTGTGATTTTTGAAAAAAACGTAAGGGGTTAGTATGTCGTTTTTTTCAATTTTTTCAACTTGCTGAAAATGCACTTTTCTGGTGAAAAAAACAGGGGGAACCTCACACACACTCAACAGGGGGCCCAGAAGAGCCCAAAAAGGGCATAAAATGCCAGTTTTAAATTTTGTGATTTTTGAAAAAAACGTAAGGGGTTAGTATGTCGTTTTTTTCAATTTTGTCAACTTGCTGAAAATGCACTTTTCTGGGGAAAAAAAACAGCGGAAACCTCACACACACTCAACAGGGGGCCCAGAAGAGCCCAAAAAGGTCATAAAATGGCATTTTTAAATTTTGTGATTTTTGAAAAAAACGTAAGGGGTTAGTATGTCGTTTTTTTCAGTTTTTTCAACTTGAAAAAAATGCACTTTTCTGGTGAAAAAAACAGGGGAAACCTCACACACACTCAACAGGGGGCCCAGAAGCACCCAAAAAGGGCATAAAATGCCAGTTTTAAATTTTGTGATTTTTGAAAAAAACGTAAGGGGTTAGTATGTCGTTTTTTTCAGTTTTTTCAACTTGAAAAAAATGCACTTTTCTGGTGAAAAAAACAGCGGAAACCTCACACACACTCAACAGGGGGCCCAGAAGAGCCCAAAAATGGCATAAAATGCCAGATTAAAATTTGGTGATTTTTGAAAAAAACGTAAGGGGATAGTATGTCGTTTTTTTCAATTTTTTCAACTTGCTGAAAATGCACTTTTCTGGTGAAAAAAACAGGGGGAACCTCACACACACTCAACAGGGGGCCCAGAAGAGCCCAAAAAGGGCATAAAATGGCATTTTTAAATTTTGTGATTTTTGAAAAAAACGTAAGGGGTTAGTATGTCGTTTTTTTCAATTTTTTCAACTTGCTAAAAATGCACTTTTCTGGTGAAAAAAACAGCGGAAACCTCACACACACTCAACAGGGGGCCCAGAAGAGCCCAAAAATGGCATAAAATGACAGATTTAAATTTTGTGATTTTTGAAAAAAATGTAAGGGGTTAGTATGTCGTTTTTTTCAGTTTTTTCAACTTGCTGAAAATGCACTTTTCTGGTCAAAAAAACAGCGGAAACCTCACACACACTCATCAGGTGCCCCACAAGCACCCAAAAATGGCATAAAATGCCAGATTTAAATTTTGTGATTTTTGAAAAAAACGTAAGGGGTTAGTATGTCGTTTTTTTCAATTTTTTCAACTTATTGAAAATGCACTTTTCTGGTCAAAAAAACAGCGGAAACCTCACACACACTCAACAGGGGGCCCAGAAGAGCCCAAAAATGGCATAAAATGCCAGATTTAAATTTTGTGATTTTTGAAAAAAACGTAAGGGGTTAGTATGTCGTTTTTTTCAATTTTGTCAACTTGCTGAAAATGCACTTTTCTGGTGAAAAAAAACAGCGGAAACCTCACACACACTCAACAGGGGGCCCAAAAGAGCCCAAAAAGGTCATAAAATGGCATTTTTAAATTTTGTGATTTTTGAAAAAAACGTAAGGGGTTAGTATGTCGTTTTTTTCAGTTTTTTCAACTTGAAAAAAATGCACTTTTCTGGTGAAAAAAACAGGGGAAACCTCACACACACTCAACAGGGGGCCCAGAAGCACCCAAAAAGGGCATAAAATGCCAGTTTTAAATTTTGTGATTTTTGAAAAAAACGTAAGGGGTTAGTATGTCGTTTTTTTCAGTTTTTTCAACTTGAAAAAAATGCACTTTTCTGGTGAAAAAAACAGCGGAAACCTCACACACACTCAACAGGGGGCCCAGAAGAGCCCAAAAATGGCATAAAATGCCAGATTAAAATTTGGTGATTTTTGAAAAAAACGTAAGGGGATAGTATGTCGTTTTTTTCAATTTTTTCAACTTGCTGAAAATGCACTTTTCTGGTGAAAAAAACAGGGGGAACCTCACACACACTCAACAGGGGGCCCAGAAGAGCCCAAAAAGGGCATAAAATGGCATTTTTAAATTTTGTGATTTTTGAAAAAAACGTAAGGGGTTAGTATGTCGTTTTTTTCAATTTTTTCAACTTGCTAAAAATGCACTTTTCTGGTGAAAAAAACAGCGGAAACCTCACACACACTCAACAGGGGGCCCAGAAGAGCCCAAAAATGGCATAAAATGACAGATTTAAATTTTGTGATTTTTGAAAAAAATGTAAGGGGTTAGTATGTCGTTTTTTTCAGTTTTTTCAACTTGCTGAAAATGCACTTTTCTGGTCAAAAAAACAGCGGAAACCTCACACACACTCATCAGGTGCCCCACAAGCACCCAAAAATGGCATAAAATGCCAGATTTAAATTTTGTGATTTTTGAAAAAAACGTAAGGGGTTAGTATGTCGTTTTTTTCAATTTTTTCAACTTATTGAAAATGCACTTTTCTGGTCAAAAAAACAGCGGAAACCTCACACACACTCAACAGGGGGCCCAGAAGAGCCCAAAAATGGCATAAAATGCCAGATTTAAATTTTGTGATTTTTGAAAAAAACGTAAGGGGTTAGTATGTCGTTTTTTTCAATTTTGTCAACTTGCTGAAAATGCACTTTTCTGGTGAAAAAAAACAGCGGAAACCTCACACACACTCAACAGGGGGCCCAAAAGAGCCCAAAAATGGCATAAAATGGCATTTTTAAATTTTGTGATTTTTGAAAAAAACGTAAGGGGTTAGTATGTCGTTTTTTTCAATTTTTTCAACTTGAAAAAAATGCACTTTTCTGGTCAAAAAAAACAGCGGAAACCTCACACACACTCAACAGGGGGCCCAGAAGAGGCCAAAAATGGCATAAAATGGCATTTTTAAATTTTGTGATTTTTGAAAAAAACGTAAGGGGTTAGTATGTCGTTTTTTTCAATTTTTTCAACTTGCTGAAAATGCACTTTTCTGGTGAAAAAAACAGGGGGAACCTCACACACACTCAACAGGGGGCCCAGAAGAGCCCAAAAAGGGCATAAAATGCCAGTTTTTAATTTTGTGATTTTTGAAAAAAACGTAAGGGGTTAGTATGTCGTTTTTTTCAGTTTTTTCAACTTGAAAAAAATGCACTTTTCTGGTGAAAAAAACAGGGGAAACCTCACACACACTCAACAGGGGGCCCAGAAGAGCCCAAAAAGGGCATAAAATGCCAGTTTTAAATTTTGTGATTTTTGAAAAAAACGTAAGGGGTTAGTATGTCGTTTTTTTCAATTTTTTCAACTTGCTGAAAATGCACTTTTCTGGTGAAAAAAACAGGGGGAACCTCACACACACTCAACAGGGGGCCCAGAAGAGCCCAAAAAGGGCATAAAATGCCAGTTTTAAATTTTGTGATTTTTGAAAAAAACGTAAGGGGTTAGTATGTCGTTTTTTTCAATTTTTTCAACTTGCTGAAAATGCACTTTTCTGGTCAAAAAAACAGCGGAAACCTCACACACACTCAACAGGGGGCCCAGAAGAGCCCAAAAATGGCATAAAATGGCATTTTCAAATTTTGTGATTTTTGAAAAAAACGTAAGGGGTTAGTATGTCGTTTTTTTCAATTTTTTCAACTTGAAAAAAATGCACTTTTCTGGTGAAAAAAACAGCGAAAAACCTCACACACACTCAACAGGGGGCCCAGAAGAGCCCAAAAATGGCATAAAATGCCAGATTTAAATTTTGTGATTTTTGAAAAAAACGTAAGGGGTTAGTATGTCGTTTTTTTCAATTTTGTCAACTTGCTGAAAATGCACTTTTCTGGTGAAAAAAAACAGCGGAAACCTCACACACACTCAACAGGGGGCCCAGAAGAGCCCAAAAAGGGCATAAAATGGCATTTTTAAATTTTGTGATTTTTGAAAAAAACGTAAGGGGTTAGTATGTCGTTTTTTTCAATTTTTTCAACTTGCTGAAAATGCACTTTTCTGGTGAAAAAAACAGGGGGAACCTCACACACACTCAACAGGGGGCCCAGAAGAGCCCAAAAATGGCATAAAATGCCAGATTAAAATTTTGTGATTTTTGAAAAAAACGTAAGGGGTTAGTATGTCGTTTTTTTCAATTTTTTCAACTTGAAAAAAATGCACTTTTTTGGTGAAAAAAACAGCGGAAACCTCACACACACTCAACAGGGGGCCCAGAAGAGCCCAAAAATGGCCTAAAATGCCAGATTTAAATTTTGTGATTTTTGAAAGAAACGTAAGGGGTTAGTATGTCGTTTTTTTCAATTTTTTCAACTTGCTGAAAATGCACTTTTCTGGTAAAAAAAAACAGCGGAAACCTCACACACACTCAACAGGGGCCCCAGAAGCACCAAAAAAGGGCATAAAACGCCAGTTTTAAATTTTGTGATTTTTGAAAAAAACGTAAGGGGTTAGTATGTCGTTTTTTTCAATTTTTTCAACTTGCTGAAAATGCACTTTTCTGGTGAAAAAAACAGGGGGAACCTCACACACACTCAACAGGGGGCCCAGAAGAGCCCAAAAAGGGCATAAAATGGCATTTTTAAATTTTGTGATTTTTGGAAAAAAACGTAAGGGGTTAGTATGTCGTTTTTTTCAATTTTTTCAACTTGCTGAAAATGCACTTTTCTGGTCAAAAAAACAGCGGAAACCTCACACACACTCAACAGGGGGCCCAGAAGAGCCCAAAAAAGGCATAAAATGGCATTTTTAAATTTTGTGATTTTTGAAAAAAACGTAAGGGTATGTCGTTTTTTTCAATTTTTTCAACTTGCTGAAAATGCACTTTTCTGGTCAAAAAAACAGCGGAAACCTCACACACACTCAACAGGGGGCCCAGAAGAGCCCAAAAAGGGCATAAAATGGCATTTTTAAATTTTGTGATTTTTGAAAAAAACGTAAGGGGTTAGTATGTCGTTTTTTTCAATTTTTTCAACTTGCTGAAAATGCACTTTTCTGGTGAAAAAAACAGGGGGAACCTCACACACACTCAACAGGGGGCCCAGAAGCACCCAAAAAGGGCATAAAATGCCAGTTTTAAATTTTGTGATTTTTGAAAAAAAACGTAAGGGGTTAGTATGTCGTTTTTTTCAATTTTTTCAACTTGCTGAAAATGCACTTTTCTGGTGAAAAAAACAGCGGAAACCTCACACACACTCAACAGGGGGCCCAGAGGAGCCCAAAAAGAGCATAAAATGGCATTTTTAAATTTTGTGATTTTTGAAAAAAACGTAAGGGGTTAGTATGTCGTTTTTTTCAATTTTTTCAACTTGCTGAAAATGCACTTTTCTGGTCAAAAAAACAGCGGAAACCTCACACACACTCAACAGGGGGCCCAGAAGAGCCCAAAAAGAGCATAAAATGGCATTTTTAAATTTTGTGATTTTTGAAAAAAACGTAAGGGGTTAGTATGTCGTTTTTTTCAGTTTTTTCAACTTGAAAAAAATGCACTTTTCTGGTGAAAAAAACAGCGGAAACCTCACACACACTCAACAGGGGGCCCAGAAGAGCCCAAAAATGGCATAAAATGCCAGATTAAAATTTTGTGATTTTTGAAAAAAACGTAAGGGGTTAGTATGTCGTTTTTTTCAATTTTTTCAACTTGCTGAAAATGCACTTTTCTGGTCAAAAAAACAGCGGAAACCTCACACACACTCAACAGGGGGCCCAGAAGAGCCCAAAAAAGGCATAAAATGGCATTTTTATATTTTGTGATTTTTGAAAAAAACGTAAGGGGTTAGTATGTCGTTTTTTTCAATTTTTTCAACTTGCTGAAAATGCACTTTTCTGGTGAAAAAAACAGGGGGAACCTCACACACACTCAACAGGGGGCCCAGAAGCACCCAAAAAGGGCATAAAATGCCAGTTTTAAATTTTGTGATTTTTGAAAAAAACGTAAGGGGTTAGTATGTCGTTTTTTTTTTCAATTTTGTCAACTTGCTGAAAATGCACTTTTCTGGTCAAAAAAACAGCGGTAACCTCACACACACTCAACAGGGGGCCCAGAAGAGCCCAAAAATGGCATAAAATGCCAGATTTAAATTTTGTGATTTTTGAAAAAAAACGTAAGGGGTTAGTATGTCGTTTTTTTCAGTTTTTTCAACTTGCTGAAAATGCACTTTTCTGGTGAAAAAAACAGGGGAAACCTCACACACACTCAACAGGGGGCCCAGAAGAGCCCAAAAATGGCATAAAATGCCAGATTTAAATTTTGTGATTTTTGAAAAAAACGTAAGGGGTTAGTATGTCGTTTTTTTCAGTTTTTTCAACTTGAAAAAAATGCACTTTTCTGGTGAAAAAAACAGGGGAAACCTCACACACACTCAACAGGGGCCCCAGAAGGACCCAAAAACGGCATAAAATGCCAGATTTAAATTTTGTGATTTTCGAAAAAAACGTAAGGGGTTAGTATGTCGTTTTTTTCAATTTTTTCAACTTGCTGAAAATGCACTTTTCTGGTGAAAAAAACAGGGGAAACCTCACACACACACTCAACAGGGGCCCCAGAAGGACCCAAAAACGGCATAAAATGCCAGACTTAAATTTTGTGATTTTTGAAAAAAACGTAAGGGGTTATAACGTATGTCGTTTTTTTCAGTTTTTTCAACTTGCTGAAAATGCACTTTTCTGGTGAAAAAAAACAGGGGAAACCTCACACACACTCAACAGGGGCCCTAGAAGGACCCAAAAACGGCATAAAATGCCAGTGTTTGAATTTTTGCCAAAAAAACGTAAGGGGTTAGTATGTCGTTTTTTTCAATTTTTTCAACTTGAAAAAAATGCACTTTTCTTATTATTAAGATATGCCTTTATTCGTCCCTCACATATGTATATATGTAAAATTTGCAAACAAAAAGCTATGAATCCCTCAGGAAAGTGCTTACTACTCTTCTCCCAGCCTTCATTTTAAGATGTGTAGTGAAGCCTGAAGAAGGGAGTTTAACTAACGGCTTCCTGGTCTGCACGTTAATGGCGTCAATCCGGTGTAATCCAAGGAGGAGGAGGAGGTGGAGGAGGAGAAAAGTAGGCTGATGCCGCCGAAGCAGCGTGGGAAGATCTGCTCTCATCATCTCATCAGCTAATTCGCTTTTATTCTCAGCCGCCAATGACTTCAGACTCCGATTGTTTCTCATATCTTGTCACCACGGAAGCAGGGAAAGATTCCCGACAAAGTTTCACCACACAAAGCCAGACACGCTGCACAAAGGCAACAATGGGATCCAAATTTGGAGCCGGCGTGGTTGCCAGCCTGCCAGCACAGATGGAGACCGAGGAGTGGCCCATCAGCAGATGGAGGAGAGGATACTAAATAACTCAATATAGAAAGAACTAAATAAGACGGAGGCGGGCGTGAAATGGATGCGGACGGAGATGTGCAGGCCGACAAATTGAGCAAAACATCTGCTGTCAACAAAACGTCGGCAACCTCGAACCTCGGAATCGGAAAAACTAGTCTTCATTTGGGGCTTTTCATTTTCAGGTTGTTCCTGTCGTGGTTTGACGCAACACTTCATATGCTACATAGCGTGCTACATATGCTGGAGCCTATCCCAGCGTCACCACAGATAGATTGTAGTCCTGTGGAAACACTGATATGTTTAAGCATTAAGCATCATTCACTCATTTTCGACTGCTTATCCTCACGAGGGTCGCAGGCGTGCTGGAGCCTATCCCAGCCGTCTTTGAGCTGGTTTCCGGCCAATCACAGGGCTCGTATAGACTGATCAGAGTACCCGATATTCATAAAAACGATACGACGAGACGACGTGGAAGTGCACCGCATCGCAACTTGCTGAAAATGCACTTTTCTGGTAAAACAAAAACAGCGGAAACCTCACACACTCATCAGGGGCCCCACAAGCACTCAAAAATGGCATAAAATGCCAGATTTAAATTTTGTGATTTTTGAAAAAAACGTAAGGGGTTAGTATGTCGTTTTTTTTTCAATTTTTTCAACTTGCTGAAAATGCACTTTTCTGGTGAAAAAACCAGCGGAAACCTCACACACACTCAACAGGGGGCCCAGAAGAGCCCAAAAATGGCATAAAATGACAGATTTAAATTTTGTGATTTTTGAAAAAAATGTAAGGGGTTATAGTATGTCGTTTTTTTCAGTTTTTTCAACTTGAAAAAAATGCACTTTTCTGGTCAAAAAAACAGCGGAAACCTCACACACACTCAACAGGGGCCCCACAAGCACCCAAAAATGGCATAAAATGCCAGATTTAAACTTTGTGATTTTTGAAAAAAACGTAAGGGGTTAGTATGTCGTTTTTTTTTAAATTTTTTCAACTTGCTGAAAATGCACTTTTCTGGTGAAAAAAACAGGGGAAACCTCACACACACTCAACAGGGGGCCCAGAAGAGCCCAAAAATGGCATAAAATGGCATTTTAAAATTTTGTGATTTTTGAAAAAAAACGTAAGGGGTTAGTATGTCATTTTTTTCAATTTTTTCAAGAGCGCCCAAACGCAACATTTTGGATTTTTTTTTGGATGAAAATGCGTCTGGCGTTGCTGAAGTTACCCATTTTTCATTGCACTAAAATGAATATATCTGAAATATGTCTGCTCCTGCATATGCTCCATGTGCAATATTATGTGTACATTTTGGATATCTTGTATATATCAAATGTTAAATTGTCTTTTTTTTTTACTCTACTTTTTGTATACTTTTTTTTTTAACTTGACTACTGCACTGAAAGGAGAAGCTCTAATGACAATAAAGGCCATTCCATTCCATTCCATTCCAAGTGAAGTGAAGGCCCCTGCAATGCAGCTAGCTCAGGGGTGGGCAAACTACGGCCCGGGGGCCACATCCGGCCCGCCAAGTGTTTCAATATGGCCCGCCTGTTTTTTCCAAATATTTCATTTGAACTCAACATACAACCTGGCGTTCACTTTTTGATGGTTGAGGTAGCTGCTTTATCAATTTCGTTATTTGATGTGGTCTCTTACAAAATAATAATAATAATAATAATAATAATGTTGTCAGTAATGATAATAATACTACTATTAGATTAATATTGTTGTTAATAATATTAATATAATAATGGTAGTAATATTACAAAATACTCCTGGAAAAAGGAGCACAAGCACAATAATAGTAATATAAATAATGATAATAATACTACTATTATATTAATATTGTTGTTAATAATATTAATATAATAATGGTAGTAATATTATTATTATAACAAAATAATAATAATAATATAATAACATTACTATAACTAATAATAATAATTATTCTAATAAAAATAACAATAATAATAATAATAATACATTGAGAAACACACTTTACATCAAATAAATGATTTCAAAGTGCACATATAGCAGATTGCATGACACTTTTACATGTAAAATATGTGTAAAAATATAGGTGTAAAAATGGACTGTTATGTGTAAAATACTACATAATTCCCCCCCCGTCAATTTTGTTAAATTAATGCGGCCCGCGAGTCAAAAAGTTTGCCCACCCCTGAGCTAGCTACATGCACACACACACACACACACACACACAAAGTGAACTGTGAAAGGCGTCATACACCCCCCCCCCCCCCGCCCCATGGAGAGCAGCAGGGATTCAAGTCTGCAGCGCCGCTTCGAGCAGGAAAAAGACAAATGAAAAAGGCCGCATCCATTCACACTCCTTCCTTCTTTACGCTCTCCATGGTAGTAACATCGAGAGCTGCTTTACACTTTGTTAGCTTAGCCGTGTGTGTGTGTGTGTGTGTGTGTGTGTGTGTGTGTCAGACTTACGCAGCTCGCCCACTTTGAGGATCTCACAGAGCATCTTTGTGAGTTCGATGCTGCTGCGGCCAAACGGACACTCGTGCTTGTCTTCCCGGCTGCTGTTCTCCAGAACGATCTGGGAAAGAAACAAACGACAACAACAACAAAAAAAAACACGTTAGTCGTCTTCTTCAGGGACAAAACTAACTCCTATGCGTCTCATCTGGAAGAGAAAGATGTTCACCCTGACGTAGGCGTCCTGGTGGTGTCTGGCGAAGTAGAGCATGTTGTCCAGCGCCAACATTCCAGGAGGAATCTGGGTGAAATCCACAGCCGGGTTGACGTGGTTCTGCGCGTCAGGAAAGAAGGCAAAACGTTTCCAAAAGCAGAGTTTTTGTCGGGCGTGAAGGACGTGAAGGACGTGAAGGACGTCTTACGATGAAGCCCAGCTTCTTGTAGTCGCGCGTGTACATGGACTTGCGTTTCTCCGTGCCGCCGCTGTGGTTGGGCTCGCACTCCACGTCGAAGGCGATCCTCCTCAGCTCAAAGATGATGTCCCGCTGAGCCTGTGAAGACAACTTTATAGGTCATTCTATTGGAGGGTGGGGGGGGGCACCGCCACACCGAACCCACCTGGTCCTGGGGGTCCATCTTGGTCATCATGCGGTCCTCCAGCAGGTTAAAGGTGAGCACCTGCAGCACGTACAGCTGGTGGGCCATCTCGTCGTTGATGGGCGTGGGGCTCCGGATCACGTTCTGCAGCCAAGATGGAGGATGAGGAAGATGGAGGGGGGGGTGCTTGGTGGTCATCAGTGAAGTACCATAAACATGCCGGCTAACTCCTTGGCGGAGGTACGGCTGGGAGAGGCACAAAGTGGGCGGAGTCAAGCTTACACTGAGAATGATGGAGCGGAGTTGTTTCTGGGCCAAGATGTGGGCCATCTCCTGCACACACAAACACGCCATGGTCACGCCAAAAACACGCTGGAAAAGGGATTCAAAGTAACCACTGTGGATGCCAACAAAGCATAGAAATAATCTAAGTGCCATCAACTGGAGGGATTATTAAAACCACACAGGAAAAAGACATTTTATGTAAACGTCAAAAAAACGTCAAAATTTTCTAAACAAAAAAAAAATGAATTTAGCATTAAAATTTAATTTACACACAAAAAAAACATACATTACTATTTGTTTGTTTGCGTCATACCATTTTACATTTCCTAATATTCACTTTTATTGTGATTGCATTACAGTTTTATTCATGTAAAATTATATTATCCTAAAATTTTTAACTTTATTCCATTATTAGTACTTTTACGTTCCCTCAGGGGACCTATTATGCTTTTCCAAAACATTTGGAACCGAGTCCTGAAAGATGTCAAAACCGTCAAAACCGTCGGTTTCAAAAGGCGTGGTAAAACTGCTCTCTCTGTGATGTCACAGACGGACAGACTTCCTTATATGGGCGTGGCTGTAAGCCGGATAAGGAGTGTATTTTAATCCGTTAAGGGCATTTCACACTGGAGTGCTTAGTGAACAGAAAAGTGATTGTCTGTGTAGCATTATAGAGTGTGCATACAGGGAGCGGGGTCGCTAACCGGCATTTCCCGTCACAATTAGTGGTCACATTAGAGACGTTGTAGGAAACCTAATGCTAAAATGCTAAAGCGTCGCGGGCCGCATTGATATAACAAAATTTCCGGGGGGGGGGCAGACTATATATTTTACACGTAACAGTCCACCTGGTATTATTGTATCTGTAAAATTGTCATGCAATCTGCTATTATTATTTATTATTTTATATTTATATTTAAATATTTTAAAAATAATACAATATTATAATAATTAAAATAAAATTAAAATAATATAATATTATTATATATAATTATTATATATATTATTATATATAATAATTATATAATTATTATATATAATTAATATAATAATTAGCATTAATATAATAAATATAATATAATAATATAATATAAAAAATATATATATAAAATAATATAATAAAATATAATATAATATAATCATAATAGTTATAATAATAATATAATTATTATTATTTTAATTTTTATTATTATTATGTGCTTGTGTCCCTTTTTTCAGGAGCACTTTGTAAACAACAGACCATGTCAAACAACGAAATTGATACAACCATCAAAAGGTTGGCTCAGGCCATGATGCCAGGTTGGAAAGATTGGGCGGGCCGTATTCAAACACTTGGCGGGCCGGATGTGGCCCCCGGGCCGTAGTTTGCCCACCCCTGGTCCAGTCTCTAATTCCGGATCGGATTCAGGATCCAACACATACGGCTGAATGTTAAAATCCCGCATTTTAAAAAGATAAGTCGTCGTTTATCAACTCTAAAAAAAAGCTACTTGGGAGTGTCGCCAACCACAGCGGAGGGGGCGTGCCCGGAGGCGGGGCCGTGGGTGGAATACATTAAAACGGACCGTTTTCGCAGGAATGAAGAAATCCAATACAGCTGAATAGGTGCAGATTCTGGAGGATCTACAAAGCTTTGTATGCCGTTGTAGCTTTCATGTGTAGCTGCTCTATAGGAGTCCACAACTCAATACAAAAAGGGGCAAAAATGAGCATAATAGGTCCCCTTTAGGGCTTTTTCTTGAGAAAGGAATACAAATATTATTCTTGTTTTATTATGGTTTTATTTATGTAATATTGAAACATGATTCTGATTAAAAACTTTAGAACTTCCATTGTTATTTTATTTTTTTTAATTGTTTTATTAAAATTTTATTTATTATTATTTTTTATTGTTATTATTATTTTATTATAACATTATTATTATTTTTTATATATATATATTTTAATGGTAAAATGACATTTAAATATGTTAATGTGGTAAAACGTGTCATTGTACAATCACACCTCTTAAAATAAAAACTTTTAATTTCTTACTGCAATATTAAGATTGGATTATTCTTTCAATAATATTTAAAAATTAAGTTATGTTATTTTATTCTGGTCATATGACATTCTTTTCTTGTAAAATTGCAATTTTATTATTGAAATATTCGAGTATTATTTTCCTAAAAATGTCTGTTTGGTGATTTAGTGAAAGATGGAGGAATAACAACATCAAATAAAATGGATTTTATTATTGCGCCTTGGTTGGGGCGGTGTTGCTTTTCGACGCAAAGGTCGTCGCCCCATACGTGTGGGGGTGCGGGCGGACTAGCAAGGGTGCTCGGGGGGGAGGGTCCACTTACTGTCAGGGGACAATTTAGGATGTCCGGCATGTGCTGGTCAAACTAGCGTGTCGTGTGTAGCGTGAGGAAACAAAGTCAGAAAGACAAACAAGGTGAGTGAAGGTGGAGGAAAAGAAAAGAAAAGAAAAGAAAGAAGAATTAAGGCTGATGGGAAAACTGCTGGGGGGGGACCAAGTGTCATGTGGGATTATTTATTTATTTGTTTTTTTTTTTTTAAAGGAGGGGGGAGTGTGATGTCATTCCAATGCGGCATTCCTGCATGGCGTGTCTGCAAGGAGGAAGTGGGGGCGGGGCTTCATACATTATTAAAGCGCACAGATGGACTGTGGTGCTGATGCAAGGAGGGAGGGGGGGGGGGCGGTGGGGGTGTCATGTGACCAGCAGGCTAAAGCAGGTGAGCGAGGAAGGAGGGGGTGGGTGGAAGGAAACAGGATGCACAAACAAGGAAGGGTTTCTGCTCACTTGTCTCCTCTCCTCAGGGGCTTTGAGAAAGAGGGCGTTGATGACGGCGATGGTGTACGTCTGGATGTCCTGGTCCGTCCTGGTGAAGGACACAGGTCAGAAACCGACCCGTACGAGCCTCCACCCCCCCCCACTCACCCCTGGAGATGCGGTATGAGCTGTCCTATGGTGATCTCCTGCGCCACCTTGTGGTAAAGGTCCTGGCTGTTGAGCACCATGGACTCCAGGATGGCCAGCGAGCGCTGCAGCACCGCCGTGTCCATCGCCGACTTCACGTAGCTGGCGATCTGTCACACGGCACGGGATAACATTTTAGTCATGTAGCATGAAGTTGGAAAATTAGTTTTGTAGTTTTTATGGAAATTAAAATAATCAACAATGAAAAAGGTCATTTTGGCATCATTAGGTTGTCAATAAAGTTATCATATTATAGCATTACCGTGAAAATAAACCGACAACTCCATGAAGAAATGTTAGCGTGTCATTGAACATTTAAACAAAATAACAAATAAAGTTGTAATTTTGTTATGTTATGGAAATGAAGTCATATTACGGACAATAGCTGCATTTTTATGAGAATAAACTCATAAAACCATAGTCGAAAAATCTTTATTTAATTTAAAAATTTGTATTTAGTTCATTCATTTTAGTAGCGCAGGGTTGAAATAGTAAAGGAAAAAATATGCTACGACTTTTGAACAAACAATTTCCCCTCCCCATAATATTACAAGAAGAAATTTGAAAAATTGGAAAAGCGGAAAATTTAGAAACAGGAGCAATTGAAAAAATAAAGAATATTTTCAGAATAAAGTCAAAATGTTACAAAAAAAGTAATATTCTAACGAGCAAAAAAACTGTACATTTATGAGAATAAAAAAAAAATAAATTTTAATAGCATAGACTTGATATATTACAGAAAAAAATAATGTGAGAAACAAATTCAAAATCAAGTGGCGATTTTTGCAAAATTATGTTGTGAAAAAGTGACAATAAAGTCAAAATGTTATGGAAATAAACTCATAATATAACAAAATGAACCATTTTAGAAGAAGACTGAAATATTTGAAAATAAAAAACAAAGAAAAATGAGGGCAAAACCTTTGGACACACACGTGCTTGGCAGTCCTTTCAAGGTGTGTACCAAATTTGACCTTAATTGGACCAAAAACCCTGAAGTTCCAATTGGAAAAGCGGAAAATTTAGAAACAGCAGCAATTGAAAAAGTAAAGAATATTTTCAGAATAAAGTCAAAATGCTACAAAAAAATATTCTAGCGTGCAAAAAGCTGTACATTTATGAGAATAAATTGAATATTGAGGAAAAATTACATTATAATAGCATGGACTTGAGATATTACAGAAAAAAATTATGTGAAAAACAATCAAAATCAAGTGCCGATTTTTGCAAAATTATGTTGTGAAAAAGTGACAATAAAGTCAAAATGTTATGGAAATAAAGTCATAATATAACAAAATGAACAATTTTAGAAGAAGATTGAAATATTTGAAAATAAATAAAAGCAAAAATGAGGTGGGGGGGGGGGGGGGGGGGGGGGCCTTTGGACACACACGTGCTTGGCAGTCCTTTCAAGGTGTGTACCAAATTTGACCTTAATTAGACCAAAAACCCTAAATGTTCCAATTGGAAAAGCGGAAAATTTAGAAACAGCAGCAATTGAAAAAGTAAAGAATATTTTCAGAATAAAGTCGAAATGTTACAAAAAAATAATAAGAGAATAAATTGCATATTGAGGAAAAATTTCATTATAATAACATAGACTTGAGATATTACACAAAAAAATTATGTGAAAAACAATCAAAATCAAGTGGTGATTTTTGCAAAATTATGTTGTGAAAAAGTGACAATAAAGTCAAAATGTTATGGAAATAAACTCATAATATAACAAAATGAACTATTTTAGAAGAAGATTTAATTATTTGAAAATAAATAAAAGCAAAAATGAGGGGGGGGGACAAAACCTTTGGACACACACGTGCTTGGCAGTCCTTTCAAGGTGTGTACCAAATTTGACCTTAATTAGACCAAAAACCCTAAATGTTCCAATTGGAAAAGCGGAAAATTTAGAAACAGCAGCAATTGAAAAAGTAAAAAATATTTTCAGAATAAAGTCAAAATGCTACAAAAAAATATTCTAGTGCACAAAAAGCTGTACATTTATGAGAATAAATTGAATATTGAGGAAAAATTACATTTTAATAGCATGGACTTGAGATATAACACAAAAAAATAATGTGAGAAACAATCAAAATCAAGTGGCGATTTTTGCAAAATTATGTTGTGAAAAAGTGACAATAAAGTCAAAATGTTATGGAAATAAAGTCATAATATAACAAAAAAATGGGGGGAGGGTGTCCCTGGAAAAACCTTTGGACACACACATGCTTGGCAGTCATTTCAAGGTCAAATTTGACCTTAATTGGACCAAAAACCTTAAAGTTCCAATTGCGTTTTGTGAGAAATTGCAAGTGGGGTTTAATCACAGCGCCCCCATGTGGTGTAAGTCATAAAAGTAACAGCACAAGTGACACATTTCAGCTCGTTGTGGCCATTTTTAGCGGCCAAAAACTGACCTTCTTGATGAAGGCCACGGAGAAAGTGTCCCAGGAGACGATGCCGTGGTCCATGAGCTCCACGAAGGCCGTGAGCGTGAAGGAGAGCAGGTCGCCGAAACTACAAGACAACATAACACAGACACATAAAATTGTGGTTGTGCAGCCATGACACTTCGGAAGACGAGCACGAGCGAGCGAGCGAGCGGCCGGCCGAAGCTCTGCGTTGCAACCACGCTTGCTGGAGAGAAGCGGGAGGAAGAGACGGGAACACGGCGGCGGGAAGCAAAGTCATCAAAGGTCATGCAGAGGAAGAAGCCACAATAACAAGCCGCACATTCAAAATAACACAATAAGCAATCATTATTTGTGTAATGATACAAATACAATTACTGTTATTATTTACATAATCAAAAATGTCAAGACCAGTTGAAAGATGCCAAGAATGTACCTTCTGCACCGTTGGATCTTAAGGAGGTTCTAAGTAGGGCTTCAAAATACAAAAAGACGAAAAGTGAAAAGCCAAAGATTCAAACCAAAAATCGGTATGCGGATCGAAAATAGATCCGCAATGAAAAACCGAAAGAAACAAACATTCAATACATATTTTGGCCAACATTTTGCCTTTTAAAGGCTCAGATTTCTGATCAGAAAATGAAGGCTTCTTTGCAATAAATTGCTTTTTTGTGTCTCACTCCCATTTATTCTTTTTCTATTTTGAGCTTCTACTTAGAACCTCCTTAAGATTTCAACTGGTCTTAACGTTTCCATGTTAAGACCAAGAGTGTATAATTATTATATTCCATATTTTATGTCAACCTGGCACAGAAAATTTACGTATTTTGAGTTTCATGAAAATACAAATATCGATTATTTAATTTGAGTGTGAAATATCAAGTTGAAATGTTTTAAATGTTGACATTTTAAAGCCTAGCTTCCCTTCTCATTGATAAGCTTTACAATGGCGACCTCTAGCGGTCCAATGCCAAATTGCAAGTGGTATCCTCACACAGTGTGGTAGATGCAGCTAAATGACACACAGCAGCACAAACCCACCCCCACCCCGCCCCCTCCTGCTAAGTGTCCATCATCCTGGCAGCTGATCAACAAAAAGTCATGAAAACCGAAAATGAGAGAATCAAAACCAAGATGGAGGATGAGGCTTAATGATGGATGAACCCAAAAGAGCAAAATGCCCCCCACCCTGACAGGAAATAACACCACCACCAAGATTTAATCCATCCACGGATTATTATCCTGCTTCCATTCAAACATCAAGAAGTAAATCTTGGTCACTTTATTCCCATTGTAGTGTCTTTATTCCCAAATATTACAAATTTTTCCTTTTTCCAAACCTAAATTCCCAGAAAGTTAGTTTTCTTTCGGCTGTTTCCTGATTGCGGAGTCGCCACAGCGAAAGTACAATTTAATTTTGTTTTGTTTGTTTCATATTTTACAACTTAAAAAAAAAATCTCTACAATATTTTTTCTAAAATGACATTTTTCCTCCTCATATTACAAGTTTATGCTCATAATATTTTGTCTTAATTCTCAGGAAATGGCCGCTATTTTTCACATTTCTGCATTTTTAAAATTTGACTTTTGTACCTATTTATGAATTTACTGCCTTAATATTTTGACTTTATTCTCCTAACATAACTTTTTCTCTTCATATATAGTTTTTGTTATTAAATAATATATTTGGAATGTGCTGCGGGTCAATTAAAAAAAAAACCCAACACACAGTCAAGCGTACCACAAATGGCCCCTGGGCGGGACTTTGGACACCCCTGATGTAGACGATATCATCCTCTAACTCTAAATCATCAGCTATGACGCGTGTGCATGACTTGTTATACCCAAGATGTGTTCAAGGACAGTCCCGTCATCATGTGTTTCTGGTCGAGGGCCAACAGTGAGTAAATGTATTTGTGGCGGTCCAGACTTAAAGTGTGAAATGGAGCGGATGAAGGATAGAAAACATTTCCAAAAAAACACATGCAAAAAAAAAATTAAAAAATTCTGATGTGTGTGATTTCCCATGAGGCATTGCTGGTCTTTAATCATGCAGACCGCAGCAGATCAGATTAGATTAGATTAGATTAGAGCAGAGAAGCGTCCACCCGGCCTGGATAAGCAGAGGAGGAGGAGGAATGGAAGGTGGAGCAGGTGGGGGTTGGGGGGGGGGGGGGTCTTACCAGGGCTTCATTATCTTCTGGAGTTTCTGATAGCGCCTGCAAAGATTTGAGAAACTTTGGTGTCAAACGCGTCATTGTGAGACAACAAAATGAATATATATATTTTTTTAAATTATATTATTATAATTAAATTATTATTATAATAATTATTAGAATTATATTATAATAATAATTATATTATTATATATTTTTTAATTATAACACAATCTACAAACAGGTCTGCTGTGAGGGGGGAGGAGACCACTGCAGGTCAAAATATCCTGCACACTTTTTAATTAGGAAGCTAGTTCAGGATTCTACCACTAGAGGGCGCTGTCCGCCTTTGACTACTGAAATAAACACCAGGCAACATCTGTGGACAAGATCACTCTCCCGGCGTGGAATCATGACAGTCCACTACACGGAATATCAACAGGAAGCATTAACTTCCTGTGTGGGACATCAAGGTGAGCGTGGGGGCCGGCAGCCATCACTGCAGGCGAGGGGGAGGAGCATAAACTGCATAAACATAAACATAGATTTAATCCAAAACAAGTCCAATTTCAATTACAATGAAAACTATTTCAAAGTAATTCACATCATAATTGGGGGAGGATGGGGGGGGGGGGGGGTCCTCCATGCAGACACAGCACTTCAGTTGGGATAGGCTCCAGCATACCCTCATACAGCACGACCTGGCGTTCACATTCAATCCACTCCGGTCTCAACACAAATGGACAAAAGTACCGGGACACGTGGCACGAGTCTTCGCAAAGTGGTTCAGGGCTCGGTTCGATTCCACCGGTGTGAAAGAACACCCCAGCAAAGACAAGAGATGACCTCAAACGGACCAGTTCAAGCTCCTCATTTTCTTCCCCTTTCACTTCCTGTATGTGTCCCAATACTTTTGCCCACATCACTTCCTCAGGACTGCATAAAAATCCCCCATGATGCAATAACAACGTTTTAACCACGTTCTCACATTACAATGTGTCCCTAGATCCGCCCCCAGGCTTCACTACACGTCTTAAAACGCAGCTTTGACAACCATCCCGCAGCCAGCTACGGACATGATGTGTTGTTTTCCTTCAGCGAAGATGCTAACCTAGCATAATGTTGCTGTTAAAATGTCATGTTAGCACTTAAGCTTACATGGCTATGCTAACATAGTTAGCAAGTTGGATGTTTCGAGCAATTTTAGAAGCTTATTTAACCATAATGTCTACAATGACATAAAGCAGGCTTCGCTACACATCTTAAAATGCAGCCCCGCCAATTGATGATTTTTTTTTTCCTTGGCGTGACGTTACCGTTAAAGTGTAACGCTAGCACACGGAGCTCTGCTAGCACACGGAGCTCTGCTAGCACTTGCTAAGCACTTACTCCGTGCCGCTCTCCACCATCTGCGTCAGCAAGGAGATGCCGTCCAGGTTGATGAACTCCATGGCGAAGGTGATGTCCCGCGAGGCGCTGGCCAGGTCCTTCAGAGCCTCCAGCTTAGCGTCCATGCTGGACGACTGGATGCGCTCGTGCAGCTGCACCGCCGTCTGGTACTGGACGGGGGCGAGGGGACGAGGGGGGACAGGGGGGGGACATTAAAGGGAGGAAGGAGTGACTGATGGTGTTCTTCTCCCGGGGAACTAACTCACGGGGGAGGTGGTCAAGCGCAGGATGGAGCCGTTCTTGATGTCGTTGCGGTTCTGAGGCAGATAGAAGATATCAATAATGAAATGAATACGCTAGAGTTGACTTTTATGCAACTTTAACCATGGACGCAAACCTTCTCGGTGATGTAGAAATTGGTGGCGTCGGCAATCTGCAGCGCAAAGTTTTCATGGTTCCCCAACGACCACCTTGACAGGAACATGACAGCATCATAAAACATCAAGCAGGACGTGACGTTGGTTTGTTTACACGGCAAACGTTGATCTAAATACCACATCTTGGCTACCAGAAGGAGAAGAGGAGGAAGTGGAGGAAGAGAATGATGGAGAGGCAGGAAAGGAAAGAAGACGGACAAGAAGAATAAGGAAGAGGAGAAACAGAAAGAGAAGGAAGAGAAAGAAGGTATAAGGAGAAGACAGACAAGTAGAAAGAGAATAAGAGCAGAAGAAGAAAAAGAAAGTTAAGAAACAAGAAAAGGGGGAAAAGGTGAAGGAAGAAAAGGAGGATGTAGCTTAGATGTAGCATGTAGCATGTCGATGTAGCGTTACACAACATCTTAGATGTAGCATGTCGATGTAGCGTTACACTACACCTTAGCTGTAGCATGTAGCATGTAGATGTAGCGTAAGCTATGCTTAGCATGTCGATGTAGTGTTACACTACACCACTACACCTTAGATGTAGCATGTAGATGTAGCGTTACAGTACAGCTTAGATGTAGCACGTCGATGTAGCGTTACACTACAGTTTAGCTGTAGCATGTAGCGTTACACTGCAGCTTAGATGTAGCATGTAGCGTTACACTGCAGTTTAGATGTAGCATGTAGCGTTACACTGCAGTTTAGATGTAGCATGTAGCGTTACAATGCAGCTTAGATGTAGCACATAGATAGAGCGTTACACAACATCTTAGATGTAGCATGTCGATGTAGCGTTACACTACAGTTTAGCTGTAGCATGTAGCGTTACAATGCAGCTTAGATGTAGCATGTAGCGTTACACTGCAGTTTAGATGTAGCATGTAGCGTTACAATGCAGCTTAGATGTAGCACATAGAGCGTTACACAACATCTTAGATGTAGCATGTCGATGTAGCGTTACACTACAGTTTAGCTGTAGCATGTACCTGTAGAGTAAGCTATGCTTAGCATGTACATGTAGCGTTACACTACACCTTAGATGTAGCATGTCGATGTAGCGTTACACTACAGTTTAGATGTAGCATGTAGATGTTGCGTAAGCTATGCTTAGCATGTACATGTAGCGCTACACTACACCTTAGATGTAGCATGTAGATGTTGCGTAAGCTATGCTTAGCATGTACATGTAGCGTTACACTACATTTTTGATGTAGCATGTAGGCTTAGCATGTAGTAGCTGTAAAGTAAGCTATGCTTAGCATGTAGTAGCTGTAGAGTAAGCTATGCTTAGCATGTACATGTAGCGTTACACTACATCTTAGATGTAGCATGTCGATGTAGCGTTACACTACATCTTAGATGTAGCATGTCGATGTAGCGTTACACTACAGCTTAGATGTAGCATGTCGCTGTAGACTAAGCGATGCTTAGCATGTAGCATGAAAAACACTTACCCTTCACACACTTCCTTAATGATGGCCGACAGAGGTTTTTTCTACGGGATAACAAAGTGGGACATCAAAGGTTAAAGGTTAAACCTTCCGGTGTCCAAACGCAACATCAGCAGCACTTTAATAGGATGGGGGACGGGAGCCATGACACGCTGGTCTTTGGGTGCTTGAACCGGTCCCCAAATAAGTCTTGTTGATGTGGTACATACTGATATGTAGATAGTATTACCTCCACCAGGGAGATTTCCATAGCCAAGTTTGTTGTGTAGTCAGTAAAAAGAGTCGTTCAAATGAATCACTAATGGCCTGATATGATGCGAATCTGCATCACTCCTGTCAACAACACAGGTGACCACATAACGACTCGCGCAAAGATGCTGACCAATCATCTTTTCTGCAGCAATGACACACATACAAATAGTACACACACACATACACACACACACACACACACACAGTTGAAGTAAATCCACACACTCATTGAAGAAGAAGCGGCAAATCCTTATCACATGACTCACAGCGCCATACGCCACCACGGGCCTTTTGTATGACCAAGCTGATAAGGAGTTTGTGTGTGTGTGTGTGTGCGTGTGTGTGTGTGTTGACGACGACACGCCAAAACGAAGAGGAGAACAACGCAAGAGCAGCTGTGTGATGATGATGATGATGATGATGATGATGATGATGAGGGCGGAGAGCGCGCTGCCGCATCCCGGCGCCTCTGAGGCAGGAAGACGCAAAACATCCGCAGAGGTTCATCCGCCCAGGCCGAGCGTGGCGCCCGTCGCCATGGTGACGTCGCACCGGCGTTAGTGTAGCCGTGTTATCCCCCCCCCCACGCCCCCCCCACACATCCCAAAACACACACGGTGCTTATTATCATATTACATTTGCTTGTCGGTCATCGTGAATAAATTCTTCCTACAAACGGCAGCAATCAGACTTTCTTATGACAAAATGGGACATTTATATTATTTTAAATTTTAATAAAAATAGTTCATAAAATATTTGTAAAATGTAATTTTGTATCATGTTAGTTTATTTCATAGTTGAATTAGGAGTATACTCAATGCCATATATTTACAATTCTAACATTCAACAGAATAATATCAATAAAATATATTTATTGATTTTTAAAATAAAAGTTTAAAATATAAAATATTTCCTTTAATGTTGCATCACTTTATAGTTACCACATTTACAAATGTCATAATTAATCACCTCATAAATTAGTTACCGCCGTTAACGTGTTTGATAGCCTCAAAAGAATAATATCAATAAAATATATTTATTGATTTTTTAAATATTTTTAAAATAAAATTTTAAAATATTAAATATTTCCTTTAATGTTTTTATGTCATATTATATATATACGTATGTTATACATATAATTTTAATCAGATTAATCACGGGTTTCAAAATAATTAATCACCTCATAATTAGTTACTGCCATTAACACGTTTGACAGCCTCAATAGAATAATATCAAAATATATTTATTGATTTTTAAAATAAAATTTTAAAATATAACATATTTCCTTTAATGTTGCATCACTTTATAGCTAACACATTTACAAATGTCATATTAAATATATATATGTATGTTATATATATATAATTTTCATCAGATTAATCACGGTTTTCAAATTAATTAATCATAATTAATCACCTCATAAATTAGTTACCGCCGTTAATGCGTTTGACAGCCCTAGTGTGTGTATATGTATATATATACGTATATATATATATATATAGTATCTGAGTATTGAGTTTAGTTCCCCCCCACTGTCAAATTTAAATTGCTTTATGATTTAATAATTGATGTTGACTATCACAATAAAAGATAAATAAAGGTAATAAATAATAAAGATAATAAAAGGTAAATGTGCTTATGAAGAAAGAGAATATTGTGTAAACACAGAGGGAGGTATGGTATATGCAGTATGTTGTGATGTACAATATGAAGTATTATGAAGTATATGAATATGAAGTATTGATGGGTTTTATGAAAGAATGTTCTTTAATGAAGCCTAACCATGACTTTCCTGCCTCGTGATGCTTTTGTGGGCTGCTTGATTAAAGGCCCCCCCCATCACGATGTTGTTGCTGACGTTCCTGTTCAACATGTGGACTTCCTGGAGGCGCTAGACGAGGCGTAGCCGCATCCGCATCACGCACACCAACCCCCCCCCCCCGTGTGTCCTACCTGGTCTATCTCCATGAGTTTAGGGAAGGCCCCCGGCCACTCGATGGCCACCTTCACGATGTCCGCGGGCGGCGGCATGGCTGCGGGTCCAGGGGGGCGGCGAGGTCTCCTTCTCCTGCTGGATGGGGGCGGGGGGTCATCCAAATCTGTCCGGGAGCAGGAGAGAGGAGAAGAAGAGTTTAGCCGCCTGCAGCAACATTTGCTTCACTCTTGACCTTAAGAGCGGACCACTTTATGCTAATGAGGGAAAGAAACGCTAGCTAAAAAACGAGCTTTTATTCCGCCGCTTATTCAACCGACAGGAAATGTTAGCACGACTTAGCTAACCGCGTCACAATGATTATTAGTACTGATTATTTGCCATCCCTCATTATAATAAGACTGTTAGCGTGTCCTTCCACCTCTGTACACTAGGGGGCATAGTAACGCTGCTTCTTAGCACACCTCATACAAACCTGCTCTGCCAGAGAAGAATAAGATGTAGCAGGAGGGATCAGTGGTGCCAACTTATTTAGCGTCTTATTTAGGTCTTACTGTCCCCCCTCCTCCCCCATCCTTAAGAACTCACATGTGCGTCCATCTTGCTTGTGGCATTAAAGGTTTGGGACATTCATAGCGAACCATAGCAATGAAAATGATTTAAAAAATACAATAGAATAAAAAAAAAATCACTGTAGAAACGGTCACTTTTTACAATTCATGACACTAATTTTAATAACTATAATTTTTATAAATTGATTTAGTATTTTTTAAAATGTATTTCTAAACATAATTGCCATGCCAAACATCAAAATCATTTTTTTTGGGGGGGGGTTGACATGCATAATGCTGAATAATAAAAAGCTACTTTTTAAAAATAAAAATCACCGTACAAATTGTAACCTCTTTATTATTTTTTATAACAAGTGCACAAATGTTTTTAATTACAATTTGAACTGAAAATCAACTAAATTCAATTATTATAATATTTTTAATAAACATATTTATTTACAAAACATGACTGCCAAAATTACATGGATGGGGGGGAATCCTATTATGTGTACATATGTATATAACATATTGTATATTGTATTAAATATCGAAATAACTTTCAGGGGTTCTGACATTAAAGTTAAAAAAAAAATTAAAAAAAATTATATTTAAAAACTACAAATAATGGTATACAGTCACTTTTTTTTAATACTAATCACTAATTTTACTCGTAAAATTTGTAAAAAAAAATATGCCATATTCACATTATTCCCATATTACATTTTGTGTTTTTTTAGTAGACACACATAACTGCCTAAAATTTAAATATTTGTTAATAATACAATAATCATAGAAATTGTCACAACTTTAAGAAAAAATAATTACACAAATTTTATTCATTACGGTTTAAACTTAAAGTTGACTAAATAGTTTTGGGGGTTGTGACATTATTATTATTATTATTATTATTTTACATATTTTTAAAATATACTAAACATTGTATTATCTAATTTATTTCACTTTCCTCTTTCGTTGTGCCATAAACATGGCATGCACATGCAGCATGAACAATTATGCAAATGAGATCCACCCGTCCCTGCAAACCCCCACCACAGATAGGTTGCAGCCCTGACAAATGTTTTGCAGCAAAAGATAACAAGTAATAATAATAACAATAAGTATAATCTTCATCTTTCTAGGCAAGCACTTTTCATTTGCACGCTTCCCGCTTCATAAACAGCCGCTGTGATGTGAGCGAGGAGGGACCAACGTGGTCGGGATATTCCCCAAACTGGGGAGGACATCAATAATTTAGCCTCCCTCGCCCGTCTGGAACAATCGGATCATCTTGGTCTGGGTACATATTTATTCTCCATCAAAAATGCATGAGGATGCGGCTAATTCCTGGGAATATTGATTTTTTTTTTTCTGTTGTGTGTGATGTTAGCACGTTTAAAGATAGCGTACGACGCCACGGTGGCCCCGGCGTTAAGAGTGAGTCACCCCATAATAATCCACACAACCTTTATCGCATGGAGGCGTCGCCATGGCAGCCGCTGCATCAATAGCCGAGCAGACGGGCGGGTGCATCTTTCTTTCCGAGGCCTTCCACGCCAGTCATAACACCCCTCCGCCCTAAAAAGTGACTCACTGGCCCCTCCCTCTTCACACGCATGTGCTCATTGAGGAATATTTCCTTCGACGGAGGACGGAAAAACACACAGCTTGTGTGTGTGTGTGTGTGTGACTCGTGTTCGTCATCTACACACTCCATAGAAGCGGTCAAAGCACAGCAATCGGACTAAACAAACATGCTAACATGCTAACATGCTAACATGCTAACATGCTACGTAAAGTGGAGCTAGCATCTGTTTTTTTTCATCTCGCCGCCGTCTTCTTTCATGTTGGCCTCCATCAACATTTATACAAATTTTTGAAAAACATAATTGGCATAATTTGGGGGGGGGGGTTCACATTCCTAACTCTGAACAATAATAACAATAATAATAATAATAATAATAATAATAATAATAAAAACACTTTCAAAATAAAAATAACCATAGAAATTGTGACTTTTATTTATTTTTTCAACTAATTAAACTACTTTTACTAATTACACTTTTAACCTAAATTGACTATATTCTTGCGTGAACACTTTTGTCATTTTTCAAACATACGTATCTGCGTTATTATGAAAAAAGAATGAAAAAAATATTTATTATTATATTTATTATTATATTATTATTCTATTATATAATTATTATGACAAAAAGTTATATAAGAATAAATTATATATCATGAGGAACAATCATTTTATTTTAGTAGGAAATCATTGAAATATTATATAAATAATAATAATAATTAAATAATATTTAAATTAATATTAATTCGATTAATTAAACATATTTATCTGCGTTCCTCCCCCATTCCAAAAACATGCTAGGTTAATTGGCCACTCCAAATTGTCCATAGGTATGACTGTGAGTGTGAATGGTTGTTTGTCTATATGTGCCCTGTGATTGGCTGGCCACCAGTCCAGGGTGGACCCCGCCTCTCGCCCCAAGACAGCTGGGATAGGCTCCAGCATCCCCGCGACCCTCGTGAGGATAAGCAGCATAGAAAATAGATTTATAAACATAGTTGCCAAAAAAACTGCGTTCTCAACCTCTCGTCTGCGTGTCATGTGACGCCTCATCACACACATGGTGGTCATAAGTCGTCCATCTTCAGCCACAACAAAGCGATGGTGGGTGGGGGCTCACGTTACACCCCCATCCCCGGGCCGGACATGTGATCTGCCTTCCAGGGCTCGGAGGACAAAGAAGGTCACGCAAAAGAAGAGCTGAGATTTGTCAGGCTCCGCCTTTTCACCTCAATAATTCATGACGTGTAATTTGAGGGTCACGTCCTCCATGGGGAGAGCCAATACCCGGGGGGGTTATGTTGACCCAATATGTGGGGGGGGGGGGGGGGGGGGGGGGTCTGGGGTTGTTAGACTTCTGTATTGGATAAACGATCAATGCATGACACTAACATTAAACTTCTACTTCACCAAAGCACTCTGCAAAGATCCTCTATTCAACACGAGAGCTCCACTCTTTTTTAAGAACCTCATCCAAAACACTAATGCACTAGTCAAAGATCCTCTATTCAACAAGAGCGCTACACTCTTTTTAAGAACTTCAACCAAAACGCTAATACACTAGTTAAAGATCCTCTATTCAACAAGAGAGCTCCACTCTTTTTAAGAACCTCATCCAAAACACGAATATATTCGTCAGAGATCCTCTATTCAACACGAGAACACCACTCTTTTTAAGAACCTCATCCAAAACACTAATACCCTAGTCAAAGATCCTCTATTCAACAAGAGAGCTAGACTCTTTTTAAGAACCTCATCCAAAACACGAATATATTCATCAGAGATCCTCTATTCAACACGAGAACACCACGCTTTTTAAGAACCTCATCCAAAACACTAATACCCTAGTCAAAGATCCTCTATTCAACAACAGAGCTACACTCTTTTTAAGAACCTCATCCAAAACACGAATATATTCGTCAGAGATCCTCTATCCAACACGAGAACACCACTCTTTTTAAGAACCTCATCCAAAACACTAATACCCTAGTCAAAGATCCTCTATTCAACAAGAGAGATAGACTCTTTGAAACCCCTGCTCTGTATGGCAGGAGTGTCTTGCTGTTTTTAAAGGATAAATAGTACTGGTATAAAAAACACTAGCCAAAGATCCTCTATGTGACAGGAGTGCTCCGCTGCTTTTTGGAATCTAATACAAAAACGCCAGTCAAAGATGCTCGACGTAACAGTAGTACGACACTGTTTTTAAGGATCTGTTGCAAAAACGCTAGTCAAAGATCCTCTATGTGACAGGAGCGCATGGTTTAAGGACCTACGGCAAAAACAATACTGAAAAGATCCTCACAAACACTTGATATGACTTGATATGATAGTGCATCGCTCTTTTTAGGCACGGCCAACAAAAATGCCCGTCAAAGATCCTCTATATCAGGAGCACTGCTGTTTTTAAAGTTGTACAACAAAGGTTCTAGTCAAAGATCTTCTATAAGACAGGAGTGCTGTGCTGTTTTTAAGGACCTACTGCAAAAACAATGGTAGCCAAAGATCCTTTATATGTCAGGAATCACTACTGGTTTTAAAGTTGTACGACAAGGGTTCTAGTCAAAGATCTTCTATAAGACAGGAGTGCAGCGCTGTTTTTAAGGATCTACTGCAAAAACAATGGTAGCCAAAGATCCTTTATATGTCAGGATCACTACTGGTTTTAAAGTTGTACTACAAGGGTTCTAGTCGAAGATCTTCTCTAAGACAGGAGTGCTGTGCTGTTTTTAAGGATCTACTGCAAAAACAATGGTAGCCAAAGATCCTTTATATGTCAGGAACACTGCTGTTTTTAAAATTGTACTACAAGGGTTCTAGTCGAAGATCTTCTATAAGACAGGAGTGCTGTGCTGTTTTTAAGGATCTACTGCAAAAACAATGGTAGCCAAAGATCCTTTTTATGTCATGAGCACTGCTGTTTTTTAAAATTGTCCTACAAGGGTTCTAGTCGAAGATCTTCTATAAGACAGGAGTGCTCCGCCGTTTTTAAGGATCTACTGCAAAAACAATGGTAGCCAAAGATCCTCTATATCAGGAGTACTACTGGTTTTAAAGTCGTACGACAAGGGTTCTAGTCGAAGATCTTCTATAAGACAGGAGTGCTGCGTCGTTTTTAAGGACCTACTGCAAAAACAATGGTAGCCCAAGATCCTTTATATGTCAGGAGCACAAGTTGTACTACAAGGGTTCTAATCAAAGATCTTTTATACGACAGGAGTGCTGTGCTGTTAATCAAAGATGGTCTATACGATGATGTATGCCGTTGTTTCCTAACCTATTTTGTCCCAGAGGCTTTTTATCGTACCATGAGTCCCCACCCCGCCCACTCTTACATGTTGATAATTCTCCAAAAGCAGAATGTCAGACAGCGAGGCTGTGTCACAGGTTATTGTGTCCCCGGGGAAACAAGCTGGAACACACGCAAGTTCCATTGGACTGTCTGTATGGCTTCATAGGAAATGAATGTAAAAAAAAGTTTTACTTAGCTTGGAAATAACATGTTTCAATGTAGCATCTGCAATTTGCTCATGTACCACATGAGGTACACGTACCCCTGGTTGGGAATCAGTGATTATATGAAAATTGAACCTTTGACCACGGCCAAGCAGAGCATAAATGGACTGAGCTTTGTGGTGAGGATACACAGCCTGCATGGGCGTGTCCTTCTGGGTGGGCGTGTCCACATTAACCTTTGAAACAGAAAGGGGGACCGGCTCTTCATCTGATGCTTCTACAAAGGATCTACGTGTGTGTGTGTGTGGGGGGGGGGGGTGCTTTCAAGAGAAGAGAGCGTAGACAAAAGTGCAAGAGGACAAAAGTTGCGCCTCCACAGACGCCGCGGCCGCAAGATGCTCGTGTTACCCCTTGGGGATGGGGACGCACACATGAAAGCAATACACACAAAAACACACACAAAAACACACACCGACACCCGAGAGGAAGAATCCGAACGCGCCGCCGATGCCGCCAGCCCACAGGAAGAGGCGGGCACCGACGCACAAAAGCCTGACGAAAAGAAAAGAGGAAGACAAAAGGCAAAAAGCTCCAGCGTGCCGACGAGGCGCAGGAAGTGCGAGGCGCTGGAAGACGCTTTCAAGCCAACACAACAAACAACACACGCGGACACAAAGCGCCGGAGGATGGTGTCCTACCCGTCGCTCAATCACCATGTGGAGCTGTCCGTCTCACAACAACAACAACTTCTTAACACCTTTACACCGTCTTTTTTGTAGAAGAAATATGAAATATTAAAAAGGGACCTATGATGCTTTTACACTTTTCTGACCTATAAAAGTAGTAAAAATTTTATATTCCGGTGTTAAACCGTGCCAAAGTTTCACATCATGAGGTTTTGAGCATTTGGAAGTGAGCCCTGAAAAACTTTTGGGACGGCTCAAAACGCTCGTTTTCAAAAGGTGTGGTAAAACTCCCACTTTGTGATGTCACAGAGGGGCAGACTTCCTTATATGGGCGTGGTTGTAAGCCGTATAAACTCTCTGCCCTCTGCTGCCCAAGCTCTGATGCTCTGTTTACGAAACAAGCTCAGGCAGAAGTTATTATATTTGGTGATTCCCAGCAAGAGAAAAATATTTTCATATGTCAGCAGCATTCCGCTTGTTTTTGTGAACATGAATATGAAATACAAAGGGTCGAAAAATTAACATAGTAGGCCCCCTTTAAAGAAAAATACCTTAGGTCGTACCTTTTAAATGCTAATATTATTTGAGAAAACAAAATTTAAAAAGTTGGAAAATTCAGTTGCAGAAAAAGCAATATTTTGTAAGAAAATAATTTAATAATTTTTTTAATATATTTTATAAGAAAATTTATAAGAAATTTATAAGAACTTATAGGAAGAAAAGTTGAAGAAGAAAAGTTGCACTAATTGGACATACAAAAAAATAACAGCAGCAAAAATGGGAAAAATAGCTGTACAAAAATAAAAACAACATATTACCAAAATAAGTAAAAATATTCCAACAAGAAAAAAGTTGCAATTTTACAGAGAATAAACTTTTAATAACGCTGAATAATTAGAAGGAAAAATGATATAATGAATAATTACATTTATTAAAAAATTTTTTTTAGCCTTTTTTCATCTGTATTTTTAAAGTAATAATATGAGAAACAAAATTAAATTGAGAAAAAAGTTTCAATATTATGAGAATAAAGTCAGAATTATGGGAAGAACTTTTACAAGAAGAAAGTCGAAATAGTTTGAAAAAAACTGCTGTAATGTTACAAGAATGAAGTCAAAATATGATTTTAAAAAAGTCAAGAAAATGTCACATTTTTACGAGAATAAACTGGTAATATCATGAGGAAATAATGTCATTTATAGTAGCATAGAGTTCAAATATTAAACAAAATATGTTTTTAGGTTTGTTTTTTAAAGTGCTAATATTATGACAAACAATCAAAACTAAATAAAGTTGTGATTTTTGAAAAATTAGGCTGGGTAAAAAAAAAATCAAATTTTAAGGGAATAAAGTATAAATATTATGGCATAAAGTCATAGTTACAAGTTGAACATTTAGGAGAAAGTTGGCATATAAAACAGTTATTAAAAGAATTATGAAAATTTATGAAGACAAAATATTATGTATAAAAGTCAGAGTAATATGAGAATAAATTATATATCATGAGGAACAATCATTTTATTTTAGTAGCAAATAGTTGAAATATTAAAATTAAATGTAATTTTAAATATTAATTAATTAATTAATTAATTACGTGATTTAATTAATTAATTAATTGCAATTAACCTAGCATGTTTTTGGAATGGGGGAGGAAACCGGAGTACCCGGAGAAAACCCACGCATGCACGATGCATGTGGTGTAGATGCATGCGGTGTAGATGCATGTGGTATAGATGCATGTGGTGTAGATGCATGTGGTGTAGATGCATGTGTTGTAGTAGATGCATGTGGTATAGATGCATGTGGTATAGATGCATGCGGTATAGATGCATGCGGTATAGATGCATGTGTTGTAGTAGATGCATGCGGTGTAGATGCATGCGGTATAGATGCATGTGGTATAGATGCATGCGGTATAGATGCATGCGGTGTAGATGCATGCGGTGTAGATGCATGCGGTATTGATGCATGCGGTATAGATGCATGCGGTATAGATGCATGTGTTGTAGTAGATCCATGCGGTATAGATGCATGTGTTGTAGTAGATGCATGCGGTATAGATGCATGTGGTGTAGATGCATGCGGTATAGATGCATGCGGTATAGATGCATGCGGTATAGATGCATGCGGTGTAGATGCATGCGGTGTAGGTGAAGGCAGTGTCACAAGGCCGCTCTGGGCTGGGCTGTAATGCCGCAAGCAGGATATCCCGTCGACACCTAGCATGAGTAGCCAGTCGGAGTAGCAGCGAGCCGTGGAGCTCCACTGCAACCACCAACGAGACGCGACGCAGAGCAGAAATATTCCACTAACTAGTACATCTGGCAACCCGGAGTCCAACCATTACACAAACACAAAGTGGGACATTTATAGCAAGGCTGACGTTACCAGGAAGAAACTTTCCAAGTTCCATCTTTCTCATCATATTTCTTCTCCTCCAGTGTGTAAGTACGTGCACATCAAGATGTCACACACACACACACACACGTGCGGACACACACACACACACACACACACACACACACACACACACCCCTCCCAGCAGAAACTCACCTCAGCGGTGCTGCTGTTCCCCCCGACCTGCTAGCAAATAAAGATGTCCTCTTCACAAGAAGACGCTTTGTGCTGCACCTCGCCCGAGGCTAAAGAGGGCGGGGGCAAAGAGGGGGGGGGGGGGGGGGGGGGGAAGTAGGTGTTTGTCAAGAAAAGAGGAACCAAGTCCGTCAAAGGCGGCAAAATAGAAAGCCAGCAGACAAGAGGAAGCCGGACATCAGACGTCCGCGCCGCTGAGCTCACAAGTCAAATATGTCCCACAAGCGCCCCGCCATAGACCATGGGGGGGGGGGGGGGTCACACACACTTCTTGCCTCTCAAAGGCCAGTCTGTGCACATCACATGCGCACGCTTGCTCCGCCCCCCTGCGTGAGGTCAAGCGCCGCTTTGGCCGAGCCTCATAAACACAAACTCTGCAGTCGTGAGTCACAAGTCCTGCCGAGGGCGAGCCCAGCGAGCACGCCAGTTTCATTCCTGGTGGCCCGCCACTGTTACATTTGGACCGCCACAGATGCAATGGATGCTGTTTTTTTGGCATTTCCTGTTTGCAACACATTATGATGGGACTGTCCAGGTCCAATTATGCAAATTAAAATAAATAAGATCTTTTGGCACCCTTCTGTTGGGGTGCCCTTAAGGGGGCGGAGCTAGACAGCGCCATGTGTTGACTAGCGGACAGCACAGAGAGGAAAAAAAAAATCCCATTTCCCGCCACTCGCATGTCCTCCATTGTTGTTTAGCATCTCCAGTAAATATGCAAATTAGACGCCACCGTCGCCGCTGCTCACCAAGTATGGTATAGGTGACTTCCTCTTTCCTTACGCTTCCATTCAACCCTCCTCGATCGCTTGTCGGGCGGCGAAGGATCTTCTGGAACACCTCCAGGGAACATCTATTATTCAATGCTGCCGTCCAAAGCAATCTCGCTCCGTGAAGAATAATATTCCAAGTCGCCGCTTATTATCCCGGCGTGAATCGCTGATGAAGTTGTGAAACCTCAACACGTTCCTCTCCCAGCAACACAATGTCAACCCGATCATCTACCTGCGCTGGTCCTCCAGCATCCACGGAGATAACGCAGGACGCTTACTACGGGAGCCAAGCAGAGCAGAACAGGAAGTCTGCGTTGGATTAACATCTCCACGTCATTGCATCACATCCTGGACCACAAAGCATCAACGCTAATGCATGATTGGGTTGCAAACATCTAACCTGCAGGACTTTGCTAACCATTCAGGAACAATCAAACAACATGCTAGCAGTTAGCTACGCTGATATCAATAATGATAACAGGACCGCCATAACTATAACCATATCATGCTCTAAAATGTTTTATTTTGAAATCTTTAATGGGGACCTATTACGCTATTATTATTTTTCGGCCCTTTGTATTGAGTTGTGGACTCCTGTAGAGCAGCTACACACAATAACCAACGCAGAAAGCTTTGTATTGCTTTCAGAATCTGCACCTATTCCGGTGTATTTCTTTGAATTTCGTACTTCCCAGGAAAACTGTCTGTTTAAAAAAAAAAAATTCCATCCACAGCCCGCCTCCGGGCTGAAAAGGAATTCCGGTTTGTGTCGCTAACTGAAAAACCCGACTTTATAGGAGCTGATCATAAACAGTGATGTATCTTTTTGAAATGTGTTGGATCCCGAATCCGATCCGGAAGTAAAGACTGGACAGTTTTCTCAAGAAAAGACGTTACTTCAAAATGTCTCTCAATGCTAAGTAGCTTCATCATTTTAGCGTTAGCTTTTCGACAGCATTGGTAACGTCTAATGTGGTCATTACACATTTTTTGCAGGAGTACTAGCGTGTAAAAAAAAAACAGCAGGCGCGTAAAATCAGCTGAGCGGGAAGCCGCGAGTCTTGCTAGGTTGTGCTTGAACACAATAGGAATGAACTACGTACTGTGTCATTGTGGCAGAAATACTAGTTAAGTACACAAATGCAACAATGCCAAGTAAAAGTACAAGTATCACACTGAAAGTATCACAGTGTATTTCTAACACAGGCACACAAAAACAGTCCAGTGTAAATTTTTGTAAGACAACCACTAAAAATGTAATTTTTGGAAAATTAGGTTGCGGGAAAATAAACAAATTTACACTAATTAAATCAAATTAATCAAATATTTTGATTAGTTTGATATTTATATGATGGGGGGCGTCTTTAGGAATCGGAAACAAATGTGGCTTTGCTAGCAAGTAAACAGAGGAGCAGAGCTTGGGGTTAGTGCAGAGAGTTTAGCTGGAGTACAGCCACGTCCATATAAGGAAATCCGCCTCTCTGTGATGTCACAAAGGTACAGTTTTACCACGCCTTCTGAAACAGAGCGTTTTTAGTCATCCCAAACTTTTTTCAGGACTCACTTCCAAATACACAAACCTCATGATGTGAAACTTTGGCATGGTTTAACACCGGAATACAACATTTTAACTACTTTTATAGGTCAGAAAAGTTGAAAAAGCATCATAGGTCCCTTTTAAAATTGAAATAAAATTGTGAGTTTTTCTACTACGGTAATTCAAAACATGACTTTTGTGGAAAATTTCAGCAACAAAGACGCCGGACAAGACAAGACGACAGTGATTAGAATGCATGACACACACTTCCTGTTTCCTAAGTGGCCAAAGTGGAGCTTAAATTTGAAAAAAAAAAAAAAAAAAAAAAGACATTAGGCAGCAATAAAGCATGTGCTCATGATAACTATAGTCATTAAATCTAATCTGGGACATCACACACACACACACACACACACACACACACACCATTAATCACTACTGTGCGTGTTATGTGTGTACTGCACTTCAGGTGTGTTACATAAGGTGACCATGACACATGTTTGTGTTTTTTTTTTTTCCCCCCCGACTAAAACCCAACACACGCGTCTCACAACACATTTTAAAAATAACACATTGTCCTCCCCCGTTATGCAAGCGTGGCGTCAAGGTCAGCGGAGAGAGGAGACACAAAAACAAGGCAACAATTAGGTGTTTACCCTGGAAGCCTTTTCTCCGTATTGTTAGGGAAAACGTGTGTGTGTGTGTGTGTGAGTCAGGCTGGAGGCTACATCGGCATCCGATGGTGCCAGCTTCAGCGCCTTGGCTCCTCCGCCCCGTCTGAAGCGGCCTATCAAGGTCAAACATGCTTTTTCTCGCAATCTGGCACGTACGGCAAAACAAGCGCACACAATATTTCCTCTTTCCGGGAGCACAAAAAATTAGAAGACCATTCCTCGTTATGCTGCCTGTGTCTCGTTACAGCTTTTATCCTTCATGCAGTGATGGCCTCCAGCCACTAGAGGTCATTATCGGCATCAGCGACGGCGGATTATGAACAGTAAAATAGGAATAACGACAAATTAAAGCTGCAAGCAGGCTAAATGGGTCCTTGCACCCTCATGAGGTTCACACGACTTGAAGGGCCACCCCCTGTCACCAATGGGGGGGGGGGGGTTCAAAGTGTTAAGAGTGAAGTCAATATTATTATATAAATAGTAAATTTATTTATATAATATAATATAAAATAATATAATGGCGTATATAATGTACAATATAATATAATGGCGTATATAATACAATATAATATAATGGCGTATATAATATGGCGTATATAATATAATATAATGGTGTATATAATATATAATATAATATAATGGCGTATATAATACAATATAATATAATGGTGTATATAATATATAATCTAATATAATGGCATATATA
Organism: Doryrhamphus excisus; assembly: GCF_030265055.1. Lineage (NCBI taxonomy): Eukaryota > Metazoa > Chordata > Actinopteri > Syngnathiformes > Syngnathidae > Doryrhamphus > Doryrhamphus excisus. The sequence goes on along the minus strand of NC_080479.1, from coordinate 372,320 downwards.
ATATAATATTATATAATATAATGGCATATATAATATAATATAATGGTGTATATAATATATAATATAATATAATGGCGTATATAATATATAATATAATATAATGGCGTATATAATACAATATAATATAATGGTGTATATAATATATAATCTAATATAATGGCATATATAATATAATATTATATTATATAATATAATGGCATATATAATATAATATAATGGCGTATATAATATATAATATAATATAATGGCGTATATAATACAATATAATATAATGGTGTATATAATATATAATCTAATATAATGGCATATATAATATAATATAATATTATATAATATAATGGCATATATAATATAATATAATGGTGTATATAATATATAATATAATATAATGGCGTATATAATACAATATAATATAATATAATGGTGTATATAATATATAATCAAATATGATGGCATATATGATATAATATAATATAATATAATATAATATAATATAATATAATATAATATAATATAATATAATATAATATAATATAATATAATATAATATAATATAATATAATATAATATAATATAATATAATATAATATAATATAATATAATATAATATAATATAAATACGACATTACCTCAATCTTCCCGGAACAATACCGTTAACTCATTGATGAATTTGTCATCCATTAGCTAATGTGCATTAGCGCCTATTAGCGTGTAAACAGGCTAACCACAGGCACATCATGCTAACAGCGCCATTGCAACGCGGCCCCAACACCTCCACACTTATTGATCGACATTAGCCTGCATTAGCATCCCCCCCCCCCCCCCCGTGAGCTCCTGTGGGCAAATCCCCGCCGCCACGCACGTTCCCGCCTAACGATGCGTGCGTTTCCGAGATAAATGTCTCTGGGTTGCGGCCAAAAGTGGCAGCCATCATTCCATAAATCAATGAAAGAGGCGAGAAAACGACAATAAACATCAGGGGTTCGTTCCTCCCTGCTTGGGTCCTGACCCCCTAATTAGGGCTGTTAAGGTGACCCCCACCACCCGCCCATCCTTACAGGTCCCCTAGGGCTACTTTGAAAATCCTGACCTTTAAGGACTGTAGTGCCAGCTTTGTCCTCAAGGGGCAACAATGAGTGTAATAATTTAAAAGGTGGGGGGTGGGGGGGGTGTTTGAGTCATGCTGGAGGTGGGGGTGGGGCGGGGGTGTCAATGAGGGCCTGCTGGAGCCGTCTGGCAAGCGGGGCCGTGTCATCTGGACCAGCAGAAGCAAAGCTTATGAATAATAGAAACTTTAACCCGCTGTTGCATGTGACACCTTGAAGCAGAGAGGGCCAAACTGCGGCGCGGGGGCCAGACACAGCCCATGGCACAGTCCAAAAATAGCATTTAACAAGACAAATAAAAGAAAAAAAGGTATTTTACAAAAATGAAGTCTAAACATGAAGAGAAAAGTGATCCAACAAGAAAAAGAGGTAATTTAGTACCATCAAGTCAAAATTATTATTAGTTGTTTTTTTTAATAATGTAATTATTAGACTAATGTAAAAAAAATAATTTTTGGAAAATTAGGTTGTGGAAAAAAATCTAATTTACAAGAATTAAATAAAAAATAAGAAAGTTGAATAGGTGAAAAAAATAATAGAGAAAACAGCTCTAATTTTATGAGAATAAAGTCAAAATATTCAGAGAAAAAATAATGTAATAATAATAATAATAATAATAATAAGTCATTTTAGCAGCATAGAGTTTAATTATTAAATAAATATTTTAGATTTCTTAAACTTTATTTAAAAAAAAACAAAATAAAGTTGCCATGACTGTAAAATTTGGTTGGTGAAAAAAGTTATAATTTTATGAGAATAAAGTCAAAATATTCAGAGAAAAAATTATGTAATAAATAATAAAAAGTCATTTTAGCAGCAAAGAGTTTAAATATTAAATAAATATTTTAGATTTCTTAAACTTTATCTAAAAAACAAAATAAAGTCGTCATGACTGTAAAATTTGGTTGATGAAAAAAAGTTGTAATTTTATGAGAATAAAGTCAAAATATTCAGAGAAAAAAATAATGTAATAATAAATAATAATAATAATAAGTCATTTTAGCAGCATAGAGTTTAAATATTAAATAAATATTTTAGATTTCAAAAACAAAATAAAGTTGTCATGACTGTAAAATTTGGTTGGTGAAAAAAGCTATAATTTTATGAAAATAAAGTCAAAATATTCAGAGAAAAAATAATGTAATAATAAATAACAATAAGTCATTTTAGCAGCAAAGGGTTTAAATATTAAATAAATATTTCAGATTCCTTAAACTATTTAAAAAACAAAATAAAGTTGCCATGACTGTAAAATTTGGTTGGTGAAAAAAAGTTATAATATTATGTGAATAAATTCATAATATTGGAAAAGAAATGGACAAAGATGGTTTAAGGAAAAAAACAAAGGGATAAAAAAGAGCCGAGTCAAGTTACTATTAATGGCTTCTTTCACTTCTATGACAAAGCTGAGTTGCACTTTCTTTTCTTAAAAGAGGGAAGACACCAGTCGGTGTCCTGTATTCGGGCACACGCTCCGAGCGCCCAGTGTGATGTCACAGACGTTGCTGGCAAACTGTTTGCACTTTTCAAATGCGATGCTGCTGTTTCAGGTGGCCCATGGTTTTTTCCCTGCCGTGGGTCGTTTGGTACGAAATGTCTCTGAAACAGTGAATTTGTTTAATAGTCCAAATAGGTGTGTCCCGTGGTGGGCTTTGTAGCTCTCTCATGCTAACTGTTTCTCTCTCCTTAGACGCACAGAAAAGGGAAAGACTGTGCTCCTGTTTCACATACGGATTATGGATGATGGAGAAACTTTTAAAAAATTAATGAACCCAACAAACTAGATTTTCTTCAACACCAAACACTCACAGGAAGCCACTAAATTGCTTTGAATTCTAAATTTCTGCTGGTCCGCTTTTCTAGAACGGATGCTGAAAACGAAACACCGGAAGTTAAACGTTTCATTTTTGCAGGGAGGAGGGGGAAGAAACTAATTAAAGTTTTCCCAGCAGGGAGCCCCCAACCCATCTAGTCCACCCCCCCATTCCCACAATTCATCAGCTCTTTCCACTCACTGATCATCATGAGCGACAATGACGGGAGCCTCCGAGGCCACGCTTCAAGGAACACGCCGCCCCGAAAAAAGAAGTTCACAGGATCCGTCTGTAATGTGTGTGTGTGTGTGTGTGTGTGTGTGTGTCATGAGGGGAGGGGCTGGGACAAAAAAAAAAAAAATCCATCCAGGTCACGTGACTGAGTCAGAGATGAATGGTTGGGCGGAGGAGGAAGTCATGGTAACACGTCTATAGTTCCATTGTCTAACTTTGTGTGTTTGTTCTTGTCTTTTTCCGCTAATGAGGCCCCGCCCTCCACATCCCACCTTTATTGTGGGGACATTTGTCTTTGTTGAGGACATTTGTGTGTATTTGTGTGTGTGTGTTTTTCATTCACAACAAAAAAGAAAAAAAAAAAAAGTCAGCCCCACCATCACAAAGCCGCCACGACTACTCCGGCAGAACAACATCTTTCACACCCCCACCATCACTCCGAGTGGGTGCCGACAATGGCGTGAACTAACTTTAACACACACACACACACACACACACGTGTGCTGCAGCGAAGCAGGGCTTCATTGAGGAAAAAAAAAAAAAAAAAAGGTCAGAATGACTCGCTCTACTTTCGGCATTGGGTAACTCATCAAAGCGTGCGAGTGCAGAGTACAATCAATAAGGATAGCGCCTCTAAGCTAGCCTGCTTTACGCTCTTAAAACTATTTCAAAACCAAAATGAATCACATGACCCCAAGCGATGAAATGGTGCCTGGATTGTTCCAGACGTCGGAAGCCCAGGAAACAGGAAGCCAACTTCCTAAAAACTAAAAGTAGACGGCAGGAAAAGAAAGAAAAGCACGGCAGGGATACGCTACAGTTGGTGATCATATTTTTTGGTAGGGTTTTAGGGGGCCCCCACTAGGGGTGCCCCAAATGCTCATACATGTACTGCACAAAAAACAACAACAATGGGTATTTACGATGCAATTATGAAACAACCACATTGCAAACCCCCTTGGGGGGGCAAGGGGGCCCCCTGCATCTGCCGTCAGCGCCATTTGCGTCAATCGCCACTGCACACGGCACAGAAAGCGTTGACATTTTTTCATTTATTTTTTACATTTTTATTTGCATTATTAAAAGGTTATTTATTATTATCATTTATTTATTTATTTATTTTTTGTATGATTTTTTTTATCTGAATAGATTTTTATTTGAATTGATGTTTGTTTTATTTTTTATTTTACTTTATTTTATTTATTATTTTATTTTAGCATTTTATTAATTGAAGTTTTTACATTTAATTTATTATTTTTTTAATTTTTTAAATTAAGTTTTTAAATTTTTATATAATTTATGTACATTTAGTATTTGATTGAAGTAAGTATTTATTTGCCTGATATTTCACCCTTCCAAAATGTTATTTATTTACAATTATTTTCCATGTATTTCTTACCTTTAATTAGCATTTATTTAGCTATGTATTCATAATAACCCCCCCCCCCCCCCACCAGCTGCTTGTTGAGAAGAGCAATACGTGCTTTCACAAAGGTCTGAAAACTCTAAATATAGCGACAGTACCTGATCCCTCCTGCTACGTCTTCTTATTCTCTGGCATGTTACAGAGAAGACACGGATATCTGTGCAAATCCAACATCTCCCAAACCTTGAGCTGGATGATCCCCAACTGTGGGATTCGCACGCCGCCGTGACGACGCGTACGTGCTAATTGGGAGGTGGCAGCGGGCGGTGGCACGGGAAATGACGCCGTCACGTCAAGAGCGAGGCGCCGTCCCGACGAGGCGGCGTGCGAGTTCCAGAATAGAAGCAAGCAAGCAAGCACCGTCATGCTAGAACAGCGCTGTCGCTTAAAGGCTAGCGTTGGACTAGCGTTGCACGGAATGGCTAGCCCTCCAGCACGCGCCGACGTGCACGCACCTCCTTCTGCATGAGCACACGTGCACACAACATTTTTATGATATTTTGCTGTTTTGACCTGATTTTTATGTTGTTGCGTCGTGTTCTAAATGAGTTATGACGAGTTAGTAGGAGTAAACTGCACGGTGGTATCGTGGAATTTGGAGTTTGATGGAACCTGGTGGTGAACTTGGGCCACTGCAGTTTCAGTTAAATAGGCTCCCAGGGGGGATGCTGGAGCCTATCCCAGCTGACTTTGGGGAAGAGGCGGGGCACACCCTGGACTGGTAGCCAGCCATGCATAATTAGCCATAATTAGCTTTTAGAAGCGATAGGTTCTCTTTTGGTCTCCAAAAGCGTCGAATAAGACTAGAAGATGGATGTAAGATGTATCACCGTGTGCTCGGAAGTGTCCGGCTGGGCTGGCATGCGCTCCGTCTGGTTAAATGGGACGTGAAGGATGGGGGCATCCCGGGTCAGGGAATTTCCACTGCAGATGCTAGCCGAGCCCCCAGAAAGCAGACACAGCCGGGCGAGGAAAAAAAGATGTGGAGCATTCTAGGACAAGGTCCACACGTCAACGTTAGGGATGCTACTGTAACCATAGAAATCACACCTGAACTAAAAACAACAAAAATAGCCACATAGCTGGATGCTAATTTAGCTAAGCACTACAATGAGTTCAAACGCTAACCCCTTTATCCTATCTACCAGGCTCAAACAGTGTATGTTAGCCACTTTAAAAGTAGCTTTAATGCTAATGAGCTATGTTTGGCCACGCCTCTCTCCATTAGTTAGCATTAGTTAGCACTTTTTGTGACGGCACACGTGCCCAACACAACTTGGTAAACGTTAGCAACACTGTAATGTGCAACAAGTGCTAACATTACACTCATATTTTGACAGCAACATCATGCTAGGTTAGCGTAATCACTGGAAAAAAAAAAACAACTTACGGCTCCCACGTCTTTAGCTAACTGTCGCACAGTTAACAAAGCTTAATTTACAAAGCTGTCATCTAGTTTTTGTGACAGCACACGTGCCCAACACAGCTTGGTAAATGTTAGCAACACTAGCAAAGCTATGTGATGCTAAAGTGCCAACATTACACTCATATTTTGACAGCAACATCATGCTAGGTTAGCGTAATCACTGAAGAAAAACAAAGTACCAACTTACAGCTTCTATACGCATCTTTAGCTAACGGTCGCATAGTTAACAGAGCGTAATTTACAAAGCTGTGCTCTAGTTAGCACTTTAGCATTTTTGTGACGGCACACGTGCCCAACACAAATTGGTAAACGTTAGCAACACTGTGTAATGTGCAACATTACACTCATATTTTGACAGCAACATCATGCTAGGTTAGCGTAATCACTGAAGAAAAACAAGAGGAGCCAACTTACAGCTCCCGCATCTATAGCTAGTTAGCACTTTAGTTAGCACTTTGGCGTTTTTGTGACGGCACACATGCACAAGTGAAGTAAATGATTCCATTTGGTGACGATAAACATAGACCATATTAAAATTAAAAACACCTTTCATTTGAAGCATGCACACTTAGCTTCCTGCAAACACGCTCTCCACTTTGCTAAATTCCGTAGCTCAGAGGATTAGCACCGAGGCGTGTAATAACTCAAAGGTCATATCATCATCATCATCATCATCATCATCATCACAATCTGCCGCTGCTGCCTCTTTAATAGCTTCCAAAGTGTGTCACGACCCAGAAGTGGGACCACCAGCACTCCTATGTTTCTACTTCCTTTTTTGGAATGAGTGCCAATGACTGTCAATCATTGTGGTCAAGCTTTTCCTTTGGAACGCTGCAGACCCCCCCCCCCGAAAAAAAGCCCCCGCTGACTCGTACACGCCCGCATCGAGATGCACAAAGAGGCCGGGAACGTTTGGGATTGATTTGTGGCTATTTTTACTTGTCCTACTTGAACTAAATGGCTCAGACGCTCGCAGAGGAAGAAGTCGGCGGCGACCAAAGGCTGCTTGAACCTCGGAAAATGCTAAAGTAAGGAACGCCGCTCTTCGGGAATAAATGAGGACTACTACTCCTGAAGAACTGCACATAAGAAGGGTGACAATGTGTCACAACGTGCACCCTTGATGTGTTGCATGGGATGTTACTTTTCGGACAAACTTTTTCGGACTACTTCAAAATATGTAGGCTTCACTGCACATCTTAAAATAAAGCTCTGCCAACCATGCGTCAAACAAACGAGGGACCCAGAAGTTTGATCGCATTAGCCGTTATGCTAACCCGGCAAATGTGAGTGTAATGTTAGCACGCTAGTCTTAAATAGCTATGCTAGCAATGCTAATGTTTATGTCCTCCTGTCCCCGCTCCTTAATGTTACATCGTTGTATGTGATATACTGTATGGCATCGATTACGTGTGATGTTATAAAATGCTAACGTGCTAACTGGTGCTGTCGGAGGCGGAAGATGACTAATTCAAAATATGTAGGCTTCACTGCACATCTTAAAATAAAGCTCTGCCAACCAATGCGTCAAACGAGGTACCCAGAAGTTTGATCGCATTAGCCATTATGCTAACCCGACAAATGTAAGTGTAATGTTAGTGTTATGTTAGCTAGTCTCAAATAGCTATGCTAGCACTGCTAATGTTTATGTCCTCCTGTCCCGCTCCTTAATGTTACATTGTTGTATGTGATATACTGTATGGCATCGATTACGTGTGATGTTATAAAATGCTAACGTGCTAACTGGTGCTTTCGGAGGCGGAAGGTGACTACTTCAAAATATGTAGGCTTCACTGCACATCTTAAAATAAAGCTCTGCCATGGTGGTGCCGTTATTTAACCCCCCGTGAGTGGGATTTACTTGAAATTTCTCATACAATTCGACATAAAAATCAACCACATCAAGCAAAACGTCTTATATTGATATTGAGAAGATATGATTCCCAAAAAGACAATGGTCCGACTTGCAACTTTGTGGGAAGACTTCAGAGAAGGCATTAAGTGAACAATAGGGTGCTGGCAGCAATAAAAGGCCCCCGTGATGGCACACAATGGACACGGTTTAATAAAAGGCAAGTGTTTCTCTGGTGACTTAGCGTCGTGATAAAGCGCCTTTTACGGCGCCGCTCTTGACGAGGGTGGACGATTACTGGTCTTATTAAAGCATCACTCAGGAGCGCCTGCAAGAGCGGCTCATTAACAACGCTAGCGCCCCCCCCAGGACCCCCCCCCCCCAAGACCACAATCATACCTACCTTCATCATAACAGTACGTGTTAAAGGTTGGCGTCTCCTCAGAGATCATACCACCGTGACTGTCACAAGTCAGCTCTTTAGTGAGTTTGTCAGGGGTGTCCAAAGCATGCCCCTGTGCCATTTGTGGCCCACTCTAGAATACGTGGTTACCCCCGCCCTCCAAAAAAAACAACCATCTATAGTTTACTTCCAGTCGTGTCGTCCCTTGAGAAGATTCCGGGCTATGTTTGGCTACGCCTCTCTCCATTAGTTAGCATTCGTTAGCGCTTTTTGTGACGGCACACGTGCCCAACACAACTTGGTCAACGTTAGCAACACTGTGTAATGTGCAACAAGTGCTAACATTACACTCATATTTTGACAGCGACATCATGCTAGGTTAGCGTAATCGCTGAAGAAAAACAAGAGGAGCCAACTTACAGCTCCCGCATCTATAGCTAGTTAGCACTTTAGTTAGCACTCTGGCGTTTTTGTGACGGCACACGTGCCCAACACAGCTTGGTAAACGTTAGCAACACTAGCAAAGCTATGTGATGCTAAAATGCTAACATTACACTCATATTTTGACAGCGACATCATGCTAGGTTAGCGTAATCACTGAAGAAAAACAAGAGGAGCCGACTTACAGCTCCCGCATCTATAGCTAGTTAGCACTTTAGTTAGCACTCTGGCGTTTTTGTGACGGCACACGTGCCCAACACAGCTTGGTAAACGTTAGCAACACTAGCAAAGCTATGTGATGCTAAAATGCTAACATTACACTCATATTTTGACAGCGACATCATGCTAGGTTAGCGTAATCACTGAAGAAAAACAAGAGGAGCCGACTTACAGCTCCCGCATCTATAGCTAGTTAGCACTTTAGTTAGCACTCTGGCGTTTTTGTGACGGCACACGTGCCCAACACAGCTTGGTAAACGTTAGCAACACTAGCAAAGCTATGTGATGCTAAAATGCTAACATTACACTCAGATTTCGACAGCAACATCATGCTAGGTTAGCGTAGTCACTGGAGAAAAACAAGAGTATCAACTTACAGCTTCCGGCCCGCATCTTTGACTCTTATGAACCCAATTGTTGCCCCTTGGGGACAAAGCTGGCACTACAGTCCTTAACCCTAGTGCTAGGAGATGGAGCTAACTAGCCACCGCTAACTACTCCAAGTTTACTACAAAAATAAAATGTAGCATTAAAATCTGCATTCATAATAAATAATTACAATTAATTAATTTTCAGATTAAATAATAAAATGAAATCGATGAAATTCAATATTACAATTACCTTAAAAATATTTTCAAAAAAATGAAATATGTATAATCACACACACTTTCTCTCTCCCTTGACAAGACAGTAACAGTAATGGCTGTAGTCGCCGCCACGCCCATCCTGTGGCTAAAGCCATCAATTTGCTGAAGCCACAGCCTCCCAACTTTAGACTGCTTCTCTATTATTTATTCATTCATCCACCGCCCCCCCCCCCCCGACAGTTTAACACAAGCCCCGCCCAGGAACCTCCCAAACCTTTACGGGCAAACAAACCACACGCTGAGGCTGCCGGCCGGGGGCCCGGCTGGGGGCCTCCGCCTGGGGGCCTCCGCCCTGGCACCGCTGACGAGCGGGTGCGGCCTCCTGCTGCGGTGAACGTTCAGGGTTATTTATGGACTCCAAGGAGTTCATTTCAGCCTCTTTATGGCTTCCCGGGATGCGTACGCACAGAACAGGAAAAGAGGAAGTTAAAGGATGGGAGGGGGGGTGGGTGGGTGGGTGACGGAAGGTTGCGGGAAAGAGGAAGACATTCCTTAGGGCGGCCGTTTGTGATGTCATGGCGAGGATGTCAAACGCACGCTTCACTCAGCCTGCCTTTGCATCGAAAAAAAGCCCGCCGCCTTTCACTTAACGTCTCCCTGACGACAGGAAGTGAGTCAAGGCGGTGACAGGAAGCGGTTCGGCGAGGAGGCATCACTTAATGACACGATGTGTAAGTCGCGTTCAAGGCTTTGTATTTTTAGAGCTCGATGTTACGCCAAGTAAACACAATGCAAGACCTCCATCAGAAATTCAGCCATTTTAAAAGACAATGTGTGTTGTGATTGGCTCCGTCAGAAAGTTAAAAGGTATAGATAGTCATGTGAAAATATGTTTATTTCTGCGCCGCATCACCCCGAATGATACGTCTAAAAACCTGAACCCATCATGGAGCAAAGTAATCCCACTAAAATATTTCAAAAGGTATCATTTGTTAAATGATACATTTTCAGTGCTGATCTTGTATGGGATTTCATTAACAGGCGTATGTAAGAACCTTCACCCCGAATTTCCACTTCCTGATGCGTTTCTTTGTGATGTGAAACTACCCTCTGCACTTCCTGTGCTTCTGGCATGCAACCAGCAAATTCCGCACACGCAATAATTCAAACACAAGGGGGGGGGGGAGAAGGTGGCGGCAAACTTCCTCCTTCCGGACAACAACACAACAGACACAGCAAACACGCCCTGAAGGCAACACCAAAGCTACAATGCCTCCCCTTCTCTGCATCGGCCGTGGCCGCCCGGCGGCCTCTCAGGCGACCACTCAGGCGGTCCAGGTGCTTTGCAGATGCGCTCGGGCGGCGCCAACGGAGAACAGGAAAGGATTGTATACGTGAACGATCAATGAAACAACAACAACAACGTTTTCATGACAACGAACAAACAAGTTGAGAGTCGATATTGTTGGGCGACAAGATGGCCTCATTTCAACTCATAGCTTTCTTTCCTTTGCTTTCATTATTAATAGATTTGGCACTAGCTCATAAACACATTATAATGGGACTGAATGGAGCTCGTATTTCCATCCTAACTCTGCTTCTGAACACACCTCATACGCCCCTGCTGCGTCAGAGAAAAAGAAGATGTAGCAGGAGGGACAAAACAACATTCAAGTTTTTTTTTGGAACACTGCAGTGTTCTTTGACATAAATAACCTGAACTACGTGGTTTTTTTTTTTAAATAATGTACAGATGAAGTATATATTTTGGTCACTAGCTTGTTTTTCCAACTGCTTGAACGAGTACAGCCTGCAACCGGGAGTCACATGTGACCCAGCTATAGCCAACCCTTTCACTTCCTCAGTCACAAAGATGCTGTTAGGTACCGAAATACGGTAGGGTTTGAGTTGATGTATTTTGGTACTCAGCAGTACAGACAAATTTGGTCGCTTACAGTATAAGTAAAGTACTTTTTTTTTTAAATGGTATGTTTTTTCCAGTTTTCTGACCTATAAAAGTAGTTGGAATTTTGTATTCCGGTGTTAAACCATCCCAAAGTTTCACATAACAAAGTTGGGGCATTTCGAACTTAGCCCTGAAAGAAGTTCGGGATGGCTCAAAACGCTCGTTTTCAGAAGGCGTGGTAAAACTGTCCCTTTGTGATGTCACAGAGGGGGGAATTCCTTATATGGAAGTGGAACTGGAACTCTTTGTGTACACTCAGCAGAGTGGGCGTGCCTGGAATATATTAACTAAAAAATCCTCAGAAATACAACTGAATAGGTGCAGATTCTGGAAGTGCGTAGGTGCTCTATAGGAGTCCACAACTCAATACAAAGGGCCCAAAAATTAGCATTATAGGTCCGCTTGAAATATTTTTTGAGCTATCAATGTATAGATTTTCACCAAAAATTAATTAAAATCCCCATCTAGGGCGAACACGTAGAACTTTTATGGCGGAACAAACGACAACAGCTAACATGACTATAAAAGTAGTTAAAATGTTGTATTCCGGTGTTAAACCATCCCAAAGTTTCACATAACAAAGTTTGGGGCATTTCGAACTTAGCCCTGAAAGAAGTTCGGGATGGCTCAAAACGCTCGTTTTCAGAAGGCGTGGTAAAACAGTCCCTTTGTGATGTCACAGAGGGGGGAATTCCTTATATGGAAGTGGAACTGGAACTCTTTCTGTGCACTCAGCAGAGTGGGCGTGCCTGGAGGCGGGCCGTGGGTGGAATATATTAAAACAGACCGTTTTGGCGGGAACCAAAAAATCTATAATAATAAATACAGCTGAATAGGTGCAGATTCTGGAAGTGCGTAGCTGCTCTATAGGAGTCCACAACTCCAAAAAAAGAGCATTATAGGTCCGCTTGAAATATTTTTTGAGCTATCAATGAATAGATTTTCACCAAAATTAATAAAAATTCCCATCTAGGGCGAACAGGTAGAACTTTTATGGCGGAACAAACGACAGCAGCTAACATGACTTTAAAAGGTTATGACCTATGAACATGGCCTCCTCTGTTGGGATTTATCGACGGTGAAAAGGCCGAGTGATCCATAAAGACGACCTTGGCTGACTCCTCCCCCTCCTCCTCCCCTTTCCCACACAGCCTTGACTCTTAGTGGCTGATGGAAAACGCCGGGCTGGGATGAGGACACTTGCTTCACGAAAGCGCATGGAGTCAAATCCAAAACGTTTACGTTACGTTTGCCTTCACTGAAGATGGAATTCTTAACATGAACGTTCCCGAAGACACAATGTGGCAGCGAGACACCACACCAACCCCATCCTTCCTGTTACGCCATCAGTTATTCCTTCAATTCAATAATGTTCCTCACCTCAGTTACCCAAAATTACCCAATTTCCCACAGAAAGTTTGAGGTGCCAGCATTTGGATATCATTCATTCATTCATTTTCTACCGCTTTTTCCTCACGAGGGTCGCGGGGGGTGCTGGAGCCTATCCCAGCTGTCTTCGGGCGAGAGGCGGGGTACACCCTGGACTGGTGGCCAGCCAATCACAGGGCACATATAGACAAACAACCATTCACACTCTCATTCATACCTATGGACAATTTGGAGTGGCTAATTAACCTAGCATGTTTTTGGAATGTGGGAGGAAACCGGAGTACCCGGAGAAAACCCACGCATGCACGGGGAGAACATGCAAACTCCACACAGAGATGGCCGAGGGTGGAATTGAACCCTGGTCTCCTAGCTGTGAGGTCTGCGCACTAACCACTAGACCGCCGTGCCGCCCATTTGGTTATCAAAAAGGTGAAAAACGAAATAATTGAATTCAAGAAAACAAAACAGGAAGATGGTGCCTGTGTGGCGTCTCGCTGCCACATCCTGTCTTCGGGAACGCTCATGTCAGCAATCACGACTTCTATGGAGGTAAATGGAGCCTGAATCAGGGGGGGCCACAGTGCGGACGGCGGGGGCCAATTGCGGCCCGTGGCTTTTTAATTGGCCTGCTGCAAATTCTCAAAATATAATTTACCAAGAAAATTAAAAAAAAATGTTTTTATTTTTTTTTAAAGCAAACATTGAAAAATCAGAAGTAATTTTACAAATTAAAGATGTCATTTTGGGAAAATTAGGTTGTGGAAAAAGCAATAATATTATCAGAATATGGTCAAAATATTATGGGAATAAAGTCATAATTACAAGAAGAAAATTTACCAAAAGAAACTTTAAATAGTTGAAAAAAAAACCACCAGTAATTTTAGAATATGTAAAATAAAATAAAATAAAATAAAATAAAATACAATTAAACTAAATTAAATTAAACTAAATTAAACTAAATTAAACTAAATTAAACTAAACTAAACTAAATTAAATTAAACTAAATTAAATTAAATTAAATTAAATTAAATTAAATTAAATTAAATTAAATTAAATTAAATTAAATTAAATTAAATTAAATTAAATTAAATTAAATTAAATTAAATTAAATTAAATTAAATTAAATTAAATTAAATAAAATAAAATAAGAATTTTAAGAATAAAGTCAAGCCGTATTCTAACAAGAAAACAAAAAAAATTCACAATTTTATAAGAATAAAATCATAAGGACAACTTTTAGTAGCATAAAGTGGCGATGAAGGAAAATATATATTGTATTACATAAATACAATAATAAAAACAAAGTATTATGGGATATCACCAGGAAAAATTTAGCCATACATTTTCTCTGCTAACCAGGGCGGACGCTAAGCGAGGTTCCACCGTGAAGAAGCTTGAGGTGTTTGTTTGTTTAGGATAACGCTGAAGAAATTTGGGTGGTCACGTGACATCGTCCAAAAGGTCATTGGCGACCCACCGCGAATTGCCCCTCGCTCGTAAAAAAAAAAAAACGTTAGTAGCGCAGGAAAACGGCGTCTCCAACGGCGACACTTGGTCGTTATACGACACAACTGACTTTTGGGGACATGAAAGCACATATTGCGCCCCGCCCCCCTCCCTCCCTGCGTGCTCCCACAGCTGGAGTGTTGAAGAACCGGTTCTACTGTGGGACTTGGTAAGCGACCCGGGTCAAGTAGACCATCGAGTTCTCAGCTGGGTGATGCCAAGTACCACAAACATGCGAGAAGAAATTCCATAATGCCAGTTCTGGAATGCAGCGAGACGTATCAATTTTCCGGGGTCACTTCAGGCTAACCGCCCCCCGCCCCCCCCCCCCCCCCCTCGCAGTGACGTCTAAACATCCTTGTCCGTCATGCATCAGCGGCGTTATGGCAGGTCATTACCAGCCCACACCTTCGCTTTCGCTTTGGCATCAAAACATTCCGTTCGGCCTCAGGCGGCCGTCAGGGACGGGGCGACGGGGTGGGGGGCAGGGGGGGAGGGGCGTTCTCACCCGCTCCCCACCACAAGTGATTACGCAACACCACCTTCATCTCGTTGCCTGCCGCAAATGAATGTCACCTCAAACTGCCGACACCCCACCCCCTACCCCCCCCCAAACACCAGCACGTTGGTACTCGAAAGTGAGCTTGGGGGGGGGGAGGGTGCGATTGGGGGGTGGGGGGGTAATGCGAGTTCATTAAGATGGACAGATAGCAGGCCGGGTTTGCATCAGGAGGGGGAAAAACAATTTCCATTGGAGTCTTTTCCGTCTGGGAACCAGAACGGAGCGAGGATGCCGACCCACCAGGTGGGGGTGCAGGCTTGTGGGAGTGGGGGCGGTGGGGGTAGTGGGGGTGGGCGTACCAGCTAATGAGAAAACATAACATTAGCATCTTTGTCACTCAAAAGTGACTCAAAAGCATGTTTTTATTTGTGAAAGATAACATTATAATTTTTTTTTAATTCATACATAGACGGAGTATTGGTATGAAAACGCATTGACATCGCCCCCTAGTGGACTGGCATGCATACTGCAGCATTTCCAGTGAAATATTAACTTGGGAGGGGCGACAAATGCAATATTTATCTGGACTGTAGCTTATAAAAAGCATCTCCATCCCCTTTTGATGTATGGCTCCCATGAGGGGGGGGGGGGGGGGGCGAAGGGGGGGAGTGTTATTACTGCGCCGGCACGGTCCAGATGAAGCGCTCGGCTACCGGCGAAAAGCCGCACTTTATGGGACGATGTTTATTGCTGAAGCGTCAACACGGGAGACTCGCCGCTTTAACACCGTACCCTACATCTCTTATTTAGCGGACGCCAGGCGTGCCCTGCGAGACGCCGCAGTGAACATTTTGTTCAAACCCCCGACTTGGTCTCTGAGGAAACGGAGAAGGACGGCGTCCAAAAAACACAATCCTGATTCCATTTCTTGGGGCTTGGTAAAAAAAAACCTTTTTGCTACCTTTTCCAGGAAGTGACTTCCTTCACACTCTGATCCCTTAAACTAGACCGAGCTTTAGGGGCTAGGGCGCCACCTGTTGCTTTGGCATGCAAATGGATTTTTTAAGGAAATTTCATTCCGAAAAAACATTTTCTCCAGGAAATGGCTTTCTACCTGCTTCTCATTGGCTAAAACCACCTTACTGTCAGACGCCATAGCGCCTCCTGGTGCTTTGGCATGCACACGACAGGCTGTAAATGTCATTGTTGTTGGTTGTTGACATTTTAATAAAACATTTGAGAATCAGCTTTTCAAAACAATCAACAGGAAGCGCTAAAATTGACTTCCTGTGAACACATTTTTTTAACCAAATACTCAAATTGAGTTTTTTTTCTCCAGGAAACGACTTTCTTCAAGCTTCTAATTTGCTAAAACGGCCTGTTTGTTAGCGGCGACAGCGCCTCCTGGTGCTTTGGCATGCACACGACAGGCTGCAAATGTCATTGTTGTTGGTTGTTGACATTTTAATAAAACATTTGAGCATCGCCTTTTCAAAATAATCAACAGGAAGCACTAAAATTGACTTCCGGTGAACACATTTATTAACCAAATACTCAAAATCAGTTTTTTTTCTCCAGGAAACGACTTTCTTCAAGCTTCTAATTTGCTAAAACGGCCTGTCTGTTAGCGGCGACAGCGCCTCCTGGTGCTTTGGCATGCACACGACAGGCTGTAAATGTCATTGTTGTTGGTTGTTGACATTTTAATAAATCATTTGAGAATCAGCTTTTCAAAACAATCAACAGGAAGTGCTAAAACTGACTTCCTGTGAACACATTTTTAAAACCAAATACTCAAAATGAGTTTTTTTTCTCCAGGAAGCTTCTAATTTGCTAAAACGGCCTGTCTGTTAGCGACGACAGCGCCTCCTGGTGCTTTGGCATGCACACGACAGGCTGCAAATGTCATTGTTGTTGGTTGTTGACATTTTACTAAAACATTTGAGCATCGCCTTTTCAAAACAATCAACAGGAAGTGCTAAAACTGTCTTCCTGTAAGCACATTTTTTCAACCAAATACTCAAATTGAGTACTTTCCAAGAAACAACGTTCTTCAAGCTTCTAATTTGCTAATACGGCCTGTCTGTTAGCAACAACAGCGCCTCCTGGTGGTTTGGCATGCACTTCCCATTCCCATTCCCATTTCCATGTGGACAGATACAGATTTTAACATTTTAAACATTTTAAAAACACCATATTTTAATTTACGGTAGATCTTTTGCAAAGAAGAAGCGCTAAATCAGACATTCTGGTAAATAAATAAGACATAAAACATAACAACTAAGGACTTTTCTAATGACGTGGGAATTACAGCACCACGTTTCACGTACAGGAAGTGCCAAAAAATATGAATGAGGCTCAATATGATGTGATTATTATAAAGGTTTTTAAAGAGAGGAAACGGAAAATGTGACGTTTATGTCTCTGTTGAGATTTTTGATGAGTTACAACCGGAAGGAGGGACGATGATTGCCATCGGAGACACCTGTGTGTGTGTGTGTGCGTGTGTGCGTGGGGACGCCTTTTCATTCACGGCCCCAACTTTTAGTGCTCTGAATTAGAGCTAAATGCACAGAAATACAACAGGCAGCAAGCAGGCGTCAACACACGCACGTACGCGCGCACACTGCAGCAAAAAAACACACACACATACACACAACTTGCACCGTGGCGTGGACGTGCGCACTAAAATGAAGGCATGTCACTTTGAAATGCCGGAAAAGTCACACGACAAACGCGGAAAGAAAGCACGATGTGGGGGGCGTGGGGGGGGGGGGGGGGGGGGAGGACAAGATCCGCAAAGCAAAAAACACACAACGCGCCACACATACACACACACACACACACATAGCGAACAGCAAACGATGCGCGACGTTTGGCGGCAGGAATTGGATTGGAAAAAGAAGACAAAAGATAAGAATGCTTTGACATACCTGCTGCAGCGAGGACACTTCTCCAACTGCCGGAGTTTGTGTGTCGCCCAGTGTGCGTGTGTGTGTCACTCTCTCTCTCTTTCACCGTCTGTGTGAATGTATGTGTGTGTGTTGTGATGTGGAAGATAATGCTGATGTTTCCGCTTCCTCGTCTCTTCCGCCCCCTGCTGGCCGCCGCCGTCATGACACCCCCGGCAGCTGTGCGGTTCCTCTCGAGGCTGGAACACAACACTGCATTGTGGTGCTTAAAAGGCTGACAATTAACGTACATTTCGTGTTTTTTTTTTACCCGAGCCTAAATATGATAATACACAGACGTGTATTTGGCACATTTCAGGCCATTTTGTTTCGTTTTTTTTGTATATGTTCCCCAAGCTAAAATGACTCATTAAGTAACAGGAGTTGTTAGCAAACAATGAGCAAATACGCGATGAAACAGTCACGTGGCATTTCTGCTGCTACCACGTGGACAGAAAAATATTGACAAAATGAACAATAACATTACAAAAATTAGGGCTAAAATTTGGCCCCCTACCCCCCAAAAGTGTGACTTGGACAATATTCCACATTTTTTTAGATGGATCATACCAAAGTGTGAATTTTAAATATATTTAAAACATTTTTTTATTTACAAATTACAAGGTACATTATTTAAAATAAAAAAAAACAAAAAAAAAAAACTTAAACTGTATTATGGAAAGCAGGAAGTGAGCAAATGTAACAGTTACTGATTGTAAAAGTACCAGATGGAGGGGTAGGATTTAATAAGCGTTGCTTCTTCCTACTCCTTTCGGACATGTGGAACTGGGAACTGATTATGGGATGCACTCAATTGGAATCTGATGCATGTTCAAATGAAATTAAACCATTACCAATTAACATAGCATGTTTTTAGAATGTGGGAGGAAACCGGGGTACAAATAAAAATAAATAAAAATTAAATTTAAAAATTAAAAAACAACTTATACTATATTAGGAAAGCAGGAAGTGAACAAATGTAAGAGTTACTGATTGTAAAAGTACCAGATGGAGGGGTGGGATTTAATAAGCTTTGCTTCTTCCTACTCCTTTCGGACATGTGGAACTGGGAACTGATTATGTTCAAATGAAATTAAACCATTACCAATTAACATAGCATGTTTTTAGAATGTGGGAGGAAACCGGGGTACAAATAAAAATAAATAAAAATTAAATTTAAAAATTAAAAAAACAACTTATACTATATTAGGAAAGCAGGAAGTGAACAAATGTAACAGTTACTGATTGTAAAAGTACCAGATGGAGGGGTAGGATTTAATAAGCTTTGCTTCTTCCTACTCCTTTTGGACATGTGGAACTGGGAACTGATTATGGGATGCATTCAATTGGAATTGTTATCTTCAAATGAAATTAAACCATTACCATTACAAAAAGTATGGCCGCACGGTGGTTGAGTGGTTATCATGTTGGCCACACAGTCGATAGATCGAGAAGACCTGGGTTGGAATCCCCACTTGAGCAGCCCAAGTCAGCTGAGATAGGGTCCGGCATACCCCCGCCACCCTAGTGGGGATAAGCAGTATAGAAAATGGATGGATGGAATGTTGACGTATAGTTGAGATAAGGAGTAATACAACATTTCTGAATGACTGAAATGAAAACATTTCAAGGAATGGAGAAAAAATGTGACTATAGGGGTGTTATTTCATGTTTAGAGGGCTCTAACACTGCATTGACAAGGTCATACACTCCTTTCCTTTGTCTTATTTTCTATTATTACATCTACTATATTGGGTAATAGGAGCATAAAGGTCTGCCGCTTATCCTCATTAAGGGTATGCTGGAGCCTATCCCAGCTGACTTTGGGGGAGAGACGGGGTACACCCCGGACTGGTGGCCAGCCCATATGGACAACCAACCATTCACATTCATACCTACGGACAATTAGAGCCTCCAATGAAGCTAATATGCATATTTTGTGGGGATGTGGGAGGAAGTCGAAGTACCATGTAACCACTACTCCACTGTGCGGCATCCGTAGGAATCTAATAATGTTAAAAAATAAATAAAAAACAGCAGTTTTATGGCTTATGTCTTATTTTCTCTTATTATGTCAACAATATTGGGTAATAGGAGTATAAATGCTACTCTAGGGGTGTTATTTTATGTCTAGAGGGCTCTAATGTTATATCATATCTTATTTTCTCTTATTATATCTACTATACTGGATGAAAGGATTGTAAAGATGACCATAGGGGTGTTATTTCATGTCTGGAGTGCTCTAATGTTATTCATTCATTCATTTTCTACCGCTTATTATCACGAGGGTCGCGGGGGGGAGTGCTGGAGCCTATCCCAGCTGAGAGGCGGGGTCCACCCTGGACTGGTGGCCAGCCAATCACAGGGGCACATATAGACAAACAACCATTCACACTCACAATGGTACTAGTATAAGAGTTGGAGAAACAACAACACTAGTCATCTAAAGTTGTACATGATTCACTTATTTTTACACTTGAAAGGGCAAAATGTGAAAACGATATCTTCAAAAGTAAGATGAAGAGCAGTGTAGTTTTCCTGATTTAACATTTCCTGTAAAAACAGGAGTGTGACACAGCAGATGCCGTGGATGATCCCCCCCCCCCCCCCAGCGGGGGAGGTTGCATGCGATCGGGCTGTTGGAAGCTAATAAAGTGCTTCTCTCCGGCCGTAAATGGCTGCTATGTTTCTGACTGGAGGCGAGCTCACAGTAATCCTTCTATGCGGCCCCGCATTTGAATTTAAAAGCGGCACAGTGTGGTGTGAAAAGGCGGAGTCAGTGTGCAGAACGCAGCTGCAAAGGAACAGGACGCAGGCTTTATTAGCTCTGCCGCTCGCTCCGATCCTCACACGTCCCCTGGCCAAGATCTCAGAGCGAGAGAGAGAGGGGAACGGAGAGAGACCACGTTGACGGGTTCTGCATTAAGTGCGCTACTCTCACAGATGAAATGCTACCTATACGGTCTTGGCGCCGCATGCGACCCGAGAAGACAAAGTGCTCCAATAAAATCCTCCATGGATGCACTAGAGCTCCCTCCCCAGCACCAATCTCATCGGGGAGATTCATGGGGCCGCTCGGGGGACGTCGACATTGCCAAAGAAACCAACCCAGGAATCTCCGCCGCGACTCTGTGCAGAGTTCTACCATCTGCATGATCTTTTCTGTGTGTTATAAAGATACAAAAACAGCTAAAAACAGGTTTTGTTTTGGAATGTTGAAGTTCCATTAACGTGTAAAATGACCATAATAGGGCAAAATACTATATTACATTATTACTATCATGAATGTATGTAGCATTGGTACAGGATGGATATAGAACCATAAAACCTTGTTGGACCTTGTTTTTGTTGTGTTTTAATAGCTGCCTAATAATTAGCTGCCTCTTTTTACCTTTTTAATACCTTTAGTCCAGGGGTGGGCAAACTACGGCCCGGGGGCCACATCCGGCCCGCCAAGTGTTTGAATACGGCCCGAGTTAATTTGAACTCAACATACAACCTGGCATCATGGCCTGAGCCAACCTTTTGATGGTTGTATCAATTTCGTTGTTTGACATGGTCTGTTGTTTACAAAGTGCTCCTGAAAAAAGAGACACAAGCATAATAATAATAAAAATTAAAATAATAATTATTATATTATTATTATAACTATTATGATTATTATATTTATTATATTAATGCTAATTATTATATTAATTATATATAATAATATTGTTATATTTGCATATTTTACATAATAATAATATAATTATTATTATTTTAATTTTATTTTAATTATTATAATATTTTATTATTTTTAAAATATTTAAATATAAATATAAAATAATAAATAATAATAGCAGATTGCATGACAATTTTACAGATACAATAATACCAGGTGGACTGTTACGTGTAAAATATATAGTCTGCCCCCCCTCGGAAATTTTGTTATATCAATGCGGCCCGCGAGTCAAAAAGTTTGCCCACCCCTGCTTTAGTCACACAGAAATAGACATGCATGTCTCACATAAGGATTGTGGATGATTGGCAAACCCCCCCCCCAAAAAAGTGTATTTTCCTTTCACACTCTTTTCATTATTCCTTGATTTCTTCTGTCTTTACCAGGATGAAATTTGGATGAAGATACCAGGATGAAGATGGCCAGGCATACCCATCGTTACGAGAGTTTCTCACCCGTATTCGTTCAGCGCACTTGCAAATGTCTTTGGATTATTTATCACACGTACTCAATTACAAATTACACAGCAACGCGCAGGATACTTTACTAGGTCGTTCGATTCCGTGAGGCTAGTTCAGGGGTGGGCAAACTTTTTGACGGGGGGGGGGGCAGACTATATATTTTACACATAACAGTCCACATGGTATTATTGTATCTGTAAAATTGTCATGCAATCTGCTATTATTATTTATTATTTTATATTTATATTTAAATATTTAAAAAATAATTAAATATTATAATAATTAAAATAAAATTAAAATAATAATTATTATATTATTATGTAAAATATGCAAATATAACAATATTATTATATATAATTAATATAATAATTAGCATTAATATAATAAATATAATAATCATAATAGTTATAATAATAATATAATAATTATATTTTAATTTTTATTATTATTATGTGCTTGTGTCCCTTTTTCAGGAGCACTTTGTAAACAACAGACCATGTCAAACAACGAAATTGATAAAACCATCAAAAGGTTTGCTCAGGCCATGATGCCAGGTTGTATGTTGAGTTTAAATTAACTCGGGCCGTATTCAAACACTTGGCGGGCCGGATGTGGCCCCCGGGCCGTAGTTTGCCCACCCCTGGGCTAGTTTGTTAATCGCAATGTTTAGCGGTGTACGCAAACTGGGAAGCAGAGAAAGAAATGTTACCGGTTCCCTCCTGACCAAACGGAGCTAACCGGGACTAGCGATTGGCAACGGATGGATAATCCAGAAAATTGCATCATTCCAAAGAGTCGCTTGCCGCTCTAATGAGAAACATATTTATCGTTGGTAAACATGTTGGGGGGGGAAGAAAAAGTTGTCTTTATTCTCAGAACACGAGAAACATCCACGTACATTCCTCACTGGCCGAGCCGCCTTTTCCACAGCAAATAACCCCGACCTCAAAGCATCCCAAGTATGCTGCGAAGTCGCGAGGGTTTACTCTGGTGCGGAATCCACGGCGAGCGCTGCGGCGGCGGTTTTCCTTCCACGGCTTTACAGTCGTGAGTGTTTTCACAGGAATCAAAGATGGCCGCGGAGACCAAAATAGTGTGAATGACACGTTCTATTTGCTGACATGCGATGGTGTGAAACATCGGAGTTTCTTTCTCTGTGGAGCGGAATCATCAAACCTGCGTGAGGCGGCGCCAGAGCGCCTCCGTCAGGTCGTGTGTGACGAGCGGGTGCGGTCAGTCGGAGTCGGAGGAGTCGCCGCCATGTTTGCCGGACTTGTGCTTGTGCTTCTTCTTCTTTTTACTTTTCTTCTTGTCCTTTTTCTTCTTGTCCTTCTTCTTCCTCTTCTTGCCGCGGCGCTCAGAGGATGAGGAGCTGTCGGAGTCAGATGATGATGAGGAGGTGGGGTCCTGAAGAAGTTGCTGCAGCTGCTGGATCCTTAGGGTGGGGGGGTGAAAGGGGGCAGAGTTAGAGGTTGCGATGAGGCCTAATAGCGACACATCCTTCCTTTGTCCTAGCTGCTACTTGTGACCGCGAGGCGCTGCAGCCGGCCGTGCACGAACGCAGCTTCAGCCTAACGTTCTTTTGGTATCATCAAAGCTGCAGCGTGCTGATTTACGAGGGTTTCTAACCGCTAAGTGGAAGACGAAATACATAGCGAGGCTTGGAATGTGTTTTATTGGCTGCGATCTCGCACACGCATCGTGTTTTTTGGCCCATTGGGGGGAAATAAAATGTGGTTAGAAAGCAGGAGTCAACACAAGCCAACGGCGGCTGAACTTGCACATCAAGTGGACGTCGCTTTCTCACAAGCAAAGCTTCCAAAAAGTCATAATATGACTAAAAGAACATCTAACAATGCAAGTTAGCAAGTTGAAAAAATGAAAAAAAAAAAAAAAACCGACATACTAACCCCTTACGTTTTTTGTCAAAAATCAACGCCGTCAAACTCTGGCGTTTTACGCCATTTTTGGGTGCTTCTGGGTCCCCTGTTGAGCGTGTGTGAGGTTTCCACTTTTATTTTTGACAGAAAAGTGCTTTAAAAACAAGTTGAAAAAAATGAAAAAAACGACATACTAACCCCTCACGTTTTTTGTCAAAAATCACCAAATTGAAAATCTGGCATTTTATGCCATTTTTGGATGCTTCTGGGCCCCCTGTTGAGCGTGTGTGAGGTTTCCACTTTTATTTTTGACAGAAAAGTGCTTTAAAAGCAAGTTGAAAAAAATGAAAAAAAACGACATACGTTTTTTTCCAAAAATCACCAAATTGAAAATCTGGCATTTTATGCCATTTTTGAAGTTCATTCATTTTCTACCGCTTATCCTCACCAGGGTCGTGGGGGGTGCTGGAGCCTATCCCAGCTGTCTTCGGGCGAGAGGTGGTGGCCAGCCAATCCCAGGGCACATATAGACAAACAACCATTCACACTCACATTCATACCTATGGACAATTTGGAGTGGCTAATTAACCTAGCATGTTTTTGGAAACCCGGAGAAAACCCACACATGCACGGGGAGAACATGCAAACTCCACACAGAGATACCCGAGGGTGGAATTGAACTCGGGTCCCCTAGCTGTGAGGCTTTTTTTGTTTTTTTTAGCATAAGGCCTCTATGTATCCGTATCCTTTCACTTGTGACGATGTGGCCCTCACTGGGAAGGTTCCCTCAACTGGAAAAGGTTTGGCCAACCCTGATCTTAAGGTTCCAGCATTGCCTTTGGATTACACGGTGTGGCACATAGCACATCCCTTTTCCTGAAGCACATTGCTTTATGAATTAAATATTATGTTAATTACCACTTCAAAAGGAGACGGAACGGACTCTCTTTCTGCTCCTTTTCAGAGAAAACGTCGCATTGAACAAACAAAAGGCTTCAAAACCACGACTGGCCTTTCCATGACCTTCTCGTAACGTACGATGAATCCACCTCAAGTGCAACCACACATGCATTTCATAATCGGAGTGATACTATTCATTCATTCATTTTCTACCGCTTTTCCTCACGAGGGTCGCGGGGGGTGCTGGAGCCTATCCCAGTTGTCTTGGGGCGAGAGGCGGGGTACACCCTGGACTGGTCGCCAGCCAATCACAGGGCACATATAGACAAACAACCATTCACACTCACATTCATACCTATGGACAATTTGGAGTGGCTAATTAACCTAGCATGTTTTTGGAATGGGGGAGGAAACCGGAGTACCCGGAGAAAACCCACGCATGCACGGGGAGAACATCTCCACACAGAGATGCCCGAGGGTGGGATTGAACCCTGGTCTCCTAGCTGTGAGGTCTGTGCGCTAACCCCTAGACCACCGTGCCGCCGGAGTGATACTAATATAATGATAATAATAATAAGTCATATTTACCTGCTCTCTTTTTCGTTCCTTTCGTTTTCACGAATGAGGTCATACATGGGGTCTTCGTGAGCCTAGGAGGAGGCAGACAGGTCAGGAGAGGACAGGAGAGGACAGGAGAGGACGTCCATAAGGATGAGGAATAAAAAGAGCAAAGAAATCCATGAAGAGAGAAAGCTGCCTGGAACACAACACTTTTTTTTTGTCATCTCGTCAGCATGTTTCCGGGCAGGAAAAAAAAAAAGATAGAGTTGCTTTTATGGTAATCAGAGAGCTGAGTACTCCTGCAGATCTCCATTCTTCCGTTTGATGGAAAATGTCCTCTAAGGACCTCCATCCATCCATCCGTCCTCCTGCTTTACTCACCACACGGAACTGCTCCAGCTTCTGGTTGCCTTTGATGAAAAAGGGACACTCTCGGTCTCCTGTGCGATGCCCGTAACGCTTGCACCTCCAGCCTGCATAAAAGGGAGCGACCGTGGATCAATCAGTCCTTTATTGATTGGTGCAATTAATTGATTGGTGCCCAAACCTTTTCACATCACTGTATGTTACAATAATACAAATATTATGGGAGTAAAGTCATCCTTATGCTAACATTTACAAGAATCTGACATAATTATAAAGAATAAAATTGTATTGTATTGAAGGGGAAAAAAGTCACGATTATATGAGAATAAATTTGTAATATTGTGAAGACAAATAATGCAATTTTTGTAGCACAGAGTTGAAATGTTAAATATTTTTTAAAAGTCATAACATTATGAGTAACAAACTGAACAAAACAGGTTGGGAAAAAGTATAAATATTATAGGAATAGACTCAATATTACTAAAAAAATTACATTAATTCAGAAGAAGGTTGAACACTTATAGGAAAAATGTGGAAAACAAATGATATGCTTCTTCACAAACATGACAGATGCAGTTTTTTCTTGAAATATACAGTAAACCTCGGATATATCGGATTCAATTGTTCCCACTGGTTTTGTCCGATATAAGCGAAATCCGTTATATGCGTATACCGGAAAATGTCCGTTTTACGCATATATCTGATTTATATCCGGTATATGCGTACATCGGATTTTATCCGTTATAAAAAGGCACTTCCTTGACTATGTTTCCAATGTACCTGGACGCGCAGGCAAAGCTGCAAATGACGTCGTATAGCGGCCTGTCACCATTCGGCCAATCGGAGCGCCACGATGCGGCCATCCGATATATGCGAGGGAAATTTCATGGAAATGCATTGGAACGGGACTGGAGATTTTGTCCGAAATAGGCGAAATCCGTTATAAAAAATCCGATATATGCAATGAATTTTTATTGGAAATGCATTACAGAAAAATTGGTTCTTTTTTATCTGTCCGTTGTGAGCCAATTTCCGATATATCCGAGTCCGATATATGCGAGGTTTACTGTATATAACTTCTTAGCATATATTCTAAAATATCATACTCCCCCGGTGCCATGAATAGATTACAGGCCCATGAGCAACACTAAGGGAAGTTTTGGATATTCACCCCCATCCCTTTAAAACTATAAGAAAAATAAGAATGAATGGATGGAGGATACAAATGAACTTCTAGAGCATTTGACGACAAGGAGACGTGGCTTCTTGGCTCCATGTTCCCCAAAAAGCTTCCCCCTCCTTACAAATGGCCTCCAATATAAGGCCCTTTTGCTTTGACACAACAAAAGTGCTAAAAGTTTGAAGCTCTGCGCAGAGGAGGAGAATATTATGAGTCATCGCCAACATTTGTTGCGCTTTGACAACAGTTTGCAGAACAATGAGACGCCAGCTGTACGTTTGTTTTCCCGGACAGTCTGAGACGCTACCACTTCTCGGCAGTCTGTTATCTCCTGACTTTAAAAAAAAAAACGCTACACATCTAAAGAAATGTCATTCTACGCCATTTACTGACAAAAAACCCACCACATACAGTATTAGGAATGGAGGTGCCATTGTCTAAGTGACGCATAGTAAAGAACGTCCATTGAGTTCAAGTGAGGAGGCTTTTGCATGCAAACAAACAAACAAACATGGTCTCGGGGGAGGAAGCAGATGGAGTCATACTCGCATTCAACACAATAAATGCCAATTTATGGGCAGCCACAACGCCCCCCACCCCCCACCCCCGCGGTTTGCGTGTATGCGGCATGAAAATGAATGAAGACTGAATAGAACGCCTTCATTGACACACGTTATTAGTCATCACGGTGAACGTCAACTTCTCTACACGAGTCGGCGAAGGCCAAATACTATGGACTTGGGAATTTATGTGGATTCATTTATTCCGTACTTAATATATTATACATTTATTTTTTAAGTACGGTAAAAAAAGTAAAAAAAAAAAAAAAAAAATTAAAATAGAATAACATTTAAAAAAATAAATGTAGTAACAGCAAAATTCAACAGCTATAAAAAAATAAAAATAAAATAGTAAAATTAATTAATAAAAAAGTAATTATCACATAAATGGTCGGCCGTATCTCAATAATAAATTCAAAATATATATTCAAATAATAAAATAAAACAATAAATGTTTTCTGGTGTGCATTAATTCCAGGCTTTTGCTGGCCACATAAAACAATATCACGGGTGAATGTGGACACTAGCCATCGAGCTTGACACCTGTGGTTAGCGCTTTCCTTTGACGTGCTCTGCTTTGAGGCTGATAAGGACTAAATAAAATCATTAAAAAATAAAATATTACAATACAATACAATTCAAAAATACAATTTAACTCTATTTAACCCCCCCCAAAAAATTAATAAATGTAAAAAATATATTAAAATAATAATATACAGTGGTATTTTGGTTAACATCCGCCCTGGTTAAGGGATAAGTGTAAATTTCTTTGAAAATGTTCAAAATATCAAAACATCCTGTTTATGTTTATGCCGCCATACTAGATCACACGCACAAGATAAACTCTTGCGATACTGGCATGTGATTGTAGGCCGCAGATGCCAACACAAAATACATGGACCACAGTACTGTCTTTACTGTACTATACTGTACTATACTACAAACTTCTTTGGAATACAACATTCGAACTGCATTTATAGGTCAGAAAAGTGGAAAAAGCATAATAGGTCCCTTTAACATTTTTGGGTGTCTGTAATGGATTAATTTGATTTATATTATTTTCTTGCTTTGGTTTAGATACGTTTTGGTTTAAGTTGGACCTTCGGCAACATGTGAATGATAACCAAGGCACCGCTGTAGCAAAACGACCTCCAGTGATTGCTATGGTGTCATGTGATGTGAGGATGTGCCACCAGCCTTACATTGCATCACCTTCACTTCCTTCCCCAGAGGCATCCACAGGCCCCGAGTTGGCGCGTTGGCCAGGAAGCTGCGGGCCTCTTCATTTCCGGGTTCGGCGGGTATGCAGTCCTCTGGCTTCTCCTCGTGCTCCTGCAACGGCACATGTAGCTGTCAATCACACATCCTAGGGGCGGGTCGGTGAAAGCAGCTTCGTTTATTTAATTTAAATTTTTTTTTTAAATTTTGCCATGAAAATGTGGTAAAGTAAAAGAAAGGGGCTTTACCTTAATGTATCCTGGTGGAGGTTTTTCATAGCTAAATAAAGAGGACGTGTGTGTTATATATTATATTTATACTGCTCCAACGTTAGGTTATTTACATATTACTCTTGCTATTGAAACAAACACTTACAATGTCTCGACATGTTTGAGATTTTGCACTTGTTGGTTGAGTTTCTTCATCTGGCTCCTGATCTTTTCGTCATCTTCTTTGCTCGATTTGCTTCTTTTGTGCTCCCGCTTGCTGTCATTTCTGTCGCTCGTCCGCTCTCTCTTCCTTCCCGACATGTTGTCAAAGACTAAACGATGACAATATAAACTCGATAGACGCTAATTCGGTGTCACATTGAGGCGAGTATCGACTGTGGCTAATGTGATGCTAACTAGCAAACATTGCGTTGGTGTTGATACACTCGACTTCCGGCGAGGATCTGCTGTTTGGTGGGAGCCTAGCGCCCCCTGCAGGATTGGGGCGGAAACGAAACAACGATCGCCACTGCCATGCCGCTAACCCATTTCAAAGAGCATACTTTTTCTCAATGATGTCAACACAAAAGACGTCCACAATAAACTTTGTAAACAACACAACATCTACATATAACAGTTTTAAACTATAACTAAATAAATGAGCTATGAATATTACAATTGTTTAATATATCTGGTTTAGCATCAGGGTAAACATGAGACCACGTGACACAACCAGGAAGTGTTGAGGAAGGTCTAGTCTGGTTTCACCCACAGAACTACATTACGTAGAAAACTCACGAGCCGTACGTTTTTGTCGCTGCGAGTCCGCCATCTTGTGTAGCACTACCTTGTTCGTTTGCGACTTTCCACGTTTTTACTTATGGTTTCTGACACTCTGGACGCGACAAGGCTCTAATGTGCGGCTGTAAACTACCTATATATGCCTATACACTGCGCACGCTGAGCTGCCAAGTTGTGCTACACAAGATGGCGGCGTGTGCACTGAATCACTGCGTGGCGGCGACACGTATACTTATGAATTCATTTTAAGACAGTGAGTGACAGCAACCGACAGTTTCACTATCACAAGAGGTTTTATTTCAGAGTCATAAAGTAGAAATCTGAGGTATTGATACATCACTGTGCAATCAAGGAAGAAAAGACAGTAGAAAAAGCAGCACATATATTTGGATCGTTTACCAAAAATACATTTTTAAAAGAAAGGTAGACAAATGACAAACATCTCCATTGGACATCATTGACATGTTCATGCAATAATACTGGCAAAACCCACAAAAAGAAGCTAACTTTAAGGACAAAATGCTTGTTATAACAAGGAATGCCCTTAGCATTCCATTACTTTTCATATACATTATATCTTTCAATAACATAGTCATTTGGGAAATGTGTATCATTTACAATGACAATACAAAAAAGTGACACTTATTTCCACATTGTATGTCAAATATATCAAAATATACACAACACAATTATATGTTATGTCTTCACAAACATAAGTAGATAGTACCTGCATGATGAAACAAAAATATCAAGCAATGCTAACTTTAAAAAAAAAGTCAAGAAAGAAATAAAAATGTTCTATTTACATAATTAGCATGTTGGGATAAATCCTCAACAATTCCTCCACTATTCCACATGCACATTCCCTGTAAGGGCGTACAAGCTGAGTGGGAGAGGAGGCCGCCAGAAGACAAACCTGAGGTTGCTGTGTTGATGGTGGGCACAATGAAGCCCGTCCGGCGCTGGCTCAACAACCCAAAAGTAGGTTCCCGCGTGTAAACTCTTACTAGCGTATGCAAAGGATGCGACTCAAAGCGAGGAGAGAAAATCCTTCAAACTCCCCTTCTTGCCGCTGGGCTTGTCCTCCCGCATGAGGATCTTACCGAGACGCTGGACCACCCAGTTCTTGGCTTTGGAAGGGGTCTTGGAGGAGGAGGAGGAGGCTGATCCAGGCGTGCTGGAGGACATGGACGACCTAGCCGAAAGAAAGAAGAGGTCAGAGAAGAAGAGGACCTCGTCTGCTTGGGTGTGTGTGAAGGATGGAATTTAACTGACCTGGGCGTGCGGCTGGGGGTCTTGTCTTTGCTAGGGGTCTTGGGCGTGGTGGCGGCGGTGGCGGCCGCTCTGTTGGCCGACTGGGGGGTCTTGTGTTTGCCGGCGCTCCCCGGCGTGCCGTGGGTCTTGGCCCAAGTGGACAAGAACTCTCGGTTCATTCCTCTGTGTATGGACGTCTTATTGCAAGCGTGGCAGGTGGCCATCTAGATAGAAGTAGACCACAGATTGGGGACACGTTGTCATGTTTACCAACCATTTGTTTTGCTTTTCTTTTTTTACTGAAGCACCCCCC
This sequence comes from Doryrhamphus excisus, assembly GCF_030265055.1. Taxonomy (NCBI): domain Eukaryota; kingdom Metazoa; phylum Chordata; class Actinopteri; order Syngnathiformes; family Syngnathidae; genus Doryrhamphus; species Doryrhamphus excisus. The sequence goes on along the minus strand of NC_080479.1, from coordinate 341,074 downwards.
TTCTCCCTTTAATTGCCATTGTTCAATCGCGATGAAGGAAGCTAGCGGCTAAATACAAAGAAGCACAATCCAGGTTTAAAGCCTAAATATACGGTAATCAAACACTTCCAGATGATTCATAATACATTTCTACTTTGTTGTGATATTTACAAGAGACCCAAAAATGGGTGGGGGGGGGGGGGGTCTTCTACTGAGGTTCCTGTGATGCAGAACCACAAATATCTGAAACATCTGAGCCGCCATGTGGCAGCTGAGGAATGCTGCACAAAGTCATTTTTTAACAGCTGAGCAACTGTTTCTTCAAAACATTAAAAAATCCCCCCCACCCCACCACCCTCCCACCCCCGCCCGCCCGCTCCCCGTCTCTCATGGCTTGTTTGAGTTGATAAAGTTTTCACAGACAGGAAGCTAGCTTGACGGGGGATACATTTCAATTCAGCTTTGTTGCCGGGCAGTGACACCTATTCATGGTATGGATGCTGTAATGTAAGGGGGCTGGAAAGGGGGGTGTATGTGGGGGGTGGGGGGGGGGGGTGTCTGCCAGCTTTTCCGGGTGAACCCTATGAACCTCAACTGCAATGCTATTCCATAAAAGTGCTCAGAATTCAACCGTAAACCGGTTCAAAGTGTCCTCCTATAACATCAGATGACCCCCCAGCAAATAAAAGCTTCGCCGAGCAAAAAAAAAAAAAAACTGCAGTGAGTAGAAAGAAAAGTTGTCGCATGCCCCCCCCCAAAAAAAAGGGATTACAAGCTAATTTGCAGCATTTGGCAAATGCTGCTATTTAATTAACTCCCATCGGCACATAAAGCAGAGATCATTTGGAGGCAATCTCATAATCTCAGTAACGAGCTGACTGACCCCCGGGGAGCAGGATGAGCCGCAGCACGTCTTTCCGTCTGCTCGCTCAGCTAACAAGTTGCCTTTTATTCTCGGGAAGCACAGAAACAAAAACGGCAAACTTTAAATCCACACGCTCAAGAGCCAAATGGGGTCAGAGCGGACCACCCCGGCGGAGGTCAGCAAACACGACATCCACAGAGACGACGAGGTGGAACGAAACCAAAACAACTCACCGACACGAAAGTAGCCATTTCAAGGGTGGTGACAGGTGCGCGTCTGCGGCGTTTGGGTTTCTCCTACCGTGACAAGTGTTTACGACATCGCACGACGCGGCCCACTTTATAACGACCCGGCCGCCGGCCCACTCTTGTGCACGAGGGAGTGGTGGGGGTGTGGCCTGGAGGATAAACCGACCAGGGCGCTGTCACAGGGGTCGATTTATTAGCGACATTCCCGGCACTGACGGGGGGGAACGCTGCTACAGTGTGGTTGCTGTCAGCCCAAACCGGAATCATCTAGAACCTACTCCCGACTTCCTGACTGGAAAACCACATGGATCAATAAAAAACAGCTTGCACTTGTTGGTGAGCACAACTGACGTCTGCAACGAGTGACTTTTTAATGATGATGTCACATCATGAAAATATATCATCTCCATCACATGCCTGCTCCATTTTACATAGAAAGCTCATTTTTAACGTTTTTTTTAATATGCCGACATGAAACTCACGGGCAAACTCAATTCCCTTGACCGACTCCAGTTCTTATGAGTCACTGCCCGAATTGAATCGGGTACTCAAAGGTAAACAAAATGCATGCACAACACTCGCACGTGTGCTATAAGTTGCACCGGTGAGTGAAACTTGAGTCTTTGTCAACCCGAGTCAGTAAATGCCCGGGAGTCGTAGTCCGGCATCAAGTAACCGTCAGTCAGTGAAACTCAAATCTTTGTCAAACTGTGAGTCGGTAAAACGGGGACTTCGGTATCCACGAATGGTACTGGTAGGACTTAGTAGAGGACCTGCGAGCCTGTGAAACTCAAGTCTTTGTTGAGTACTGTTGAGAATCGATTACGTCTTCAACGAGTACACATGAGTTAGTGAAACCTGAGTCTTTTGTCAACCCGTGAGTCAATAAAACTTCCATCTTGGTTGAGTAACCACATGTCAGTGAGTCTTTGTCAACCCGTGAGTCAATGAAACTTCCATCTTGGTTGAGTAACCACATGTCAGTGAGTCTTTGTCAACCCGTGAGTCAGTGAAGCTTGAGTCTTTGTCAACCCGTGAGTCAGTGAAAGTCAAATCTTGGTTGAGTACTAGTGAGTCATAGCGGAGCACCGGCAAGTGAGTGAAACTCAAGTCTTCGAGTACCCATGAGTCGGTGAAACTTGAGTCTTCGTCAAGAACCAGGGAGTCAGTGATACTCAAATCTTGGTGAGTAATCAATCTGTGGGGAAGTGAAACTTGAGTCTTTGTCAACCCGTGAGTGAGTTAAACTCAAATCTGGGTTGACTGAGTCATAGCGGAGCACCCGCGATTGAGTGAAACTCCATTCTTCATCGAGTACCCATGAGTCGGTGAAACTTGAGTCTTCGTCAAGCATCAGGGAGTCAGTGACTCAAATCTACGTTGCGTACCTGTGAGTCAGTGAGGATTGAATTTTTGTCAACCCGTGTCACCCATGACTGAGTGAAATTGGAGTCTTCGTTCAGTGAAACTCGAGTCCTCATCAATCTGTGAGTAAGTGAAGCTTGAGTCTTTGTCAACCTGTGAGTTAAACTCAAATCTGGGTTGACTGAGTCATAGCGGAGCACCCGTGAGTGAGTGAAACTCAATTCTTCATCAAGTAACCATGAGTCGGTGAAACTTGAGTCTTCGTCAAGCATCAGGGAGTCAGTGATACTCAAATCTTGGTGAGTAATCAATCTGTGGGGAAGTGAATTTTGAGTCTTTGTCAACCCGCGAGTGAGTAAAACTCAATTCTTCATCGAGTACCCATGAGTCGGTGAAACTTGAGTCTTCGTCAAGCAGCAGGGAGTCAGTGACTCAAATCTACGTTGCGTACCTGTGAGTCAGTGAAACTTGAATTTTTGTCAACCTGTGTCACCCAGGACTGAGCGAAATTTGAGTCTTCGTTAAGAACTGGGTGCGTCCGTGAAACTCGAGTCTTCATCAATCTGTGGGGAAGTGAAACGCGAGTCTTTGTCAACCCGTGAGCGAGTTAACCTCAAATCTTTTGACGATGCGAGTCACAGCGGGCAACTCGCAAGTGAGTGAAACTCAATTCTTCATCGAGTACCCATGAGTCGGTGAAACTTGAGTCTTCGTCAAGAACCAGGGAGTCAGTGATACTCAAATCTTGGTGAGTAATCAATCTGTGGGGAAGTGAAACTCGAGTCTTTGTCAACCCGTGAGCGAGTTAAACTCAAATCTTGGTTGAGTACTAGTGAGTTATAGCGGAGCACCGGCAAGTGGGTGAAACTCAAGTCTTCGAGTACCCATGAGTCGGTGAAACTTGAGTCTTTGTCAAGCATCGGGGAATTAGTGATACTCAAATCTTGGGGAAGTGAAACTAGAGTCTTTGTCAACCCGTGAGTGAGTTAAACTCAAATCTGGGTTGACTGAGTCATAGCGGAGCACCCGCGATTGAGTGAAACTCAATTCTTCATCGGGTACCCATGAGTCGGTGAAACTTGAGTCTTTGTCAAGCACCAGTGAGTCAGTGATACTGGAATCTACGTTGCGTACCTGTGAGTCAGTGAATCTTGAATTTTTGTCAACCCGTGAGAGAGTGAGTGAACCTTGCTCTAAAACTATTTTTTCGTTTTAGAGCAACATAAAAAAATGATCACGGTACAGTACAAAGAGGAAGTAAGCTTGTTATTTTTCAAACACTTCCTGCCACCGTGTCACATGCCTGCCTCGAGGTCACACACGCGCCAACGCTGGTTCCGACAATTGTCAAGAATCTGCAAAGGGCCAAGATTGACACACGTACAAAAACAGGCATCAATTGGTGCGCCTATTTATAGCATCCGCTCCCGTCCTGTCCTTCAACCTTCAAAACAGCAGGACGTCAGCGGCCGGGTTGGTTCGCCGACCTTGGCAGCACGATACCACCCATGAGGGGACGGTGGTGGTTGGGGGCAACACGAGTAGCGTGGCTGACAGAATTAGGCGCATGTCAGAGCCGTTTCTTCTCGGTGTCGTTTTCAAAAGTGTGGCGGGAGTTTTTCTAGAGCCAACATCGATACGAGCCTATGAAGAGTCGGCTCGGATCGATACGCGTCTGACCAAAATGTGGTCCTGCACCGCCAGCCAGGTGGTGTCCAAACTTGAATCCACCAAGGTCGTTTTGTTGTATTATTACATATTTATATATTTTTATCAAAGAGATAAAAAAATATTTGGACAAAAATCTGCAAATCGTAAATATGCAAGTCAAGGGTGTCCGAAGTGCGCAGAACATTGTAGAAATAAAATTCCACCAAAAAAACTGCACGTATGCATTTTAAGGGGCAAAAGTCCTCCCAGATGATGCTATCCCAGGGGTGGGCAAACTTTTTGACACGCGGGCCGCATTGATATAACAAAATTTATTAATATTTTACACGTAACAGTCCACCTGGTATTATTGTATCTGTAAAATTGTCATGCAATATGCTATTATTATTTATTATTTTATATTTATATTTAAATATTTTAAAAATAATAAAATATTATAATAATTAAATTATTTATTATAATTTTTAAATTAAAAAAATATATAATTTATTATTAAATTTTTTAAATTAATTTAATAATAAAATTATTTATTTATTTTAATTATAATAATTAAAATAAAATTAAATAATAATTAATAATTATTATATTATTATTACATAAAATATGCAAATATAACAATATTATTATATATAATTAATATAATACTTAGCATTAATATAATAAATATAATAATCATAATAGTTATAATAATAATATAATAATTATTATTTTAATTTTTATTATTATTATGTGCTTGTGTCCCTTTTTTCAGGAGCACTTTGTAAACAACAGACCATGTCAAACAACGAAATTGATACAACCATCAAAAGGTTGGCTCAGGCCATGATGCCAGGTTGTATGTTGAGTTTAAATGAAATACTTTGGAAAGATTGGGCGGGCCGTATTCAAACACTTGGCGGGCCGGATGTGGCCCCCGGGCCATAGTTTGCCCACCCCTGTGCTATCCTAACAGTTGTCTCAAGGACAGTTTACAATTGAACGGAAACAGGAGTAGATAACATTTAGCGATGTCCAATCCATGTCTGAAGAGATCCAGATTCTTTTATGCTAACAGCCGTGAAATGAGTCAAGGAGTCTCGAGGACAGTTTACAATGGAATTCAAACAAGAGTTGACTCAAGCGATTGCAATGCCAGCGCTGGAGAGACGGATTAGCGATTAGCCAATGAGGGTTTAGCAAAGTCTGAGGCTGAGTATGCCATTTTGGAGTATGCGAAAAGCATACTGCCTTCGCCATAAATGTTGAGTATGTATCGTCAGTTTACTACTCATACCCAAATTACCCAGGATGCAACGCGACGTGACGTCACCGGGACGATATCAGTCCAAACGGCGGTGTCAAGCAGGATATAGTACAAGTTGGTTGGCTTCTTGTTTTCAAAGTAAAAGCAGTGATTTATTACTATGTTTTTTTTTTGTATGAGAAAAGTAAGGGGGTGTTTTATTTTGTGAAAATAACCAGAAGTGTGTTGCTTAATTCGGCTAGCTTCAAATTAGCAGAATTGGTCGGAACGAAATTGTAAACGGTTGGTATTTGGACAAATAAATGGCACACTCGGGATCTGAACGGCCATTTCTTGCCTGATTTAAAAAAATCTCAATAAAGTGATGTATTTAAAGAGTTTAGAGCTAAAGTGAAATCAGCTTCAGACTGTCGATTTCGGCTCGGGTAGGAGCGCAATGCATTGTGGGTCATCATGTACAGTAAACCTCGGATATATCGGACTCGGATATATCGGAAATTCGCTCACAACGGACAGATAAAAAAGAACCGATTTTTCTGTAATGCATTTCCAATAAAAATTCATTGCATATATCGGATTTTTTATAACGGATTTCGCCTATTTCAGACAAAATCTCCAGTCCCGTTCCAATTTCCCTCGCATATATCGGATGGCCGCATCGTGGCCTTTGATCCATCTTTGATCCATGTTCACAGCCAAAGATGAATATTATAACATCTTTGTATGATTTACAGACATGTACATGAGCATGTACAACGAAAAAAAAAAAATTCTCAAAATTGAAATGTATGGGAACTTGCCGACTTGTCAATAGCCTGTGACGTCATTATCATTTGCGTTTACGTTTATCGTTTGGTTTCTAAACCTCCCTAATAGCACCAAGAAGGCATTTCTACAGATTTGAGAATTTTTTATTTTATTTCGTTGTACATGCTCATGTACATGTCTGTAATTCATACAAAGATGTTATAATCTTCAGCTTTGGCTGTGAACATGGATCAAAGAAAGTTCCCCCATGGCATTGCGCGTCCGTGTAATGAATGTGGCGGACATTTTCCGGTATACGCATATAACTGATTTCGCTTATATCGGACAAAACCAGTGGGAACAATTGAATCCGATATATCCCAGGTTTACTGTAGTACGCTTTGCATACTGTCTGATGGATTGGGTACACAATATGGAGTGTGGATAGTATGGGCGCGGAAGTATGTAGTAGTTAGTATGCGGTTTCGAACACAGCGTGTGTCACGGTGTGAGCCTGTACCGTATGATAAACCTCGGGCAAAAATATCAGACAGTTTTATAATAACCGTTCTAAAATGTGTTATTTTTGAAATACAGTAAACCTCGGATATATCGGATTCAATTGTTCCCACTGGTTTTGTCCGATATAAGCGAAATCCGTTATATGTGTATACCGGAAAATGTCCGTTTTACGCATATATGGGATTTATATCCGGTATATGCGTAAATGGGATTTTATCCGTTATAAAAAGGCACTTCCTTGACTATGTTTCCAATGTACCTGGACGCGCAGGCAACGCTGCAAACGCTGCAAATGACGTCGTATAGCGGCCTGTCACCATTCGGCCAATCGGAGCGCCACGATGCGGCCATCCGATATATGCCAGGGAAATTTAATGGGAATGCATTGGAACGGGACTGGAGATTTTGTCGGAAATAGGCGAAATCCGTTATAAAAAATCCGATATATGCAATGAATTTTTATTGGAAATGCATTACAGAAAAATCGCTTCTTTTTTATCTGTCCGTTGTGAGCCAATTTCCGATATATCCGAGTCCGATATATCCGAGGTTTACTGTAGCTTGATTGTAAAAAGACCAAAAAGTCAGGTCCATTTTGAAACCAAATATTTTGACACCATGAAGGTCATGTACGGTACCCAGCTCCACATTTGATGACCATTCATCTAAGTAATATGGTCATAGATGTATAGCAAAACAGCACACGGCGTATGGTTTCTATGGTAACGATGGTTCCGCCTTGTCCCAATCAGCATCCTCCTCACTAATAAACAAAAACTGCAGAGGTCCTATTAAAGGAAACGCTGACGAGCGGATACAATTAAGATCCGGATGGGTGCTCCCGTGCGGTCCTGCCGTCTCATGGCATAATTCCACGACTGTGCCTCGTATTGACAGGTTCAGTTACAGCGTGGGGACGCGCTGTAAATGGGCTTGCCCACCCGGTTAATCTTAATCTCCGGCCAAACGCCGCAGGGCCAAGCGACTTTTATTAGCAGGGTTGCTGAGGCGTAGCGGCACGTTCTGCGGCTTCGAGCGAATCCCTGAGGGGATCTGGGACTGACCCAGCTGGCACCAACTTGTGGCAGCGATAACATGCCGGGAATAGCTGGCACGCGAGTGCCGGCGCTTATTCTTTATCTAAAAACACACACGCAGGCAGGCAGGAGGCCACCGCTGCTGTTCCCCAACTCGTTCCCCCAACTCGTCTTCCTGTCGCCACCGCCGAGGTGCCGAAATCCTTGGCTGCTGCTTTTCTTGTTCCCGCGTGGCCGAGATCAAGCATCAGAGTTCACATCCCCCGGCATCGTAAAGATGAATTCAACGGTGAGCTGCGGTGAAGTGTTACGGAATGAGATGGCGAGGGAGGGGGGTGGAAAATGAGTAAATGGCGGGGCGGGGCGGGGCGGTGGCGAGTGAGGTCGAGAAGAAGCAGTGGCATAAATTGACCTCACGTCGCTTAAAAGGAAAGAAATGGCTCGTGCGGGAAAACGATCATTTTTCATTATTCCGCTTGGCTTTGAGCCTGTGCGGCGCACCACGTCCGTGCGCCTCCTTCGATAAACATCCATTTGCATGACAACACGCAAGAGTAGTCTCTCCTGTGACAAACAACTCTGCTGGGAAGAATAAATTCAGCTCTCAAGGACGGCGGCGAGGAGGAGGAGGCGGCGGCGACGGCGGCGGCTTCCATTTACGGTTTCCGACTCCGGCTAACGAGCACAGCCATTACAGGATCATCTCACCCGCAACCGTCGCAGAGACAAGATAAATGACATCAAAATGGGGGGAGTCATGCATGGTCTGAACGTTCTGAACTCCTATTTCGAAGCGGGAGGAGTTGCGCTATAGCGCGGAGCTAGCTTCTTACAACAGCACACCAGTTTTGAGTGAATCAGTAGCGCCTCTGCTGGCCAAGTAGTGCACTACACTCCTGTTTTTTGCTTTTATTTACGTGAATATAAAAGAGTATAAAAAAGGGGGCGCACGTCACCCCAATTCCGGCCTCCCTGCATTGGTGGCCTGTTCGCTTTAGGATTGATTTTAAGATTTTATTGTTTGTTTTTAAGGCGTTGAATGGGCGGGCCCCCCCTAAAAACATCCAAATTTACTCTCCAGCACGGTCACTGAGGTCCGAGGGCCAGCTCCAACTTGTGGTGCCCAAGACGAGACTTAAGACCAGGGGAGACCTAGCCTTTTTTGTGGTTGGCCCCCCAAGCTATGGAACTCGCTCCCCTACCAAGTAAAAAAGGCCCCCCAACATCGAAAACTTTAAGTCTCAACTTAAAAGCCAATTTTATTCTCTGGATTTTAACTCGGGAGTGAGTCGTATGGTCCTGTGTCTTTTAGTTTTTCTTTTTATTGGTTTTATTTTTTTATACTTTTATTGCTTTGCTTCTTGTTTTTAATATTTTAATATCTTTTTACTATTTTTATTTCTTAAATGATCTTTTAGTTTTGGATTATTATTATCTGTGCAGCACTTTGGAAACGGTGTTTATAAAATGTGCTACAGTAAACCTCGGATATATCGGACTCGGATATATCGGAAATTCGCTCACAACGGACAGATAAAAAAGAACCAATTTTTCTGTAATGCATTTCCAATAAAAATTCATTGCATATATCGGATTTTTTATAACGGATTTCGCCTATTTCGGACAAAATCTCCAGTCCCGTTCCAATGCATTTCCATGAAATTTCCCTGGCATATATCGGATGGCCGCATCGTGGCGCTCCGATTGGCCGAATGGTGACAGGCCGCTATACGACGTCATTTGCAGCGTTTGCAGCGTTGCCTGCGCGTCCAGGTACATTGGAAACATAGTCAAGGAAGTGCCTTTTTATAACGGATAAAATCCCATTTACGCATATACCGGATATAAATCCCATATATGCGTAAAACGGACATTTTCCGGTATACGCATATAACGGATTTCGCTTATATCGGACAAAACCAGTGGGAACAATTGAATCCGATATATCCCAGGTTTACTGTATACTGTAATTGAGAAACGCCATCAGGTTGTGATTCTGATTTGCGTTATGACGTCAAGCGCTGCCACGAGTGCCAGGTGATGAGCAGGACGGCGTCTACGATGTAACTGTTGCGAGGTCTGAAGCGCCGCCAGCAGCGGATTCCGTCGTCGAGCCGTTTAAGAGCCCCCGCATCTCGTCGTTTAAGAGGAGACGAGAGCCCTGTTGTGTTAGCATAGTCTTTGGCGTGGAAGACAAGCAGCAGTCCGGCACAGGTGGACGGGGTGTCGCTGGCTCGTTGGCCCCCCAAACATGCTGTGGCGGGCGGGCGGTCTGCCAAAGAGGCTAAAAATACCCGACGAGGAGGTGACTGGGAGCGTATCGGCTTACGAGGAAGTCACGTGACAAAAACACTCAGAGTTGTGTTGACAAACAAGCGACGGGAGAAATGTCGGACTGTCCAGAGTGTGGAAGAGACACCAGGAGACAGGCCCGAGTCTGGTAGGATTCCGTTAGCAACAGCGGAATGACTTCAACTTACCAGGACCGAGGTGGACTTCTGGAAGCGGTTGAGCAGATGTCTTTGGGCCAGGCTGAGCGTTTTCCCCCTGGCTCTCCTGCGTAGGACCCTCTGCACCCTCAAAGATGGCCGCCTCTTGGGGCGCAGCCTCACCCGGTGGTTGTCGGGCCGCCGCCACTGGTAGCAGTGATCGCACACGGCGGTTTTGTCCAACGCGGCGTCCTTTTCTGGCGCTGAGGAGACAGGAAATGTGACGCAACGACGTAGCTTTTCCCGTGCAACAACTGACAGCATTCCAAGATGGCTGACATCGCCAAGCTAAAACAGTAACAACATGGCACCCTTTCAGGCAACACTCATGATATCAACACTGGCTTTCTCTTCGAGCAGGATTCAAACATGTTTGGCTTACCCAAGCGTGTGAAATACTGCTGGCTGCGGAGAAAAGGACAAGAAAGAAAAAGATTAGAATCACAAACATTCAACTTTTTATGGAGCAGATGCTTGTCATGTAGAGAATCTTTGACTAGGATTTATGCAGTGGGTCCTTAAAAACAGCACAGCCCTCCTGTCGTTTAGAGGATCTTGGACTAGCCGTAGATCCTCAGATATCAGATAGACAATCTTTGACGAGCAGCAAGTCCTTAAAAACAGCACGATTGCTCTTGTCAGATTAGGACTTCGTCTCGTCCCGAATAACAGTAAATCCTCAAAAACAGCAGAGCACTCCTGTCGTTTAGAGGATCTTGGACTAGCCGTAGATCCTCAGATATCAGATAGACAATCTTTGACGAGCAGCAAGTCCTTAAAAACAGCACGATTGCTCTTGTCAGATTAGGACTTTGTCTCGTCCCGAATAACAGTAAATCCTCAAAAACAGCAGAGCACTCCTGTCATTTAGAAGATCTCTGACTGGCAATAGAACAGCAAAGCACTGCTGTCGAATAGAAGATCTTTGACTAGTGGTATGGCATCTTAAAAACAGCACAACCCTCCTGTCAGGTGGATATGAATATTTGACTAGTATTTTTGCTGTGCTCCTGTCAGAGAAAGGATCTTTGACTAACACTACTTAATTAAAAATAAAAACAACAAAAGGCAGACAACTTTAAAAACAGCAAAATGTTCTTGTAAGGTAGAAGATCTTGTACTAGCGGTAAATCCTTAAAAACAGCACAGCACTCCCGTCGTTTAGAGGATCTTGGACTGGCCGTAGATCCTCAAAAACTGCGCTCATATCAGATAGACAATCTTTGACGAGCAGCAAGTCCTTAAAAACAGCATGATTGCTCTTGTCAGATTAGGACTTTGTCTCGTCCTGAATAACAGTAAATCCTCAAAAACAGCAGAGCACTCCTGTCATTTAGAGGATCTTGGACTAGCCGTAGATCCTCAAAAACTGCGCTCATATCAGATAGACAATCTTTGACGAGCAGCAAGTCCTTAAAAACAGCACGATTGCTCTTGTGAGATTAGGACTTTGTCTCGTCCTGAATAACAGTAAATCCTCAAAAACAGCAGAGCACTCCTGTCATTTAAAGGATCTTGGACTAGCCGTAGATCCTCAAAAACTGCGCTCATATCAGATAGACAATCTTTGACGAGCAGCAAGTCCTTAAAAACAGCACGATTGCTCTTGTCAGATTAGGACTGAATAACAGTAAATCCTCAAAAACAGCACAGCACTCCTGTCGTTTAGAAGATCTCCGACAAGCAATAGATCCTTAAGAAAAGCAAAGCACTGCTGTCGAATAGAAGATCTTTGACTAGTGGTATAGCATCTTAAAAACAGCACAACCCTCCTGTCAGATGAAGAATATTTGACTAGCATTTTTTTCTGTCGGTCTTTAAAAACAGTAAAGTGCTCCTGTCAGAGAGAGGATCTTTGACTAACACTACTTAATTAAAAATAAAAACAACAAAAGGCAGACAACTTTAAAAACAGCAAAATGTTCTTGTAAGGTAGAAGATCTTGTACCAGCGGTAAATCCTTAAAAACAGCAGAGCGCTCCCGTCAGATAGGGCATATTTGCATGATTAAAAAGAGTAAACAGCAAAACACTCTTGTTATCTAAAATATCTTTGACTAGCAGTAGCTCCCTAAAAACAGCAGAGCACTCCTGTCGCATAGAGAATCTTTGACTGGCAGCAGATCCTCAAAAACAGCACAGCCCACCTGTCATGTGGAGAATCCTGAAGTAGCATTTTTGCTGTAGGTGCTTAAAAACAGCAAAGTGCTCCTGTCAGATAGAGGATCTTTGGCTAACGCTACTTAATTAAAAACAACAAAAGCTTCTTGTCATATAGAAGATCTTTGACGAGAGCAGCTCATACGGAGGATTTGTGACTCGCGGTAGCGCCTTCAAAAACGTCAGTGCACTCTTGCATTATAGATGATCTTTGCAAAAGATTCTTGTAACGTAGAAGAGCGCTCCTGCCGTAAAGGATCTTTGACTAACAGTGGCTTCTTGAAAGCAGCAGAGCAGTCTTGCCACGTAAATGATCTTTGACAAGTGTTGATGTTGCAGGTCCTTAAAAACAGCAGAGCGCTCCTGTCACATAGAGAATCTTTGTTTATCTTTTTTTTTTTTTTTTTTTTTCAGTAGGCTCTTAAGAAGAGTCGAGTGAATGGTTTGGTGGAAGTGCAGTCAGCCATGTTGTTAATAAGAACGACAAAGCCGACTAGAAATCAAAGCCGTGTGTCCAGGATGACAAAGATCCCGGATACAAGCGTCTGAAATAAAAAAAAGAACGTGAGCCAAACGAGTCCCTGCCAAACAATACGTGGCAATTCCCCAAAAATATCTCAACTGTCTTTGTGACAGCGAGAGCGCCTCCTGCTTACCGAGCGCCAGCATTGACATATTGTGCTCTCATTGATCTAAGCCCCCACTAAGTCCCGCTAAAATTAGCTGCGGCCTTGAATCAACGCGGAGCTTTTTTTTAAACCGCACGTGCAGCCAGGCCTGGATGTTGTTTGGAGGTCGGAGTTAATCTGGCGATGACCCGCCGGCGGCCCGCCGCTGCTAGCTAGCTTTGTGTTGATGCTCGGCAGCCACGAAGGTGAGAAGACACACGACGGACGACACTCGATCGGGATGGAGGAAGATTCGTGACAAGTTTTTCCACGAATCTGACCCACTCACGCTTTGATCCCTGTCAATTTAATCATCGGTGGCGGGATTAACGGGGTCGTTCACCACAGTTTGACCGGGAAAAACACTTTTCTAGATGCGGCCCTGTGGGACACTTCCACATTGTGTGTGTTTGTCGGTAAATAAAATAGTCAAATAACAACCTTGGTGGAGGTAACGAGGCACCTATGAAATCAACTGAGGCCACAATCTGTGGGAATTCTGTTTTCCTTGGCGACCCCCCCACATCCGCTGCTTATTAACATACTTGTCATGCATGTCCTTTTAAGTGCACGTTTAGCAGTCACTGATGGGCACAGATGATACGCATGCGGGCCGAGTGCGGGTGATGCTATCAGCACAGTACTGGAAGACCACGCCGTCATGTGGCGGGCTTATCCGACGATGAGTCTAATGACTTTCCTGCTATGTGCAGCATAGTGAACATTCTACTGCTATTACGAACGCAATGCAATGTAAACAAGCAGGCATGGAAACACTGACATGGTGGTTTTGGCAAAAAGCGTGTTCCGGGCCTTGAAAGGGAAAACTTATTTTGAAAGTGAAAGCTTATTAACACATAATTTAGGTCAAAACCTCAGATTTCATTATGTTCCATAAGACGTCTGAAGGACATTCCCCCCCACTAACATTTCATACAAATCCTGGAAACAAGGCACAAAAACAGGACAACATACAATATGTTAGAATGCTAATAAAAGTAGTAAAAATGTTGTATTCCGGTGTTAAACCATGCCAAAGTTTCACATAATGAAGTGTGCGTATTTGGAAGTTAGCCATGAAAAAAGTTTGTGATGGCTCTGAATGTTCGGTTTCAGAGGGTGTGGTATAACTGCCCCTTTGTGATGTCACACAGAGATGCTACTTCCTTATATGGATGTGGCTGTAAGCCATATAAGCTCTCTGCCCTCTTTGCTAGCAATGGTAGAGTTGCTAACAGAGGGTTGCTAAACACGAGGGTCGCGGGGTATGCTGGAGCCTATCCCAGCTGTGTACACCCTGGACTGGTCGCCAGCCAATCACAGGGTAGATAGAGACAAACAACCATTCACACAACACTCAAATAATAATTATCATAATATTATCACAGCACCCTATTCTCCACATAAAAAAATAACAACAAATTATTATTCTTATTATTGTCGTAACAGGTTGAATTTTAAGATTATAAGCTGTTTAATGGCTCTTTTGATACTAAACGTTGCAGACCCCCTGATCCATGGCAACAAGACTAAGGCTGCAATACAAGAAATGACCACCCGGGAGCGCCATAAACACGCATAGTTGATGCAGTGCCTTTATATGTAAAAGTAAAATCAATTTATTGCTACACACAATGCTAGTCGACAACGGTTAAATGTGATGATGTAGATACAGATAGGAAGATTAAGAGTTTCTTACAGGAAAAATCGTGACGCCTCTGGGCAGCTTTCTTCAAACATCAGCGACGCGTTGAGCCGAAACTTATCCGACATTTCTTTGTTGGATAAGTCGGTTTTCCCTCTCCACGCAGACTAGTCTTTCCGTGTTGTGTCTTCTTTTTAGGTAACCAAGCACTATATGCGACGTATTGACCCAAACACACGACTTTAGGCGCTTGTTAATGGCGAAACAAGCTCAACCTATGAAGTGACGCACATGCGCGGTCGCGAGCTGATGACGTCATGAGAGTGCAGTGCGTTATGGGAATCGGAGTCCGGAGTGCTTTGAAGCGTTATCGTACATAATACACGGTCAGAGTTGTTTTCATTACTTTAAATAATTAAAATATATAACGTTGCACTTACGGAATCACATAGAAATTGTTTCAAAAGTACTATATATGTTGGTAAATGTTTAAATTAATACATTTTATAAACTGTTACATTTTTTCAAGTCTAAAAAGAAAAATATGGACATGCATTAAAGATCCTCAATAATGATGATTATTATGGTCTGTAAGAACTGTGTCACAACTCGAGATGTCGCTCTGGTACAGAATCAAGACTCCCGGTGGATTCATGCCGAAGTGCTGCAGGGAGAGAGAGAGAAAAAAAAATGTGTCATCGGCTATTTTGAGGCTGCACTTTGGAGGAGGAGGAAGGTGAACCCCGCCGAGATGCGAGCATGAAGCCCAGCAAGACGGCCACGATCGCTGCTCCTGTGACTTTCAGCTGAAACGACGAGATGAAGTTGGCAAAAGAAGCGCTTGATTTGAGAATGGAGTTTGGTGTATGAGTGTGTGTGTGTGTGTGTGTGTGATTGTGACAATGGCACCCTTGTCTTGATCTATCAGGACCAGGACCGGTTCCAGGACATGTACATCCGAATGGTACGTTATTATAGTTTATATTTTATTTTATATTTAAAATTGAGAAATATCATAACAAGAAGTTTCTTTTGTTGTCAAATGAAGACTATTTAAGTTTCTGTATTTAATGAGGCATCTAATTGTGTTTATCATTGCATGTATTCCTCATTCATGACACACACTGGCCACTTTATTAGACACACCTGCACAATCTAATAACGCATTTCAAATATTGTGATTGCAGTTTGCCATTTTGACCCCCTTATGTTTAGCATTTTTCATGGGGGTGGCCAAGGTGAGACCATTACTCACACGGGGGTGGCGATAACTCAATTTCCTGAAATGTCTACATGGCCACCGGTATGGTCGGAGCCTAACCAGTCCACGGCCGCCACATCTCTCTGCCACTGCTCCCCGCTCCTCACTTTATTGCAGACCAAAATCGCATCTTTATCAGTCGCTGTCAGGCTGGCTGCTGGCGTCCACGCTAAAGACGGTACAAGCATGTGTGTGTGTGTGTGTGTGTGTGTGCAGTCCACGGATAAACGGATTTCCACCAGAGGACTTAAATGAACTCCCGATTTCCCGCCGAGGCCGAGTCAGCCAGTCTGTCAGGCAGAGCAGCTGCTGCAGGAATAAAAAGCAATGAGATTAGGAGGTAATGCATGTCTTTATTCCCCGCATCAAAATGCTGATGCTGCACTTTTATTCCCTGCGAATGCCAGTCTCACTTATCCCATCATGTCCTGTCAGCACTCTTCCCAAAAATGCAACTCTGACTCCTTGCTTGGTTTGGATATACGTTCCTGATTGTGCTCCGCGTTTGTACGTTTTGGGATGCAATCTCCTCTTCCAGTCTTCCAGCATGGTGATGATGATGGTGATGATGATGTCACACATTCGCTCGCTCCTGCAGCGAGTGTGATCACCCACTTGGATTCATGACTAATAAGCAGTAAGGTCATAATAGGTCGTATGTGCCTCTTGGGTTCCTTGGCTACGTGGTATTAATGACATACGTGACACTTGTTTACTTTATCACCACGTTTACTTTATGACACGAATGTTTGGTTCACATAGCTTGACTTTCACCGACTCAAGGGTGTTCGATGAAGACTTGCGTTTCACTGACTCAGATGGTCCTCGCAAAAGACTCGAGTTAATCGACTCATGGGTGCTCCACGAAGATTCGCGTTTCACTGACTCACCAATGAAGACTCAAGTTTCACTTCCTCACAGGTGCTCAACAAAGACTTGAGTTTGACTGACTCATTGCTACAAAGACTCAACTTTCACTGACTCATTGGTTCTCTCCAAAGATTCGAGTTTCACTGACTCACGGGTCTTGATGACTACTCACGTTTCACTGACTCAAAGGGTGCCAAGTTAATCGACCTACGAGTGCTCCACAAAGACTTGACTATCACCGACTCAAGGGTGTTCAATGAAGATTTGCGTTTCACTGATTCAGAGGGTCCTCGCAAAAGACTCAAGTTAATCGACTCATGGGTGCTCCATGAAGATTCGTGTCACTGATTCACCAATGAAGACTTGAGTTTCACTTACTCACAGGTGCTCAACAAAGACTTGTGTTTGACTGACTCATTGCTGCAAAGACTTAAATTTCACTGACTCAGAGGGTCCTCGCAAAAGACTCGAGTTAATCGACTCATGGGTGCTCCACTAAGATTCGCGTTTCACTGACTCACCAATGAAGACTCGAGTTTCACTTCCTCACAGGTGTTCAACAAAGACTTGAGTTTGACTGACTTGATGACTACTCACGTTTCACTGACTCAAAGGGTGCCAAGTTAATCGACCCATGGGTGCTCCACAAAGACTCGACTTTCACCGACTCAAGGGTGTTCAATGAAGACTTGCGTTTCATTGACTCAGAGGGTGCTCGCAAAAGACTCGAGTTAAATGACTCATGGGTGCTTCATGTTTCACTGACTCACCAATGAAGACTCAAGTTTCACTTACTCACAGGTGCTCAACAAAGACTTGAGTTTGACTGACTCATTGCTACAAAGACTCGAATTTCACAGACTCCGCTTTCACCAATTTACGGCCGCTTCACAAAGGCTCGAGTTTCACCGACTCAAGGGTGTTCAATGAAGACTTACGTTTCACTGACTCAGAGGGTCCTCGCAAAAGACTCAAGTTAATCGACTCATGGGTGCTTCATGTTTCACTGACTCACCAATGAAGACTCAAGTGTCGCTTCCTCACGGGTGCTCAACAAAGTCTTGAGTTTGACTGACTCATAGCTACAAAGACTCGAATTTCACTGACTCCGCTTTCACCAATTTACGGCCGCTTCACAAAGGCTCGAGTTTCACCGACTCAAGGGTTCTTGACGACAGCTTGAGTTTCACCGACTCAAGGGTGTTCAATGAAGACTTGCGTTTCACTGACTCAGAGGGTCCTCGCAAAAGACTCAAGTTAATCGACTCATGGGTGCTTCATGTTTCACTGACTCACCAATGAAGACTCAAGTGTCACTTCCTCACGGGTGCTCAACAAAGACTTGAGTTTGACTGACTCATAGCTACAAAGACTCAAATTTCACTGACTCATTGGTTCTCTCCAAAGATTCGGGTTTCTTGATGACTACTCACGTTTCACTGACTCAAAGGGTGCCAAGTTAATCGACCCATGGGTGCTCCAACAGACTCGACTTTTACCGACTCAAGAGTGTTTCACTGACTCAGAGGGTACTCACAAAAGACTCAAGTTAATCGACTCATGGGTGCTTCATGTTTCACTGACTCACAGGTGCTCAACAAAGACTTGAGTTTGACTGACTCATAGCTACAAAGACTCAAATTTCACTGACTCCACTTTCACCAATTTACGACCGCTTCACAAAGGCTCGAGTTTCACCGATTCAAGGGTTCTTGACGACGGCTTGAGTTTCGCTGACTTATGGGTGCTCGCTCAGCTGGTGAATTTGCTGTGAATATGTGACAGGTGACTTGAGTGAATCGAGTCCCTGAGTCACTTCAGTGAGTGACTCATAAGAATTTGAGTCAGTGAAGGAATCGAGTTTCCTGCAGCCTTCAGAAGTTTGGTTTAAATCGTATTTGTTGTTGTGAGGCCTTGTGATCCACACATTAGTCTTCCTGTCACACGGCGGATGGATGGATGGATGGATGGATGACCTGAACAAAGAACAAGGGCAAGGTCACTGCAGCATTGTCATATATAGCATGCAGGATGGATGGATGGATGGAGATGATGTTGCTGACTGTCTGAGAGTCAATAATTCCAGTTGTATTCAAGTAGCAGAATCATGCGTGGACATGAGTTTTTTTTTCCCAGTGTCCGATTGGGATTCGTTTGCATAATCACGCCGGGTTTGTTTGACGGCACCATCCGGAGCACCAGAGAACAGAGGCTCATTCAGCAGCCCTCACAAAAGAGGCGCTAGGGTCTTCTTTGCAGTAAAAGGTTAAGGGAATAAGGGAACAACAAAGGGAGGAATCCATGCGTCTGTGCAAATGAACTCTGCTCGAGAGTCAGCAATCATAGCCACTCCCACTGTGGCTCCTTAAAGGAAAACCGCACTTTGGGGAGGATTTTTGCTTGAGATGCATGAACTAATACTGAGAACTTTGTGTTTCTCAGGAACAATATACTTTTCTAGTTCTTAAAATGTACATTTGAAGTATAGAGCACCACACTTAGCAGCAACAACTGCAATCAAGCGTTTGTGCTAACTTGCAATGGGTCTCTTCCACCTGTGGAGGAATTGTTGTCATTCATTCGGCGACATTGGAGGCTTTTCCAGCTTTTCCAAGGACTTGGACTAGACCACTCCAAAGTCTAAAGCCATTCAGAGGTGGACTTGATGGTGTGTTTTGGATCATTGTCCTGCTTTCAGCTTGAGGTCACCAACAAGATGGCCGGACATTCTCCTTCAGCACAATTCATGCTTCCATTTATCACAGCAAGCAGCAAAACAGCCCCAGACCACCACACTACCACCACCGTATTTTGCCCAGTGTCTTTCTTATGGTACGGTCATGAACACTGACCTTTACTGAGGCAAGTGGGGCCTGCACTTCTTTGGATGTTGTTGCGGGGTCTTTTGTGACCTCTTGGATGAGTCGTGGCTGCGGTCGTGAGGTCATTTTGGTTGGATGTGAACATTTGAGTGTGACAAATATGCAAAAAAACTACCAAATCAGGAACCAGCCATTCCGAGGTGGACTTGATGGTGTGTTTTGGATCATTGTCCTGCTTTCAGCTTGAGGTCACCAACAAGATGGCCGGACATTTCTCCTTCAGCACAATTCATGCTTCCATTTATCACAGCAAGCAGCAAAACAGCCCCAGACCACCACACTACCACCACCGTATTTTGCCCAGTGTCTTTCTTATGGTACGGTCATGAACACTGACCTTTACTGAGGCAAGTGGGGCCTGCACTTCTTTGGATGTTGTTGCGGGGTCTTTTGTGACCTCTTGGATGAGTCGTGGCTGCGGTCGTGAGGTCATTTTGGTTGGATGTGAACATTTGAGTGTGACAAATATGCAAAAAAACTACCAAATCAGGAACCAGCCATTCCGAGGTGGACTTGATGGTGTGTTTTGGATCATTGTCCTGCTTTCAGCTTGAGGTCACCAACAAGATGGCCGGACATTCTCCTTCAGCACAATTTATGCTTCCATTTATCACAGCAAGCAGCAAAACAGCCCCAGGCCACCACACTACCACCACCGTATTTTGCCCAGTGTTTTTCTTATGGTAGGGTGGTAGGGTCATGAACACTGACCTTTACTGAGGCAAGTGGGGCCTGCACTTCTTTGGATGTTGTTGCGGGGTCTTTTGTGACCTCTTGGATGAGTCGTGGCTGCGGTCGTGAGGTCATTTTGGTTGGAATTGAACATATGAGTGTGACAAATATGCAAAAAAACTACCAAATCAGGAACCAGCCATTCCGAGGTGGACTTGATGGTGTGTTTTGGATCATTGCTTTCAGCTTGAGGTCACCAACAAGATGGCCGGACATTCTCCTTCAGCACAATTCATGCTTCCATTTATCACAGCAAGCAGCAAAACAGCCCCAGACCATCACACTACCACCACCGTATTTTGCCCAGTGTTTTTCTTATGGTAGGGTGGTAGGGTCATGAACACTGACCTTAACTGAGGCAAGTGTGGCCTGCACTTCTTTGGATGTTGTTGCGGGGTCTTTTGTGACCTCTTGGATGAGTCGTGGCTGCGGTCGTGAGGTCATTTTGGTTGGATGTGAACATTTGAGTGTGACAAATATGCAAAAAAACTACCAAATCAGGAACCAGCCATTCCGAGGTGGACTTGATGGTGTGTTTTGGATCATTGTCCTGCTTTCAGCTTGAGGTCACCAACAAGATGGCCGGACATTTCTCCTTCAGCACAATTCATGCTTCCATTTATCACAGCAAGCAGCAAAACAGCCCCAGACCATCACACTACCACCACCGTATTTTGCCCAGTGTTTTTCTTTATGGTAGGGTGGTAGAGTCATGAACACTGACATTTACTGAGGCAAGTGGGGCCTGCACTTCTTTGGATGTTGTTGCGGGGTCTTTTGTGACCTCTTGGATGAGTCGTGGCTGCGGTCGTGAGGTCATTTTGGTTGGATGTCAAACATTTGAGTGTGACAAATAATAAAAAAATATGCAAAAAAACTACCAAATCAGGAACCAGCCATTCCGAGGTGGACTTGATGGTGTGTTTTGGATCATTGTCCTGCTTTCAGCTTGAGGTCACCAACAAGATGGCCGGACATTCTCCTTCAGAAATCTTTCATCCTACTCCAAATCCCACATGATGTGTTTTGTGTTCTGCTTTACAACCTCAAAGATGTTCAGTAGATGTTGCCCCCTCCCACCCCTTCACTCCCAGCTCTTCCATCAGTTCTTTTCTCTGGTTCCTGTGTCCTTCTCCTTCCTTTCAAGTGTCCTCTGATGTCCTCAGTCCAGATGGGAAATAAGGAAGGAATGTCAAAGGATTCTCCAAAATGTTGTTTTTCCTGAAGCTCAGATCTTTCACGTGCTCCACAGTAAGACCACGGGGGACATGATGGATGTTTGCAGATGTCTTTGGGATAGTTTGCTTGTCATCTCCTCCCTGGATGCACGTTGGCACACATTAGCCTTCTGCCTTCCATTTTTGGATGTTTCCTCCGGGGTCCAGCAGTCATTAACTTTCTCGGCCTCCAGGCAATTTGGGCCGAAGGAACTTATTTCTCACCATCTGAGCAGGCTACTTCTTTAGAAAGGAAATGTTCTCCAGTGATGAACCAGGCGCCAGTACAGAGGTGCCACACGTTTAAGTGAGCATTAGCATCGTTGTTAATGTTCTTCCACTGGGATACTTTGGATCATTAATGTGCTTCCACTGGGAAACTTTGGATCCATACGTTGTCTAGATCCTCCTGATCGTCTCTGCTGGGATTTCTTTGATTTTTCCATCTCTTTTCCTTGTTTCCATGCACTTAATCGTTAATCTGTTGGTCTGTTTTCCTTGTTACAGGCCGCCGCTGAAGGTTAGATATCCACATGGCTGGACCGGGGGCTGCAACACAGGACATGGGTCCTGCTTGCCGTCCCTGCTCGTGTCTTGTGTTGCAGCCAGTGGATCCGCCACTTTGCATCCTACTTCGGTCGGATGGTGAGTGGATGACGTGCAGATCCACCAACAGAGGATCCTCCGGTTGCTTCTCCTTTGACGTAAATAAGATTGGACGTGGGAATTATCCGGAAAGCTGTTTTCCTGTCATGTTGTTGGACAATAAATGTCAGTTTGTAAAATGTGTTGTTTTTATTTATTTGTTTTAAAAAATGTGTTGTGGGGAAAGGCAATGCTGTGTATACAGTAACATTGAAATCGTGTGTAAATGTACTAGGCACCTCACTTTATGGTTAAAGAAACATTTATGATGAACAGTTGAATTATCTTGTCTCCTCCACTTGGTCTTCAGTTTTAAGGGGTTTGGATAAGACCAAGGGGAAGTACTGAGGGGTAGAACCGGGAGACTATCCACACAAATAAAGGCCATGCAGGTACGACAAATAAATGTTGCTATTAATGACATACTTGACATATGCAACAAAGAACCGTCTTTTTTTTTGTGATAAATTGTCCAAAGAAAGCACAGAGGACATATTAGCTCTGTGTCTTGTGAACTTAAAGAAAAAATGCACTTTTGTGGGAATTTTTCATCTTCCACAATCCTTATGTAAAACCTGAACACATATTCCTTTCCCTTTTCCGTGCATTATGACACGAAAAAACAAGTTAATTCCAGCTAGCTTACAATGCTGTCATTGCGATACACCTATACGAGTATGAAGCCCTCTAAAAAAAAACCTCTTCCAACGTTGCATGGTTTGATATCCATGCTGTGATCATGTATTAACACGTACACTGATGATAACATGGACGAGTTGCAGTATCTTGCAATTAGTCCATCCAAATCAGATGATTAAAAACACTACCCAAACCTCTTCTCTATAGGCGCATCAATACACATACTTATGCTAGTTCCTTCAATAACAACAGCAGCGACAACACTTGGGATGGCCGTATCTTCCAGCACACGACGTGTGCTCCGGTCCTCAGGTCAAAAATGCTGACGGTAAACCAGCATCTTGTTGGGTCTTTGTAGCCAAATTGAGATCTGAGTATCCACTCTTCCGGCTTAGTGAGGCGTCGTGTTAGTAGTGAAAAAAATGAAACATGAAAAAATAGTTTTTCATGTTAGCGACTACAATAACAATATCACTGTAGCTTGGTTTATATACAAGTCCGGTATGTAAATGTGTATGTAAAATTTGTGAGGGCATCACATTCATTCATTTTCTACCGCTTTTTCCTCACGAGGGTCGCGGGGGGTGCTGGAGCCTATCCCAGCTGTCTTCGGGCGAGAGGCGGGGTACACCCTGGACTGGTGGCCAGCCAATCACAGGGCACATATAGACAAACAACCATTCACACTCACATTCATACCTATGGACAATTTGGAGTGGCTAATTAACCTAGCATGTTTTTGGAATGTGGGAGGAAACCGGAGTACCCGGAGAAAACCCACGCATGCACGGGGAGAACATGCAAACTCCACACAGAGATGGCCGAGGGCGGGGACCGAACCCTGGTCTCCTAGCTGTGAGGTCTGCGCACTAACCACCAGACCGCCGTGCCGCCAGGGCATCACATTTTGCATCAAAATAAGTATTTCCCATGACGCCCATTGTTAGCTAGCTCATATTAACTTGTTTTCTTGAGTGAAAATGCACAGAAAAGGGAAAGAAATATGTGTTCATGTTTCACATAAGGATTGAAAATGATGGAAATTTCCAGAAAAAGTGCAGTTCCCCTTGAAAGTATTTTGCCTTATTTTAAACATAGAAGTCCATAGAAGCTAACGCTACTTCCGTCAACAACAGCATACAGAATGTCAAAGTTGACCAACTTTTAAGCTTATTGCATCAACCTTCGATACAATACACGTGCGAGGCATGATTTATAACCTAGCGCTAACTTTTCAAAACTCAGCTCCACTCCTGTTTTAACTCAAGACTCCTCGGTTTAAGGAGTTTTGCATCTTGTCCACTCATGCTGCAGTCATGAAGCAGGAAAGTCATCCGATCAAAGTAATCATGGAAAACTAAGCTACCGCTTGCAATTCATGCAAGACGCGTATTTATTGACAGCTCGTCCACGCTGCTGTCCCACGGAAAGTTGTGTGCCGCAGTGAAATGCGTCCAAGCGGAAACGGCAGTTAGGCTGACCAAATGTTCTGCACCACAGAGCTGCGCACGGGGGTGGCCACGGGGGTGGCTGGAAAGTAACCAATGGTGTCCGAATACAGGAAGTGTTATGTCTAGATAGTAATACACAAACAGCAAATGAGCAGCCACCGCCGCCTCAGTCTTGGAGAAGGTTCATTTGTAGTTGTAAACATCCATATTTGTTGACTTTGATGAAGACATGACAGTCCCACGGAAAGCACTGACAAGGTGTAGCCCCCACTTGACTTTTGCAATAGCACAGTTCACATTTGTCCACCAGTACACGCCGTCTTCAATCGGCCTTTCATCAGTGTAGTTTTCACAGGAGGGAATGTTGTTGTTGTGCTGCCACCGGTCAAGGTAACGCCGTGAGCCGCTCTAAATGCTAATGCGAGCCCGGCCCCGCCAGGATGACGGATGAAGATGTTAGACATCCTGATGTTTGAGTTAAAAGCGGAGATAAAACGCGGACTTCGGTTCAACTCAAATGAGTATGAATGCGTTCCGACAGCCAAGGGACGATAGGACGCGACCCCGTGCACGTCAGGCGTGAAGGGAGGCTGTTTGTTTAAACGCCAATGTCTCACGGTCAGTATCGGTTTGGTGAAGCACAGGAAGGAGAACAATGGAGCCAAGATGGCGGCAGGTGCCATGTCACTTTGCATTAGACCGGGGAGGGGGGCATGTCAAGCTGCCAGGTTGAAGACTGTGGCGTGATGGTGACATGCGGAGTCAGAAATAGACACCAAGGTAAAATGCTGTCCTGTTTTTACGTATGCCGTAGGGCCCACTTGCATCCCACCGCACCTTCCAAAAATATCATTTAGGAAAAAAATTCCACAAGGAATGACAGCGGAACCTCTTTTCCCACTCGATATCAGCCTTGGCATGTCTCATAAAATTACTGATACCTGAGTATACCTGTGACTAATAATAATCCATCGTCATTTATTAAATATTCGTTGAGATTAGGGATGTCCAATATGCCGATATCGTACAACTTTCAATTTCCGATACCGCAATCAGCCCATACCGATACTGATATGTGTAACATGACTTATCTCCTGAGGTGGAATGAACACATATACCGATATCAACCGATATCAAATTTTTATGCTGATACTGGGCCGATAATTATCGGTACTGATATTTATCAGACATGCATTTAAAAAAAGACATACCGATATCAACCGATATCTCATTTTTATGCTGATATTGGGCCGATAATTAGCGGTACTGATATTTATCAGATATCCATTAAAAAAAAAAGACATACTGATATCAACTGATATCTCATTTTTATGCTGATATTGGGCTGATAATTATCAGTACTGATATTTATCAGACATGCATTTAAAAAAAAGATATACCGATATCAACCGATATCAAATTTTTATGCTGATATTGGGCCGATAATTATCGGTACTTTAAAAAAAAATAAAAAGACATACCGATATCAACTGATATCGAATTTTTATGCTGATATTGGGCCGATAATTATCGATACTGATATTTATCAGACATGCATTAAAAAAACAAACAAAAAAAAGACATACCAATATCAACCTATATCGAATTTTTATGCTGATATTGGGCCGATAATTATCGGTACTGATATTTATCAGACATCCATTTAAAAAAAAAAGACATACCGATATCAACCGATATCAAATTTTTATGCTGATACTGGGCCAATAATTATCGGTACTGATATTTATCAGACATCCATTTAAAAAAAAAAGACATACCGATATCAACCGATATCTCATTTTTATAGCTGATATTGGGCCGATAATTATCGGTACTGATATTTATCAGACATGCATTTAAAAAATACATAAAAAAACTGATATTGAATTTTTATGCTGATATTGGGCCGATAATTATCGGTACTGATATTTATCAGACATGCATTTAAAAAAAAAAGACATACCGATATCAACCGATATCGAATTTTTATGCTGATATTGGGCCGATAATTATCGATACTGATATTTATTAGACATCCATTTAAAAAAAAAAGACATACCGATATCAACTGATATCGAATTTTTATGCTGATATTGGGCCGATAATTATCGATACTGATATTTATCAGACATCCATTTAAAAAAAAAAGACATACCGATATCAACCGATATCAAATTTTTATGCTGATACTGGGCCGATAATTATCGGTACTGATATTTATCAGACATGCATTTTTTTCCTGGAACCATCAGCTGTCCTTACTCGGATACATTTGAACCCCCCTGCTATAACAAGACTATGAGAGGATACCATTCATGCTGTAATTATAGCCAGAGCGCTTCTTTCCCCAAAACACAAAGAGGTTGATTGTTGGTGAATGGAAGCAGGTGGCAAAAGAAGAAAGGCTGTTCTTTTCCGAAATGAAAGAAAAACCGTCTATAAATAACAAGCTGCTTGTACGCCGATAATGAATGGTTGCCACGTTCGGGGCGGTGATCAGTCTTTAACAGTCGTGTCTCTTCATTAAAAGGATCTTGGCGGAAGAAACGGTGACGTGTGGCTCACAGGCGAAGGAGATTAATTTCACCTTTACCTGAAGGACCCTGAACGCAGCGCGGCAGCACCCCAAGGGGACTTGACAGAGGAGATGGATGCCATTTTCAGCAACTCTGCAATGATAAGACATTTGACAGAGTGAGTGGGTGAAGAGGAAGCTAAAGGGGCGGCTGGGGGGGTTGGAGTTGGGGGGTAGAAGGCAGAAGGGTGGGGGGGGGGTATATTAAGGGGTTACAATAGACCAAGAAATAAAGATGACACAGGGTGTCACAAACTGTGATATATTGTAATATATACACAATAAACACTTTCAATCTTGTTATGTCTGTTTTTGTTCTGGAAGGAAGTCTCCATGGCAACAATCACCCTCAGAGGGACAACCATGAATCTTAATTGTTCATCCCAGCAAGACATTTTCTTCTATTATCAGGCACCTTGTTCTGTTCCTATACTTAGTAGTTCATTGCTTGCAGACCCAATGTGGTAAATTAATTTAACGAGGTAAAGGATTCAATGTGAATACAAAACCTGTATGAATTTCTAATAACATTAGAGTCCTGTTGACATGAAATAACAGCCCTATAGTCACCTTCACACACCTATTATTCATTGTTGTACACCCATTTCATAATAATAATAATAATAAGGAACTATTTGTTGAAATCATCATTATATTTGTCCAAACAAATGTATCTGTAGTGGTAGCAGGGGTTAAAAAATGAAAGTGAAGAAAGGCCACTCTTATCGTCTGTACGTGTACTACCACTCTTTGTACAACAGAGAGCGCCGTTGTATAACAGAACAATGACCTCTTTTATATTTCCAGTCAAAAGTTGACACGCCTCATTTATGGAAGTGGGGAAGTACAGATTTAAGATTTGTTGTTGTTTGTAAAGCTAATTACAGGATACAAGTATGTGGACATGGATTAGAAATCAACCAATCAGCATGTAGGGATGTTTGAAATCTACGAATTACCCACAATTTCCTACAGATTGAAGTTGATTTATTATTATTTATTTATTTATTTTTATTTATTTATCAAGACAACAAGCAAGTGTTTTGTGACAATCAGAAATATTTGTGACATCACAAATTTATTCGGCCACTTACATCGAACTTGTGAAAGCTAAAATTGAAAATGACTTTTTTTTAAACAAATGTAGACCAATTGAAAATGTAACATCATCATATCAAGAGACATTTAGTTCTTTATTGTTATTATGAGGCTTACTTATGTTACTATTACATATTCCTATAATTACTTTTTTCAATACGGTGAGTCCAACTGTAAACATGTCGTACATACATCGTGAGTACAACCTAGCAATAATAATGACTAGAAAACACCTAGGATATAGTCTACTTACAAAAATGGCTACACCTAGCATAATAGTAATAGCATAATAATAGCATAGCATAATAATAATAGTGCCCCGTCCCGCTTTTACTCAACTGTGTATTAACCAATGAGTGTTGTATTTTGGTGTGTCTTCTACTCTGTTTACTTGCTTTATTCAACTCCATTGTTATTTTGAAAAGCGCTATACAAATAAAATGTACAAATAAACAAATAAAATAAAAAATAAAATTTTTATTATTATTATTAATAGTTGTGTTTAGTTGTGTTTATATAAGAGTCTAGCTATGACAACAGCTAGAAATGCTGCTATATGTTAGCATGCCAGCAATATTAACATGCTACCATTAGCATGCTAACACCTGGTATCATAGTGATGTGTATGTGTAAATATAAAAATGGCTAAGAATGCTACTATGCTAACGTTAGCATGTTCATGTTAGCATTTTAACATGCAACATAATAGTGCTATGAGTTTATATATGTGACTAGCTATAAAAAAATGGCTAATGTTAGAATGCTAGCAATGTAAACACGCTCGCATGATCACTCTGATGAAGACTGCCAGCAAGCGGTGGAATCTGTCAGGTATAAAAAAGAACTATCTTGGTCACTATATTTTTTATATAAAAAAAATACAAAATAATAATATAATAATAATATATAATATATATATATTACAGTGAAGAAAATAAGTATTTGAACACCCTGCTATTTTGCTATTTCTCCCACTTAGAAATCATGGAGGGGTCTGAAATTTTCATCGTAGGTGCATGTCCACTGTGAGAGAGATAAACTAAAAAGAAAAATCCAGAAATCACAATGCATGATTTTTTAACAATTTATTTGTGTGATACAGCTGCAAATAAGTATTTGAACACCTGTGTATCATCTAGAATTCTGACCCTGAAAGACCTGTTAGTCTGCCCATTAGAAGTCCACCTGCACTCCATGTATCATCCTGAATCAGATGCACCTGTTTGAGGTCGTTAGCTGCATAAAGACACCTGTCCACCCCATACAATCAGTAAGACTTTAACTTGTAACATGGCGAAGACCAAAGAGCTGTCCAAAGACACCAGAGACAAAATTGTACACCTCCACAAGGCTGGAAAGGGCTACGGAGCAATTACCAAGCAGCTTGGTGAAAAAAGGTCCACTGTTGGAGCTATCATTAGAAAATGGAAGAAGCTAAACATGACGGTCAATCTCAATCGGAGTGGAGCCCCATGCAAGATATCACCTCGTGGGGTCTCAATGATTCTAAGAAAGGTGAGGAATCAGCCCAGAACTACACGACAGGACTTGGTCAATGACCTGAAAAGAGCTGGGACCACCGTTTCCAAGGTTACTGTAGGTAATACACTAAGACGTCATGATGTGAAATCATGCATGGCACGAAAGGTTCCCCTGCTTAAACCAGCACATGTCAAGGCCCGTCTTAAGTTTGCATATGACCATTTGGATGATACAGAGGAGTCATGGGAGAAAGTTTTATGGTCAGATGAGACCAAAATAGAACTTTTTGGTCATAATTCCAATAAGCGTGTTTGGAGGAAGAAGAATGAAGAGTACAATCCGAAGAACACCATCCCTACTGTGAAGCATGGGGGTGGTAGCATCATGCTTTGGGGGTGTTTTTCTGCACATGGGACAGGACGAGTGCACTGCATTAAAGAGAGGATGACTGGGGCCGTGTATTGTGAGATTTTGGGGAACAACCTCCTTCCCTCTGTCAGAGCATTGAAGATGGGTCGTGGCTGGGTCTTCCAACACGACAACGACCCGAAGCACACAGCCAGGAAAACCAAGGAGTGGCTCCGTAAGAAGCATATCAAGGTTCTAGCATGGCCCAGCCAGTCTCCAGACCTGAACCCAATCGAAAATCTTTGGAGGGAGCTCAAACTCCGTGTTTCTCAGCGACAGCCCAGAAACCTGACTGATCTAGAGAAGATCTGTGTGGAGGAGTGGGCCAAGATCCCTCCTGCAGTGTGTGCAAACCTGGTGAAAAACTACAGGAAACGTTTGACCTCTGTAATAGCAAACAAAGGCTACTGTACCAAATATTAACATTCATTTTCTCAGGTGTTCAAATACTTATTTGCAGCTGTATCACACAAATAAATTGTTAAAAAATCATGCATTGTGATTTCTGGATTTTTCTTTTTAGTTTATCTCTCTCACAGTGGACATGCACCTACGATGAAAATTTCAGACCCCTCCATGATTTCTAAGTGGGAGAAATAGCAAAATAGCAGGGTGTTCAAATACTTATTTTCTTCACTGTATATAATTATAATAAATAATAATAATAATATAAAAATGTTAGATCAAATGAGCATCATTGGACTCTTCCACTCTCAGCTTTTAATGTGAAATGGTCTAAAAATGTAAAATGATGCACTATTACACTTGACTACATGCATACATGATGATGCCTTCAGGAACACAGCACCACTAGATGGTCCAAGCCCACTTTTGTGACTCATGTTCCTCACAACCCTCAAACGACGACAACGCTGAGCTAAAAACACACCCAGGTTTCAGGTCAGTGTGAACATTGGATCATAGGTCACTGGATCGGTTTCTAAGGAAGGACAAGCCATTTTCATGTTGAATGGAATGTTTATCCAGCTTGTTGCTCAATCCGAAGGCACACTAGCTTTTCAACAACACGCCCCAATGATGGACTATAAAGGAATATTCAAGTGTAAATGTGTTAAATGCCAATGACAAAGTACAAAGAGGCCGTCTCTAGCACTGCACGGGGAAACGTCTTCCACAGAACAGAATGAGGCCAAGTGGAGAGAAAGACATTGGCAAGGCACCAACCAGTGCAGGTGTCCGCCTAACAACGTGGTCCGGCTTGAGCAGGACCTGGATTCTGCAAACCGAGCACAGAATGGCAAACACACACTTGTGTGTGTACGGGGTGTGTGTGTGTGTGTGGTGCATTGTTTATTCATGCAGCACACAAAGACATCGTTCAGTCTTCCTTAAAAAAAAAGAGATCTATTGAGGAATTTATATCCTGAGCTAAAAAAAGGCTACATGATGTCACCACGATGAAATCCATGCCAAAGTCTACACCCAATAGGACAGGAGTGCCCTAAGGTTTTTCCAGCGAGGGTCAAAAGCATGCAACTTTGCCACTTTAATATGTTCTAATGTTATAATGAAAAAAAATGCAGTTTGACAAAAATAAAAACAGTAATATTATGAGAAAAATTATTAAATTGTAGTCACTTAGAGCTGAAATATTAAAGAAAAAATGTATTAGAATAATATTATGAGGAAACAAACAAAAAAATGAAAAAATGCAATTTTACAAGAACAAAATAGTAATATAATGAACATTAGTGTCATTTTAGTATCATGAAGTTAAAATATCAAATATATTCCATGTTTATTTTAAAGACATAACATGAAGGAAAAAGCAAAATGAAGCTGTAATTTTTTTCTTTTAAATTCTATACTCTTAAACAATTCTTTTTAATAAACTAAAATAGTACTTTTTCATATCTGACAGTTTGGACTGCTGTCTCGCCGGCTTCCGGCATCACGTGACCACTCTGATGACGTCTGCTAGCAAGCAGTCCAAACTGTCAGATATGAAAAAGTACTATTTTGGTCTGTTAAAAATAATTGTTTAAGAGAAAGGTTATAATATTATAAGAATAAAATTAAAATACTCAGAAAATGAAGTCATAATTACGAGTAGAAAATGTATTTAGGAAAGTCTTTCAACGCTTTATCATTTTTCAATTTGTTGAAAATGAACACACTTCATATCATATTGCGAATAGCATACCAGTACCAATTGATGGCATTTTGCCCAACTTAGATGCTATAAAAACACACAAATATTTTTTTAAGGTTTGCACTTAAGCTCCTGCACAAGTTTGATATTCTGCGCAGAAACTTATAATCGATATTTTGCAGTCAAAACTTTATAATTTTGATTGCTAGCAAGTCACAATGCTACGTCAAGCTAACATGACAGGAAGCTAACAATACCGAAAAAAGTGTACCCGGAAGTCGAATATTTTGCACGTTGTTGTAATACGTTGGAGCTTAAATGAATGTTAAGGTAGCCAAGTAAATAAATAAACCAGCTTACAATAATCAAAACAGCCAATATAGCAACAAAATTGTTTACTTACGACACGGCTAATTTTGCCCAAGGTTTTATTACGAAAGGCTGCGCCGGAAATGTAGCAAGTAGTAACGTGGAGCGGGGCAGAGGAGTGGAGGATGTGTCTGTGCTGACATCTGCACACCACTGCTTCCAGCCGAGGGCGACCGCAGTCGTGCTGACAAACAGCTACGTCCGCAGACGCAAAGAGACATGTAACTTCTCGCTAAGGTAGGTAACTTTTGTCGAAACGGGTTGTTCCCTCTGCTTCGCGCCGGTTGTCATTTGAATTAACTTTATTTGAACTCCACTGTTTCTGTGTCAGGGCGCCGTAGTCAATAAAAACGTTGGTAGTGTTATGAAAAGACCATTCAGAGAGGTTACACGTTTAATTAGTGTTTCAGTTCATCATCATCATTATCATCAGCAGCCATTTTGATGCCGGGTTTAAAAAAAAAATTGTACAGACGTCCTACGTCATCATCACCTGTAATGCAAACGAGCAAGTGTGTCAAGTCTCTTGAACTGCATTTAAAATGCATGAACCCGGAAGACAGGTGTGCTGGTGTGTGTTAAGCATCTTTAGGCCATTGCAGGACATGAGCTGGTTCTGTTTTGTTGTACTTCCAGTGGCCACTCGTAGCTTTTGGGGAGTGAAGCTGGCATGCAGGGTCTTTATTGTGCATGTTTGCACTGCTGTGTAGCAACCTGCACACACACACACACACACACACACACACACACACACACACATTGGAGGAATGAATGAGGAAATGTGCCGTGTCTTTTTAAAGCTGGAAACAAACATACAAATACCACACTGGGTCCACATGTGTGTGTGTGTACGTCATGTCGTTACAAACATCCTTTACAGAAACGGAGTAAAAGAAACGGGACTGTCCCTCTACAACGGAGCCTCGACGTCCAACAAGGCCTAAAACGTGTTCATCAAGCTTGTTTGTTTGGTAAACCAGGACATCCATGTTGATATAGTTCCACTCCAGTCCTGTGGTGGCCACAATCTGCACTATTACACACCGAGTGCTAGAGTTCCACTGCTCGGCTCCTCGGTTTGACTCAGTTCAACTTCAGACGAGTTAAAACTGTGAAAAACATGCGTCATTGAACACGACACGCTATCTCGCTAACAAACAGCGGAGAACGAACAAGGCTCTTTTGTTTACTTCACAGCATGCTGTTGACAACAAGGTCCCTAGCGTCCAGTCTTAAAGCTAAGCTAACTTTAGCTTGTGTCTTGTTGTTATTTGAAGATGTGGAAATATTGTTTTCATAATAATGACCAGCTGGACCAATAATGACGTCAGCTGTGTGGTATCTGGTCGGCACACCTGGGACCCGGTCTAACCGGGTTCTAACAATACTGTAGTACCTGTCTTTTTTTTTTTTTTTTTTTTACAATTACAATTGAAAATAGCAGTATTTTTACAAGAATAATGTCCAAATATTCAGAGAAAAAAGTTTTAATTTTACTGCAATAATGTTGTAATATTATGTGGAAAAATAGCTTTATTTTAGTAACATACACGTTAAATGTCAAAGTCAAAATATAACAAGAAGAAAACTAGAACAAGACAAAAATGGAAAAAACAGCTGTAATTTTACAAGAATAAAGTAAAAATATTACAAGAAAAAAATGTGCGAGTTTATGAGAATTAGCTTGAAATATTCTGAGGAAAAATATTTATTATCATTTTAATAGCATACAGTTATAAGAAACAAAATAAAATTAGGTATTTGGGGGAAAAGTTCTAAATTTATTGGAGTAAAGATATTCTGGGAAGGAAAACATAATAATCCCGGGGCCTCCCTGATGAGGTGTTCTGGGCATGCCCAGCCGGGAGAAGGCTCCGGGGCAGACCTGGGACATGCTGGCCTGGGAACACTTTGGGGTCCTCCCGGTGGAGCTGGAGGAGGTGGCCCGTTCATCCCGTTCCATCCTGCCTGCACACGCTTCTTCACCTCCTTTTCACAATCTCCATTGTTCTGGACTGTTTGACCCCAAGTACTTCAAATTCTCCACCTTCTGTATCTCTTCTCCCTGTAACCTCACTCTTCCACTTGGGTCCCTCTCATTCCCACACATATACTTCATCTTGCTGCGGCTAATCTTCATTCCTCTCCTTTCCAGGACAAACCTCCACTCTTCTAGCATCTCCTCCGCTTGTTCCCTACTCTCACTACAAATCCCAATGTCATCTGCAAACATCATAGTCCATGGAGGTTCTTGTCTAAGCTCATCTGTCAGCCTGTACATCACCATAGCAAACAAGAAGGGGCTCAGAGCTGATCCCTGATGCGGTCCCACCTCCACCTTGAACTCTCTGTCATAGGCTTTCTCCAGATCTACAAAGACACAATGCCAAAAATGGGAGGGGGGGGGGGGGGGGGACTGAAGTTGATACTGATAATAGGCCTTTTCATGTATATCAAGTATATACAGCAGGGGTGCTCACACTTTTTCAGCATGCGAGCTACTTTTAAAATGGCCGAGTCAAAATGATCTACCCACTACAAAAATGCAAAACATCTATTTATATTCAAATGTATTGAGGATTATTTGTACGTACAATGTATGTTGATGTACCTTACATAACCAAATGAGCCAATATTGCAAAACACACATAATTAACTATTAACATTTTTTGTAATTACCTGAGTTTACTTTGATGACTTGCACTGAATTGAACCAGCCAGGGATGCATAGTCCGGACAGTAGCTGCTGATAGCCAGCCTCAAGCACACTTCCAAATGTTTATCAGTCATGGATAATATCCGTATCATAATATCCGTATAATATTCCATATCCGTATGGAAGTGATATGTTTTTGCCTTTTTACTTGGTCCAGTTTTTGCCTTTTTACTTGGTCCAGCTCCTTCACTCATTTTAGTGGCCATAAACTTTAGCGAGGGCTTAAAATCTAACGCAATTCGCCGACTAGCTTAGCACTTTGCATCGTTGTTTACGCATGAGCGGTGACCTAAAGGTCAAAATTCAGTTGTCATCTGACTGGTTGTCCTGTATGTCAATCAAGTAACGGGGATGGATGATAGGCTGACATCGTAAGTTCTGCTGCACTTAGAGACGTTGTTTGATTTGATTGGTCGCCCGAAGGGCAACATTCAGTTGTCATCTGAATGGCTGCCCTGTATATCAATCAAGTGACGGCATTGATGCTGGGATGATATTTTTTTAATGTCACGCCGCGATCGACCAGCGATCGACCAGCGATCGACCAGTACCACCTCCGCGATCGACTTAATGAGCACCCCTGATATACAGTATAACCTAACTTTACCAAGAGGCCTTTGCCTCCTTTCATTTTTTTTCTATGTGGCCTTCGCTGGAAAGAGTTCGGACACTCCTGACTTACACACTAGTACATGTGTAAAACGGTACCATTTTATACTCATTTATAACCTGCAAGGCATGCCGGGTAACTTCCTGTTGTAGCAACCTGCATGCGGGCCGCCTTAGACCAAGTAAGGGAAATGAGATGGCTTTGAGACGAGATGAGATTATCAGCACAGTTAGAACATGTTTTAACTCGTGACCGCGTCGACCACGTTGACCAGTGCAGAATAAAAATATAAAAATATGCAGAGTCACGTGACTGTAATTTGGAGTGTCAGCAGAGGGGAGAATGATATTGACTTTAGCTGGAATATTCCCCAAAGAGTGTTTTCTGTGATCTATAAAAGCCCCAAGCTTCTGCATCCATTTCTGAGCCTCATCTTTTCAAGTGTTTGGACTGCTCGCCACTAATTAAAAGCTCGTGAAGCAGAATGTTGTTCCTCGCCTTTTCTGCCGCATCTTGCCAAGAAGCGATGGCACGCTTTAAGATGCACATGAAGTCCTCGCTTCCCAGCAGCTCCGAGCTATCGGATGTAGAGCGTTTGGAAGGTGTGACGGACGGCCCGGTCAAAGGGGGGTTTTGTCCTCACGCCGTCTCCCGTTTTGTAACCTCAGGACACTCTGAGCCCTCTGGCTGCCTGGACGTGGTCCAGGCAGGCCGCTTCCTCGGTGGCCGCTTGTGGAAACAGGAGTTTCCTGTGAATAATCTGCCCACGCTCCAAATTGCAAGAAATGGTATAAAACGGGGGTGTCCAGAGTGCGCCCCGCAGCATATTCCAAAAATACAATTTAACAACAACAAAAAAAAACCAGCAAAAATGGAAAATATTAAGACAAAACAAAAAATACGTCTCAGTTTTGCGAGAATAAGCTTATAATGTGAGGCAAAATAATGTCATTTTGGTGACATGGTGTTGAAATGATCAAGAAAAATGCTTTACATTTTAATAAAACTTTGCACATATATTTGACTTTGACTTTTGTATAAATTCAGTTTATGGAAAAGAAAGAAAAAAGCGAAAATATCACAAGAAAAAAGTTGTATTGTAATGAGAAAAAAGTAGACATTTTACGAGAACAAAGTTGTAATATGAACAAAAGTATTATGGTAATAATAAAAAGAAAGAAAGATATATTATGTAAAGATACATAAAGAAAATGTATTATTTAAGAAAAACATGAAATATTTTGGATTTTATATATATATATATATATATATATATATATATATATATATAATTTAAGAAAAACATGAAATATTTTGGATTTTATATATATATATATATATATATATATATATATATATATATATATATATATATATATATATATATATATATATATATATATATAATTTAAGAAAAAACATGAAATATTTTAGAATATATATATTATTTTTATATTATTTAAGAAAAAACATGAAATATTTTGGATTATATATATAATATATATATATTATATTATTTAAGAAAAAACATGAAATATTTAGGAATATATATATTATTTTTATATTATTTAAGAAAAAACATGAAATATTTAGGAATATATATATTATTTTTATATTATTTAAGAAAAAACATGAAATATTTTGGAATATATATTATTTTTATATTATTTAAGAAAAAACATGAAATATTTTGGAATATATATATATAATATATATATTA
The DNA here is from genome assembly GCF_030265055.1 of Doryrhamphus excisus. Taxonomy (NCBI): domain Eukaryota; kingdom Metazoa; phylum Chordata; class Actinopteri; order Syngnathiformes; family Syngnathidae; genus Doryrhamphus; species Doryrhamphus excisus. Next base: position 303,648 of record NC_080479.1, on the reverse strand, counting down.
TATTATTTAAGAAAAACATGAAATATTTTGGAATATATATATATATATATATATATATATATATATATATATTATTTAAGAAAAAACATGAAATATTTTGGAATATATATATATATATATATATATATATATATATATATATATATATTATTTAAGAAAAAACATGAAATATTTTGGAATATATATATTATTATATTATTATTATATTATATTATTTTATATATATATATATATATATATATATAATTTAAGAAAAAACATGAAATATTTTGGAATATATATATATAATATTATTTAAGAAAAAACATGAAATATTTTGGAATAACTAAAAATGGGGAAATGTGTGTTATGTTTTGTGTCGTCCAGTCCCGTGTCCTCGCCGCCATGAGGGGACGCTGCTCACGCAAGCTAGGTGTGCTCGCCAAGGCTTTCCTCCTGCTGTGGCTGCTGTGGCTGGGATACCTCCTGCTGGCGCACTCCCCCTCCGCCGCCCCCGACCACGGCGCACCAGGCCTGGACCACGAGCGTCGCGCGGCGGCGGAGCATCCCGAAAAAGTCGATGACGACGACGACGACCGGTCGTTATCCAGGCCGCTGTACGCTAAACCGCCTGCCGACGACAACGCCCCGGGGGAGTGGGGCCGGGCGGCGCACCTTAACCTCAGTCCGGAAGAAAAGAAGCAGGAGGAGGACAGCGTGGAGCGCTACGCCATCAACATTTTTGTCAGCGACAAGATCTCTCTCCATCGACACATCAAAGACAACAGAATGCCAGAGTGAGTTTTTGCTAGTGACTTTTATTATTTCTCCTTTTTAAACTAACATTTTTCAAATGGAGCCTCAACGGGGTACAATCTAGTGCAGGGGTGGGCAAACTACGGCCCGGGGGCCACATCCGGCCCGCCAAGTGTTTGAATACGGCCCGTCCGTTCTTTCCAAAGTATTTCATTTAAACTCAACATACGAACTGGCATCATGGCTTGAGCCAACCTTTTGATGGTTTTATCAATTTTGTTATTTGATGTGGTCTGTTGTTTACAAAGTGCTCCTGAAAAAAGGGACACAATAATAATAATAATAATAATAATAATAAAATTTAAAATATTTAAATATAAAATATTTAAATATAAAATATTTAAAAATAAATATAAAATAATAAATAATAATAGCAGATTGCGTGACACTTTTACAGATACAATAATACCAGGTGGACTGTTACGTGTAAAATATATAGTCTGCCCCCCCACCCATTTTGGTTTGATGGTTTTATCAATTTTGTTATTTGATGTGGTCTGTTGTTTACAAAGTGCTCCTGAAAAAAGGGACACAATAATAATAATAATAATAATAATAATAATAATAATAATAATAATAATAATAATAATAATAATAAAATTTAAAATATTTAAATATAAAATATTTAAATATAAAATATTTTAAAATAAATATAAAATAATAAATAATAATAGCAGATTGCGTGACACTTTTACAGATACAATAATACCAGGTGGACTGTTACGTGTAAAATATATAGTCGCCCCCCCCCCCCCCCCCCCCATTTTGTTAAATCAATGCGAGTCAAAAAGTTTGCCCACCCCTGATCTAGTGCCTTGTTTTGCCGGTCCCAAGCCCGGATAAATACAGAGGGTTGCGTCAGGAAGTGCATCCGACTTAAACATTACAGCAAAAAAGGTTAGCTAAGAAGACATGGGACATGGAGAGGACTGAAGAGAGTAGGCAGTACAGAGAAATGAATGCTAAGGTGAAAGTAGAGGTCTGTGATGACTTGTACTTTAGTTTGAACAGTAAGTAGGGCAGAAGTATTTGTGAGCAGCAGTATGGTTTCATGCCAAGAAAGAGTACTACATATGTAGTATTTGCTTTAAGAATGTTAATAGAGAAGTACAGAGAAGGTACGAGGGAGCTTCGTTGTGTCTTTGTAGATGTGGACAAAGCCTATGACATAAAAAAATTAAGTAAAAAAAAATAGCATATACTGTACATAGTACAGCTTTGCTCAGTACTTTCGTAATGCAGCAATGCGGGCCTCCTTTTTGTCCCCCCAGCTTCTTACTTCGATGCAGTTTGTCTCTCTCCAAGTCGACGTTTTTGTTTACTCGCCATTCTCCCCGAGCGTTGCTGTGGTATGTTGCTCTTCGGAGCGGCATTCCCCCCCCCCCCACCCCCTTCCCAACCCTTATCGTCTCCCTTCTTGGTTTTTATGGCCGAGCCTAATGGCTGCCACCTGGATTAAGACGTCCCAAAAGCCCGTTTTTCCACGCGGCTACATCATGCCACCCGCTGCTTGCCCTCAGATGCCGAAGCAAGACGTTCGACTACCGCCGCCTGCCCACCACCTCCGTGGTCATCGCCTTCTACAACGAGGCCTGGTCCACCTTGCTCAGGACCATCCACAGCGTCCTGGAGAGCACGCCTGCCGTCCTGCTGAAGGAGATCATCCTCATCGATGACTACAGCGACCGAGGTGGGAGCAGCGCAAAGGTCCAAGTAAAGTGGCTCTCAAACGCTTCAGTTTTTCAGAAATCTGGCGTCTGAAGTTTCTCATGCATGCGCCCAGTCTCTATTTCCATGGCTCCGTGTTGACGTTCGCTCCAAGATAATTAGGTCCTTTGTGTTTGGCTAATTGCTAATTGGTTCAAACGACAAAAGGTGAAGAGCAAGAGGATGCCCTGAGGCTCAGCACTAAACCTGTCAACACAGAACCATTATAGAACTATTATTTACAAACATATTAGCCACAATTAGCCATACAGCCATTTTCTAGCTTAACCAGCATTGGGCGAGACGCGGCGTACAACCTGGACTGGTTGTACTGGTTGCTGTTTGATGACATCTTGTGACATGCGAAGCCCGTCTATACCAGGGTGTGTGATCGCTGATGGTTTTTTTCGGCCATTTGCAGCGCCTCTCTGGCGGTAGCTAGCTAGAACACAGGCGAGCTAACCTTTCATGCTAACCTACTTTTTGTGTGTCACTTACCAATCTTGCTGTCTTCTTGTCATTTTAATAACGATGGACTGTCTTCAGAACACTCTGTGTGTCTAAGTTGTTCAACAAACACGTAGTTTATCCAGCCGTACACGGCGATGCTATCTCACGCCAAAAGCTAGAGCTCATTGCTAGCGGTAGCGCACCAGCCGATCTTTTTATAAGCCGCAGGGTTCAAAGGTTGACAAAAAAGTAGAAGTTAGTTTATTAATAAATAACAAAAATACACCCTAAAATTACAAAATGAATCTTTTTTTTCCAGAATTGTTTGAAAATGTATAAAAAAGTTAAAAAAGTTTAAAAACAAAACAAAAACACATGTACATAAGTATTCACAACACTTCCCTTTCATGCATGTTATGTGACCGCCTTATTCCAAACTGGAATAAAATAAACTCAAATATAAAAATTGCACTACATGGTAACAACATAAATACAATGTTTAAAAAATGGTTGCAAATGTATTAAAAATTAAACAGTACTTAAGTATTCACGTTTTTCAGATTTTATTCTAAAATGGCAACATGAATACATATTTATGGAAAATAAAAAGTAAGCTATCACATGTATAAGCATCACATTGTTCACATTTTCTTATCTGGCAGCTTTATTACAAAATGGAATTTTAAAAAAATTCTATACTCAACACCCCATAATCACTACATTAATACATAATGTATATTTGGAAATGTAGGCTAATGTATTACATTTGTTTTTTAAAAGTCACATAAGTATACATATGTAAGTAGTCACTCGAATCAGATAATCATTATTTTTTTTAATGGCACAAAAAAATACTGATGTTTATAATACAGATAAATTCAGATGTTTCTTCTCTAGAAAAGTCGCTGGTCTCAAACAATCTGTTGTGGCGTATGTTCAAGCGATGGCGTTGCTTTGATGTCTAACAACGGCGTTTTTTATTTTTTTTTCCTGCAGTCTACCTGAAATCTCAGCTGGCGGAATACGTCAGTAACCTGCAGCGCGTCCGGCTCATCCGCACCAAAAAGCGCGAGGGCCTGGTCCGGGCTCGCCTCATCGGCGCCTCCTACGCCACAGGCGACGTGCTGACCTTCCTGGATTGTCACTGCGAGTGCGTCCCCGGCTGGATCGAACCCCTGCTGGAGAGGTGAGGCGTCGCGTACGTTAAAACGACAGGTAGCAGGGATTTCCACGTCACGGCGCCACGGTGGCCATTTTCTTTTTAAGGATCGGCGAGAGCCCCAGCACCATCGTGTGCCCCGTCATCGACACCATCGACTGGAACAGCTTTGAGTTCTACATGCAGACGGACGAGCCCATGATTGGCGGCTTCGACTGGAGGCTCACCTTCCAGTGGCACGCTGTCCCCGAGGTGGAACGCAAGAGGCGCAAGTTGCGCATCGACCCCCTCAGGTGACTTGAATGCTTTCACGAGACATGAGAAAATAAGCTCTGCTTCTTCCTGCTTCTTTTCTCTCATGCTGTATTGTGTAAACACATCCTGTTCTTTATTAGGCGTGCCTCATGTATTTAAAACCTTTTTTTTTTTTTTTTTCGTCATTTGCTGTAAGCGATGACCCAATCCATGTGGGCCGCCAGTGGCCCTAGACCTCACTTTGGAGAGCCCTGAGATAAACAATTTGTAGCACTCACAGTGTCAATAATAAATATGATAATACTGTGGCACCTTGGTTAGCATCAATTTGTTGCAGAAGGTCTGACTCAAACCAAAACAAACTCTAACCAAGGCAAGTTTTCCCATAGAAAATAAAATAGTGTAAATCCAATTAATCTTTTCCAGAATTATTTCTCCTCAATTTATTTCTCCACCACAATTAAAAAAAAAAAAATTATAAAAAATAAAAAATGATGGCCAATTCTTCTCACCCATCCACCCTTTGAAAATCTATTTTCGGCAGCTTGTACCCGTGATCTTGTCCTTTCAGGCACTACTGGTAGAAACCGGTAGGAACCGGTAGATTGAAAACAATGCCAGAATGGAATAAAGTCCAGCCCCTCTTGGGATGACTGGTTCCATCCCAAATTTGAGCATACATTTTGGATGTTAACTGAAAAAAGCGCTATCCGTTCCACATTAACCGAGGTACCACTGTGCCAGAAAACTGAAACTGTTCTGTATCTTGAAATAATAAATGAATACATTTAGTCCCCTATCATATTTTCAGGTCCCCGACTATGGCAGGCGGGTTGTTTGCGGTCAGCAAGGCCTACTTCACTCACCTGGGCACCTACGACATGGGCATGGAGGTGTGGGGCGGAGAAAACCTGGAGCTCTCCTTTCGGGTGAGTTTGTCTTGGCCTTTCCTGGCACACATTTGGCAAGATAAAATCAGTGAAAAAGTCGTCCTAAATCGGAGGTGTGGGCGATGGCGGCGGCGGTGGCGGCTCAACGCTTGACTTTTTATGGCCTGCGGCATTTTGTCAATCATGACTAAGAAGGATTAAGGCCGCACTGAAAAGCAGAGAAAGCAAATATTACACTAATAGCTATTTGCTTAGTTAACAACATGTATGCTTAGAGTATATAGTAGTGCTTTATTTATAGTATATAGTAGTGCTTATTCATATGTACACTATTATCATTTGCATTATGATTACTATCCAACATGAATTTTGGTTATGTTTTTAAAGTCATTTCCTGCACTCTTAAAGCCATAAATACCCAAGCTTGTGTACAAAGGTTCAGTTTCATGTACTTCTTGTCTTAACGTTAATGATTAAGTTCAGGATTCCTGGTCTCCTGTTGCCGACTCTAACAATGCAGGGTACAGTTGGATGTTTCATTGCTTGTTTTGTTTTGTGCAAGGGGATAGTATAGAAAATAAATGCATGGATGGAGAGGCAAAAAGAGGTGATGTCACAATAGAGCAAGGGCCGCACAGTGGGTGAGCGGTTAGCACAGGGGTGGGCAAACTTTTTGACTCGCATTGATTTAACAAAACGGGGGGGGCATAGGCAGTTTTTACTTATTTTTTTAATGTCATAGGCTTTGTCCACATCTACAAAGACACAACGAAGCTCCCTCGGACCTTCTTACCTCCTTACTGTTCAAACTAAAGTACAAGTCATCACAGACCTCTACTTTCACCTTAGCATTCATCTCAATGTACTGCCTACTCTCTTCAGTCCTCTCCATGTCCCATGTCTTCTTAGCTAACCTTTTTTGCTGTAATGTTTACATCGGATGCACTTCCTGATGCAACCCTCTGTATTTATCCGGGCTTGGGACCGGCAAAACAAGGCACTAGATCAGGGGTGGGCAAACTTTTTGACTCGTGGGCCGCATTGATTTAACAAAACGGGGGGGCAGGGGGGCCTGGGGGGGCCAGACTATATATTTTACACGTAACAGTCCACCTGGTATTATTGTATCTGTAAAAGTGTCACGCAATCTGCTATTATTATTTATTATTTTATATTTATATTTAAATATTTTATATTTAAATATTTTATATTTAAATATTTTTAATTTTATTATTATTATTATTATTATTATTATTGTGTCCCTTTTTTCAGGAGCACTTTGTAAAACAACAGACCACATCAAATAACAAAATTGATAAAACCATCAAAAGGTTGTCTCAAGCCATGATGCCAGTTCGTATGTTGAGTTTAAATGAAATACTTTGGAAAGAACGGACGGGCCGTATTCAAACACTTGGCGGGCCGGATGTGGCCCCCGGGCCGTAGTTTGCCCACCCCTGGGTTAGCATGATGAGTGGTCACACAGTCAGGAGATCAGGAAGACCCGGGTTTGATTCCTCACTTGGCATCTCTGTGTGGAGTTTGCACGTTGTCCCCGTGCATGGGTGGGTTTTCTCTGGACTGATGTCTCCTAGCTGTGTGGCCTGCGTGCTAACCACTCATCCACCGTGTGGCGTTGAATCGTTAATGTTGTGGCGTAGTTGTTTAGATATTTTGGCTGAAGAAATATAGTAGTTATGCTTGGAATGTATCTTTCCATCAAAAGTTGTTTTGGTGGAAAACAGCAATATTTTGTGGACGTGTACCTGTTTAGTTCTACTAAAGAATGGAAAAGGTAGAAACTAGTAACTTTAATTACTTTTGGTAACTTTAGTAATTTTAGTCAGTAACTTTTTTCTTGAATATTCATATTATTATATTATTTTCCATAAAATTATGACAACTTTTGTCATAATAGCAACATTTTTCTTGTTAGAATTTCTTGTAGAAAACAGTTTTTCTATGAATTTGACTTTATTTTCCTAAAATTGCAGCTAGTTTTTCTGTAATTGCTGTAATAGTTTTGCTCATGATGACTTTATTCCCATTATCATTTGACTTTACAATTTTTCCTTGACCAAAAAACAACTTTATTAGTTGTTTTTCTCCTAATATTAACTAATAACTTTTGCTTTTAGGTTGTGGGACGTCCACAGCAGGACCCGCTGCTCGTTGAGAAGAGCGATGCATGCTTTTCATTGTACAGTAAACCTCGGATATATCGGATTCAATTGTTCCCACTGGTTTTGTCCGATATAAGCGAAATCCGTTATATGCGTATACCGGAAAATGTCCGTTTTACGCATATATGGGATTTATATCCGGTATATGCGTAAATGGGATTTTATCCGTTATAAAAAGGCACTTCCTTGACTATGTTTCCAATGTACCTGGACGCGCAGGCAACGCTGCAAACGCTGCAAATGACGTCGTATAGCGGCCTGTCACCATTCGGCCAATCGGAGCGCCACGATGCGGCCATCCGATATATGCCAGGGAAATTTCATGGAAATGCATTGGAACGGGACTGGAGATTTTGTCCGAAATAGGCGAAATCCGTTATAAAAAATCCGATATATGCAATGAATTTTTATTGGAAATGCATTACAGAAAAATTGGTTCTTTTTTTATCTGTCCGTTGTGAGCGAATTTCCGATATATCCGAGTCCGATATATCCGAGGTTTACTGTAGCTTCCTTGAGAAAAAGTTGCCAGATTTGTCGCTAATGGCTCAATCTACTCGCTAAAAGTGTGTGTGTTTGTGCGGAAGGTGTGGCAGTGCGGCGGCAGCCTGGAGATCCACCCTTGCTCCCACGTGGGTCACGTCTTCCCCAAGAAGGCCCCTTACGCCCGGCCCAACTTCCTGCAGAACACGGTGCGAGCGGCCGAGGTGTGGATGGACTCGTACAAGCAGCACTTCTACCACAGGAACCCGGCCGCCAGGAAGGTACGATACCGGGCGAATGAAAACACGAGCGAAGCGCGTGAGCGCCGCGGGGACAGCTGCGTGACCTCCTGGCGACCTCGCACGGATTATTTTACACTGGGTGGGAATTTGGCTGACCTGGATGTGGTTTTAGTTCTCCTGCTGTGACTTGAGGAAGAGGTTTGCCAAGCGCTGTATAAAGTTCCTAATGACTCCTAATGACTCTAATTACACAAACACAAAGACATGATGCTTTCATGACAGCAAAACACATCATTATCTCTGAGCCAACACTTTCCACAACATGAAACTTTTAACCAGCAGACTCTCACTAGACAGGCGAAGTTGCCTAGTTAATATATATTCAATATTTGTATTTTTAAATATTTTTTATTTTGCTAAATATTAATAATAATAATAATATGTAATATAATGTAAAATATATAATACTATTAATATACTTTTATGTAATTGTATATTTTATATTAATATAAATATATTGTCAATATATATTTGATATAGCTGAATGTTAATATATATTCAAATATTTTAATTATTGAAATAGTAATTAATGTTCTATAATATAATTTAAGATACAGGTACATTGTCTTTTGTACTAATACATCAAATATTTTAATTATTGAAATTGTAATTAATGTTCTATAATATAATTTAAGATACAGGTACATTGTCTTTTATACTAATACATCAAATATTTTAATTATTGAAATAGTAATTAATGTTCTATAATATAATTTAAGATACAGGTACATTGTCTTTTATACTAATACATCAAATATTTTAATTATTGAAATAGTAATTAATGTTCTATAATATAATTTAAGATACAGGTACAGTGTCTTTTATACTAATACATCAAATATTTTAATTATTGAAATAGTAATTAATGTTCTATAATATAATTTAAGATACAGGTACATTGTCTTTTATACTAATACATCAAATATTTTAATTATTGAAATAGTAATTAATGTTCTATAATATAATTTAAGATACAGGTACAGTGTCTTTTATACTAATACATCAAATATTTTAATTATTGAGATAGTAATTAATGTTCTATAATATAATTTAAGATACAGGTACATTGTCTTTTATACTAATACATCAAATATTTTAATTATTCAAATAGTAATTAATGTTCTATAATATAATTTAAGATACAGGTACATTGTCTTTTATACTAATACATCAAATATTTTAATTATTGAAATAGTAATTAATGTTCTATAATATAATTTAAGATACAGGAACATTGTCTTTTATACTAATACATTAAATATTAATTGCATATAAATAATAAAATATACTCTACATATATTTAAAATATATTAAAAATTTAATATGCATATATGAAAATATAAATAAAATAATGGAAATGTTAATTTATTTAATATAATGTAAAATACATATGTGGGAAAATATGGGAAACAATATATTTTATTTATTTTGTATGAATTAAAAAATTAATATAAAAAATATATATAAAAATTATTATAAATATAACATATTTTTGATATTGTAGTTCAATATTAATACAGTCAAATTTGACTTATATTATTTTTAACAAAATTTGATTGAACAAAATTTGCAAAGAGCTAGCATAACAATGAATGGTTTCCTGTATTGTTGCGACTTTTGACTTCCTGGTGCCTGGAGTGCGTACACAAAAGAAGAAGGGCGTGGATCCTCAAACGCCGATATCAAAAGTTCCACTCCAAGCGTGGAGTGCGCGCGTTAGATTTTATGAGCCAAAGGTGGGAATGGCGCACCTTTGCAAACACGGCGCTTCAATATTTGCTCTCGCTTGTACACCAGGAGGATGGATGTTCTGATATGTTCCTCAGGATGTGTTGGTTTGTTGCAGCCAACATCCTATCACTGTGTGTGTGTGTGTGTGTGGTAGCCATGATGATGATGATGATGATGATGATGATGATGATGAGTAATAATCAATGCACTCCTGTCCCAGGAGACGTACGGCAACATTTCTGAGCGTCTGCTGCTGAGGGAGAGGCTGAAATGCAACACGTTCCACTGGTACCTGAACAACATCTACCCCGACCTCCACATTCCCGAGGACAGGGAGGGCTGGCACGGCGCCGTGAGTCTCTTATCTTTGATTCACGCCTCCTCTGCTCATCACCTCGCCGCCTCATTGTTGGGGGAACCGGAAAAACCAGGCGCACCCGAGCGGCGGCTCCAGCATTTTTAGCCATGCTAAGCGTTCAATTAGAACCTCTACAGGCACGACCCCGGCATAGGGAACTTCTTCACACATTACTGCTTTTAATGATGCTGGGGAGTCCCATAAATGCACTTATAATTCATAATTCATCCATCTTAAATGACGCGGTGATTTTGAACGCAACTCCTCACTGCTAATGATAAAACAGTTCTTGTCTGATTCCAATAATCGGCTATTAAAGGATCCATCTTCTGTGCTGCGTATCCTCACTAGGGTGGCAGGGTATGCTGGAGCCTATCCCAGCTGACTTCAGGCAAGAATTAAATAAAGCAGTGTTAGGTAAATGTTTTGGCGCTGTTAATACATACAAATATACATATTCCTGCCCTATAATTTGTCTTTCTTTTAATAAAAATATGGTAAAAATGGGCATATTTCAGACAAGGTGATTAATCATGATTGATTAATTTGAAAACGGTGATTAATCCGATTAAATATTTAAATCGTTTGACAGCCCTGGTAATAGTAATAGTTATTATTGGATTTTTTTAGAACATACTTTTGATTTTATTTGTGATTTTATTGTGACTTTTTTTTAACGCTTCAACTGCACGCTACTAAAAATGACATTATTTTGCCTCATATTAAGTGTTTATTATTGTAAAATGTAAATATTGTTTAATACATTTTTTTTTCTAATATTAGCCAACTATTTCAACTTCTTGTAAATTCTCTTCTTGTAATTTTGACTTTATTTTTATAATATTTTGACTTTATTCTCGTACATTTTAAACTTTTTTCACAACCTAATTTTACAAACTTTTTTTTGGTTTGTTTCTCATTTGTTTTTCTTTAATATTTTTTACTTGATTTTTCTCATCATAGTTTTTTCTCGTAAAAACTTGTTTTCTCATTAGAATGCTGCTTTTTTAATTTTGATATTTGGACTTTATTCTTGTTAAATTACAGACATTTTTTTTCTATTTCTGCTGTTTTTTGTTTTTTTTCCAACTCTTTCAAATTTCTTTTTGTGAATTTTCTTGTAGTAATTCTGACGTTATTCCCGAAATATTACGCTGGGAATTTCCAAAATGTAAAATCCTGCTACTCCTTCCCACCAGGTGCGCAGCTCGGGAATAAACTCGGAATGTTTGGACTACAACGCTCCGGATCACAGTCCCACCGGCGCCCAGCTTTCCCTGTTTGGTTGTCACGGCCAGGGAGGCAACCAGGTGAGATTCCTGATCGTATTCACATGCTCCGAGAAATCAGTTTGATTGCAATCAAATGTTTCCCAGTTTCTCGACTTTTGAGCATATCTTCAGAAAATATGAACCGAATATGTCCGTGATTGTGCAGTACTTCGAGTACACGTCCCAGAAGGAAATCCGCTTCAACTCGGTGACGGAGCTGTGTGCGGAGGTGCTGGAAGGACAGTCGTCCATCGGGATGCGCCACTGCCCTCGTGACGGCGAAGTCAAGCCGGCCAGCATCATTTGGGAGTTTAGGGACGTAAGTGGCGGCCATGTTGTCCATTTTTTTTTCCCCCCATCTTTATCGTCGTCATCACCGTAACCCCTCGTCTGTCCTCCGCCCAGGATAAGACCATCTACCACCCGCAGTCTAACACGTGTGTGACCGCCTACCGCAAGCCGGAGGGCCGCACGGACGTCCAGATGAAGCGCTGCATCCCGCGAGATAAACACCAGCACTGGAAGTTTGAGTGGTAGACCGTGAGAGACCTCCTTTTGACATTTTAGTGGTCTTCTTCTGTGGCCCACTTCTACCCACCTTCCCCCCTCCCTCTGTGCCTTTACTGGGAAGACACAAGCGAACGAAAAGGGGCTGTCCTAGAAAGACGACGACTCGCGTGGTCGCAGAACGATGGGGAAGACTCACTTTTTACCTTTTTATTCCCAGTGCAGGAAAACCAGGAAGTGCCTGTTGGACAGACTCGGCGTGTCTTGTTGTTACACTCCCAACCAGCAGGGGGCAGCCTGTCGGCTCCGTTGTATGAAAGCCTGCTTCGACCACTGAAAGAACCCAAATATCCTAATGGAAAGTCACAACTGGGAGATAAAAAGTCAAAATTATGACATAAAGTTATAATTATGATGTTAAAAAAAATCTCAATTATGTCAATTAATTAATTAGATAAAAAGTCAAAATTATGAGAAAGTAAATTACAAGATAAAAAGTCATAATTATTAGATAAAAAATGTAAATTATGCAGAAAAAAGTTAAAATTGAAATAAAAAGGCAAAATTGTGACAGTTATAATTATGCCGTTAAAAAAAAATCTCAATTATGTCAATTAATTAAGTTGACCTTGAGATAAAAAAGTCAAAATTATGAGAAAGTAAATTACAACATAAAAAGTCATAATTATTAGATAAAAAATTTAAATTATGCAGAAAAAAGTTGAAATAGAAATAAAAAGGCAAAATTGTGACAGTTATAATTATGCCGTTTAAAAAAATCTCAATTATGTCAATTAATTAAGTTGACCTTGAGATAAAAAAAAGTCAAAATTATGAGAAAGTAAATTACAAGATAAAAAGTCATAATTATTAGATAAAAAATTGAAATTATGCAGAAAAAAGTTGAAATAGAAATAAAAAGGCAAAATTGTGACAGTTATAATTATGACGTTAAAAAAAATCTCAATTATGTCAATTAATTAAGTTGACCTTGAGATAAAAAAAGTCAAAATTATGAGAAAGTAAATTACAAGATAAAAAGTCATAATTATTAGATAAAAAATTTAAATTGTGCAGAAAAAAGTTGAAATAGAAATAAAAAGGCAAAATTGTGACAGTTATAATTGTGACAGTTATAATTATGACGTTAAAAAAAATCTCAATTATGTCAATTAATTAAGTTGACCTTGAGATAAAAAAAGTCAAAATTATGAGAAAGTAAATTACAACATAAAAAGTCATAATTATTAGATAAAAAATTTAAATTATGCAGGAAAAAAAGTTGAAATTGAAATAAAAAGGCAAAATTATGACACAAGTCATAATTATGAGTTAAAAGACAAAATTATCAGTCAATTGAAATTAGAGGCTAAAAAGTCAAAAATAGGAAATATTAATAAATATGTATATGAATAATCCTGAGATAAAAACTTAAAATTATGAGAGAAAAAGTAGTAATTGTGAGTTTAAAATTTTTTAATTATAAAATAAAATTCAAAATTGACATATAAAATCACAACTATAATATAAAAAGTTCAAATTATATAAAAAGTCAAAATAAGATAAGTCAAAATTTTGTAACTTTTTGTCTCATCATTTTAATGTTTTCTCTGTGGGATATTTTTCATCTTTCAGTGGCGGGAACGGTCTTCCATAGGGTTTGACCTTGAAGGCAAATGTCCTAAACTGACTCGTTGGCGCCTCCCCAGGAAGGAATCGGTATTGCCGTGAAGTCCTGTAGCACTCCCCACTGTTCCAGTCGCCAGGCATGTAATGCCAACAAGAAGGAAGGTGAAGTTCTGCATCCTTTTGCACCCAAAGCAGCTGCTTCGGAAGCGTGCTGCGGGAATCCCGTCCAAAACGAGACCGCTTTTATTCTAAGTGCCATTAGTCCGACTAACTGTCCTAACCGCGCCTTTAGAGAACTCCGAGGCCGAATGCATTCCAAATGCTTCAAGAAACGAAAACGACACGGTTGGATCTTAACATTTAGTCGCGTCTGTGAGGCTTGTCGGGGTCCGCTCGGAGTTTTCACGAAGTGTCTGAGCCGTACTTGAAGAGGCCACACACGTCGCCTCAGGTGTCTCCGGAATGTTGTTGCTGGGCCGAATGAAGGGAGCGGATGGAAACTACTGATGCAATGCAGGGATTACTTGATTTGAAGAAAGAAAATGAATTAAAGATTTATCTGTGGACTTTTGTATGGTGTACGATATGCATTTGAATACTACACACAACACACAGGAACCCTGATGGTGCCTGCGGTGTTACTTAGCTTCCTGCCTTGGTAATAAATGGACGCCCTCTAGTGGCAGAATGACGTATTACAGTATTATAAATGCTGGGGATCCAAACTTTTTACAGTTTTCCTGTAATTATGACTTTATTCCCGTAATATTTGGACTTTCTCACCCAACTTTGGCTTGTTTGTTTCCCATAATATTACAGCTTTTAGAAAATCAATTTATAGTTCAACTTCATGCAACTAAAATGGCATTATTTTTGGATTTACTCTTAGTAAAGTCATATTTTGAATTTATTTTTTTTAATTACAACCGTTTTTTTTTTCATTTCTTCTGTTTTTTTTTAGCTTAATGTTTGTACATTTTCTTATCGTAATTATGACTTTATTTCCCGTAATGTTAGAACTTGTCCTCCAACCTAATTTTCCAAAAATGACAACTTAATTTTGTGTTACGACTTTAAAAATAACATGTTTTTCCTTAATATTTCAGCTTTACGCTACTAAAATGACATTTGTCATCATAACACCCACCACTTCATTTTTGTACATTTTTTCTTATTAGAATATAACGAGAAAAAAAATATATATAATAGTATTTTGACTTTATTCCCATAATTCAGTATACCCTTTCCCCAATCTATTTTTCCAAAAATAACTTCATTTTGTTTCTTACTTTAATATTTATACATTATATTTAAAATGACATTTTTCCACATATGACGACTTTATACTGCAACTTTTTCTTGTTAGAGTACAGCATTTCCCCTCAATTTATTTTCATTTTTGCACTTTTTTCTCCAACTATTTCAATTACTTTATTCTCTTATTATCCTACTTTTCCAAAAAATACACTTTTGTTTTTTTCATATTGTGACTTAATATTATAAAAATATGTTTCTTTAATATTACCCCATATTATAACTTCCCCAACCTAATTTTCCAACAATTAAAACCTTTTGTTTCATTTTTCTCAATTACCACTTTTATTTCTTATTTGATATTGTTAAATCTTATGCTTCTGAAATGGCGTTCATTCTTCTCATAATATTTAAGCTTCTCTCAAACTTTTTTCCTCATGATGACTTTATTCCCCAAACAACTCAAATAATAAGTGTCACATAATATTGCGATTTAAAAAGCATTTCCTGTTGTTTTATTTTGAAATCAAAGCGGAAGTTAGGCCCCGGGTCCTTCGATGCTAGCTTGCGAGTCCATTTCCATGAACCGGTGTTGTCCAAACTTTACGTAGCGGATCCAAAGTTTGTTTAACAAACTAATAGTGACATTTCACGGCGGGCAAAGTGTCCTCTCCGTCTCTGGTCGTCTTCGTCTAGCTGTAAAGTAAAGCAAAAGGCGCTGCGAGGTTAGATATGACCAAGAAGGACATAGCTGGTTGGAGTCGATGACTAGCTATAGCAAGCCTCGGGTAGCTAATCCCGGTCAGTGATTAATCTGCGTTGGTTAATCCATTTATACTTGTCCTGGTCGAATGGAGGACAGGACAGGACAGGAAGGGGAGTGTCCTACATTGGTTGTGTGACGCCGCCGGGGCCGCGTTGAGATGTTCGACGTCGGGCGAGCGGGAAGTTAGTTGGCCAAGTCAGGAAGTTCACACATCTGAGGACACAACCAGGAAGAAGTCATGGCGATCAGATGGCGACGGTCCCGCTCCACTTTTAGGCTTCTCCTCGCCGGAGCCGCGGTGCTGGCGTGTGTCTTCTACTTCTGGGATTTCTCCTCGGAGGTGAGCGTCACCCAGCGACGGAAGGCGGATCTCGATGACCCGCGGACGCTGAAGAGGCCGGTCTACGAGAAGCCCCCCCTGGATGTGGGCGCCCCCGGGGAGCTGGGCGCAGGCGTCCAGCTGGACCTGGATGGGGAGGAGAAGCTGAAGGAGCAGGAGAGCATCTCAAAGTATCAGATCAACATTTATGTCAGCGACAAGATCTCCCTGCACCGCCGGCTGCCGGAGAGGTGGAACCCGCTGTGAGTAACATCTCCGGGGGGTCTGGTGCTGTGGTGCCCTTTGGTATCCTGTGGTACCCTATGGTACCCAGTGGTATCCTGTGGTACCCTTTGGTATCCTGTGGTACCCTTTGGTATCCTATGGTACGCTTTGGTATCCTATGGTACGCTTTGGTATCCTATGGTACCCTGTGGTACCCTTTGGTATCCTGTGGTACCCTTTGGTATCCTGTGGGTACCCTTTGGTATCCTGTGGGTACCCTTTGGTAACCTGTGGGTACCCTTTGGTATCCTGTGGTATCCTGTGGGTACCCTTTGGTATCCTGTGGGTACCCTTTGGTATCCTGTGGGTACCCTTTGGTATCCTGTGGTATCCTGTGGTACCCTTTGGTATTCTGTGGTACCCTTTGGTATCCCGTGGGTACCCTTTGGTATCCCGTGGGTACCCTTTGGTATCCTGTGGGTACCCTTTGGTATCCTGTGGGTACCCTTTGGTACCCTGTGGGTACCCTTTGGTATCCTGTGGGTACCCTTTGGTATCCTGTGGTACCCTTTGGTATCCTGTGGTACCATTTGGTATCCTGTGGTACCATTTGGTATCCTGTGGTATCCTGTGGTACCATTTGGTATCCTGTGGGTACCCTTTGGTATCCTATGGTATCCTGTGGTACCCTATGGTATCCTGTGGTACCCTTTGGTATCCTGTGGTACCCTATGGTACCCTATGGTATCCTGTGGGTACCCTTTGGTATCCTGTGGTACCCTTTTACTATCCTATTGTGCTCTTTGGTACCATTTGGTACCCTGTGGTACCCTGTGGTACTGTGTGTGCCGTATCTGACCTTGTACAGTAAACGCCCCACGCCATCATCCCTCGTTGCAGCTGCAGAGACCTGGATTACGACTACACGTCCTTGCCCACCACCTCGGTGGTGATCGCGTTCTACAACGAGGCCTGGTCCACGCTGCTGAGGACGGTCCACAGCGTCCTGGAGACGTCTCCGGACGTCCTTCTCAAGGAGCTGGTCCTGGTGGATGACTACAGCGACAGAGGTGTGTTGTGTTCAATAACGCATAAACTCTCACTGTGGTCGAACACGACTGTCTAGTCAGACGGTCCTCTTATGCCGTAAAACAGCAACATGTGATCGTTCCTCTTAAGTAATTCACCATGGCAACCTTGCACAACAACAAAACAATCAGAACATCAAATAATCCTGCAAATATTCCACAGTCGGAGCAATAAATCAGAAGGCTAGAACAAGTCGTAATTCATGTGATTGCTCCTCACAAGTAAGTAACGACAGTGGCGGCCTTACACAAAACAATCAAAATAAAGTTTTCAATATTTCACAAAGTCAGAGAAATTGCAGCAATACAGTATAGCAGGTTAGAAAGTACCATTTAAGTACTGCAATCGCTTCTCTCACAAGTACACAACGACAGTGGCCGCCATGCACAACGCAAACGACCAGACGTACTCTGAATAAGCTCGTAAATAATCCACAAATTCAGAGAAATTGTTGATTCATTCATGCGATCGCTCCTCTCACAAGTAAGTCACGACAGCGGCCATGTTGAACAAACCAAACAGAACGACTCCAAATAAGTTTTGGAATGTTCCGCAAAATCAGATCAATTAATTGATAGTGGCAACCTTGTACAACAGGAATATCGTCAGGACAACTCCAAATGAGACTGTAAATAATCCACAGAAAAATTGTAGTAAAACTACAGACTAGAACGTATTGTTTCCTTAATGCAATTGCTCCTCTTGCAAGTAATTAATGACAGCAGCCATGTTGCGTAAAACTATGGAGGACCAAAACTGCCAAAATAATAAATAAATAAATAAATAAAAGTGAAAATCAAAACAAAAATGAAAAAAAATCAAAATATTAAATACACAAAAATAAATATAAATGGAAATAAAAACACAAATAATATAAATTAATATATAAATATATATAAATATAAATATATACATAAATAAATAAATAAAAGCAAAAATAAATACAAAAATAAAAAACAAGATTCAAAAATTAAAAATAAATACAAAAATAAATGTAGAAATAAATACAAAAATAAATATATAAATAGAATTACATATCAATAAATAAATAAAAGCACTCTGCTCTCATATGTATTTATTTCATGCAGCAGACAATGTCAGCTTGAAATGCAGAAGGAAAAACTATTCAAATGAGGGGGCGGTCCTAAGTGTGTCTTGGGTTGAACTGTTCGCCTATTGGTTGATCGACATGTGAGTGCAAAAAAGCTCCGTCGGGGAGGAGAGAGATCAGGCTCCAATAATTTTTAATTTTTTAATCTTGTTTTTTATTTTTGTATTTATTTTTGCTTTTATTTATTTAGTATGTATATATTTTTTATTTTTGTTTTTATTTCCATTTATATTAATTTTTTTGTATTTAATTTTTTATTTTTTTTTTTAATTTTTTTTAATTTTTTTTTTAATTTTCACTTTTATTTATATATTTATTTATTATTTTGGCAGTTTTGGTCCTCCATATAAAACAACTTAAGACAAGCTTTGAAATATTCCACCAATTGCCATAAAACAGCAGACTGGAGCATGTCATTTCATGAATGCGATTGCTCCTCACAAGTGAGTAATGACAGTGGCAACCAATCACAAATCACATTTCGCGTCCGCCTTTAAATATTCCAGTCAGATAAATTGCAGTCAAACAGCAAACCAGAAAGGTGTCATTTTTACAAATGCGATTGCTCCTCTCTTACATGATTGAGGGCGGCAACCTTGCACCAAACAGAAGAACAGCAAATAAGGCTATAAATATTCCACAAAGTCAGAGAAATCAAAGTCAAACAGCAGACTAGAACGTGCGATTGCTCCTCCGTCAAAAGTACGAGCGTAAATATTGGTCTCCTCTTCCTGACTGCAGATCACCTGAAGGCGCCTCTGGAGGAGTACCTGTCAGGGTTGCGGAAGGTGCGTCTGATCCGGGCCACCAAGAGGGAGGGCTTGGTGCGGGCCCGCCTCCTCGGGGCGTCCGTCACCACCGGCGACGTGCTGACCTTCCTGGACTGCCACTGCGAGTGTCACGATGGCTGGCTGGAGCCCCTCCTCCGAAGGTGAGAGGGCTCCCTGGCCTCGGGCCTGGGCTCCAGGTAAAGTTTTGTGCTTTTTACCTGCCGGCAGGATCCAGGAGGAGCCGTCGGCCGTGGTGTGCCCCGTCATCGACTCCATCGACTGGAACACCTTTAAGTATTTGGGCAACCCCGCCGATCCTCAGCTCGGGGGGTTTGACTGGCGGCTGGTCTTCACATGGCACCAGATCCCGGAGCGTGAGAAGAAACGGCGGCGCTCGCCCACTGACGTCATCAGGTACGTTTTTATATCCGACCATTCAAAGTGGTTCTGGAGCCCACCTGAGAGAGTTCTTTCCTCCCCTCTCAGGTCTCCAACCATGGCTGGAGGTTTGTTTGCCATCAATAAGAAGTTTTTCACCCACTTGGGGACGTACGACACGGGGATGGAGGTGTGGGGAGGAGAGAACCTGGAGTTCTCCTTCAGGGTAAGAAAAGACAACTAACAGGCGGCAAGTACGTCACGCCGCTTCTCATTGCTATACTAGCCAGCATTCGTTAGCTAGTTTTTTATTTCTGTGTAAAATTTCTTCTCGCAATATTGTGACATTATTTCCATCATATTTGGATTTATTACTGTATTGTAAATTCACTTTTCACCTAACCTAATTACCTAATTTTTATTTTGTTTAGTTTTTCTCATATTACAACATTTAAACCATAACATTTTTTCTTTGATATTTCAAATATTATGCTATTAAAATTATATTGTTTTCTCTTATAATGTTACGAGTATGCTCGGAAAATTGCAACTTTTTCTTAGAATACTGTTTTTTTTTCTCCTGATATTTTGACTTAAAATTACAGCTGTTTTGTTTTCAATTTCTGCTGTTTTTTTACTATTATTATTATTATTATTATTATTATTATTATTATTTATTTTTTGTTATTAGTGCCCTAATATCCCCCAAACTACCACCTTTATTTTATTTCTCACATTACAATTTCAAAAACGTATTTTTTTCTTTAATATTTCGACTTTATGCTGTTTAAGTTTATTCTAGTAAAATTATGATTTTTTTTTTTACTATGACATTTTTTTCTCTTAATATTTGGACTTTTCTAAGTTTTGTCATTGCTGCCGTTGTTTTTTTTTTATTTTCCAACTATTTCAGCTTTCATCTTGCAAATTTTCTTCTCATAATTATGACTGCATTCCCATAATATTTAGAATTTTTAGAACATTTTCAAAAAATTATAACTTTATTCCTCGTCTTGTTTTGGTTCTCATACTATTGCAACTTCAAAAAATAGTGTCTCTTTTCTTTAATATTTAAACTTTATGCTACTAAAATGATGTTATTTTCTCCATAATATGAGTTTACTGTCGTAAAATTGCCTTTTCTCATTATAGTACAACTTCTTTATAGTAATATTTTGACTTTACAGGCTTGTAAATTACTGCAGATTATTCCATTCTTTTTTCAGTTTTCTTATGGAATTATGTTTTTAGCATGATGACCTCTGGGCCGCACTTCATCGGAGCATGCATGTTTTTACATTCAGGTGTGACTGGTTAGCGGTAGCACTCTACCGTCCTGCTAGGTGACATGCTTGCTAACCGCTGCTTTGCAGATCTGGCAGTGTGGCGGCAGCCTGGAGATCCACCCGTGCTCTCACGTGGGCCACGTGTTCCCAAAGAAGGCTCCGTACCCGCGCAGCCACGCCCTGGCCAACAGCGTGCGCGCCGCCGAGGTGTGGATGGACGACCAGAAACGTATCTACTATCACCGCAACCCCCACGCCAGAGCGGTGAGTCCGCACACGTGTCCCGCCGCTCTTTTCTTCGTTTCTCCTGCTGCGCTGCGCTGATGAGGCGACGCTGGAGATACATGAGCAGGGGACAACCGAGGTGGCGCTCGGCTCCGTGTGCCAACAGGTGTCACCCACCTTGCCTCGGCGGGGTCAGGGGAGGGGCAGGGTGGTTGTGTAATTAAGCCCTCGGATCAGGTGGCGCTCATCTCGCACCTCTCATGTCTTCCCGTCTCTTTTAGCACGTGTCGGCGATATTTAACCTGCTGGGGGGTGAACCTCATCTGTAACCTTAAACGCTTAATTGTCTTCAGGAGCCTAATCCCAGGCCATCCTGGCCAAAGATGGATTGTTCTTGGGATTACCGGCATGGACGAAGCACACGTCATTTAGCCGTGTCCTCTTGGCTCAGACCTCTTTTGCCCCCCTTTAGCGAGGTTTCACGCACATGTACACGCCTTCTCTCACATGCACTACATGCACGCCACTCCACTGGAAGCGTGTGCAAAAAATGTACCTTCATGTGTAACCTCCATTGCACAATACAGTGAGATGCCTTTTCTTCTTCCTGGTTGCTGTGCAGCATGTACTTCCATGGGAGAAATGCAGGTTCTTATAAAACTCACTTCTGCCACCATGTGGCGTAAAACTGCATCAGACACGAGGAGTTGCATCATCATCACCTCTTTGTGCCAATCACACAAAAAAAACTAAAAGACGTATAAATATGTTAAGAGAAACACTTTCTACAAGAAATACAGTGAAATATGAATAAAAAAAACTTCATATTTTGATGAAAAAACAAAGTCATAATTTTTGGAAAATGAGGTTTCAGAAAAAGTTATTATTTTATGATACGGGAATAAAGTCATGACAAGAAGAAAATTTACAGGAAGAAAGTTGAGATAGTTGACAAAATAAATAAAAAAACTACACAAATGAGTAAAAAGCTTTTATTTTTGGAGCATAAAGTCAAAATATTTACAGAAAAAAATTACAGTGAGGTGAAAAAAATAGGGGCATGAAGTATATTGAAAATATACTTAATAATATCTATGAAATATTTACAGATAGAAAACAAAGTTGTATATAAATGTAAATTCACAAGAATAATTATTGTTGAAATCATCGGAATAGGGAAAAAGAAAACAGAAATGGGAAAAAAATATGAGAATAATGTCAAACAATATTTTAAATGAGAATACTCTTGCAATATTAAGAAGAAAAATGTCATTTTAGTTGAAATATGACAAAGTATGTTATTTTTGGATGACAACAAAATGAAGTTGTTGTTTTTGGAAAATTAAGTTGCGGAAGAAGTCAAACTGTTATGCAAATAAAATCACAATATTATAACAGTAAAGTTTGTAAATATTATGTAAGAAAAACCTTTTGAGTTATTTGATATTAATAAGTCTTCTTCACCGATATGTCAAAGCTGGGCTCCAGTTTCCATCTTAGTGTCCTGCAGAGTTCCCTTCCAACACTAGGTGGTGCTGTTGTCTCAGCAGCGTGTCCTTTGGCCTCCATTGTTTGGCCGCTGTGTCTTCCTTGGGGGGTTACAGGGTTGCTGTGATAAAGCAACCATCCCAAACTTCTCATCCGTGCTCTTGTGCTCCCAGGAGCCGTTCGGCAATGTGAGCGAGCGACTGATGCTGCGAGAGAGGCTGGGCTGTAAAAACTTCAAGTGGTACCTGGACAACGTTTACCCAGAGCTCCACGTCCCAGAGGACCGGCCGGGCTTCTTTGGAATGGTGAGCGCCGATCAGACCTTCTTGTTGCACCGCCTAGCTAGCAACAGCCGACCTTTGCATCCTTTTACAGCTGAAGAACCGGGGCAAGGCCGGCTACTGTTTGGACTACAATCCTTCAGATGAAAACAACTGCTTTGGAGAAAGAGTCATCATGTACGGGTGTCACGGCTTGGGTCAGAACCAGGTACTTCAATGGCAAAGCTCCCTCTGGGGGAATACCAGTAAGCATTCCGTCTGCTGCTGGTTGGCTGAGTTTACCACCTGACCACCGTAGGAACACACATTAGTCCTGTCGCTTTAAGAGAGTACTCCTAATTCCCTGTCCAATTATATCAAATAGACAAATCCTGAACACATAAAAGTATCAAATAAATACATATTTTTATCAAATATATATACTATATAATATGATATAATACATAGATGTAATATGAAATGGAAGAAATAATACGTAAAAATAATCAAAATAAATTATATATATAAAATATAAAAAATAATTTCACAAAGTATATAAATATTATATAAATTATTATAAATTATTTAAAATTATACAAATTATATAAATATAATATAAAATATAAGAACTGTATATAAATTAATAAAGAATGAACAAAATAGGATCTAAGTATATAATAAATCCATATTTAAAAAAAAAGAAAATCAAAACTAACAATAAATTGGTATATATGTTTTTTTCTAAAGGAGCTGTAAGAAATAAAACAATCATAATTATGCAAATATTTTTGATTGTAAAATAAATATATAAATTATATAGACAAAAAGTATACAATAGATATAAAAAAATAAATGAAAAACAAAATAATAAATTAAAAATAAATTAAAAACAGTTTTTTAAACAAACTAGAAGAAGTAAGACATAAAACCTAAAAACTATAAAATATATTTTTAATTGCAAAATATATTATGTGATAAATATAATTAAAAAAACATAATTAAAACATAAAATAATAACAATATTTTCTTTAAATGAGGAAATAGTCAATTGCCGTCACCAAGTAGGCACTAAGCTCAACTTTGACATATTTGAAGGTTTTTCAGTAAAATAAGACGATACTGAATAAATAAAAATTTTGATGTGATAAACCGAGCATAACAATCATAACTCTTCATATCTTTCTACCAAACCATGCAGGGATGAAATACTACCTAATACTACCTAAATGTTGTGTTGATGTCCTCCACAACAGTTCTTTGAATACACCACGGAGGGGGAGATCCGATACAACACCAGAGTCCCCCCCGGCTGCGTGGAAGGCGACGTCGTCAGCACCTACCTGACGGTCCAAGCGTGCGGGAAACACGGGCCTGCACTCGCCCACCAGAAGTTCCTCCTTCGACACGTAACCAAACACGCTGACACCTCTCGGTTTTCGTGGGACTTTGGTGCTGAGCGGCTGCTTTTCTTCCAGGACGGCAGCCTGTTCCACAGCGTCAGCCGGAAGTGCGTGGAAGCGGGGGACAAGTTCCCGTCCCTGCAGGCCTGCTCGGACAGCCCGCACCAAAAGTGGTTCTTTCAGGAGCAAACGTAACGGTACATGTTGTCTTTGCCCCCCCGGCACCTTTTCAACTCAGCTGGATGGGGATTTATTTCTTCTTATTATGGGATGCTTTGCAGCCTTATGAGGTTTTTCAATGAAGAAGACACGCCTCCTCTGCTCGCTCGCTGCATCCTGCACCGGAATGTACGCCTCCATGTGGACCCAACACTCAGTGGGCTGTTTGCGCTCACGCCTGCAGAGGGAGCCCATGCGCCTCCTTAAAGGAAGCTTGAAGGTGGGAATCTCTGGGGGGAATTTTCATCATCCCGCGTCAGCAGCAGAGGCTGGGATAATAAGGGAAAACTGGTCTTGCACTCGCCTTACGCCCCTCCCACACAAATCTGCAAAACCTTTTTTGAACTTCAACCAACACAAGCCGTGTTTTTGCTTACTTTTTTTATTCTTCCTTTTGTCGTCCTTTTTTTTTTTTTTTTTTTTTTTTTAACTAACGCTTGACTCTCATCCATGAGAAGACAGACTTGCATTTCAGCATTTGCGTCCCAGATTTTTAGCCAAATGATTTTGTATTTATTAAAATTTATTTTTACAGTTTTTTTTCTATGAAAATGGGCAGTTTTGTCAGTAGAAAACACACTTAATTCACCATAAGTTTGGTAATAATTTGTAAATATATGAATATACAGGTCAAATGTACACTGTACACAGACCTGCCCACAAATCTCAATGTCTGTATACTACACTGACTACTGACCAATGACTACTGACCAATGACTACTGACCAATGACTACTGACCAATGACCACTGACCAATGACCACTGACTACAGACCACTGACTACTGACCAATGACTACTGACCAATGACTACTGACCAATGACTACTGACTACTGACCAATGACTGCTGACCAATGACTACTGACTACTGACCAATGACTGCTGACCAATGACTGCTGACCAATGACTACTGACCAATGACTGCTGACTACTGACCAATGACTGCTGACTACTGACCAATGACTGCTGACTACTGACCAATGACTGCTGACCAATGACTACTGACTACTGACCAATGACTGCTGACTACTGACCAATGACTGCTGACCAATGACTGCTGACCAATGACTACTGACCAATGACTGCTGACTACTGACCAATGACTGCTGACCAATGACTACTGACTACTGACCAATGACTGCTGACCAATGACTACTGACCAATGACTGCTGACCAATGACTGCTGACCAATGACTGCTGGCTACTGACCAATGACTACTGACTACTGACCAATGGCTACTGACCAATGACTACTGACCAATGACTATTGACCAATGACTATTGACCAATGACTACTGACCAATGACTACTGACTACTACTTTTTTTTCTCAAGCAGTGAGACTCCGCACACTGAATGCCGCATAGTATTGTGCTGAAGTGAAAAAGTGTAACTTACACCGTGGAACCTCGGTTTTTGTCTGTTTGTTTGTTCTGAAAAGTCTGACGGAAACCGAAAAGTAAGAAAACTGTTGGAAGCGTCCAGCTCCTTTTATTGCATAATATTTATGATATTATATTTATATTATATAGCTGTGAAACGAGTCCTGGAGTCTCGAGGACAGTTTGCTGTTCAAACTCAATATTAGCAATTGCATGCTAACGCTGGGGGGGGCATTAGTGGTCAACCAAGGTTTAACAAAGTCCAATGGATCTCTTTGGATGGGGAGGGAAAATATTCCATTCCTAACAAAAACAGATACATAAAAATATTCACAAAAGATAATTATCATACTTTTACTTGCAGGCATTAGTGCAAAAATGATTGAGCAACGCTGTTTTTATTACATAAAATATTGTATACAAATTTTTTATTTTTTTTTGGTGTCCAAACTATAATCTTCATGATCTTCCATTATCATCCATGAATGGTGAGAAGCTGCTGTATACATTTTATACTTGACGTGTTTAATAAGTGATGCATATTCAGGGATTAAACCTGGATTGTGGTCATTGAAGGGGTGGGGGTGGGGGGGGGGGGGGCATGTCGTGTGTCTCAATCACTCATGGCTTAGGTGGGGCCGGAACGGAACCTCGGCCAAAACTCAGGCTCCGCCGTAATGTTGAGGTTCCTGATTGGTAAACAGCGGCCCAGAAGTGTGCGTGTCGCCTCTCCACCAGAACACATTCTGGGCTCTGGTCCCTGGTGGGACCGGAGCCCACAGGCTATGCCGCGGGTGCCGGGGAAGCTCTGTGAAAGAAGGCCGACGCCGTCTCTGGAGTGTTCCAATAGCAGATGGTTGGCCGTCTATTTTTTTTCTAAAAATGTTCACCGTCCCCGCTCTTCCAAGGACGGCGCCATGAAGGCATCGTCGTTTTTAGTCCGGGTACTCCGGTTTCCTCCCACATTCCAAAAACATGCTAGGTTAATTAGCCACTCCAAATTGTCCATAGGTATGAATGTGAGTGTGAATGGTTGTTTGTCTATATGTGCCCTGTGATTGGCTGGCCACCAGTACACCGCTTCTCAATCCAAGACAGCTGGGATAGGCTCCAGCACCCCTGCGACCCTCGTGAGGATAAGCAGTAGAAAATGAATGAAGTAAAGTACCTTAACCTATGTTGCTTCTGTGACCTTTCCCCCAATATTCCACTAATATTCCAGGTTTTGCAGGATGGTCCACGCTGCCTTCCCTTCGTTTTCTCCTAAAGTTCCTAAAAAGATTTCCCAGTGGGTCTTCCAGGTTGTTTCATTGAGGTTCTTCTTGTTACGTCTTTCCGTTATTTTCATCCTGTACTTCGACAACTTTCAGTCGTTTTAGGATTGCTTCCTACTATTTCCAATCTTTTTCCCAAATAATTGTTAACATTCCGCTGGGTGTTCATTTGGTGGTTCGGTGGAAGTTCCCAGAATGTTCCATTTAGTTTCCCCCATTTCTTGCAGAATTTTCCATGCTGCTTTCCTCTTTTTTTCCACAAAATAGCCCAAATCTTCTCATCCAGTTTTCCTAATATCCCATCATGTTTTCCCTAAGGGCTTCTACAACATTTCCCTAATGTTCTCATGATGCTTCCTTGTGATTTCCAACATTTCTACAATGTTCCGTAAGTGCTTCCCTATTATTTACTCCATTTTCCATGCTTGGTTCTTGTTCCTGCAATGTTCTTATGCTTGTTCCGCTA
This sequence comes from Doryrhamphus excisus, assembly GCF_030265055.1. Lineage (NCBI taxonomy): Eukaryota > Metazoa > Chordata > Actinopteri > Syngnathiformes > Syngnathidae > Doryrhamphus > Doryrhamphus excisus. Next base: position 276,018 of record NC_080479.1, on the reverse strand, counting down.
CTGATCCCTAATCTTCCGGTGATGTTTCCATATGTCCATGCTTTTCCCCCTAATATTTCAGTGATGTTTCCAGGAAGTGTCTACGGAGTTTCCCATTATGTTTCCCCAGTCTTCCCATGAGTGGTGAGTTGTTTTTTTTTTTGCATTCCTCTTCTAAAAAGTCCCTAAAATTCCCATATTTCCTATTTTTCACCACAAATGTTGACATGGAGGAGACATGTGGAGTTTGCATGTTCTCCCCGTGCATGCGTGGGTTTTCTCCGGGTACTCCGGTTTCCTCCCACATTCCAAAAACATGCTAGGTTAATTGGCCACTCCAAATTGTCCATAGGTATGAATGTGAGTGTGAATGGTTGTTTGTCTATATGTATGTGCCCTGTGATTGGCGGGCGACCAGACCGGGGTGTACCCCGCCTCTCGCCAGAAGACAGCTGGGATAGGCTCCAGCACCCCCCGCGACCCTCGTGAGGAAAAGCGGTAGAAAATGAATGAATGAATGAATGTCCGTAGGTATGAATGTGAGTGTGAATGGTTGTTTGTCTATATGTATGTGCCCTGTGATTGGTGGGCGACCAGTCCAGGGTGAACCCCGCCACTCGTGCCAAGACAGCTGGGATAGGCTCCAGCAACCCCCGCGACCCTCGTGAGGAAAAGCGGTAGAAAATGAATGAATGAATGAATTTCCATAGGTATGAATGTGAGTGTGAATGGTTGTTTGTCTATATGTGCCCTGTGATTGGTGGGCGACCAGTCCAGGGTGTACCCCGCCTCTCGTGCCAAGACAGCTGGGATAGGCTCCAGCACCCCCCGCGACCCTCGTGAGGAAAAGCGGTAGAAAATGAATGAATGAATGAATGTCCATAGTTATGAATGTGAGTGTGAATGGTTGTTTGTCTATATGTGCCCTGTGATTGGTGGGCGACCAGTCCAGGGTGAACCCCGCCACTCGTGCCAAGACAGCTGGGATAGGCTCCAGCACCCCCGCGACCCTCGTGAGGAAAAGCGGTAGAAAATGAATGAATGAATGAATGTCCGTAGGTATGAATGTGAGTGTGAATGGTTGTTTGTCTATATGTGCCCTGTGATTGGTGGGCGACCAGTCCAGGGTGGACCCCGCCTCTCGCTTGAAGACAGCTGGGATAGGCTCCAGCAACCCCCACGACCCTCGTGAGGAAAAGCGGTAGAAAATGAATGAATTAATGAATGTCCATAGGTATGAATGTGAGTGTGAATGGTTGTTTGTCTATATGTGCCCTGTGATTGGCTGGCCACCAGTCCAGGGTGGACCCCGCCACTCGTGCCAAGACAGCTGGGATAGGCTCCAGCAACCCCCATGACCCTCGTGAGGAAAAGCGGTAGAAAATGAATGAATGAATGAATGTCCATAGTTATGAATGTGAGTGTGAATGGTTGTTTGTCTATATGTGCCCTGCGATTGGCTGGCCACCAGTCCAGGGTGGACCCCGCCTCTTGCTTGAAGACAGCTGGGATAGGCTCCAGCACCCCTGCGGTAGAAAATGAATGAATGTTGACATGTATGTACAGTTTCCAACGCATGCTAGTAGCGTGTAGCAGTGTGGTTGGCTCCTCCCCCTCACAATCTTTTGGGCGCATCCATGTGAAACGCAAAGTAGCCAGCATAGAAAAAAAAAAAAGAAAAAAAGTCAAACTTCTGTCAGCGCGTTTCCACATCGACGACGACGACGACGGCGGCGGCGTGTGCTGCTGTGCTATCCGTACGCCAAGCCGAAAGGCCTGGCGTTTGATGCTGGGTGGCATAACACGCCGCGCTCGTCTCCCATAGCACACATGTGTCTTTAATGATAATGCAAAACAAGACTCCCCATGGGTTCAATCTTTGGAAATGCTCAGGCTTCAGTTGTCAGGGCGACGCACACACACACACACACACACATACACACACACACATATACACACACAGCGATGGGCCATTTCTCCACCGCATGTCGCTTTAGTTTATGTAATCCCCAATACCCAGAACAGCTCAGGAGCTGTTGGCTGCATACATTAGATGACACACTTTCACTTTCAAGGGGGGGGGGGGGGACTTGAGACGGTGCAGTAAACATGCGAGGCCGCATGCGTTTTCCACGCCTCTCATAGCGTTTGGATAAGACGCCGTTTTTCTAGCGACGTTTAGCCGTCGCCTTCTGCACGTTATCTCTTCCCGCGGGACCGCCTTGGCGAACTCAAGTTGATATTACGTATTGATTTGTTTATGCTTCCACCATATTGTCAATGACTCACAATCCCCCCCCCCCCCCCCCACCCCTCATTTTCTTTAATGTGTTCCTTGCCGATAAAAAGCTTCCTCAAGCGATGAGGCCTCAACCGCCAAGCTATCACCATTCCATTCATTTCACTTCGTCTGATAGCTTCATCGCTTGCTAAATGCCCCCCCCCCCCCCCCCCACAGGACATACTCTAGGTCAGGGGTCTCAAACTCAATTTACCTGGGGGCCACTGGAGCTAGGGTCTGGGCAAGGCTGGGCTGCATCAGGTTTTCCAAAAAAAAACAAAAAAAAAACGCATTTATTAAAAACAGAAAAATATACAAACTTTTTCAGTGCTTTGGTTCCGATTTTCTGAAAAATAAATCAAGAAAAAACTAATCAAGAAAATCAATCAGTAATAAATAAATATAATAATAATAATAAAACGGCAAATAATAATAATTTAATAATAATTATTTTTTCCAGATTAAAATGAACAAAGCATTATTAGAGCCCTGTAGACATGACAAAACACGACTATAGTCACATTTATACTCTTTTTATTTACAACATATTGCGCAACTGCAGGGTCTTGAGACACATGCTAACTCGCAAACTAGAGAGCTTAGCCACCTAAACGGTAGCCTTCAAGTTATTTCCTTTCAACTTAAATAGCCAAAAACTTACCACTTCCACACGCATAGGGAGGGTAACTATTAACAGTTATTTAACCTTTAACATGAACATGAATCAAACGTAATAATTTTTTCCGGGTACATGATACCATACAGCATCCATATCAAAATTGCCGGCCGCACTAACTAGCGTCCTGAGGGTCACATTTGGCCCGCGGGCCGCATGTTTGAGACCCCTGCTCCAGGTTGTATATATTCCTTTTGTATGCAAGGATTCTACTTCAAACTGGGAGGTTTCCTAACGCAATGTTATATATTTTAATATCATCATGTGGTGATACACTCTAAAAATATCCCGATATATGCTAACGTCCATATCATTCAACCCTTGTGGAAATTATACAAAGTTATAATTATTCATTCTGAAACAGACTTAGCAGATACTTAGCTCTCAATTTAGCTCCGAAGATCCAAAAGATGCTACTTTGCTGTCAGCATTTTTGACCTGAGGACTGGAGCAAACGTCGTGTGCTGGAAGATACAGCCATCCCAAAAGAGAGCGGACATTGGAAGTGTTGTTGCTGGTTCTGGTCATGTTTTAGATCATCAAAATTACGGCAACATACTTTTTTTAGAGGGATTTGTTGTCGGTAGGTAGGTCCCGATGACGTGCATTGTTAGCTAGCTCATACTAGCTTGCTGTCTCTCGTTAGAATCCACCGACCAGGGAAAGAAATGTGTTCGTGTTGGGATTTTAGGCGAATAGGCTAAGCTAGGAAAACGACACCGCTACGTTACGTTGCTACATGTGAGATACGGCATCGCTTCTTGGATTACCGACACGGCTCATTAGCATAAACGGGTTGGACCGCGTGGATCTCCACTTTGCACCTGGACTCGCCGCGCTGAGGACTTTGACTCCGCTTTTTCACGCCGTGTGATCAAATTGAATGGCGTCCTCTCTTGAGGGGCCCGAGTCGTCTACGTGTAGCCATGCAGGTCAAACGCTCGTCTTGAGCGCGTGAATTAAACGCCTCATCACTACGCAGAGGCCTTCCTCCTCCTACTCCTCCTCCTCCTCCTCCTCCAGAGAGGCTAACAGTGAAAATAGTGCTGAGAACATTTGAATGCTTTTCCATCCAGCAAGTGAATGAGTGTGCTCTATTAATCCCATCTGGTGATGCAGAAAGGAAAGGACGGCCGTGCGTCATGCTGCTAATGTTGTTTTAAGACAGGCACCACTATGGCTGTTTTTGTGTGTGTGTGTGTGTGTGTGTGTGTGGTACAAAAAAAACAACAAAAAAAAACAAATATTTCCTTCTTGTGCATAAATCTTTACTGATGTGATGATGATACGCTCGGTCAGACTGACAAAACAGCAAATAGCCTCGCTTAGAAGTGGAGGCGAGATTGATGTAGGGCGCTAACACACTTTTAATCATGGAAGTCATTGAGCTTGATCCTTTCCCCCCGACTTGATAGAATATGTTTATGATATTATGATATGATTATCCACCTCCTACACTTTCTGCCGACAGGGTGAAATCTTTCCATCAAGCCATGCCAGGAAATAATCATCATGGGCTTTCTGTATTTACATTTTTTTTTTACCCTTACATGCAGCCTTTTATTACCATAACTTATTTTTGCTAAACCCTGCAGAGATTATGTTCCAGCAAATGGCAAAAATGATTTTAAAAAATGATAAAAAAAATATCAATATATACGTATGTCCCTATCCCCCCCCACTGCAAGCTTTGAGACTTGATATTGTTATATATACAGTAAACCTGGGATATATCGGACTCGGATATATCGGAAATTCGCTCACAACGGACAGATAAAAAAGAAGCGATTTTTCTGTAATGCATTTCCAATAAAAATTCATTGCATATATCGGATTTTTTATAACGGATTTCGCCTATTTCGGACCAAATCTCCAGTCCCGTTCCAATGCATTTCCATTAAAATTTCCCTGGCATATATCGGATGGCCGCATCGTGGCGCTCCGATTCACCGAATCGTGACAGGCTATCGCTATACGACGTCATTTGCAGCGTTTGCAGCGTTGCCTGCGCGTCCAGGTACATTGGAAACATAGTCAAGGAAGTGCCTTTTTATAACGGATAAAATCCCATTTACGCATATACCGGATATAAATCCCATATATGCGTAAAACGGACATTTTCCGGTATACGCATATAACGGATTTCGCTTATATCGGACAAAACCAGTGGGAACAATTGAATCCGATATATCCCAGGTTTACTGTAGTATGACTTTTGACTGTGGTGTGTTCAAGGACTGCCTAATAAAGTGTGAAATCGCAACACCATGATCACCATGAAGTATAAAATAATAAAGAATAAATATTGTGGGACTTCTAAGCAGCAGTACATGGATGCTGTTCATTTGATTTCTCAGAATTATGATTATGGAAGTGTACCAAAAAATAATACATGAATAATATATTTATTTAAAAACTGCGTTGGGGGCTGCTGGTGGTGCAGAGCAGAATTTCATATTTTTGGGGAAATTTCTCCTAGTTTGTCTCATTTTTTTCATATTTCTGGAAATTTTTCCTTATCTTTTCTGATATTTCAAAAAAATTCCTATTTTATTCTGGCAAATTTTTGTTTTTCTAGGCTTGCGGGTGTGCTAGAGCCTATCCCAGAATTAATGAATGAATTTCCATAGATTTTTTCAAATTTTCCTTAATTTCTTTTTGGAAAATATTATTGATTTTTTTTCATTTTTTCTCTTAAATTTCTGAAATTTTGTCATTATTCTCCCTAATATTCCTCTTATATTTTCTGCAAAATGTCTTTATGTATTTTTATAGAAATTTTTCACTTTTTTCCTAATTCTCCCTTATATTTCTTGAAATGTTTTCTATTTTTTGTATTTTCATTTGTTTTTCTGAAAATTTCTCATTCTCCCCTATTTTTCTGGAAAATAATATTTGTTCCTATATTTTTTTCCTTGATTTTTCTTGAGAATGCTTGTTTTCACTTTTCCTTCACTTTATCCTATAGTTGTTCAAATGTTCCCTGTTTTTCCCAATTTTCCTTTGTTTGCCTGTAAAGTTTCCCTTCCTGTCCAATGCAAATGTTGTGCGGTGTGAGACGTGAATAACAGCGCCACCATGTGGTGTCTTTGCAGGTTAATGTGCTGGGCCGCAGCAGTGGGCGTGTGCGGGTGACCTTTGCCATCCACGAGGCTCAGTGTGGCGGAGCTCCGGAAAACATGGAGAAGCGGGAGGCCAGGATGTGCTAATTGACGCTGCACAGCCCCCCCACTCAACCACCCCCCCACCCAGGTGGGTATCAGTGGTCTAATCCAGTCCCGCCCGCGTGGGGGGACCCTCCATTGGCCGGTGGGCACGCTGGTCCGTGACTGGGGGGCGGGAAGGAAATCTATTATTTATGGCCGCTTCCTGTATAAATATCAACCAATGGCTGACTTCTTGGCAATGATGGACAGCAGGAGATGCTGCCTCCTAATTGGCCGTCACGTCTCCATCACCCCCTCCCTGGGGGCCCCACGCACAGGCTGGCACCTTCTTTTCTTTTCTTTTACTTAAAGTCTAAACTATCACCTAAACAAAGACACTAAATCTATGAAGTGGAGGCGGGGTGAGTGGTGAGTGACAGGTGGGGCAGGTGGGGCAGGTGGACTGGCCCCCGAGACTCCTCATCAACACACAACACACCCCCTCTACGTGGACGTGTGGACGTGTACGCGTATGTGTGTGTGTGTGTGTGTAGTGGGGGGATCGATACAGCCACAACAACTCATCTGATGGTAGATGGGGGGCAAGGGGGGGGGGGGGGGGGGGTCATGGGCACCAGGAGCCCAACACACACACATACATTAAGAAAAGGAAGCATGCTCCACTACAGGTTCCTTCCTTTCCTTCCTTCCTTCCTTTTCTACCCTCTTCATTCTTCTTGCTCTTCATTCCTTTCTTCCTTTCCTTTCCGCTTTTCCACTTTTTCTTCCTTTTCCTTCCTTCCTTCCTTCCTTCCTTCCTTCCTTCCTTCCTTCCTTCCTTCCTTCCTTCCTTCCTTCCATCCCCCCTCTTACCCCCTACCTTCCTCCTTTCTTTCTTTCCTTCCTTCCTCCCTTCCTTCCTTCCTTCCATCCCCGCTTCTTCCCCCCTACCTTCCTTCTTTCTTTCCTTCCTTCCTTCCCCCCACCTTCCTGCCTTCGTTCCTTCCTTTTCTTCTTTCCTTTCTTCTTTGCTTTCTTCCTTCCTTCCTTCCCCCCTACCTACATTCCTTCCTTCCTTTGTCCCTTCCATCCTTCCTTCCTTTCTTCCTGCCTTCCTTCCTTCTCTCCTTTCTTCCTTCCTTCCTTCCTTTCGTCCTTTCCTCCTTCCTTCCCCCACCTACCTTCCTTCCTTTCTCCCTTCCATCCTTCCTTCCTTTCTCCCTTCCATCCTTCCTTCCTTTCTTCCCTCCTACCTTCCTTCCTTCCTTCCTTCCTGCCTTTCGTTCTTCCCTCCTACCTTCAGTCTTTCCTTCCTTCCTCCCTTCCTTCCCCTCTTCCTTCCTTCTTTCCTTCCTTCCCCCTTCCTTATTTCCTTCCCCCATTTCCTCCTTCCCTCCTTCCTTCCTTCCTTCCTTCATTCCTTTCGTTCTTCCCTCCTACCTTCAGTCTTTCCTTCCTTCCTCCCTTCCTTCCCCTCTTCCTTCCTTCTTTCCTTCCCCCTTCCTTATTTCCTTCCCCCATTTCCTCCTTCCCTCCTTCCTTTCTTCTTTCCTTCCTTTCCTTCCTTCCTTCCTTCCTTCCTTCCTTCCTTCCTTCCTTCCTTCCTTCCTTCCTTCCTTTCTTTCCTTCCTTTCCTTCTCCCTTTGCCTGCCTTGCCTCTTCTCATTGGCCTTTCCTTCTTTCCTTCTTTCCTTCTTTCCTTCTTTCCTTCTCCCTTTGCTTGCCTTGCCTCTTCTCATTGGCCTTTCCTTCTTTCCTTCCTTCCTTTCCTTCTCCCTTTGCCTGCCTTGCCTCTTCTCATTGGCCTTTCCTTCTTTCCTTCCTTCCTTCCCCTCTTCCTTCCTTCTTTCCTTCCTTCCCCCTTCCTTATTTCCTTCCCCCATTTCCTCCTTCCCTCCTTCCTTCCTTCCTTCCTTCATTCCTTTCGTTCTTCCCTCCTACCTTCAGTCTTTCCTTTCTTCCCTCCTACCTTCCTTCCTTCCTTCCTTCCTGCCTTTCGTTCTTCCCTCCTACCTTCAGTCTTTCCTTCCTTCCTCCCTTCCTTCCCCTCTTCCTTCCTTCTTTCCTTCCTTCCCCCTTCCTTATTTCCTTCCCCCATTTCCTCCTTCCCTCCTTCCTTCCTTCCTTCCTTCATTCCTTTCGTTCTTCCCTCCTACCTTCAGTCTTTCCTTCCTTCCTCCCTTCCTTCCCCTCTTCCTTCCTTCTTTCCTTCCCCCTTCCTTATTTCCTTCCCCCATTTCCTCCTTCCCTCCTTCCTTTCTTCTTTCCTTCCTTTCCTTCCTTCCTTCCTTCCTTCCTTCCTTCCTTCCTTTCTTTCCTTCCTTTCCTTCTCCCTTTGCCTGCCTTGCCTCTTCTCATTGGCCTTTCCTTCTTTCCTTCTTTCCTTCTTTCCTTCTTTCCTTCTTTCCTTCTCCCTTTGCTTGCCTTGCCTCTTCTCATTGGCCTTTCCTTCTTTCCTTCCTTCCTTTCCTTCTCCCTTTGCCTGCCTTGCCTCTTCTCATTGGCCTTTCCTTCTTTCCTTCCTTCCTTCCCCTCTTCCTTCCTTCTTTCCTTCCTTCCCCTTCCTTATTTCCTTCCCCCATTTCCTCCTTCCCTCCTTCCTTCCTTCCTTCCTTCATTCCTTTCGTTCTTCCCTCCTACCTTCAGTCTTTCCTTCCTTCCTCCCTTCCTTCCCCTCTTCCTTCCTTCTTTCCTTCCCCCTTCCTTATTTCCTTCCCCCATTTCCTCCTTCCCTCCTTCCTTTCTTCTTTCCTTCCTTTCCTTCCTTCCTTCCTTCCTTCCTTTCTTTCCTTCTTTCCTTCTTTCCTTTCCTTCTCCCTTTGCTTGCCTTGCCTCTTCTCATTGGCCTTTCCTTCTTTCCTTCTTTCCTTCTTTCCTTTCCTTCTCCCTTTGCTTGCCTTGCCTCTTCTCATTGGCCTTTCCTTCTTTCCTTCTTTCCTTTCCTTCTCCCTTTGCTTGCCTTGCCTCTTCTCATTGGCCTTTCCTTCCTTGGCCTTGTAAAAGTAGGAAAGATGTTCCTGGTGCTGTCGGACATTCTTTCCCTTTCTATGTTGTTTTGTGTTTCCTCCCTTCCTTCTCGTTACTCTTTCTCTTCATTTTCTTTTCACCTTTTCCTCCTTCCTTCTTTCCTTCATTTCATTGCCACTTTTTAAATTTCCTTCTCCTTTTTCGTCCCTTTTTCACCTTTTCCTCCTTCCTTCTTTCCTTGATTTCATTGCCAATTTTTTAATTTCCGTCTCTTGTTGTTTCCCTTCTCTCCTTTTTCGTCCCCTTTTCACCTTTTCCTCCTTCCCTGTATTTTCTTTTTTCCTTTTTTCTTGATTTCTTTGTCACTTTTTCCCCTTCTAGTTTCCTTTCCTGTTTCCTTCCCTTCTCTCCTTTCCTTCCTTTTCCACTTTTTGCACTCGGATGATCTTCCCCAGCTTTTCTTAAAAGCCAAAAGTTGCAGATAGACAGTAGCTTGCTCACACACACACACACACACACACGTGCACACACACACACACACACACACACACACACACACACACACACACACACACACACGTGCACACACACACGTGCACACACACACACACACACACCCCCTTCTGCCATCCCAGATGCTCCTTCAGGCTCATTATTTTCTATATTTCATATTCCAGAATTAGCATTTTTTCATATCTTCACCGCCTGAGAGTAAAGTTCTCAGGTCAGCCGGATCCAACGTTACCTCTCCAGGCCCCGCCCCCCCCCTGACCCGTTCATCCTGCAGGAAGTAGATGAATAAAGTAGAGTTTCCCATGCGGCGCCACCTGTTAGCGGCTTTACACGCGGCGTGTTGGCATGCGTCCGAAGGCCGGCCATCAAATATGAATGAAGTGCCTCACTTCCTCATCTATCTTTCATGCTGTTCATTTGTTGGGGGGGGGGGGGGGGGGGGGGGGGCTTTGACTGCAAAAATATTTTTGGATGTTCCCGTTCTGTTCTGTGAGGAATGTGGCGAGGCGGCGGCGGTGGCGGCGGCATCAGCATGCGGGGCGCCATGTTGGATTGGAGAAACAAGACAAATCAACACGTCTCATTGCGACACGTTGGTGCCTGAAATATTAGCGGTGATGAAACTTCGCCATCCATCCCGTTTAATCCACCGACTCATTTCGCCATCCGCCGTGCCGTTCGCCGCCGCGCTGTTCCACCTTCTTTCTCAGCCGCGTGCTACGTTCAATTATTCAAACCTGCCATCACAACAAGCTAAAAAAAACCCAGCAAGGCTCCGCATAAAATATTAGCGTGAGAGAACCTCAAAAGTCTGGAGTGAAAAATAAAACTGATCGCCGTTTTAAAATCCGTGGACTGAACCATCCCATCCATAAAACCATCCGTCTATCCGTCCATAGATGGGAGATGCTTTATTGGCCTTGAAGGAAATTCCCGTGCCGTGGTAACAGTCGTCCCAACTCCAAAATAAAAGATGCTAACACCAAACCAATGGAGCTCAATCAGATACGTATTTACAAGACCTTAGCTTAGCCTTAGCTTAGCTTTGCAACTTAGCCTAATACTCCATCTAATCATATACATAGCTCAGGGAGCCTACCTTTCTTTCTTCCTTCCTTCCTTTCCTCCTTCCTTCCTTCCCCCCTACCTATCTTCCTTTCTTTCTCCCTTCCATCCTTCCTTCCTTTCTTCCCTTCCATCCTTCCTTCCTTTCTTCCCTTCCATCCTTCCTTCCTTTCGTCCCTCCTACCTTCCTTTCCCCTACTTTCCCTTTTCCTTTCTTCCTTCCTTCTCCTCTACTTTCCTTTTTCCTTCCTTCCTTCCTTCCTTCCTTTCGTCCCTCCTACCTTCCTTCCTTCCCCCTACTTTCCCTTTTCCTTTCTTCCTTCCTTCCCCTCCACTTTCCTTTTTCCTTCTATCCTTCCTTCCTTCCTTCCTGTCCTCCTTCCTTCCTTTCCTCCTTCTTTCCTTCCCCCTACCTACCTTCCTTTCTTTCTCCCTTCCATCCTTCCTTTCTTTCTTCCCCCCCACCTTCCTTCCTTTCTTCCCTCCTACCTTCCTTCCTTTCTTCCCCTCCTACCTTCCTTCCTGCCTTCCCCCTACTTTCCTTTTTCCTTTCTTCCTTCCTTCCCCCTCTACTTTTTTTTTTTCTTTCCTTCCTTCCTTCCTTCCTTCCTTCCTTCCTTCCTTCCTTCCTTCCTTCCTTCCTTCCTTCCTTCCTTCTTTCTTTTCTTTCTTCCTTTCCTCCTTCCTTCCTTGCCCCCTACCTACCTTCCTTTCTTTCTCCCTTCCATCCTTCCTTCCTTTCTTCCCTCCTACCTTCCTTCCTTCCCCTCTACTTTCCTTTTTCCTTCCTTCCGTCCTTCCTTCCTTCCTTCCTTCCTTTCCTCCTTCCTTCCTTGCCCCCTACCTACCTTCCTTTCTTTCTCCCTTCCATCCTTCCTTCCTTTCTTCCCTCCTACCTTCCTTCCTTCCTTCCCCTCTACTTTCCTTTTTCCTTCCTTCCTTCCTTCCTTCCTTCCTTCCTTCCTTCCTTCCTGTCCTCCTTCCTTCCTTCTTTCCTCCTTCCTTCCCCCCTACCTACCTTCCTTTCTTTCTCCCTTCCATCCTTATTTTCTTTTTCCCTTCCATCCTTCCTTCCTTTCTTCCCTCCTACCTTCCTTCCTTTCTTCCCCCTACTTTCCTTTTTCCTTTCTTCCTTCCTTCCCCTCTACTTTTTTTTTTCTTTCCTTCCTTCCTTCCTTCCTTCCTTCCTTCCTTCCTTCCTTCCTTCTCCTTCCTTCCTTCCTTCCTTCCTTCCTTTCTTTCTTTTCTTTCTTCCTTTCCTCCTTCCTTCCTTGCCCCCTACCTACCTTCCTTTCTTTCTCCCTTCCATCCTTCCTTCCTTTCTTCCCTCCTACCTTCCTTCCTTCCCCTCTACTTTCCTTTTTCCTTCCTTCCGTCCTTCCTTCCTTCCTTCCTTCCTTCCTTTCCTCCTTCCTTCCTTGCCCCCTACCTACCTTCCTTTCTTTCTCCCTTCCATCCTTCCTTCCTTTCTTCCCTCCTACCTTCCTTCCTTCCTTCCCCTCTACTTTCCTTTTTCCTTCCTTCCTTCCTTCCTTCCTTCCTTCCTTCCTTCCTTCCTGTCCTCCTTCCTTCCTTTCGACTCCTTCCTTCCCCCCTACCTACCTTCCTTTCTTTCTCCCTTCCATCCTTATTTTCTTTTTCCCTTCCATCCTTCCTTCCTTTCTTCCCTCCTACCTTCCTTCCTTTCTTCCCCCTACTTTCCTTTTTCCCTTCTTCCTTCCTTCCCCCTACTTTCCTTTTTCCTTTCTTCCTTCCTTCCCTTCTACTTTCCTTTTTCCTTCCTTCCTTCCTTCCTTTCTTCTTTCTTTTCTTTCTTCCTTTCCTTCCTTCCTTTATTGGCCTTGAAGGAAATTCCCGTGCCGTGGTAACAGTCGTCCCAACTCCAAAATAAAAGATGCTAACACCAAACCAATGGAGCTCAATCAGATACGTATTTACAAGACCTTAGCTTAGCCTTAGCTTAGCTTTGCAACTTAGCCTAATACTCCATCTAATCATATACATAGCTCAGGGAGCCTACCTTTCTTTCTTCCTTCCTTCCTTTCCTCCTTCCTTCCTTCCCCCCTACCTATCTTCCTTTCTTTCTCCCTTCCATCCTTCCTTCCTTTCTTCCCTTCCATCCTTCCTTCCTTTCTTCCCTTCCATCCTTCCTTCCTTTCGTCCCTCCTACCTTCCTTTCCCCTACTTTCCCTTTTCCTTTCTTCCTTCCTTCTCCTCTACTTTCCTTTTTCCTTCCTTCCTTCCTTCCTTCCTTTCGTCCCTCCTACCTTCCTTCCTTCCCCCTACTTTCCCTTTTCCTTTCTTCCTTCCTTCCCCTCCACTTTCCTTTTTCCTTCTATCCTTCCTTCCTTCCTTCCTGTCCTCCTTCCTTCCTTTCCTCCTTCTTTCCTTCCCCCTACCTACCTTCCTTTCTTTCTCCCTTCCATCCTTCCTTTCTTTCTTCCCCCCACCTTCCTTCCTTTCTTCCCTCCTACCTTCCTTCCTTTCTTCCCTCCTACCTTCCTTCCTGCCTTCCCCCTACTTTCCTTTTTCCTTTCTTCCTTCCTTCCCCTCTACTTTTTTTTTTCTTTCCTTCCTTCCTTCCTTCCTTCCTTCCTTCCTTCCTTCCTTCCTTCCTTCCTTCCTTCCTTCCTTCCTTCCTTCTTTCTTTTCTTTCTTCCTTTCCTCCTTCCTTCCTTGCCCCCTACCTACCTTCCTTTCTTTCTCCCTTCCATCCTTCCTTCCTTTCTTCCCTCCTACCTTCCTTCCTTCCCCTCTACTTTCCTTTTTCCTTCCTTCCGTCCTTCCTTCCTTCCTTCCTTCCTTTCCTCCTTCCTTCCTTGCCCCCTACCTACCTTCCTTTCTTTCTCCCTTCCATCCTTCCTTCCTTTCTTCCCTCCTACCTTCCTTCCTTCCTTCCCCTCTACTTTCCTTTTTCCTTCCTTCCTTCCTTCCTTCCTTCCTTCCTTCCTTCCTTCCTGTCCTCCTTCCTTCCTTTCCTCCTTCCTTCCCCCCTACCTACCTTCCTTTCTTTCTCCCTTCCATCCTTATTTTCTTTTTCCCTTCCATCCTTCCTTCCTTTCTTCCCTCCTACCTTCCTTCCTTTCTTCCCCCTACTTTCCTTTTTCCTTTCTTCCTTCCTTCCCCTCTACTTTTTTTTTTCTTTCCTTCCTTCCTTCCTTCCTTCCTTCCTTCCTTCCTTCCTTCCTTCCTTCCTTCCTTCCTTCCTTCCTTCCTTCCTTCCTTCCTTCTTTCTTTTCTTTCTTCCTTTCCTCCTTCCTTCCTTGCCCCCTACCTACCTTCCTTTCTTTCTCCCTTCCATCCTTCCTTCCTTTCTTCCCTCCTACCTTCCTTCCTTCCCCTCTACTTTCCTTTTTCCTTCCTTCCGTCCTTCCTTCCTTCCTTCCTTCCTTTCCTCCTTCCTTCCTTGCCCCCTACCTACCTTCCTTTCTTTCTCCCTTCCATCCTTCCTTCCTTTCTTCCCTCCTACCTTCCTTCCTTCCTTCCCCTCTACTTTCCTTTTTCCTTCCTTCCTTCCTTCCTTCCTTCCTTCCTTCCTTCCTTCCTTCCTTCCTGTCCTCCTTCCTTCCTTTCCTCCTTCCTTCCCCCCTACCTACCTTCCTTTCTTTCTCCCTTCCATCCTTATTTTCTTTTTCCCTTCCATCCTTCCTTCCTTTCTTCCCTCCTACCTTCCTTCCTTTCTTCCCCCTACTTTCCTTTTTCCCTTCTTCCTTCCTTCCCCCTACTTTCCTTTTTCCTTTCTTCCTTCCTTCCCTTCTACTTTCCTTTTTCCTTCCTTCCTTCCTTCCTTTCTTCTTTCTTTTCTTTCTTCCTTTCCTTCCTTCCTTTATTGGCCTTGAAGGAAATTCCCGTGCCGTGGTAACAGTCGTCCCAACTCCAAAATAAAAGATGCTAACACCAAACCAATGGAGCTCAATCAGATACGTATTTACAAGACCTTAGCTTAGCCTTAGCTTAGCTTTGCAACTTAGCCTAATACTCCATCTAATCATATACATAGCTCAGGGAACCTGGGAGACAAGGGAACTATACAGGAAGTTCCCAAGGAACCAAGGGATAGGAGAGGACAAAAGGAAAGGAAGGAGGAAAAGCTAATCCGAGTGGGAATTGAAATGGCAGGAAGAGGAAAAAAATGTAAACAAAAGGAAGAAAATAGTAGAAAAGAGAAAAAATTCAAATGGAAAAATAAAAATAGAAGGAAGAAAAAAGGAAAGTAAACGAAGGAAAATGGAGTTAAGGAAGAAAGAAAATACGCCGCACTTCTCCGTGTGAGTGTGTACAGACACACAAGGCGGCCATCTTTAGGGCGGGGCGGTCCCGGCGGTCGGCGCGCTCGCCTCTTTGTGTCTTGCCGGGAATGTCGGAGACGGCGTGTGTATAATTCATGCAGCTGGGACGCCACCGAGGTTGCTCTTCTTCATCTCATCGTCTTTCCCGTCTTTGTCCTCCACTCCGGTCTGTCTTTCCCGCCGCTGGGGTGGGGGGGTGGGGGGGCGTGTCTCCAACATCACAAGTCTTTTGGGTCCAGACTAGCGGCTGCCATCACTTGTGTGTGTTTGTGTGTGTGTGTGTGTGTTGTATCCATACCCGCTAATTAGAGTGACAGTCGTTATTAATAGTTTGGGGCTAATGTGCAATAGCGTGACCGCGGCCCGCCGATGCCGGCCCGCTCTGGCGCCTCCCCGGGCTCTAATTATCAAGACCGCGATCTGACACGCAAACGCCCGAGCTGACACGTTGACATATTGTCACTTCCGACTTATCGGAACCGGAGGTTAGGTTGCTTTTCAAAACAGCATATTTGTGGGTAACATATTCCTATTGGGGGCGGCACGGTGGTCGAGGGGTTAGCGCGCAGACCTCACAGCTAGGAGACCAGGGTTCGGTCCCACCCTCGGGCATCTCTGTGTGGAGTTTGCATGTTCTCCCCGTGCATGCGTGGGTTTTCTCCGGGTACTCCGGTTTCCTCCCACATTCCAAAAACATGCTAGGTTAGTTAGCGACTCCAAATTGTCCATAGGTATGAATGTGAGTGTGAATGGTTGTTTGTCTATATGTGCCCTGTGATTGGCTGGCCACCAGTCCAGGGTGTACCCCGCCTTACGCCCGAAGACAGCTGGGATAGGCTCCAGCACCCCCGCGACCCTCGTGAGGAAAAGCGGTAGAAAATGAATGAATGAATGAATGAATATTCCTATTGGACCCCGTGTCAGGTGGGATTAATCCATTCCGGAAATCCGGAATAACAGTGGACACTTTTCCACTTCAACTGTGGTAAGACGTGTTGGGCGATTAAAACTGCGGAACATCGGGATTGCTTTCCTTATTACAGGGAGGCTGGGGATGGGGTACAATAAATATCCTGGTTGGGGGCCCGGGGGCTGGGGGCTGGGGACTGGGGGCGTGCTGGTTTAATCTGGAAATTTGGCATGGTTTACCACCAGAATACAACATTCTAACCACATTTATAGGTCGGAAAAGTGGGAAAAAGCATCATAGGTGAACCTTAACATGCATAACTAAAAAATACAAACATGTACCAATACGAGTATGTAATTTTTTTTTTTTTTTCTCAAAATTTAGTGGGTGCGGTTTAAACACCGATGCGTCTTACACTGGAATTATGGTAATCTGTCAAATCATACACAAACCAAAATTTACAAAACAAAGCAATTTGTCCCATAAAAAATAAAGTCAATTTAATTAATCGATTCCAGATACTGAACTATTTCCGCAAAAACGGTACAGTACGTGGACAAACAGGTTTGTTAGTTCTCCCCAATGATACGACGTACAAAAAACAGGAAAAAAAATTGTCAAAAAAAATTAATAACCAAAGTTTCACCGTATTTTTTTTTGTCTATGAGAGACAAAATAAGAATTGTTTGTTTGGTAGCAAAAGTCTACAAACGAAAATTGTACTCCGATGACATATCGATATCATTGTTGACACGCTTATACGCCGCTTTTTTCCATTTTCAGTCCCCAGTGGAAAAAAATGATCAATTCCCCGCTAGCTTCCCGTCCCAGGCAGAGGAAATGTGTGTGGTATCAAACCCACGGCCACGTGGGCCGTGACGTCGGGAGCGTTTAGTGTTGAGTAGTTACGTAAGACGCTGTTGGTTCTCCTTCCCGATCAAAACCGGGGTCCTCCCACCGCCCAGCTCCCTTTGAAGCCACCGGCCTATTTTATTTTACACTCTCTTGATTTAATTTGCGCCCGGAATAAGAAGAGCGCTGATAACCTCCTCTGACCACGACAAATGTAGCGTAGCCCCCCTAGCCGCCCCCCTCCACCACCCTTTCAAGATTATCTACCACCGAGCTGGAGGACGTCCTTCAGCACCGCTTTCCCCGCTCCGCCACGCCGACACAATGGCGAGCGAGCGCCCGGTCGGGTTTAATCAAACAGAACAAATGTTTGCAGGCGCTTCACCTGAACGGCAAACCGTCTTCCTTCTGCTTGCGCTTCGTGTTCTTACGGCTTGGCTTGGAATCACGATGGGGCGGGGGGGGGGGGGGCCATAGTCTCACGTTGGATGCCGGTTTAACAACAATTTTGGAGCTCGGACAACAAACAATGCTTCAAATGCAGCCGTGTTTGGAGGTTTCCCACAGCCACAGCTGTTTAAAGCAAAGTTAGCGTTAAGCAGCTAACTGGCAGCTAACAGCTAATTGGCTCAGTGGCAATTAAGACCCTGGCATTTATTTGCTTCTGTAGGACATGAACTCGGCGCCCATAAGAGACTTACAGGAAATTGCATTGCACAGATAATTATCATTTTTGTCCAAAGTTAACTCACAATTAATCACATTTAATCGCAGATAGAAATACGTTTTTTTTTTTAATCTATAATTAAATAAGTGGGTGAAACCTCTGAGGTAAATGATTCAATGTGCAACTACAACGATAATTACATAATTTTTTTTACAGTCACTCAGCATATTTTTGTATTACTATTTTTTTATGATTAGCATATTAGCTCTTGAACTCTTGAATTATTCATACTACTGTATATACAGTATTCAGTTGTGCCTTGGTTTTTAACTTCATTAATCCGTTCCAGAAAGTCCGACATAAACCAAAACGTACTCTAACAAAAGCAAGTAAAAAATAATACTTAAATAATAATAATAATAATGAAATTATTAAATACAAATTAATCTGTTCCAGACACCCAAAAAAGACATTTTCTAGACAATAGTTAGGGGTGCTGGAGCCTATCCCAGCTGTCTTCAAGCGAGAGGCGGGGTCCACACTGGACTGGTCGCCAGCCAATCACAGGGCACATATAGACAAACAACCATTCACACTCACATTCATACCTATGGACTATTTGGAGTCGCTAATTAACCTAGCATGTTTTTGGAATGTGGGAGGAAACCGGAGTACCCGGAGAAAACCCACGCATGCACGGGGAGAACATGCAAACTCCACACAGAGATAGCCGAGGGTGGAATTGAACCCGTGTCTCTTAGCTGTGAGGTCTGCGCGCTATGCTAGCTGGTCTGTACTAATATTGAAGTCTAATTATAATCCAAATAAATATCATATTTTCGTGTTTCCAGGCGGCGTTACTTCCAAACACTTCTTTACGAAAATATCGGAAGATGTCGGGAAGCTGACCAGCGCTCCATATTCTGTCTTAACGTCCTTCCAAAGGTCAACGAGGTCATTCGTCATCTTCTGACAGGTAAAAAAAAAACACCAAATACTAGTGTACTGTGTTTCCTTGTTTTCCGAGCTCATCAAACATGCGTTCTCTCCTGCCACCAAGGAATCGCTCCCCGACTTGTTGGTATGCATAGAATTCGCGGGTGTGTGACTCCGGATTCTGGAAGCAATTATTTAAATATCTGCCACTGTAACCGCCGGGACAAGCGTGGCGGAGACGAGACGGAGACACGGTGTAGTGCTTAGACGACTTGATTGGTGATGTTTGATACTTTGAAGTACAGCAGTACTTTTTCTTATTCCTTCCAAAAGGTGAACGGAAAACCGAAACGTACGAAAACGGAGACTTTTTTTTCCCGTAGGAAATCATGTCAACCGATGAATCCATGATGGACACCCAAAAATACTTTGATTGAGAATAATTGTAGTTTATAAAAAACAATAGAATAACATTCCTTAATGGAAGCTACCATTGAGGCGGACGCCATCTTTTTTTTTTAATTCAGTCGTGTTTCTCACGAGTTAGCCAGGATTATCCGTACTCGGACAGTGATCCAATGTCAATATGTGACTGATCACATCTAGAGTAAAAAAAAACGATCCATCCGTTCGACTTTTCCGTCTTTGACTCTCAGACGCTTAAAAGTCGCTTATCGTGATGTTTGTATCCCTGCGCCCAAAATGGCCGCCATGCGTCGAATCTACCCGTCCCCCTGCAGCGTTCCACCACTGATTGCTCAAGTGCAAACATCTGCGTGTTTTTTTTTTTTTTTTTGCAGCGTGTCCATCATTAGCGCTAATGTATCGGCTCGACATCTCGTTAAGGGAGGGCCGGCATCACGCGGGGCGCTGATTGAAGGGTCCATGAATGATTCATGACGCCCAGCCAAACGCACGCCAGCATCCGCAACGGTTATTTTATCCGGTTAGACGTCGCTGTGTTGATTGTTGGTGGAATTAGGAGATTATTATTTAACAAGCGGCCTCGGCTGACTTTCAGTCATGTGACCCATTCCCGGTTTGCTGTGGTATTCCGAGTCTTCTAAGGATATGTTGGCCATTAAGAGAATAACAGCATCCTTGATTGCCCGCCTGTCTTTATCCTTAAGTGGCCTAGCAATTAAATGGCACGGCGCTTAACCATTTGGATCTGATTAACGGGTGGCGACAGATGGAACGAGGAAGCCGTTAAGGTCAACCAACCGGGCGGGCGATGTCGCTAACCTTAGCATGCCGGAGAGACGCGATGGAGGAGACCATAAAAATGACACCTCGAGATTGTTTTTTTTCATGATTCTTTCTATCTATACTATTGAGTGAGGGTGACGTAATCACAAATGACGTAATCACTTATTGTTGAATAGACCGTGATGCATTAGCAAAAAAGTGGCCAAAAAAAACAAGACAAGCTAAATAAAAATGGTAATTTAATTTAATTTAATTTAATTTAATTTAATTTAATTTAATTTAATTTAATTTAATTTAATTTAATTTAATTTAATTTAATTTAAAATTGGGTGGTGGTATGACGTAATCACAAATTGTTGAATAGACCGTGACGCATTAGCAAAAAATGTGGCCAAAAAAAACAAGACAAGCTAAATTAAAATTTTAATTTAATTCATTAATTTAATTTAATTTAATTTAATTTAATTTAATTTAATTTAATTTAATTTAATTTAATTTAATTTAATTTAATTTAATTTAATTTAATTTAATTTAATTTAATTTAATTTAATTTAATTTAATTTAATTTAATTTAATTTAATTTAATTTGGGGGGGTGGTATGACGTAATCGCGAATTGTTGAATAGACCGTGACGCATTAGCAAAAAATGTGGCCAAAAAAAACAAGACAAGCTAAATAAAAATTTTAATTTAATTTAATTTAATTAGGGTGGTGGTATGATGTAATCACAAATTGTTGAGTAGACCGTGACGCATTAGCAAAAAATGCGGCCAAAAAAACCAAGACAGGCTAAATAAAAATGGTAATTTAATTTAATTTAATTTGATTTAATTTAATTTAATTTAATTTAATTTAATTTAATTTGATTTAATTTAATTTAATTTAATTTAATTTAATTTTATTTTATTTTATTTTATTTTATTTTATTTTATTTTATTTTATTTTATTTTATTTTATTTTATTTTATTTTATTTTATTTTATTTTATTTTATTTTATTTTATTTTATTTTATTTTGAATGAGTTGATGGACGAGGTGTCTGATTACCCCTTAAATATAGCGATACCGACCCTTCCTGCTACGTGTTCTTATTCTCCGACCACATTTATAAAGGTTGCTGCGCAGAATGGGCTCTTAGCTGTCAGGCCCATATTAACAACGATGAATAATAGGATGGGCTTTGCTTTTGCAGGCCCATAAAATGAGTCATCTCAACCTGGCTCTTAACGTGTCTCCTTTGCTTTGCAGCTAGCTGACCTAGCTGGGCTTCGTTAAAAAGTAGCGGCGCACAAGACGGATGCCGGGATGGAACGTCTCTCACCGCAAACGTTATTTATATTTTAACACATTCATTGAGCTTCCGCAAATTTTTTTTCACGAACCGTGAAAGAAATGTAGCTAAAATACGTCTTCTTGTATGATTGTATCAGTATGATTGTTTGCGCCCCCCGGTGGCCAAACAATGCATTTATCTT
Source organism: Doryrhamphus excisus (assembly GCF_030265055.1). Classification (NCBI taxonomy): domain Eukaryota; kingdom Metazoa; phylum Chordata; class Actinopteri; order Syngnathiformes; family Syngnathidae; genus Doryrhamphus; species Doryrhamphus excisus. Next base: position 255,053 of record NC_080479.1, on the reverse strand, counting down.
TCAGCGCAAGCATGAAGGAAAGAAACAGATGGCGACAAACACTTGACCTAATTCTTCATCTCATTTCCTCTTTGGCTAGTCCTTCCTGGAAATGACCAGATCCCATTCGGATCAGGAACGGTAAACAAGCAGAATCCTGTGCTTGGAATTTGGGAAAAACAGGCTTCATATTTTGGCGGAGCGGGAGGGAAAATGGGAGCGCTGTGTGTGTGTGTGGAAAAGGAAGCGGCTGGCAGGTGGGATACTTGACAGCGCGATCAATGATCACTTCATCATTTTTAGCATCAAGCAGCACTCGAGTGAAGCTCCTCTCCACGCTAGCGCCCGTTAGCCTGTAGCTCCACACGTGCTATTAGCTGCTTTTGCTAGGACCCCGCGCTTGCTTGCATCACGCCGGGTCAAACGTTCCTAACGTGCCGTTAGCGTTCGGAAAGCTTTCCTCACATTACCCCCCACAGCCCACCGGCTCCCACCCTTCCACTCTCTCTCTCTTCCCACGCCTGGTTAACAATCCTGTGAATTATACCGCGATTGTATTGTATTTTTTTTTTATCGGCGCACGCGGGGGCTGCGGGGGAAGTTAATCCCCTCACACATGAATAGAAAAGCACTCGGCCAGGCTCCGACCTACAGGAAGTGCAGCTAATGGACTCTCCTCAGCTCCATGTGAGCTCAAGTGGGTCCAAATGTACACATTTTGCTCCACAACCGTTGATGACACCCTCGTTTACCTCTCTTTAGGACACGGTGGAAGACAGGCATGGTACCCACTCCGCTATCGGGTACTACCGGCTCCTTTTCGGCCACAGTCTCCTCTTGGATGGAATTGGTCTCCCGACTGACTCTAACGTTTGCAAACGTTAGCTTCCCCTGGACAACGCAGTATTTATTCCACTCCGCAGTCTCCTTGGATGGAATTTGTCTCCTAAGCAGTGATTGACATTGTAACAAAAATTCAGTATTCGACTCCACTTTGCCGCCCTCAGTCTCCTCTTGGATAAAATTACTCTGCTGACAAAAAAATCGACATTGTAGCATTTGAAAATACAGTTAACACACGTTAACATCAGCTTACTCTGAATGCTTTCGTATCTGACTCCATAGTCTCCACTTTGTCGCCCTCAGTCTCCTCTTGGATAAAATGAGTCTGCCGACTAAAAATCGACATTGTAGCATTTGAAAATACAGTCAACACACATTAATATCAGCTTACTCTGCATGCTTTTGTATCTGACTCCACAGTCTCCACTTTGTCGCCCTCAGTCTCGTCTTGGATAAAATTGGTCCCTGATTGATGATTGACGTTATAACATATGATGCTACAAAGTGAAAAAAACACATTTGCTTTAGCTTACCCTAAATGCTGCAGTATTATACTCCACAGTCTCCACTTTGTCGCCCTCAGTCTCCTCTTGGATAGAATTGGTCTCCCGACTGACTCTAACGTTTGTGGACACAAAATGACACAAGGAAGCACAAATGCAAACGTTAGCTTCCCCTGGACAACGCAGTATTTATTCCACTCCGCAGTCTCTTTGCCGCCCTTAGTCTCCTCTTGGATAAAATGAGTCTGCCGACTAAAAATCGTCATTGTAGCATTTGAAAATACAGTTAGCACACATTAACATCAGCTTACTCTGCATGCTTTTGTATCTGACTCCACAGTCTCCACTTTGTCGCCCTCAGTCTCGTCTTGGATAAAATTGGTCCCTGATTGATGATTGACGTTATAACATATGATGCTACAAAGTGAAAAAAACACATTCGCTTTAGCTTACCCCAAATGCTGCAGTATTATACTCCACAGTCTCCACTTTGTCGCCCTCAGTCTCCTCTTGGATGGAATTGGTCCCCCGACTGACTCTAACGTTTGTGGACACAAAATGACACAAGGAAGCATAAATGCAAACGTTTTTATTCCACTCCACAGTCTCCTTGGGTAGAATTTGTCTCCTAAGCAGTGATTGACATTGTAACAAAAAATTGTCAGCATGCTTCAGTATTTGACTCCGGATTGCCGCCCTCAGTCTCCTCTTGGATAAAATGAGTCTGCCGACTAAAACATCTACATTGTAGCATTTGAAAATACAGTTAGCACACATTAACATCAGCTTACTCTGCATGCTTTTGTATCTGACTCCACAGTCTCCACTTTGTTGCCCTCAGTCTCCTCTTGGTTAAAATTGGTCTCCGATAGATGATTATAACATATGATGCTACAAAGTGAAAAAAACATGTTCGCTTTAGCTTACCCTAAATGCTGCAGTATTATACTCCACAGTCTCCACTTTGTCGCCCTCAGTCTCGTCTTGGATAAAATGAGTCTGCCGACTAAAAATCGACATTGTAGCGTTTGAAAATACAGTTAACACATGTTAACATCAGCTTGCCCTGCATGCTTTGGTATCTGACTCCACAGTCTCCACTTTGTCGCCCTCAGTCTCCTCTTGGATAAAATGAGTCTGCCGACTAAAAATCGACATTGTAGCATTTGAAAATACAGTCAACACACATTAATATCAGCTTACTCTGCATGCTTTTGTATCTGACTCCACAGTCTCCACTTTGTCGCCCTCAGTCTCGTCTTGGATAAAATTGGTCCCTGATTGATGATTGACGTTATAACATATGATGCTACAAAGTGAAAAAAACACATTCGCTTTAGCTTACCCTAAATGCTGCAGTATTATACTCCACAGTCTCCACTTTGTCGCCCTCAGTCTCCTCTTGGATAGAATTGGTCTCCCGACTGACTCTAACGTTTGTGGACACAAAATGACACAAGGAAGCACAAATGCAAACGTTAGTTTCCCCTGGACAACGCAGTATTTATTCCACTCCGCAGTCTCTTTGCCGCCCTTAGTCTCCTCTTGGATAAAATGAGTCTGCCGACTAAAAATCGTCATTGTAGCATTTGAAAATACAGTTAGCACACATTAACATCAGCTTACTCTGCATGCTTTTGCAGTCTCCACTTTGTCGCCCTCAGTCTCATCTTGGATAAAATTGGTCCCTGATCGATGATTGACGTTATAGCATATGGTGCTACAAAGTGAAAAAAACACATTCGCTTTAGCTTACCCTAAAAGCTGCAGTATTATACTCCACAGTCTCCACTTTGTCGCCCTCAGTCTCGTCTTGGATAAAATTGGTCCCTGATTGATGATTGACGTATGATGCTATAAAGTGAAAAACATGTTCGCTTAAGCTTACCCTAAAAGCTGCAGTATTATACTCCACAGTCTCCACTTTGTCGCCCTCAGTCTCGTCTTGGATAAAATTACTCTGCCGATGAAAAATCAACATTATAGCATTTGAAAATACAGTTAACACACGTTAACATCAGTTTATTAGTAGCTCTTAGATTGACGTTGGACACAGAAATGTTATACTCCACCGTGCTGCCCTCAGTCTCCCCTTTGTCTGCTGACTGTCGCCAACATTGTGACATATGAGATTCTGTGGCCAAAGTGACCACTGTAAGCACACAGGCTAATTTGAGCTCGCCCTGCATGCTGCGGTATACACAATCCCCACTCACCACTTGGCTGCCCTCAGTCTCCTTTAGGGTAAACGTTTCTTATGATGAGTGATCAACATTGTAAGAAAATAACAAAAACACACATATGTACTAAAGTCATTCTCCCCTGCATGCGTCATTTAAGAGTTCTGTTAATGACGGAGATTGTTGTTCTACGTCGTTGTTGTTGTTGTTGTTGTTCAGTGTCTCTTAGTTTAGTACTGTGTGTGTTTTGAACGTCTGACTTTCTGGTCCCCTGAGGTGGCCGTGTCGCTGCTGACGATACAGTAACCAAAATAATAGCAACAGCTCTTCGTCGGCTGCAGTCTGCAGTAGTACTGCACAGTAGTAGTATTGCACAGTAGTACACGTTCTTAAAGCAATACTTTTCTGCGTTGGATATGGTTGGTTTGTGGTTACGTACTTCCACCGCATGAGCTGAATGTGTTGACGTATTGAAACCGATTTGACTTTGGGCTCACCTGAAGTGTGATTACCGCGTCGATGGCCGCGAGTACACCGTAGATGTAGTATTACAGTACAGGGTATACTGTATATCAACATGCAGCGTGATGAAGAGTGCTGTGCTTAGAGTGTAACATAAAAGCCCAGTTAAATCCCTCTTGGCTGTCATGAGTCTGCCCTGCAAAAGCCTGTGCAGCCCCCCCCCCCCCTCCCCCCCTCACCCCCCCCTCCTCCCTCCATCCATCCATCCCTCTCTATCTCTCCTCCCCTCCTCCGCATCCTCCCTCTCTCTCTCTCCTCCTCTCCATCCTCCACTCTCCTCCCGTGCGCACCACCAACACCACCAGCAGCATCAGCGGTGCCTCTCTGACGCACCATCCGAGGATGAGCATCCCTCCTGCGGGCTGACTCCCTCGACATCCGCCCCCCCACCCCCACCTCCGCGCCCCTTCGCGTTGTGTTGCGTTCGCTGCCGGTGCGCTGCGTGCTTTTTGATCAGCGAGGATTTGCGCACTCTTGGCTGGGAATTTACTTGCTGGAGAGTCATCATCATCATCATCACCATCATCATCATCATCGATCCTGTTCTTCTTGGGCTTTTTTCGGGAGGGGTGGGCAAGGGGGCACACTCGGTCGCTGTGAGTGTTTCAAAGGTGAAGCATCGCTCGGATTGGAATATTCTACTCACTCCTGCAGTTTTTTGTTGTTTTTTTTCCCCTCCGAATTGTCATCGTCTCCCCACTGCGGGGGCTGCTGCGGATTTTAGCGCCTGCTCCCTCTCCTTGTCAGCTGGGGGCGGGCGGGGGCGGGGGAGGGCTCGGCGAAGCATCCCGGAGCGGGACCACCCCGGATCGAGTCGGCGATGCCCGGCCTGTGACACGGCGGCGGGATCCTCGTAGCATGGCCCCAGCCCGGAGGGAGCGCAGCGGCCGGGGGATGCTCCTCCTGGCGGCGGGCTGCCTGCTCCTGGGCGCCGCGCTGCTGCCGCCGGCGCTGGCCAAGGTGTGCAACGACCGCACCAAGCGCGGCCAGGACAACAGCTGGTTCGCCCGGGACGGAGAGAATCTGCCCATCATGGTGCTCATGCCCATGAACGAGTCGGCGCTCATGAGCGGCATCAGCCAGGGAATCGAACCCGCCGTGCAGCTCGCCATCCAGCACATGAGGGAGTCCAGGAAGTACTCGTTCTCCCTCATCACCAAAATCTACGACACCGAGGTAAGACGTTTGGAAATTCTGCCTGTGCCGTGACGTCATCGCACGCCATTCTTCCTTATTACTGAGCTCACCTTAATTGCTTCCGAACCTTCCTCTCGCTTTCATTGGCGCCGCGCGGCTGCTGTTCCCCTCCGGCGCCGGCAGATGGCGTAGTTTCACTTGCCTTGCCTTGGACAATCCACGGCCGGCATTCCACAGCTGCTAATGATTATTGATGACCCGATAGCCGACGTTAGCAACGACTTACTTCAACATATTAGCTGGACTCCGGCAATGTGTGCGGAGTCTTCTTTTACGCTTTTTGCCGGAAAAAAAAAAAAAAAAACAGGGCAAAAAAAGACTGCATCGGTTGCCATGCCAACGCAGGAGGAAGGCGCTAGTTGGACTCAACTGTGGCTTCCATCCATCCGTCCATCCGTCCATCCATCTGTCATGTCGCTGCTGGTAATCATCTCATGGTCACGCTTCTGTTTTTACCTGTGGGGGGGGCACGGGGGGGGGGGGCGTCGACTCACCTGGTGATGCTTGCATTGTAGACAAAGCGCCAATGAGCCCCCTTAAGGGGCATGCTACCTAAGGGATGTGCTGCAATGATTTACAATTGGGGGACGGGGGGCGGGGTGGGGGGGGGGTCTGGAGTCTGCAGTTGGCCCCTGCATGCGTCAAAGGTTTTGCACCCGGATGCGGGTGCCTACCTGGTTGGGAAGTCGGAATTATTGGTCACTTAAAGCCTTCCAGTTCAACGTAAACAAAAAACATGGCCGACAGCCGCCATAAACACGTATGTTGTTTTGGTGACTCACAGCAGCAACCATTTTTATTTGTTACATAATTCTATACATGGATTATGTGTCCGTGTGTACTACTCACAAAAAGTTAGGCGTATTTCCGTCGCGGTTACTTTCCCACAAAAGCAACGCTGACACATGGAAATGTCTACGGTGTGTTCAATGTCTCATCTCAGTTTGTTTCCTCCATGCGTTTGGCACTCAAGCAGAAACACGGCAAAAAAAAAAAAAATGCGACAAACATGGCAGTTTACCCAGCATGCTTTGTGGCGGGAAAAATATGGGTGTCATTTTGTGTTGCGCGTAGACATTGTCAAGTTTGCGTGACTGGTCATGACGCAAAAGTTTGATCAGAGCGAATACCGTATTTTCAAAAACTCAGCCCTTTATTAAAATTGTCCTTAGTGAATTATTTTTTAATTATTTTGTTAGTATAGTTTGTAGTTTGTAACTGGCTGATATTAAAGATTATGTACATGTAATATAACACTATATTAATCTACTGTAGCCATCTACTGTACGGAGTTGGAAGCACAAGCTGGTGGTAATGTGTTTGTGAGCAATGGCAAACGGGTACTGCAAATCTATCTGTGGCGGTCCAAATGTATTTGTGGCGGGCTCTGAGAAGTAAATTATTCTGAAGTGGCCCCCCCAATCCTTTTTGGACCAGGAAAAGATTCCCTACTGAAGTCCTAGAAAGTCCAAGAAATGTTTCAAAAAAATTATTTTCAAAATAATTTTTTTGCCCTAGGGATGTGCTGGTTATTCAGTCTTATATTTTAGGATTTTCCCTTGTTATCCATTTTCATAATTTCCCTAACTTTTCCCTTATTTTTCCAGAAAATCTCAAAATGTTTTTTTATTATTTTCTGGAAAATGTACCTTATTTTCCCCTGAAGTTAAAAAAAAAAATTCCCATAATTTTTTGTCCTAGGGATGTGCTGGTTATTCAGTCTTAATATTTTATGATTTTCCCTTGTTATCCATTTTCATTATTTCACTACATTTTCCCTTATTTTCCCAGAAAATCTCAAAATGTTTTTTTTTCTGGAAAATGTACCTTATTTTCCCCTGAAGTTAAAAAAAAAATTTAAATCCCATATTTTTTTGCCCTTGGGATGTGCTGGTTATTCGGTCTTAATATTTTATGATTTTTCCCTTGTTATCTATTTTCATTATTTCCCTAAAATGTCCCTTATTTTTCCAGAAAATCTCAAAATGTTTTTTAATTTTCTGAAAATGTACCTTATTTTCCCCTAAAGTAAAAAAAAAATCACATATTTTTTTGCCCTAGAGATGTGCTGGTTATTTGGTCTTAATATTTTATGATTTTTCCCTTGTTATCCATTTTCGTTATTTCCCTAAATTTTCCCTTATTTTTCCAGAAAATCTCAAAATGTTTTTTTTTATTTCTGGAAAATGTACCTTATTTTCCCCTGAAGTAAAAAAAAAATCCCATATGTTTTTTCCCTAGGGATGTGCTGGTTATTCGGTCTTAATATTTTATGATTTTCCCTTCATTCTATCCATTTTCATTATTTTCCTAAATTTTCCCTTATTTTTCCAGAAAATCTAAAAAAAAAAAATTCTGGAAAATGTTATTTTATTATTATTTATTTTATTTTTTTATATTTATATTTATTTTATTTTCCCCTGAAGTAAAAAAATTAAAGTAAAAAAAAATATATATATTTAAATATATAATAAATATAATATATTATATATATATATATATAAACATATATATATTTGTTTCTTATTGTCCCTGATTTCCCTTCATATTTGTGTGACATGACCCTTATTTATCCAACAGCCCTGTTGTATATTACTGCATCAGCCAGGAAAAGCCATGTATACTGTAAATACCTTATATTGGCATGAGTAGTTGCCACATGCAGTATCAGCAGTACAGTCCTAATATTTCAACCTGAGAGCGGCGTTCTTGCTTTCCAAGTAATACAGTCGGTGTCGTCATACTTAGAAGTCAGATGTCCGATCTCCGAGGTTTGCCATGGTATGAAAAGCGTCTTATTATTTCATCGGTAAAAACGAATATGATAAAAAAAAAAAAAGGGAAACAAAGGCGTCTCTGGGGCGTGAGAGAATATTTCCAAGCTTGCGGTAATCATCCGGCACAGCTTGGAGCGCTAAAAGTCAACAGCGGAGACCGGGGGCAAGCGCTGCATTTGAATATGAAAATTATTGAATATTTACACGGACAACAAGCGAGCCAGCAGCAGCCGGAGCGGGGCTCAGGTGTTAGTATGCTAAGTTAGCGTGTTAGCATGCGTGGGGCTGTTGTGGTGCTTCCGTGCATTGGTTGAAAGAGTGTGCACGTGCGTGTGTGCGTGCATGTGTGGCTGCTGGGATTTAGCCAGGCAGATGTAAGTAATCAGTCCCAGAGCAGAGGCTCTTTATCCCTTTATCCCCTGTTGGTGAAGCCACGGGGTCGAGCGAGCGGGGGCCCGGTCTTTCCCCCGGTGCTGGGCGGCCCGCTGGTGCTGCTGCTGCTGCTGATGATGATGATGATATTGATGACGATGATGATATTGATGATGATGTGGGCTCGGACCACAAGGCATTGAATTCCCGACAAGGCGTGGACAAAAAAACTGATAATGTTTTTTAGCTTTTTGAAATAAAAAAACAGGTAGAGAAGAGAGGAACGTGGTGGATTAAAAAAAAATCAACTGAGGGCTTAGCTTAGCGCTCAGGATGGGAGCCGCCGCCACGGCTCCTCCGTCGTGGCTCTTGATGTGTGAGTGTGGATTTTAGCGTAGACCAGGACTGATACTGTAGCCGGGCAGGCTTAGAGGATCAAGGCTTTGCTGGAGATGGAGATGGAGAGAGACCGCGGGGCGAGCTGGAGGAGATGCTACTTTGCCATCTTAGAGAAGCCACTCAGGCAAAGACACTCGAAGTATGGGCTTGATTGCTGGTTCGATTCCACGCGCTGCTTGCATATGCAAAGACGGAGAAGGTCACCCCGTTTATGATTTTCACTTGTTATCCATTTTCATTATTTCCCTAAATTTTCCCTTATTTTTCCAGAAAATCTCAAAATGTTTTTTTTATTTTCTGGAAAATGTACCTTATTTTCCCCTGAAGTTAAAAAAAATTCCCATAATTTTTTGCCCTAGAGATGTGCTGGTTATTTGGTCTTAATATTTTATGATTTTTCCCTTGTTATCCATTTTCGTTATTTCCCTAAATTTTCCCTTATTTTTCCAGAAAATCTCAAAATGTTTTTTTTATTTTCTGGAAAATGTACCTTATTTTCCCCTGAAGTTAAAAAAAATTCCCATAATTTTTTGCCCTAGAGATGTGCTGGTTATTTGGTCTTAATATTTTATGATTTTTCCCTTGTTATCCATTTTCGTTATTTCCCTAAATTTTCCCTTATTTTTCCAGAAAATCTCAAAATGTTTTTTTTATTTTCTGGAAAATGTACCTTATTTTCCCCTGAAGTTAAAAAAAAATTCCCATAATTTTTTGCCCTAGAGATGTGCTGGTTATTTGGTCTTAATATTTTATGATTTTTCCCTTGTTATCCATTTTCGTTATTTCCCTAAATTTTCCCTTATTTTTCCAGAAAATCTCAAAATGTTTTTTTTATTTTCTGGAAAATGTACCTTATTTTCCCCTGAAGTTAAAAAAAAATTCCCATAATTTTTTGCCCTAGAGATGTGCTGGTTATTTGGTCTTAATATTTTATGATTTTTCCCTTGTTATCCATTTTCGTTATTTCCCTAAATTTTCCCTTAATTTTCCAGAAAATCTCAAAATGTTTTTTTTATTTTCTGGAAAATGTACCTTATTTTCCCCTGAAGTTAAAAAAAATTCCCATAATTTTTTGCCCTAGAGATGTGCTGGTTATTTGGTCTTAATATTTTATGATTTTTCCTTTGTTATCCATTTTCGTTATTTCCCTAAATTTTCCCTTATTTTTCCAGAAAATCTCAAAATGTTTTTTTTATTTTCTGGAAAATGTACCTTATTTTCCCCTGAAGTTAAAAAAAAATTCCCATAATTTTTTGCCCTAGAGATGTGCTGGTTATTTGGTCTTAATATTTTATGATTTTTCCCTTGTTATCCATTTTCGTTATTTCCCTAAATTTTCCCTTAATTTTCCAGAAAATCTCAAAATGTTTTTTTTATTTTCTGGAAAATGTACCTTATTTTCCCCTGAAGTTAAAAAAAATTCCCATAATTTTTTGCCCTAGAGATGTGCTGGTTATTTGGTCTTAATATTTTATGATTTTTCCCTTGTTATCCATTTTGGTTATTTCCCTAAATGTTCCCTTATTTTTCCAGAAAATCTCAAAATGTTTTTTTTTATTTTCTGGAAAATGTACCTTATTTTCCCCTGAAGTTAAAAAAAAATTCCCATAATTTTTTGCCCTAGAGATGTGCTGGTTATTTGGTCTTAATATTTTATGATTTTTCCCTTGTTATCCATTTTCATTATTTCCCTAAATTTTCCCTTATTTTTCCAGAAAATCTCAAAATGTTTTTTTTATTTTCTGGAAAATGTACCTTATTTTCCCCTGAAGTAAAAAAACAAAACAAAACAAAATCCCATATGTTTTTGCCCTAGAGATGTGCTGGTTATTCGGTCTTAATATTTTAATATCTTAATATTTTGCAAATGTGTCATCACCCGGATTGATGGCGGCTCTGCTCAGTTGATGACACTGGTGGCGCCCCAGTGGGCGGTGGTCAATCAAGCTTTGGAATTCACGTTCACATCCATATGTAATATGTAATATATAATACATATATGTACACTCCATGTTTTAGCATCATGGACCGGCAAACTAATGCAATATTAAAAAATGTAACTAAAAATGACCACATTTTTGGGGTCGTAAATTGAGACTACCACCAAAAAGAACTAATTAATAATTATTGTATTTTTATTTATTATTTTTTTATGTTTTAGGAGTCGGTGTTGGTGATTTTTCCTCATTTTTATCCTAATTTCCCATATTATCTGGAAAGTTTATTTTCAAAATTTTCTTAAATTTTCCCTTATTTTATCTGGAAAGTTTATTTTCAAAATTTTCTTAAATTTTCCCTTATTTTATCTGGAAAGTTTATTTTCAAAATTTTCTTAAATTTTCCCTTATTTTATCTGGAAAGTTTATTTTCAAAATTTTCTTAAATTTTCCCCTTATTTTATCTGGAAAGTTTATTTTCAAAATTTTCTTAAATCTTCCCTTATTTTACTGCATATTTTTTTTCTAATATTTTGTTATTGTTCTGGAAAATGTCCTCCAATTTTATTTCTTAAATTTTTTTCCCCCAATTTTTCTTATTGCCCCAAATTTTCCTGAAACTTGTTGCCCTTGCTAATTTCCCTTATTCTTTCTTTATTTTCCTGGAAAGTTTCCCATATTTTTCTTTAATTTTCCCTTACTTTCTGGGAATGTTTAGTCATTATTTTCCCTTGTTTTCTTTTCTTTTTCTGGAAAAGTAATCATGTTTTCAGTTGTTATTTTTCTGGGAAGTTTGCCTTAGTATTTTCCCGCTTTTACAGTTTTTCTTCCCACATATTTTTCATTATTTTTCCCCAAATGTAATTTTTTTCAGTGCAATTTCTCTACTTTTTTCCCCTTATTTTGAAAGTCAAACGTTGCCAGGTGTGCTAGGGCCGTGTGAGAGCTTGATTGACAGCGCCACCATGTGATGTACAGCATCTCCCATACGTTGACCATCCAACCAGCATCCCAGGAAGCAGAGTAGGTGTTGTTGTGACACGTTGTCAGCCTTTTGTTGGCGCCGCGTCAGCAGGCGAAGAGTTAGCTTCCACAAGTTGTAGTCCATGCGGTCGCTCGTATGAAAAGGGGCGTTAGGGGCGTATTTATTAGGGGGGGGGTGTCAAATCTGAACGGCACATCCAGGGAAGAACACGTACGTAAACGTGGGCTATCGTGTAAATGTCAAGAAAGTGCTCTTCGGAGAGAGCGACTACGGCGGCGTGGAAAGAAAGTGCTGAGCGTGGCTCAACGCCAGCGCTGACCCGGCACTGATAGCGGGGATCAATGTGCAGCGGCCCTTCTCGTGGAATGAGAAGGATCTCAGGGGACAAACGGAGAGAGCGGTGAGAGAGAGATGAGTACGAGATGGAAGTCCCGAAATAGGGTGCTATCATCTTTCCGCAGGAAGACGCCTCTTCATTCCACGATAACGTGGAGCCATTTATCCCAAAAGCAACGTCCAAGACCCTCGGCCGTCGTGGCGCCGCGTCCTCTGTGGGCAAACAGGAAGCGAGCGCATAAGAGCGTTCACGTGACGATCACATATGGCGCAGGTTGGCGGACAGGCCGCCCGGCGGCACCGCCTGGGGTCGGGAACCATGTGCTCGCTAGTTAGCTCACGTTTGGCGCCAGATTGTTTTGTGCACAAATTAGCATTGTTTAGCATTCCCACCCTCGTCCACCCCAAAACACCGAACCCGAACCGTCGCCTCGCACCAGCAAAGACCACCCTGAAGTCCAAAACGCTTTGGTTGGACCATCTTTCTACCACATGTTGGGAACAGTTCTTGTTACCTTGTTACCTTGTTACCTTCTTACCTTGTTACCTTCTTACCTTGTTACCTTGTTACCTTGTTCTACCACATGTTGGGAACAGTTCTTGTTACCTTGTTACCTTGTTACCTTGTTACCTTGTTACCTTGTTCTACCACATGTTGGGAACAGTTCTTGTTACCTTGTTACCTTGTTCTACCACATGTTGGGAACACTTCTTGTTACCTTGTTACCTTGTTACCTTGTTACCATGTTACCTTGTTACCTTGTTCTACCACATGTTGGGAACAGTTCTTGTTACCATGTTACCTTGTTACCTTGTTCTACCCCATGTTGGGAACACTTCTTGTTACCTTGTTACCTTGTTACCATGTTACCTTGTTACCTTGTTCTACCACATGTTGGGAACAGTTCTTGTTACCTTGTTACCTTGTTCTACCACATGTTGGGAACAGTTCTTGTTACCTTGTTACCTTGTTACCTTGTTCTACCCCATGTTGGGAACAGTTCTTGTTACCTTGTTACCTTGTTACCTTGTTACCTTGTTCTACCACATGTTGGGAACAGTTCTTGTTACCTTCTTGCCATGTTACCTTGTTACCTTGTTCTACCCCATGTTGGGAACAGTTCTTGTTACCTTGTTACCTTGTTACCTTGTTCTACCACATGTTGGGAACAGTTCTTGTTACCTTGTTACCTTGTTACCTTGTTCTACCACATGTTGGGAACAGTTCTTGTTACCTTGTTACCTTGTTACCATGTTACCTTGTTACCTTGTTCTACCACATGTTGGGAACAGTTCTTGTTACCTTGTTACCTTGTTACCTTGTTACCTTGTTCTACCACATGTTGGGAACAGTTCTTGTTACCTTGTTACCTTGTTACCTTGTTACCATGTTACCTTGTTACCTTGTTCTACCACATATTGGGAACAGTTCTTGTCACCTTGTCACCTTGTCACCTTGTCACCTTGTCACCTTGTCACCTTGTCACCTTGTCACCTTGCTGTTGTCCATCTCTCGATATATAGAGCCCTGTCACATGTGACAAGAGATTTTTGCACTTGGTCCTCAAAAACAGCACAGCGCTCCTGTCATATGGAGGATCTTTGACTAGTATTTTGCAGTAGCTCCTCCAAAGGATCTTTGACTATTTTTTGTTAGAAACGTTAACGTTAGAAAATGAATGAATGTTTATGATTCATCTTGTTTGTTATGCTATGCTAGCACCCAGCGTGATGCCGCGTCGGCACCATTTCACAAAGACGGCGTACCTAATGTTATGACCCACGAGTCGCCGAGCTTTACCGATCCATCTTCTTCCAGACTCCCAAGGCCTGCCTCGAGGCCTTATCACCTTTCACAATAAAAGCTGTCGCGACTTAACAAAGGGCAAAGCGTAAAAAGCGTGGCGGGGTTGGGAAGGAAGGAAGGAAGGAAGGAAGGAAGGAAGGAAGGTCGTTATTTTGACAGCCGCCATAAAACGCTAAGACGACACTCGCCGACCTTCTGCTAAACCGAAGAAGCCAAAGAAAAACATCACAACTTTTATATTGGAGGGTAACTCCATGGGACTGTGCATTTTATGTTTAATACAGAGCAAAGACACCGCTCAAAATTGTTGTTGTCTGACGTTCCTTCTTAGTTGGACATGCTTCCATCGACATTCCGTGACTTTGGCAGATCCGGAACTTATGGAAGAGGCACGCGTCACTCTTTAGGAACGTAGCAAAACATGCTAACCATTAAAAGCTAGCCTCCTCTTTAGCGCAGTTGGAGTTTATTTTTTTATTTTGGAATGTGACCTCGTATCACTCATGACACATGTGCTTCATCACCCCCCCACCCCCCCATGCTAACCATGCTAACCAAAACATGCTAACCATTAAAAGCTAGCCTCCTCTTTAGCACAGTTGGAGTTTATTTTTTTATTTTGGAATGTGACCTCGTATCACTCATGACACATGTGCTTCATCACCCCCCCATGCTAACCATGCTAACCAAAACATGCTAACCATTAAAAGCTAGCCTCCTTATTAGCACAGTTGGAGTTTATTTTTTTATTTTGGAATGTGACCTCGTATCACTCATGACACATGTGCTTCATCACCCCCCCCCATGCTAACCATGCTAACCAAAACATGCTAACCATTAAAACCTAGCCTCCTCTTTAGCGCAGTTGGAGTTTATTTTTTTATTTTGGAATGTGACCTCGTATCACTCATGACACATGTGCTTCATCACCCCCCCATGCTAACCATGCTAACCAAAACATGCTAACCATTAAAACCTAGCCTCCTTATTAGCGCAGTTGGAGTTTATTTTTTTATTTTGGAATGTGACCTCGTATCACTCATGACACATGTGCTTCATCACCCCCCCATGCTAACCATGCTAACCAAAACATGCTAACCATTAAAAGCTAGCCTCCTTATTAGCACAGTTGGAGTTTATTTTTTTATTTTGGAATGTGACCTCGTATCACTCATGACACATGTGCTTCATCACCCCCCCCATGCTAACCATGCTAACCAAAACATGCTAACCATTAAAAGCTAGCCTCCTTATTAGCACAGTCGGAGTTTATTTTTTTATTTTGGAATGTGACCTCGTATCACTCATGACACATGTGCTTCATCACCCCCCCCATGCTAACCATGCTAACCAAAACATGCTAACCATTAAAACCTAGCCTCCTTATTAGCACAGTTGGAGTTTATTTTTTTATTTTGGAATATGACCTCGTATCACTCATGACACATGTGCTTCATCACCCCCCCCCATGCTAACCATGCTAACCAAAACATGCTAACCATTAAAAGCTAGCCTCCTTATTAGCACAGTCGGAGTTTATTTTTTTATTTTGGAATGTGACCTCGTATCACCCATGACACATGTGCTTCATCACCCCCCCCCATGCTAACCATGTTAACCAAAACATGCTAACCATTAAAAGCTAGCCTCCTTATTAGCACAGTTGGAGTTTATTTTTTTTATTTTGGAATGTGACCTCGTATCACTCATGACACATGTGCTTCATCACCCCCCCCCCATGCTAACCATGCTAACCAAAACATGCTAACCATTAAAAGCTAGCCTCCTTATTAGCACAGTTGGAGTTTATTTTTTTATTTTGGAATGTGACCTCGTATCACTCATGACACATGTGCTTCATCACCCCCCCCATGCTAACCATGCTAACCAAAACATGCTAACCATTAAAAGCTAGCCTCCTTATTAGCACAGTTGGAGTTTATTTTTTTATTTTGGAATGTGACCTCGTATCACTCATGACACATGTGCTTCATCACCCCCCCATGCTAACCATGCTAACCAAAACATGCTAACCATTAAAAGCTAGCCTCCTTATTAGCACAGTTGGAGTTTATTTTTTATTTTGGAATGTGACCTCGTATCACTCATGACACATGTGCTTCATCACCCCTCCCCCATGCTAACCATGCTAACCAAAACATGCTAACCATTAAAAGCTAGCCTCCTTATTAGCACAGTTGGATTTTATTTTTTATTTTGGAATGTGACCTCGTATCACTCATGATACATGTGCTTCATCACCCCCCATGCTAACCATGCTAACCAAAACATGCTAACCATTAAAACCTAGCCTCCTTATTAGCACAGTTGGAGTTTATTTTTTTATTTTGGAATGTGACCTCGTATCACTCATGACACATGTGCTTCATCACCCCCCCCCCATGCTAACCATGCTAACCAAAACAGGCTAACCATTAAAAGCTAGCCTCCTTATTAGCACAGTTGGAGTTTATTTTTTTATTTTGGAATGTGACCTCGTATCACTCATGACACATGTGCTTCATCACCCCCCCCCCCGCCCCCCCGCCATCCCGCCCCCAGAGGCCTGCTGGCACTTGACGCCGGTTCCCAGAGGGCGGACATGTTTGTTGTCATGGGCGCAGCTGGGACTTGCGGACGGTGGCGGGTTGCCACGGAAGAGCAATGATGCCGATTGCTCGGTCGCGTGTTCTATTCCTCTTTATCATCATCATCGTCATCATCATCATCATGGTCGCACCTGGCTGCGGTCTAGGAGGACGTGTCTTATTTTTTTCCCCTTGTGCTCCTCCCGGAGGACATTGTCTCGGTTTGCGCTGTGCAGCTGCTTGTGTATCACATCTCCAGATTCTTTTCTTAGGAATAATTAGGAACGCCACTTTCTGTTCCTGATGTAGAGAATAACATCCATGAAGGTATGAAGAACATCTCTGTGGTGAACCAGAATGGACGTCTGACCTGCCAAATGGAGCAAAGTCTTAACTTCTGTGTTGATGCTTTCCTTTTCCTTGGCGCGCTTGCCTTAAACTTGCTTTTCTCAACACACGTCCAAGTTTTATGACTTATTAAAAAGTCCCTGCCGGGGTTTGAAACGGTTCCATGAAGTCAGTGGCCATGTTTTCCTCCTCTGGCCGTGACTTGGCTTCCTGTTTAAGCCCGAGGTTAGTGGAATAGTGGAATAGTGGAATAGTGGAATTTCATCCTTGTCGGTACGTCATAATCCCACACGGACGAGCGGGCGTAAGGACATGCAAAGATTAGTGTGGATGGAGCTTGGTCGCCAATGATCTCTTATCGTCGTGACGCACATGTGTGTGTGTGTGTGTGTGTGTGTGTGTGTGTGTGTGTCTGTGTGTTGGTGGCTATCGCTCTTAGCACACAATAGACCTGGCCAACTGTCGTCTGCTAACGAGCCTCAGCAATCAGCCAAGTGGCAGCGGCAAAGAAAAAGGTCCGGCATGCGGCTGGTCACATGGTCACACGGTCACATGGTCACATGGTCACACGGTCACATGGTCGCACACCCACTGCATGGCGGGACCAAGACCGAGAAGAAAGTCTTCTTGTCTTTTGCGGCATCTTCACTCAAAACAGGATCTTTGACAAGATGTACTGTAGATCCCTAAAAACAACGCTCCTGTTATATATAGAGGATCTTTGACTGGCGTTTTGGCACTAGGTCTAGGTACTTAAAAACAGCAGGGTAGACTTTTGACTGACAGTAGCTTCATAAAAAATTGTTCCTTTTATAAAGACAAGCTCTTAAAGAGTAGCGTTTCTGAACTTGGTCCTCAAAAACTGCAGTCCTCCTGTCGTACAGATGATCTTTGACCACCATTTTACCAGTCGGTCCTCAAAAACAGCATTGCGCTAATGTTATAAGCAAGATCTTTGACTGTCGTTTTTTTGTACCAGGTCCTCAAAAACAGCCCCTGCATATCGAGGACCAGCAGTAAGGTTTCAAAAACAGCAGAGCACTCCTGCTAAGTAGAGGATCTTTGACTAACATTTTTTTCAGTAAATCTTTAAAAACAGCAGAACACCTTTCATATAGCAAGGATCATTGACTAGCATTAAGTTCTCAAAAACAGCAGATTGCTCCTGCAAATAGAGGATCATTGACCACCGTTTTACCAGTCGGTCCTCAAAAACAGCATTGCGCTAATGTTATAAGCAAGATCTTTGATAGTCGTTTTTTTGTACAAGGTCCTCAAAAACAGCCCAGTGCCCCTGCATATCGAGGACCAGCAGTAAGTTATCAAAAACAGCAGAACACTATTCATATAGAGAGGATCATTGACTAGCATTAAGTTCTCAAAAACAGCAGATTGCTCCTGCATATAGAGGATCTTTGACCACCGTTTTACTAGTCGGTCCTCAAAAACAGCAGCATGCTCCTGTGAAGTATATGCAAGATCTTTGACTAGCGTTTTTTTTGCACCAGGTCCTCAAAAACAGCCCAGTGCCCATGCATATCGAGGACCAGCAGTAAGTTCTCAAAAACAGCAGAGCACTCCTGCTATGTAGAGGATCTTTGACTAACATTTTTTGCAGTAAATCCTCAAAAACAGCAGAGCACTCCTACTATGTAGAGGATCTTTGACTAACATTTTTTGCAGTAAATCCTCAAAAACAGCAGATTACTTCTGCATATCGAGGATCTTTGACCACCATTTTATTAGTCGGTCCTCAAAAACAGCAGCGTGCTCCTGTTATGTATATGCAAGATCTTTGACTGGCGTTTTTTTTGCACCAGGTCCTCAAAAACAGCCCAGTGCCCCTGCATATCGAGGACCAGCAGTAAGTTCTCAAAAACAGCAGAGCACTCCTGCTATGTAGAGGATCTTTGACTAACATTTTTTGCAGTGAATCCTCAAAAACAGCAGATTACTTCTGCATATCGAGGATCTTTGACCACCATTTTATTAGTCGGTCCTCAAAAACAGCAGTGTGCTCCTGTTATGTATATGCAAGATCTTTGACTGGCGTTTTTTTTGCACCAGGTCCTCAAAAACAGTCCAGTGCCCATGCATATCATGGACCAGCATGAAGTTGTCAAAAACAGCAGAGCACTTGTGCTATGTAGAGGATCTTTGACTAACACTTTTTGCAGTAAATCCTCAAAAACAGCAGATTGCTCCTGCATATAGAGGATCTTTGACCACCATTTTACTAGTCGGTCCCCAAAAACAGCAGCGTGCTCCTGTTATCATTGACTAGCATGAAGTTCTCAAAAACAGCAGCGCGCTCCGTCATATACTGGAACTTTTCCAGAAGTCTGAGAAGATGCAAATGCAGCTTCGGGCCGCGTCAACGCCCAGCGTCAGCCATCTTTGCGTCTGCCTGTGAGGTGAAACGGCAGCCATGGCGCCGTGAAGTCGGCACGGGGGAATGTTATTTCCGTGATGTCATGCGGCATTCCCGCTCGCTGCTCCGTGATGTTTATCGGCCGTTCACAAGCTTTTTACGACCGCGCTTGCCGCTGATTGATGTCGCCAACCAGCGGGCGACACGGCGAGCGGCGAGCGGCGAGCGGCGGCGGCGGCGAGGAGGAAGTAGGCTGCCTATCACGTTAATTCAATGGAGCGCCGGCGGATAGCGAGGGAGATTTCATTATCCCGCGTGAGGGTGGAGAATTCCAGCGGCCATCTGGACGGATGCAAGACATTACCTCCGAGCTTGTTACGGCGTTTAGTACCTCCGCCAAGGCGCTACTTAGCCGCAGTTTGATGCCGACGCAAATGAGGATTGTTTTTTTTTTTTTTAACGGGACAGAATTCCAAAGCGGCCTTTTGTTGACTCAAAGTTGCTCCGGTTTGCCGTCGTCGTTGTTATTTTTGTATGCTAACACCAATTAGCAAGGCCATTAAAGCCATCAGGACCCCCCCATTCCACCTCCCGTGGGGCGTGAAAAAAACAACAATAAAATGAATTCCAAAGTTGACTTTTTACACGGCAACACCTTTTTGGCCCCCACCGGCACACAAACATGGCCGCCCGGCGCCTCATTACACATGTTAATGGCGTTTAGGAAGCCAGCGCACACCTTGTACATTTATGCATGAGGCCCATAAATCCCTGCTAATTGCACCCGAGAGCCACTTTCCATGTGGAACGTTACATTTAGCCACCTTTACACCCAGCGGTCCAGTTCTGGTGTCCACGCCAGGCTTTGGAACACGAGTCTGACCACCCACAGGGGACACACCCACCCCCCAGGGACATAAATAGGGAGACTCCACGTCTAAAAATGCTGAAAAAGCTGAAAAATCGAACTGGGAAAAACATTGAAAACAATAACAAATAACAAAAATTCCGAGTTTGAATTCCGGGTTTCACTTCAAAAATAGATGTAAACGTACAATTTGTCTGATTATTTTTCCCACTTAGCAACTGGTAACAGAAGTACCAAGAATGCTAATCGAACTC
Source organism: Doryrhamphus excisus (assembly GCF_030265055.1). Lineage (NCBI taxonomy): Eukaryota > Metazoa > Chordata > Actinopteri > Syngnathiformes > Syngnathidae > Doryrhamphus > Doryrhamphus excisus. The sequence goes on along the minus strand of NC_080479.1, from coordinate 234,787 downwards.
GGTGACAATTATTTTCATGATTTTAAATGATTTTTTTTAATGTTTTTTTTTTAGCTAGCTAGCTCCCTCGTAGCTTTGTGCTGAATCATACTGGAATAATGTGACTGGTAGACAACAAAAACATCCCGAAGGCCTACCAAACAAGAAAAAATAAACTTATTTCTGAAATAAACTAAAAAAACTAAAACTAAAATAAAAAAAACTAAAATAAACTTTTTTTCAGTTAAAAATATGCCAACAACAAACGTTGCAAAGATAACAAAAATCATTTTTTTTTGTTGGAGACTTCTAAACTATCTAGCTAGCCATGTAGCTTTGTGAATTTGTCATATTTTTTTTCTCCTCCGTTTAGCCACTCGTAGCGTACGAGTAGCATACTACTGTGACTGCTAGCGAAAACGTCAAAAAATGCATACCGGACTTGTTGAAAATGATTTCCATGATTTTAAACCAGCTAGCTAGCTGCTTAGTAGCTTTGTGGCGAATCATACTGGAATAATGTGACTGGTAGACAACAAAAACACCAAAAAAGACTACCAAACAAGAAAAATAACTTATTTCTGTAAAAAAATAAAATGTGTCAACAACAAATATTGCAAAGATAACAAAAATCATTTTTATTTTTTTGTTGGAGACTTCTAAACTATCTAGCTAGCCATGTAGCTTTGTGAATTTGTCATATTTTTTTCTCCTCCGTTTAGCCACTCGTAGCATACTAGTAGCATACTACTGTGACTGCTAGCCAAAATGTCAAAAAATGCATACCGGACTTGTTGAAAATGATTTCCATGATTTTAAACCAGCTAGCTAGCTGCTTAGTAGCTTTGTGGCTAATCATATTGTCAACAACAGTCAATCAAACAAGGAAAATAATTTTTTCCTGTTAAAAATGTTCCAACAATTTTTTTTGTTGGAGAGTAGCTAGCTAGTCATGTAGCTCCGAGAATTTGTCATATTTTTTTTCCTATTTATTTAGCCACTGGTAGCATACTACTGTGACTGCTAGCCAAAATGTCAAAAAAATGCATACCGTACTTGTTGAAAATGATTTCCATGATTTTAAACCAGCTAGCTAGCTCCTTAGTAGCTTTGTGGCGAATCATGTTGTCAACAACAGTCAATCAAACAAGGAAAATAACTTTTTTCTGTTAAAAATGTTCCAACAATTGTTTTTGTTGGAGACTTAAAAACTATCTAGCTAGCCACGTTAGCTCCGAGAATTTGTCTTATTTTTTTTTCCTGTTCGTTTAGCCACTCCTAGCATACTACTGTGACTGCTAGCCAAAATGTCAAAAAATGCATACCGTACTTGTTGAAAATGATTTCCATGATTTTAAACCAGCTAGCTAGCTCCTTAGTAGCTTTGTGGTGAATCATATTGTCAACAACAGTCAATCAAACAAAGAAAATAACTTTTTTCTGTTAATTTTTTTTTGTTGGAGACTTCAAAACTATCTAGCTAGCCATGTAGCTTTGTGAATTTGTCATATTTTTTTTCTCCTCCGTTTAGCCACTCGTAGCATACTACTATGACTGCTAGCCAAAATGTCAAAAAATGCGTACCGTACTTGTTGAAAATGATTTCCATGATTTTAAACCAGCTAGCTAGCTCCTTAGTAGCTTTGTGGTGAATCATATTGTCAACAACAGTCAATCAAACACAGAAAATAACTTTTTTCTGTAAAATTTATTTTTGTTGGAGACTTCAAAACTATCTAGCTAGCCATGTAGCTTTGTGAATTTGTCATATTTTTTTTCCTCCTCCGTTTAGCCACTCATAGCATACTACTATGACTGCTAGCCAAAATGTCAAAAAATGCATACCAGACATGGTGAAAATGTTTTCCATTATTTAAACTAGCAAGCTAGCAGCATAAAGTTAATATGTTAATCATCTTTTGGATTCTTCTTACCTTAAACGTGTGACAAAAATGTGTTGAAAAGTGTAATGAAAAACACACCAAAAAACTACTGAACATGGAAAATGTTTTTTTTTGGCTGAGACAAAAGTAGTTAGCTAGCAGATTTCTAGCTTAGCAATAGGTTGCTTGTATCGTACTACTGCGACTGGTAACGAAAACGCTAAGATAGGTGATGATTTTTATGATTTTAAACTAGCTAACAGATTGTAGATTTTTTTTTATTCCTGACCTAGCTAGCAGTGACCAAAATGATGAAAATGCTAAACTATTTTCATGATTTTAAACTAGCGAGCTAGCAGCTAGCAGCGTAGATCTCAACGTGGAATTGGATTCTAGAACAAAACAGAACAAAAGACTGTAAACATTCCGATGTGAACATTGATTTTGTATTAATATCCTAGCTCTGTATTCAATATAAAGTCTATTGTGGGATTCCGGCAAGTTAGAACTTGCATGTTGTTGTTGTAATTGTGGTTTTGTGCGTGATGCTAACACAAGCATCCTCCGCCTGGACTCGTCTTTTTACCCAATCAAAGAGCGGCACATCACAGTGTCTCACATACGCGATATGAATCAGAATAATTCATGCCGGACGCCTCCCTCCACATAAATATTAGCCGTGGACGCACACACACAAACACACACAAACACACACATATACACACACACGCTGGGGAGATCCTATTGATCCGTGGGAACGCTGACTGGAATTACATTTTCACAAGTGAGTCTCTCATCTCCGTGTGCCAAATGTTACCTTTTTTTTTAATCTTTTATTTCATTTTATTCTGTTCACTTCTGTTATTTGCCTCCGTATTAGTGTGTACTCATTAATCAATAGCGGGCCGATTTAGCTTTGTCTTTATTTTATAATGTCATTAATAAAAATAAAAAAAAAATTTATTAGTATCACATTTTTCCACCTTTGTTCCTCATTTTGCTAGTATTAAAATGTACACTTTTTACAGGTTGGTCATTTGCTTACGTTCTTATGTATGGTTTAGTGGAAGCAAGTCTTGTACTACGTTTTCTTACCCCACTGTGATTTTACAAAAATTGCACACAAAATTTAACAAAAAAATCATAACTTTTTTTTGGAAAAATTTACAGCTGAATATTTTTAGCTCTGTAAGCTAGTAGATTGATAGACCTGCTTGTTGTTGGCGAAAAGCAACACGTTAATTAATTCCGATTAATTCCGCTCTTCCGGGCAATGGAAATGTGTATATATTGAAAACAGAAAAACAACGCCACAAATTCAAATAATACATAATAAGCAAATTTTTCATGATTACAAATCTTTAAAAATTTCCAAAGATGTTACAGTTTTTTGTCATCTGAAAAATCGCGAAAGTTGTCTTGCAAACATTTTTATTAGTATTTTTCCTGCTACGGACTCACCGCTAGGCTATGTGAATGTGTATATATTGAAAACAGAAAAATAATGCCACAAATTCAAATAATACATAATAAGCAAATTTTTCATGATTACAAATCTTTTACATTTTCCAAAGATGTTCAGTCTTTCGCCATCTGAAAAATCGCTAAAGTTGTCTTGCAAACATTTTTATTTGTATTTTTCCTGCTACGGACTCACCGCTAGGCCATATGAGTGTGTATATATTGAAAACAGAAAAATAACGCCACAAATTCAAATAATACATAATAAGCAAATTTTTCTTGATTACAAATCTTTAAAATTTTCCAAAAATGTTACAGTCTTTCGCCATCTGAAAAATCGCTAAAGTTGTCTTGCAAACATATTTATTAGTATTTTTCCTGCTACGGACTCACCGCTAGGCGATATGAATATGTATATATTGAAAACAGAAAAATAATGCCACCAATTCAAATAATACATAATAATAAAATTTTTCATGATTACAAATCTTTTAAATTTTCCAAAGATGTTACAGTCTTTCGCCATCTGAAAAATCGCTAAAGTTGTCTTGCAAACATTTTTATTAGTATTTTTCCTGCTACGGACTCACCGCTAGGCGATATGAATGTGTATATATTGAAAACAGAAAAACGCCAAATTATACAAATTATACATAATAAGCACATTTTTCATGATTACAAATCTTCTATGAAAGTGTATATATTAAAAACAAAGACAAAGGGATATGGTGGGGCAGTGCCCCTAATGCATATTCACTCTTTTTTTACGTCAAATAAAATTGAAGAATGCAGCATTAGCAGACATAAAATAATTTATAATAAACATACTTTTTGGATAATAAATGATTAAGCCGACAAAATATTGTCTTGCTAAGAAAGGAAAAATGTATGTTATTATTTAGTATAAAAGTATTTTAAATATCTTCCTTTTGTGCTAGCGTATCGCTATAGCCGTCACGTGTAGACGGCTACTTTGGGGTTAAAATGGCCTTTCCTGTGGCGCATCCACAACGTTACGTCTGGAAGACATGTTTGCCGGTCTCCCGCTCCGGGGCGTGGCGTGTCACCATGATGGCGGCGGCGGTGGCGGCGAGGGAACGCACGGGAGGTCACGACCGTTCTTTTGTGTTTGATAGAGGGCAAATGTAAATGTCAGCCGCGTCTGGAAAGGAAAGGTCCGCCGCGCTGTGATGCTGCGCGGAATAAGCTGTGACAGATGGCGGAGGCTTTGCAGGCCGCAATCTGCGGAGGCGAGAGGGGAAAAAAAAAAAAAAAAAACGTGAGGAGAAAAGAAACAAAGCAGACAAAAGACGACTTTGTCACTCCGGCATCATTCTATAGCATTATTATATATAATTATTATTATTATTATCATAGCAGGAAATGAGTGGATGTATGTCGTCTTTACAACCGCACGTCTGATCTCCATCTTGGGCGTGGATCGTAAATCTTTTGCGTTCTTGATTGAGTCATATTGACGGCGATCCGATCGATCACACGTGACCCGGTGTCAGCATGGAAGCTATCAAGCGCTTGGATTGTCACAAAAAAAATCATTTTTTTTTTTTTTTTTTTTTTTATTGGAAGGCCCGGGGGGGGGGGGGGGGGGGGGGCGATCAGGAAAAAAAAAATGAGCGCACAACCTTTCAGCGGTACGATTGATTTTGTTGCAACGATGCGGAAAAACTGCATCGAGAAATTATTTGGAACTGGTCCCTGTGGAACGCCCACCATAACATTTTTAATGTCATATATAAAGTATATACGTATTTAGTGGGACTTATCTTTATGAAAGACCCCCATACACACCTTCAGTCAGACCCCAACCTCCACCAGAACCAAGACCAGAGAGCTGTTAAGGACACCAGGAACAACATTGTAGACCTGTACCAGGACGGGATGAACTAATCTACAAATTGGAGCAATTTTGGGAAATTGGAAGAAATACCGACAACTTTTTTCGACCTGGGGGGGTCCAAGCAAAATCTGGTCTGGTGGGGTACAAATGATCTTGAGAACGGTGAGAGATCAGCCAAGAACTGCACACAAGGAAGCGGTCTGGGGACCAAGAACTGGGACCACAGTAACAAAAGTCGCTATTTGTAACACACTACGTCGTAATGGCTTCAAATCCTGTAGACCCCAAAATGTCCCCCCCCCCATCAGGACCAGGACTGTCTAACGCTAGCTAGAGAGCATCTGGATGATCCAGAAGAGGATGGAGAGAATGTCATGTGACCAAAATCCAAAATCAAAGACCAAAGACCAAAATCGAACTTTTCAGGATGGTGTTTGTGGGGGGGGGGGGGGGGGTGTTGCATCCCAAGGACGCCATCGCCACTATGAGGCATCAAGGGGACATGATGATGGGTCCATATTAAGAGGACAAAAGGGGACCATGTGCGGTGAGATTTTGTCCGGTAACCTCAAATCCCAGATCCAGATCCCAACCACATCGCCCCGGGCAACCATGGGGTGGCTCTGTAGGAAGCACGTCAAGGTCCTGGAGTGGTCCAGCCACTGGGGGGGGGGGGGGGGGGGCACAGGGTGTTGTCATGTGCCCTGATTGTTGTGTAACAGATTGATTAACCCCTCGGCGGAAGCGAGCCGTTTCATCACGGAGGTTAGAGACGTCGGCGCTGGGAATATTTGTCTCTCCATGAAACGGGATTTTAAACGATATTCATCCACGACGGGAACGGGATGCTTCTTAAAAAAAAAAAAAAAAAACAGGAATATGTCTACACACTGCACACACATCAGACACTTCATTAGGAACACTGTCACTCTCGAGTCCTCAACTTTTTCCATCAATTTGTTGAATGTGGTTTTGGGTTCATAATATCAACATTTCAGTTTTTTTAATCCTTTTTTGATACATTTTTTATTGTCTTTAAGTTGTTTTTTTTTATAATAACCTACAGGCAAAAAAAAACAAAAAATGATGTACATCCCATAATTGGCCCGGGGCCACACTTTGAACACCCCTGCTTATTAGCTCATTATGTACATGGATATTTTATATAAATTTTTTAAGACACATTTCTATAAACATGGACAGGATATTTTTTTGAAAAAAAATAAAAATTAAATGAAAAATAAAATATTTAAAAAATAATAATATTTGTGTATATATACATATATGCTATTTTAGTAAGTATATTCAACATGTTGTGTGGCTGTACCTAATAAAGTGTCCTTGTCCCATGCCCCGCCCACCTCCTCTGCTAAATAGACGTGTAAAAAAAAAGAGGTTTTTAATCTGCTTGTGACTTTGTGTGAACAGAAGATGAAACTGTTGGCTAAAGTCTGAGTGCCAGTCAGCTGATATCTAATCTGCTGATTCCACTCTTGGCCAGATTAAGGGGTTGCGGTTTAGAACCGCAGCGAGAGCCAACACAGCCAGGCGACGACAATGATGACTTGATGGATGGAGATGGGGGGGGGGGGCTCAGAACACAGTTGATTATTGGCTGGGAGTGATTTTAGACATAAAGTAAAAAAAAGTCAAACAAAAATGTAACCAAAAATGGGGCAATATTACAAAAAGAGCATAAAATTATGAGGAAAAAGAACATGAAATATTAAAGGAAAAATAAGAAAGTGTCATCAATATTATGAGAAACAAAGAAAACAATGAATGAAGTTGTCATTTTTGCAAAATGATGTTGCGGGAAAAGTTATAGGTAATACATTATTTATAATTAAATGTATATTTAATTTATATTTATAATTTTATAATATTACATTTATAATTACATTAATTTTTTTTATAATTAAACATTTTTCATTATAATGAATTATTTTTTTAATAATAAATATAAAATAAATAATAAATAATAAAATAAATAAAATAAATTATAAAATAAATTATAAAATAAATTATAAAATAAATTATAAAATAAATAAATAAATAAATAATAAATAGTAATAAATAATCCCAAATTGAAAATTAAAATAGTTGGAAAATGAAAATAACAGGAGAAATGTGAAAAAAAGCTGTTATGTTATGACAATAAAGTCAAAATATTAGGAGAAAAAAATTGTAATCTAACAAGAGAAAATAAACTCGGGATATTATGAGGTGACATAAAGTCATTTAAATAACAAAAAATATGTAATAAAAAAACAAAAAAAATGTATCTCTTCCATACAGCATTTATGCAAATTATTTGGTGCAAATCTGGGAAAAGGTGCAGATTTTTTTTTGTTTTTTTTCCCGCTCTGGCGATTTTATTAGATTTTTTTGGAAAAGGATATCAGAGCGAAGATGCTTGCAAGATGCTATATGTTGTGTCAGCTAGCCGCTAACCGTATCAACCTTGACACAGTCAAGCTATGCTATGCTAGCTCAAATCAAGAAGCCTATTGGAGTTGGAATGTCAATAGAACTCTTCTTTGTGCTTTTAGTGTTCACAGAAATATTCTTTTTGCATTAGAAGGGGGGTCCCAAAACCCCCAAAACAAAGACAATGCCTCCTGTTTATATCCCTGCGTCATTTCAACTCGATTGCTTCTTGCATCGAGTTCCCGGATTGAGTTCATGCACGCGTTTGGTGGCCTTCCACTCTTTTGTTAGCGTGTGCACTCAGCAGCGCTAGCGGCGTAGTGGAGTAAATATAGCATCTGAAGAATAAAACAAATAGATAAATACAGTATAGGAGGCCTTAATGCTGACAAAGTCTGTAATGGGAACGGGGGTGGACGGGGGGGGGGGGGCTGACCAGCTGCCGCCCAGCCCCCCTCCTCCCCCAAAGCGGCGCCCGTGTCTAATTGGGCTCTTGCTTTCACGTGCGCTATCAAATAAGGTCATGTGGACGCATCGGGCCAGCAGCGCCGTGGTTTGATTCCCCCACCCCACCCCCACCATCTTTCTTCTTCAAGCTGTGTGTGTGTTTTAGAAGACCCCCCCCCCCCCCCCCCCTCACAGCCACGCCACCCCCCCCACCCCCCACCCTGCTCGCGATGTGCTGCATGCAAACATGAATTATGGAGACAAGGCGAGGGTTTTTCTTCTCTTCGTCGCTGCGGCGCGGCTAATGCGAGATGTTGTTCAACCTGCGGGGCTCGGAGGGAACCTCCAATAAGATGACCTCTCTCTCTCTCTCTCTCTCTCTCTCTCTCTCTCTCTCTCTGCAAGCACAACTTAGCTCCGCCTTGAACCCTTTGTACATCACCACTTTGTTTACAGTTGTCGTTGTTTGTGTGGAGATCCATCGTTGTAGTGAAAGGACGTCTTCAGTGGTTCCCACAGGACTACATTCTATTTGTGGCGGGGGTGGTGGTGGGGGGGGGGGGCGACTTGTCTAATTTGCATACAGTACCTTATGGATGGAAAGAGAGTAAAAAAAAAAAAAAAGATAATAGTACACAGTAACAGTAAATACAAATAATAATAATAATACATAGTATAAATAACAATATATAAATAAAAATGTTATGTAAATGTATTTATTTTGGAGGTTAATTTATATACATATGTTGTATATATAATCTCATTATTAATTAATTAATTATTATATTTTTTATATTTATTTTATTAATTATATATTTATAATTATTATATTTAATTATACTTAATTATTAATGTTTGTATTTTATTATTATAAATTATTTGATGCATCATCTTTATTTTAAAATTTTTTAATAATATTTATACATTTGAATATGGTTTTATTCATGCAAATTGTTTTTTGCATTTGTATTTATTATTTTAATATGCATCTTTAACAATTCATAATATACAGTATAAATATATGGTTAATCTATTATATATTTATTTTATTATTTATATTTTATAATTATTATATTTAATTATACTTAATGATTATTTTTTATATTTTATTATTATAAATGATTTGATACATCATTTTGATTTTTAATTTTTTAAATAATATTTATATATTTGAATATGGTTTTATTCATGCAAATTGTTTTTTACATTTGTATTTATTACTTTATTATGCATCTTTAACATTTCATAACATACAGTATAAATATATGGTTAATCTATTATATATTTATTTTATTATTTATATATTTATAATTATTATATTTAATTATATGTAATTATTATTTTTTATTTTTTATTATTATAAATCATTTGATACATAATTTTGATTTTTTAAATAATATTTATATATTTGAATATGTTTTTATTCATGCAAATTGTTATTTTTTACATTTGTATTTATGACTTTATTATGCATCTTTAACATTTCATAATATACAGTATAAATATATGGTTAATCTATATATTTATTTTATTATTTATATATTTATAATTATTATATTTAATTATACATAATTATTAATTTTTATGTTTTATTATTATAAATTATTTGATACATAATTTTGATTTTTTAAATAATATTTATATATTTGAATATGTTTTATTCATGCAAATTGTTATTTTTTCACATTTGTATTTATGACTTTATTATGCTTCTTTAACATTTCATAATATACAGTATAATTATATGGTTAATCTATTATATATTTATTTTATTATTTATATTTTATAATTATTATATTTAATTATACTTAATTATTATTTTTTTATTATTATAAATCATTTGATACATAATTTTGCTTTTTTAAATAATATTTATATATTTGAATATGTTTTTATTCATGCAAATTGTTATTTTTTCACATTTGTATTTATGACTTTATTATGCTTCTTTAACATTTCATAATATACAGTATAAATATATGATTAAACATGCGTGGGTTGGCTTTTATGAAGTCATGACGTAAACATGCTAGACTTGTCCATGTGATGGAAAAAGTGGAGCAAATATTACACTGAGAGTATTATTGCTCTGATTGTCTGTGTAATAATACGAGTACTACTAATGTGGTGGAAGTCGTTAGCATAGCAAACATTCCCAGACAGCTGAAATAGTTGCTAATTTTAGGCTCCCGGCTCGCCTACGAGCTACTATGGAAAGAGCGTAGCGGTCTTGACTCGCAGTCTAATCGCTCGCCTTCCTGTATTACATTACACAAATACTACATATTATTGCAGTAATATATATATTAATATAAGTATATTATAACAGCATCATGTTTTATTTTAAGATGTGTAGCAAAGCCTGTTTAGTTTATAGTGACAATTATAGTACGCATGGTAACATGACAAGTACGCATGCTAATATCTAATCATCATTCATGTTCCACGTTCACCTGCTCGGCTCAACAGGTTTCTGTTTCCATGGCAACGGGATGCAGAAAATCCCCATTTCCTTGGCGACCGGCGAAGATGTGCAAAAAAAAAAAAAAAAAAGGTTTCCGCGTGCGTGAAAATTTCATCAGTCGCTCTTTGTTTTCTCGCAATGACGAAACGCGCTGTAAGCGGACGCTTGATTGACAGGCCTGTATTGCGCGCCAGGCGAGCGGACAGCCCGACTCATGATCCACTCCCCCCCCCCTCTCTCTCTTGCGAACGCACACCCACGCTCTGCCTCGCCGCCCACGCCGTCGTAGCGCTCGGGAAACTTTTCTGCTTGCTTGTTTCCTCCTTCCTCCCGCCGCCGCTTTCCAATCCGGGCTCCTTTATTCCGTCTTTGTCCATACTACCCGACTTCCCTTTTTCCAGGACTTGTGGTCTGATTGTGTTGCAGGAAAGCCGCTCATTAGAAGGCAACGCTGGCGCTAGCATGCTGTGGCTTTTACCAGCACAAAAACAACATCCTGCCACAGCTAATTAGCATTTTGGGGCGAGAAAAGTGGCAGATTTCCTTAGCTTCCTGTCAGGAACGGCTTAAACTGCTTAGTTCAAGGCTCCCTTTCATGCTAAAGGGAATTTTTAACGCCATTCTTGTCAAAATATTTACTCATTAACCACAAAAAAGTAGGCTTCTCTACACATCTTAAAATTCAGCTGTGCCAACTGTCAGCCAATGACAAACGTGGGAGCTGGAAGTTAGTTTGTTTTGGTTTTCTTCAGTGAACAGGCTAGCCTAGCATGAGCGACGTGACTGTTGAAGTACAAGTGTAATGTTAGCGCTTTAGCTAACATAGCCATGCTAGCGTTGCGGTGGGATTACGTTCGGGGACAAACCGAACAGTTGAGGCAGCCATAAAAATACCGATTGGACAAACCGACAGGAGGTCATCAAAGCAAACGCCTCCCTCGCTCACGGTGCAACTAAAAATAGCACACAATGGTTCCCCCTTAAAAGTCGGAATATTTTGAGAAACAAATAAAACAAACCAAATTTGTAATTTAAAAAATGTTGTGAAAAAAATATGCGAATAAAGTCTTAATATTTTTTTTGAAATTTTAGAAATTTTAGAAAATTTGTGAAAATTATTTAAAAAGAAAGTTGAAGTATTTTTAAAATTACAAAAAAAATTGTAATAAAAAAATGTTAGGAAAAAATAGTCAAACTTTTATGAGAGATAAACAAAAACTATGAAATTTTTGGGAAAATTAGGGTGGGAAAAAAAGAGTATTAAAATATGGAAATGAAGCAAAAACATTATGCGAATAAAGTCATAATATGAATAGAAAATTTGCGAAAATTATTTTAAAAAGAAAGTTGAAGTATTTTTAAAATTACAAAAAAAAATTGTAATTAAAAAAATGTTAGGAAAAAAATAGTCAAACTTTTATGAGACATAAACAAAAACAATGAATTTTTTGGAAAATTAAGGTGGGGAAAAAGAGTATTAAAATATGGGAATGAAGCAAAAACATTATGCGAATAAAGTCATAATATGAATAGAAAATTTGCGAAAATTATTTTAAAAAGAAAGTTGAAGTATTTTTAAAATTGCAAAAAAAAATTGTAATAAAAAATGTTAGGAAAAAAAAATAGTCAAACTTTTATGAGACATAAACAAAAACAATGAATTTTTTTGGAAAATTAAGGTGGGGAAAAAGAGTATTAAAATATGGAAATGAAGCAAAAACATTATGCAAATAAAGTCATAAATATGAATAGAAAATTAGCAAAAATTATTTTAAAAAGAAAGTTGAAGTATTTTTAAAATTACAAAAAAAATTGTAATAAAAAAATGTTAGGAAAAAAAATAGTCAAAATTTTATGAGACATAAACAAAAACAATGAATTTTTTTGGAAAATTAAGGTGGGGAAAAAGAGTATTAAAATATGGGAATGAAGCAAAAAAAAGCAAAAAAAATTGTGCGAATAAAGTCATAATATGAATAGAAAATTTGCGAAAATTATTTTAAAAAGAAAGCTGAAGTATTTTTAAAATTACAAAAAAATTGTAATTAAAAAATGTTAGGAAAAAATAGTCAAACTTTTTTGAGAGATAAACAAAAACAATGAATTTTTTTTGGAAAATTAGGGTGGGGAAAAAGAGTATTAAAATATGGGAATGAAGCAAAAAAAAGCAAAAAAAATTATGCGAATAAAGTCATAATATGAATAGAAAATTTGTGAAAATTATTTTAAAAAGAAAGTTTTTTAAAATTACAAAAAAACAAAAATTTGGAAAAAAAGGTGAAGTTGATATAAGTAAGAAATAAGTAATAATTATAAGTAAATAAGTACTAATAATAGTAATAATACACTTTCTCATCTATGGATGGCAAAGCTGAGATGCATTTTTTTTAAATGTACGTAAAGAGAAAATGTTAGGACACCCCGCCTATGTGCATATGTGTCCTCTCGGTGTCATAGCGTGACGTTCCTGCTGGGAAGGTGGTTAGTCTTCCATCTACTATTTTATTCATCAGCGCCGCCTGGTGCCGGCCGGGACACAGGTGTACAGGAAGTACACTCCTCCCCCCTCCTTGTTGGCGTTTTCCTCCAGTAGCGACGTTTACGTTGCGTTAACACGCCACGTCACTTTGTCTCATCACACGGCCGCCCGAGGCCGACCCCAAAATAGCACCACTGCGATGGGAGATGCGACCGCCCTGGCAAGACGCCGTGTCCCGCCCCCCCCGCCTTCTGTTTTGTCAATTTGTCCTCAACGAGGCGTCCTCGGAGAGCCGACCCTTGGACCTCCTCTTCTCAGGGCCGCCGCTTCCTGTTGAGTGTTTGAGTGTTTCCTCTCCGCGCCGCCTTTGCATGCAAGTGCAGGAGACACGCACGCGGCACAGGAAGGGGGACGTTTGGGCCCCCGAGGTGCAGTTATTCCCATGTTGGTCCTTTTGTGCCACGCGTGTGGCGCGTGAGAGGCTCTCGCTTGGCCACCGGCGGCGAACAACCAAGGTAAGGAAGGGAAGCGCACGCTAGCTTGTGTTTAGCGCTAGCTCAGCACTTGGGCTGAGATGCCGGGAAAACTTTGGGAGATCCAAAAGGGAAAAGATTCCCGTCCTTGGATGTCATACCGGCCAAAATAAGGCAGGGGGGAGATGTTGTCTCACGGTGGTGCGCTCCACCAAATTACCATTTTACCAGTCAGCTCTGCCATGCTGCGCCATGCTGCGCCATGCTGCGCCATGCTGTGTCATGCTGCGTCATGCCGCGCCATGCTGCGCCATGCTGCGCCATGCTGCGTCATGCTGCACCATGCTGCGTCATGCTGCGCCATGCTGCGCCTCCAAAAGGCACATGTATTTTTTTAAAAACTGAATCTTTTAAAAAAACAAATCCATTTTGCGTGGCTTGACTTAAAAATAAGACATATAAATAAACATATGAAGGCATAAATATAAAATAGAATGACTTTGATAAAAATGCTAAAAATAAAAATGACTTCCATGTGTAAGAAAAATTTTATAAAAAATAATAATGACTTACATTAAAGCATAATATTAATAAATATGAATACAAATGTAATCAAAAATGTGAAAAAGTCATTCAAATAAATAAAAATCCAAAATGCCTTAAAAGTGTAAAGAAATAAAGATGCATAAAGAAAAAAAAAACATAAATAAAGCATAAAAATCATAGAAATAAATACAAATAATTAAATAATATAAGTACATAAAAAGAACAATGACATAAGTGTAAAATAAAATAAAAAAATATAATAAATGACTGAAAAATACGACTGGAAAAAAAAGTCAAAATTAATAAAAACCGAAAAGCCAAAATACATAAAAATTAAATTACTTAAAATAAATGGAACAATAAAAGTGGGTTGTAATTTAGTGACCACTAGAACGCGAGTCCCAGGTCAAGACCATTTGAGAACCCATGACCTCGAGGATGCCCAGTGGGATACATTGTGGTTCTCTACAGACAACCACCTTACTAAACACTTTATCGGCAACGTCCTCATCAATATTTCATCCTAACATTCTGTCATAAAACTAAACCAAATAATCTTTTTTCTCTTAAACTCTTTTTCTTCCATTTGACTTTGAAAAGACTTGGCCTTCCTCCCCTCAGCGTCGGGGCGCTGGCGATACGTGAATCAGCACCGGCTTGATTTAAGGAAGCGCTCCCGGGTCGCCGCCACTTCCTTAGATTTGATCCGGCGGGGTCAGGCCGGGGTCCAAACTCTTGGATCCCGACCAACGCTGCGGATGTTCTCGTCTTAAAGGCGCCGGACTGTACTTTCTTTCTCACAGGACACATCCTACGGCCAATCACATCCACAAGCTATTGGATGGAAACGGCCATTATTGGCTCAATTATGTAGTACAAAATACAACCATGCTTTTTTGCTTCTCATAATTTTATGACTTTAAAATTTTAATTATGTTTCCTCATAATGTCTCATAATGACTTTTTCAGTTTTTATTTTATTTTTTTAATATTTTATTTTTTTTAAGTTAGTTTTTTTTTTAATAGTTTTTCAGTTTTCAATTTTTTTTACTATTTGGACTTCCTTCTTGTAAATTTTCTTCTCATAATTCTGACTTGATTTCCAGAATATTTCTATATTATAATATAATATAATTATATAATATTATTATATTATTATTATATTATATATTATAATTATTATTATATTATATTATTATTATTATATTATATTATATTATATTATTATTATTATTATTATTGTTATTGTTATTGTTATTATTATTATTATTATTATTATTATTATTATATTATATTATATTATATTATATTATATTATATTATATTATATTATATTATATTATATTATATTATATTATATTATATTATATTATATTATATTATATTATATTATATTATATTATATTATATTATATTATATTATATTATAATATTATATAATTATGTAATAATAATATTTCTATTCTTGTAACATTGCAACCTTATTCTACAAAAATGACAGCTTCAGTTGAAATTTTTAAAACTTCCAAAAAAAACAAATTTTTTCTTATTATTCCAAGGTTATGGTATTAAAATTTATTTATTTTTTTTCAAAATATTGCTGCATTATTTTTGCTAAATTATAACTTTGTACTACATTTTTTCTTAATATTTTGTCTCTACATTTCACTCAATTTTTGCTGTTATTGTTTTGCTTTTTGTTGTTGTTGTCTTGTTAAATTATATGATATTTGCACCTGCTGGATAAGCTAATAGCTCCAAAAAAATAATAAGATAAGATGATAAGATAATAAACGATGTCCTTCCTGTCCTTTGGAGTGGACTCGTACGTCCTGATTGGCCACCTTTGGCGCGTCGCAGCACGAGCACCTTTGATGGGATTAGCCGTGATAAAGATGCTTCTTCTGTGGAGCTGGGAGAATGTTGCAGAGATTTATACATTTTTGATGCGACGCGTAGAGGAACACACACACACGCACACACACACACACACACACACAAAGGCGGCGTGACCTACTTAGAGAGCTGTGGAATTCTGACGACTGGCCGTGTCACCGAGTGCCAAATCTCCCTCTCTCTCTTTTACACGTGTCCAAGAAGTCATCACGTTTTCTCTGCTTTTGCATCTTTTTTTAAGCCTTTAAGTCTGTTCTACCGGAAAGACTTTAGTCAAAGACTAAACACACAAAGCAAACAATGGCCGCTCCCGTTCCCGCTCCCGTTCCCGCTCCCGCTCCTGTTCCCTTCCACGCTTGGACAATAAAAAGCCATTTTCCCGACGACACGGCCTTGGACACAAAACGACTTTTCCTTTGCACGGACTCGCTCCTTCCCGCATGAGTCGTCACCCGCCTCTTCCTCCGCTGCTTCTCCTGGGTCGCCATAGCAACGCAGCATCGGCACGTCAGCTGTTTGTCGGAGACGCCATTGTTCGATTGCCGCCGCCGTCGCCGCCGCTGTCACGTTTTCCGCCATTATGCTGGACTTCATTATTGAATTGAATGCCGAGCATCGTGTGAGGCGGTTACTTGTCACATGACTTCTGGGAAGACTTCTTGGGACTTTTTTTTTCCCGATTTTTGGGGTCGGAGGTTACTGAAAGATGGCCCCGCTCTGCATCTTTGTGGACGTTGTTTTCTGCACTAAAAGAGAGAGGAATACGTAGATGAAAGTTCCAACACTATGGATCATATAACGGAATTTGCAAGAGAGGAAGAACCAGGAAGAACAGGAAAGAAAGCAATGGAACGGCCGGGAAGAATAGGAAAAGAACTAGAAAGAGGTTTCCAGAGTGGATGTCAGAGATGTGAATGTTGACCGCCGGCCGGGATTCCTGGGAGGCTACGTTGCACTCTAACAAGATTGATGTGTGTGGACAGTAGAATCCCACAGCTGCAGGCTCGCACGCACACACACACACACACACACACACACACGCACACACACACACATGCTCTCGCACACACGTCATTTTCCACAAGACGTGTTTTTAAGAAAGGCTCCAGCCTTTTCATACATTTGGAGAAATATGTCAACTTATCACAGACGTCCTTTCAGTCCTGCCAAAAGGTCAGCACCAATATACGCCTACCCCGCCCCCTCCCCCATGCGCCCCCCCATGCGCCCTCCCGCCATCTCTAAATGGCTCTTATGAGATAACCAATGGTGAGGAGAGGACTGGTGATAATGTCACACACACACACACACACACACACACGTACAAACGTGACTCGTGTACAGATGATAGTAGTCTAGTCGTCCTTCCATATAATACAATAACAAAGTCAAAGTGTGGGGGGGGGGGGGGTTGGTGGGGGGGGGGGGGGGCAGAACAGTGTCTGTAAAACGTAACGCTGGCACAAGGATGGATTTTCTCAAAAAATAATTTACAAATGTTTTTTTATTTATTTGTTATGTTATTTGTTTGTGGAGAAAGACAGAGGGACAGGACTGTACCATTTACATTATAAGGCAGGGGGAACACTTCCGTTATGACTCCAAATGACAAAAACAAAGGTTTCAATAAAAATTGTTACGTTTTTATAAGCTAGCAGTCTACTTCCTGGTTTGTGGAGAAAGACAAGAGAGACAGGACTGTACCATTTACATTATAAGGCAGGGGGAACACTTCGGTTATGACTCCAAATGACAAAAACAAAGGTTTCAATAAAAATTGTTACGTTTATATAAGCTAGCAGTCTACTTCCTGGTTTGTGGAGAAAGACAAGAGAGACAGGACTGTACCATTTACATTATAAGGCAGGGGGAACACTTCTGTTATGACTCCAAATGACAAAAACAAAGGTTTCAATAAAAATTGTTACGTTTATATAAGCCAGCAGTCTACTTCCTGGTTTGTGGAGAAAGACAAGAGAGACAGGACTGTACCATTTACATTATAAGGCAGGGGGAACACTTCCGTTATGACTCCAAATGACAAAAATAAAGGTTTCAATACAAATTGCTAAATTTATATAAGCTAGCAGGCTACTTCCTGGTTTGTGGAGAAAGACAGAGGGATAGGACTGTACCATTTACATTATAGGGTGGGGCGAACACTTCCGTTATGACTCCAAATGACAAAAATAAAGGTTTCAATACAAAATGGCTAAATTTATATAAGCTAGCAGGCTACTTCCTGGTTTGTGGAGAAAGACAGAGGGATAGGACTGTACCATTTACATTATAAGGCTGGGGGAATACTTCCGTTATGACTCCAAATGACAAAAACAAAGGTTTCAATAAAAAATTGCCACATTTATAAAGCTAGCAAGCTACTTCCTGGTTTGTGGAGAAAGACAGCAAGACAGGACTGTACCATTTACATTATAAGGCAGGGGGAACACTTCAGTTATGACTCCAAATGACAAAAATAAAGGTTTCAATAAAAAAATGCCACATTTATATTAGCTAGCAAGCTACTTCCTGGTTTGTGGAGAAAGACAGAGGGATAGGACTGTACCATTTACATTATAGGGAGGGGGGGAAACTTCTGTTATGACTCCAAATGACAAAAATAAAGGTTTCAATAAAAATTGCTACATTTATATAAGCTAGCAAGCTACTTCCTGGTTTGTGGAACATCCATCCATAACATAACATCCATCCATTCATGCTTTTTCTATGCCGCTTATCCTACAATCCTAATCAATAATGATCATATATAACAATTAGTATATTAATAAATATTTAAATACATGCGTCCTGTGTAGAGCTGTGGGATTTTCCAAGTCTGAGCATCAGCGTTCTCGCAGGACAGGACTACGGGTTGACTTCCTGTGTTGTTGTCGCTAGCGAGCAGACGTGAGACATCACAGGGGAAGAAAGGCGGACAAAAGTCCACTCCATCACAATCGGACTTGATCCACGGGATCAATGTGGACTCTCCTGTCATCCTCCAGAGGCGCTTGTTTAAATGTTAGCAGGCGTCTCCTGCATATATTGAAAGCCCCCACTCCCCCCCTCCCCCATTCCTTCCCCCACCCCTCCAAGTAATACTTAAGGCTTTGGATGTTGCTGTGAATGACCTGTCAGCCATGAAAGCACCTCTTCTTCTTCTTCTTCTTCTTCTTCTTCTTCTTCTTCTTCAGTCAGGATGAGTGAAAAGTGATTAATGACCCCAATGAGCGCTGGTGGCAGGGGTGGGTGGGGGTGGACTAGGGGGGGCTACAGTCAGCCTTTACTTTCAAGTACAAGCGCTCCGGCTTGAATCAAACGGAGACCGGAATGGATTTACATTCAGTCGACCCCCCCCACCCCGTCCCCCCACCCACCACACGTTTGCCATCCACCACCATCATCATGACAGCTACCAGCAAAAGATGAAGATTCAATATTGAATAAGTATAATATGTATTTTTAAAGCGGCACGGCGGTCTGGTGGTTAGTGCGCAGACCTCACAGCTAGGAGACCAGGGTTCGGTCCCCGCCCTCGGCCATCTCTGTGTGGAGTTTGCATGTTCTCCCCGTGCATGCGTGGGTTTTCTCCGGGTACTCCGGTTTCCTCCCACATTCCAAAAACATGCTAGGTTAATTAGCCACTCCAAATTGTCCATAGGTATGAATGTGAGTGTGAATGGTTGTTTGTCTATATGTGCCCTGTGATTGGCTGGCCACCAGTCCAGTGTGGACCCCGCCTTTCGCCCCAAGACAGCTGGGATAGGCTCCAGCACCCCCAGCGACCCTCGTGAGAATAAAGCGGTAGAAAATGAATGAATGAATGAATGTATTTTTAAATATTTAAAATCATGAATAAAATCCGAACCAAAAAAAATGCACAGGTCACATATGTAGCATATGCATGTACATTGGCTCCATATCAAATATAATATTCATAAATTGTGTAAAAACGTGACAACAGACATTCATTTATTCCAACAAACGTGATGTAAAAACCGTCTGCCTGCTCAGAAATCGATGAAATTGCTTTTTACTGCTGCGGGGAAGTTTAAGAAAGGCTGACTTACGCCGCCAGTCTTTGCATGAATAAACGCAGGTCCCTATATGGACGTATAGATGCACGGCATACGGTATTGGTATGTGTGTCTGGGCTCAGGTTGCCGTGTGCATACTACGTATATATGGACGTATAGATGCACGGCGTACGGTATTGGTATGTATACGGCGGGGCTCAGGTTGCCATTTGAGTGCAGTAATTTGCTATCAGATGGAGGACAAGTACAGCTGCCTCTGTTTGTGGCGCTAACAAGGCATTTCATCATGGTTAGCTCCAGCCGGGCGTTCTCATTGGCTCACACACACACACACACACACACACACGGGGATAGGTGTATGTTTGCGTACACATGACTCCATCCATATGGAGGACCAAAACTGCCAAAATAATAAATAAATATATAAAATATAAAAGAAAAAATAAATACAAAAATAAAAAACAAGATTAAAAAAATAAAAATAAATACAAAAATAAATGTAGAAATAAATACAAAAATAAATATATAAATAGAATTACATATCAATAAATAAATAAAAGCACTCTGCTCTCATATGTATTTATTTCATGCAGCAGACAATGTCAGCTTGAAATGCAGAAGGAAAAACTATTCAAATGAGGGGGCGGTCCTAAGTGTGTCTTGGGTTGAAGTGTTCGCCTATTGGTTGATCGACATGTGAGTGCGAAAATCGACTAGGTATGCCTGCAAACGGCCACAGCAAGAGGAAGTCACCACACCACTCTCAATGGCGGTAAATATGGCCGCAATCTCCAGCTCGGACACCGACTTCCTGGTGGACCCCGCCATTATTGTCCCGGTAAATGTATACTTTTCTCCCTGTATACTTCCTCTTGCTGTGGCCGTTTGCAGGCATACCTAGTCGATTTTCGCACTCACATGTCAATCAACCAATAGGCGAACACTTCAACCCAAGACACACTTAGGACCGCCCCCTCATTTGAATAGTTTTTCCTTCTGCATTTCAGGCTGACATTGTCTGCAGCATGAAATAAATACATATGAGAGCAGAGTGCTTTTATTTATTGATTGATATGTAATTCTATTTATATATTTATTTTTGTATTTATTTCTACATTTATTTTTGTATTTATTTTTAATTTTCGAATCTTGTTTTTTATTTTTGTATTTATTTTTGCTTTTATTTATTTATTATGTATATATTTTGTTATTTTTGTTTTTATTTCCATTTATATTAATTTTTTTGTATTTAATTTTTTGATTTTTTTTTTCATTTTTGTTTTTATTTCCACTTTTATTTATTTATTTATTTATTATTTTGGCAGTTTTGGTCCTCCATACATCCAGGCCTCCATCACACAAACAAGTACGACTTAGTCTCTTACACAAAGACTCTTTATGTGGCTGACCTTTAAAGACACCTACTATAGTAGTACTATTTCAATATTTCATAAACGTACATTATCCGTCAGCTGTTAGCTCCCATTTCAGAAAATGGAGTCCCGTTTGTCAGCGGCACAAGAACACAACATAATGTCATCATGGAAGGATCAATCAGTAAGGAAGCCGTTTACGTTTTCCCCTGCTGTGTAATCAACCAAAGGACTCGCCGATATTCCGATACCGGACCAGGCGTAAAACAAGCGTACGTTAATCCCATCGATCCTCTACAAATGGCCTCTAAATGCCAGGAATGATTTCAGATGGCGGTTGATGTGGGGCAATAACGTGGATGCTTCTAGACCTGGTCCATGTGTAAAACGCCACCTAGAAATATGAGTCATGAATGAGTATTGCATGTTTTTTTTAACTGAACTGTTCGTTCATATGTTGCCTCAAATCAACTCTTCTTTCCCCTTCCTACCTGAGGTGACTCGTGGGCATTTCATGAATGAATCCAGTTTTAGTGACTCACAGCTGCTCCACCAATAACTCTGCAAAGACCCAAATACTTATACTTATACTTCTGGCTCATGTGTACTCAAAGACTCCATTTTCACTGATTCAATGATACTCAATGAAGACTTGAGTTTGACTGACTTACAGGTACTCAACGTGTTGTAAATTCCCTCATTGTGACTGGATGTTTGGTGCAGGCACTGTTCAGGGCAGACTGTGGTCGTGTTTGTGCCAGGCAAATTGCTGGGCAGCTAAGGGGTCCTCTGTAAGACCACAGCCTAGCAGTCAGTGGGCTTGTTCCCCTTTCCATACGCCATTACCTGTCTGCGTTCATGAGAAAGGTAAGCTAATGGGCTGTTAACGGCTTTTAACGGCTGTTCGCGATCGTTATTCATATGCTAATTAGGCGGCGAATATCGCCCATTGTGTCGGGTGCCCGCGTTTGTTATGCTAAACTCTTTTACATGCTAGCTAACCTGTTGCCGCCCTTTCCGTAGCCAAATACAGTGTATGTGTTGCGTAGATTAGCCTGTGTTGTTTCAAGCTAGTGACCTGTATTTGTGCTGATTTATTTCTTCATTTATTTCACAAACCAGACTCATTACGGCATACTAGTTAACCGGTCAGTTGGAATAGGACTGTAATCAATAAAGTACATACAGTTCTGCTACAGTTCAGGTACTGAACGAATACTAAACTCAAGTCTCATGGGTCTCACTGACTCATCGGTGCTCAATGAAGACTCGAGTGTCACTGACTCGCGGGTACTCGACGAAGACTCGAGTTTGACTGACTTACAGGTACCGAACAAATATTAAAGTCTCATGGGTCTCACTGACTCATCCGTGCTCAGTAAAGACTCCAGAGTCACTGACTCACGGGTACTCGACTTAAGACTAGAGTTTGACCGACTCAGTAAATATTGAAGATTAGGGTTGTGATGCAAGCAACACCAGGTCGCCCACGTAGATAACCGTATTCCGTCGGCAAAAAACACTTGCTCCTTCTTAATAAAGTCCATCACGTCGCTTCATCCGATTGGATTATTTTTTTTTTTTCAATCTTGCGACTCCGAGGTTCACTGTGCTGTTGTTCTGGAGGAAATCTCATTCAGTTTGCTGGCTGATGGCTAACAAGGTCAAATGACTCTCTAGATGAGATGGTCTCTCCCTCACACACACACACACACACACACACACGCACGCGCACACACACACCTGCCATTCTATCAGCTGCAAAGCTCCTGAATGGAGTGGCAATAATAGCAGAGCCTGATAGCAAGATCATTACCAAGCGTGCAGAAGAACTAGTTAGCCTGCTTCGTCTCTACTTCCTTTCTGACTGCCGTGTCTCCCTCTCCGGTCGCCATGGCGACATGCCTTCTGCAGCAGTGGATGGCTTGTAGGTGGTGACAAAAGCGCCGTGTGGCATGCACATGCGGGATTTTAACTATGAAATCCACGCTAATGGAGGTTTAGACACCAATGTAAGACACAAAGCTAGAAGAAAGTTGGGGGAAACAACAACAACAACAACAGCCAGGAGACTGAAGAAAGTCATTTTGGAAAATACAATAATTACAATGGGGACTTGAAGAGAAAAGCTACGTATATTGAGTAGCATCCTTTTTGTTGCACTCAATAAAATTAACCCAATGTATAGAAAAAAAGGAATTATTACACATATTATGTTAACATATATATATGTTTATTATTGGTTATTTTATTCATACATTTTCCCAGAGAAACAGACATCCCATGTATTTACTTGTACATGCTTTTTTTAGTGGATTTAAAAATTAGGGCTGTCAATTGATTAACATTTTTGATCACGATTTATCACATCCATTGTTAACTCACAATTAATCACATTTAATCACAGATAGAAAAGTTTTTTTTTTAATCTATAATAAGTAGGGGGTAACTCTTTGTGGTAAACCATTCATTCATGCGCAACTGCAATGATAATTATGTCAATTTTTATGTAAAAGGATAATATTTTTGGAACTATGGGTCATTATTTAAAACAATACAGTGAGTAAGCATATTTTCCTGTTACTATTTTTTTGTATTATTAGCATATTAGCTCTTTAACTCGCCTACAAATGTTCAGCAAATACAAAATTTGAGCGAGTGAGACCTCTCATACTGATTTTTATGACAGTGTCATAAAAAGGTATGAATAGCATCTTAAAGGAACAGCATCTTCCACGTCCCTGGAAGCCTCACCACATGACATCAGTTTGAATCTAAAAAGGGACAAAATGGATAAAACTTCTTTATGTATATTATCATGAATATTTTTTCTTTTATTTGTTAAACGCTTGTACTTCTGGCTACCACCTTGCATGACATCCTCCTTCATCCCTCCATCCTGTCCGTCATTAAAAAGGACATGAAATTCAACCCTCTTTTGGTCCCTCCACAGTGCGACAACGCCAAGGGCCTGAGAGCCTTCTTCGACGCCATCTGCTACGGCCCCAAACACCTGATGATCTTCGGCGGGGTGTGCCCCTCCGTCACCTCCATCATCGCCGAGTCCCTGGGGGGCTGGAACCTGGTGCAGGTAGGAGGCGGGGCTTGTGTGTGTATGTCACTAAAAAACAACAGCGCAGCTTGTGTGCGGGCCTCGCGATTACGGCGCAGAGTGAGCTATCACATCGTAGCTGCACGCTTCAGCGACGAGTCGCTAAATGTCTTGTCACGTTATTACGGGCGGGACAGGAAGGTCCCGGCTCGCGGCTTCATGCTTTTCATGCTTTTAACCTCTTCAGCCGTCGGTGTCTAATTGCCGCTGCGCTAATCTTGGCTTTGTTCTCACTGACCGTCCCGCAGGAACCCACACACAGGAAGTACAAAGTACTTTTGATGCAATTCTACTCCAGCTGTGTATTCCCTGTTAAGCATTCCTGCATGCGGCGGGATATCAACGAGGGAATAAACGCTCCATCTTACCACAAAACGCTCCAAAGGTTATTGGCTGAAGATAAGATAAGGGCAGAAGACCGTGCCGCGAGCAGATAGCAAAATTCAAGAGCTCGCCGTCGTATCGGGTATCTTGCTCTTTCCGCCCGCAATTACCATGAATGTGCTGCCTCTTGTCGGATTTTTCCAAGGGAAAAGGTAGAAATACTTTTTTTTGACATTTGCATTGTTTGTGTGCTACTTGCATCGCCCAGATCAGAGGAAAAACTCTTCTATTTAATACGACAACAGCCACTGGGGAGTGTAGGTACTTGGCCACCATCTCTGATGGTCTTCTGAGGTCCTCTGAGGTGCCCCCGGAGACGCCACCTTTGGAGGAAGCTGAATTTGTTTGGAGCGAACAAAAAAGTTCACATTGAGGATCAGATATCTTTATTTAGCTTTACCAGAGTTTGCCCCAAAACTACTGGACACCCTGTTAGAACCCCATCTTAACAGGACCACATGACCCCAACATGCCAACCTAGCTGCAGGACGCAAAGGCAATCCGACTTTTGAACTCTGACCCCTCTGTCCAGATATTTCAGTTATGATTTTTTTACATTTTCACTTTGAAATTGCAGAACTTTGTGTATTTATATTGCTCCTCAGGGATGATAAAGTTTTGGAAATTGAATAGAAAGTTCTTACAGAAGTTCATACGTTCAAATGTATCGCCTGATTTCCATTGGCACTTCCTATTCCGCCCGGCAACAAGTGCTTGTTAACTAAAATTCTTTATTTACCTTTGAGGTTTCTTCAAGATGCCACTTCCTTCGACGACATTTGAGTAGACTACGTTGTAATTTTGCACATTTCCCCCCCCCCCCCCGTTTGGCTTACTTCCCTGCTGCGTTGTGTTGTGTTGGCAGTGATGACCCCCATTGTGTGCTGCAGCCGCCAGCCACGCTCTCTCCTTGCATACGTTTGACTTCAACCCTCCGATTCATGCACGTCTGAAGCCAAACGCTCTTTCCGCTTGAACGGAGAAAGGTCTATTAGCCCCGAAGAATCCATGCGTGTTTAATGAATGTAAACATGACAAAGATGCCAAGGTAACCTTTTTAAGTGCCGGACAAACGAGTAATTTACCAACGTACAACGAGGAAAATGTGTATACCTCATTAAAACAAGCACTGATTATTATTATTATTTAGTATCATTATTATCTAGTAGAGAGAATCATCTCTGCTGGTGGAGCCAAGTAGTGTATTCCATTTTGCCATAAATCAACAGTCAAAGAGCAAAAAATGCTTGTCAAAGATCCTCTATACGACCAAAGTATTCTGACCTACAGCTAAAATAAACCCACTAGTCAAAGATCCTCTATTAGACAAAAGCATTTTGACCTACAGCCAAAAAAAACCACTAGTCAAAGATCCTTTATATGACAAAAGCATTTTGACCTATAGCCAAAAAAACCCACTAGTCAAAGATCCTCTATTAGACAAAAGCATTCTGACCTACAGCCAAAAAAAACCACTAGTTAAAAATCCTCTATTAGACAAAAGCATTCTGACCTACAGCCAAAAAAAAACTCTAGTCAAAGATCCTCTATATGACAAAAGCATTCTGACCTACAGCCAAAAAACTCACTAGTCAAAGATCCTCTATTAGACAAAAGCATTCTGACCTACAGCAAAAAAAAAAACACTAGTCAAAGATCCTCTATACGACAAAAGCATTCTGACCTACAGCAAAAAAAAAACACTGGTCAAAGATCCTTTATATGACAAAAGCATTCTGACCTACAGCCAAAAAACTCACTAGTCAAAGATCCTCTATTAGACAAAAGCATTCTGACCTACAGCAAAAAAACCCACTAGTCAAAGATCCTCTATATGACAAAAGCATTCTGACCGACAGCCAAAAAAAAACCCAACTAATTTTGGGTGAATGTCCCCTGACAGTGACAGCAACTGAGGGTACGACTCTATATGACATATATGACATGGCGCTCTGTTGTTTTTAAGGATCTCCAGCCAAAAAGCGTTCATCAAAGATCCTCAATACAACAGGAGCATCCTGCTGATCTTTGTCCAATGTCCTCTCATGTCCAGAAGGCTGCTGGGGATTGTAGGTGTTGGACGTAGCGATGGCAGCTAGCATGGATGCAAACAAAAGCGGTGTTTGTCAGAAAGAAAGCCCAGCTAAGGGACCCTGTGGGCCGTGGAAAACACAAGCTTTCACTTTCCTGCCAAGTGTTTATTTTAATTGCACAAACGAGCCCTAGCTCTTTGTTCCTGCTGTTTGGTTAGCATGTATTTATCCAGCTGCTCTCCGTGCTTCGGGCCTGCCAGATGATTAGCCTGTCTGCTACGCTGATGTCTCTTCATCTTCTGGACGCTTCCACTAACGTGAGCGAGCACCGCGCGTGTGGACGTGCTTTCGCTTTGTCTCGCTCACTCCGGGGGTTGCTAAAATGCGAGACAAGGTGTGGAAGAGACGGGCGGACATTTAGCTCAGCACACGTGCTAACGAGACTTGAATGGGCCTGGATTTCCCGCAGTGACTTAACAAGCTCATCATTTGCACATCAGAACAGGAAGTGGCAGGATGGCGGCCGGGAAAGGTTCCTTCTTTGTTGGCGTTTTTGGTTTCTTATTCTACTGGCGTACTTGGGAGACATATCCATCCATTCGGTTTCCAGGCGGGGTCCACCCTGGACTGGTGGCCGGCCAATCACAGGGCACATATAGACAAACAACCATTCCCACCCTCCCACCCACCCACTCATCCACCGTGCGGCCCTTGGAAGACATAATGTAGCGCAAAACCTATGATGAAGTGATGAAGAAGTAGTCCTCGAACGAGTCTCATGTTTGCTGACCAAAATGATTAACGTTTAATATATGGGAACCACAAAACATCATAACACGGAATATAATAAATAAATAAATAAATATGGGAACCACAAAACGTCATAACGCTGAATATTAAATTTTTTTAAATATAATAATAATATATGGGAACCACAAAACGTCAACGCGGAATATTAATTTTTTTTAAAATAATAATAATATATGGAAACCACAAAACGTCATAACGCGGAATATTAAAATTTTTAAAAATAATAATATATGGGAACCACAAAACATCATAACGCGGAATATAAATTTTTTTTACAATAATAATAAATGGGAACCACAAAACATCATAACGCAGAATATTAAAAAATTAAAAATAATAATCATATATGGGAACCACAAAACGTCATAATGCGGAATTTACAACATTTACAGAGAGGCAATCCCATCATGTTAATAATAATTTGATCAATAAAAGAAAATGTTGATAAAAAAAATAAAATACAAAAAAAAATACAGTGGTATGAAAAAGTTTGGGCACCCCTGGTAATTTTCCTGGTGTTCCTTTCTAAATGATTCCAGGTAAATATATCCTATAGCAGACCAACACGGTGATAGATGAGAAGGGAAATGAACTTGGGCAATCATAATGTAAACAAAAGTAGGAAGGTGCCTCAATTTGGGCACCCTTGTTTTATTGAACAAGTTCAACGTTGTGGAATCAAACTCTATAATTATGCAAACTGATGCTGTATTAATGTTAATTTAATGATGAATACAATGATTATTCAGGCTTTATTCAGATTAATAAATGCACCAAAAAGACCACGTACGCCATCAACTTAGTTCTAGTAGGCGTCTTTGGTGAGGAAATGGTTTTCATTGAGAAAGTGCCCCCAAATGACACGCTGTAATGTATTAATTAGATTTATTAGGGGGAGGTCATGAATCCTGCACAGTCGCTGTACCTATTCACCGTGTCAAACGCCCGCCATGTGACAGCCAACATGTTAATTAGCTCATTAGCGCCGTTTGTTGAACATAACGGCCCACAGCGGCACCACGTTGCAGGTTAAGCAAACCCGCCGGAAGACCCAGAAGAAGAAAAATGTCTGTTTCTGCTCCCGTCTGGAAAGGAGGGACAACCGAGTCATTATTTTTCCTTGTGAGGACTCGACACTAGTGCTGTGTCGGTCATGAACAAAACGGCCGGCGGACTGAACGGGTATTTTATGGGGCGGTTCAATCCTTCACAAAAAATAACTAGTTCTTTTGACCCGTTACCGCTACTCGGAATCAATGGGAATACTTCACGCCAAAAGGTAATGATGCGGTGCTTTGTGACCTATGCAAAATTGAGATGGAATATCACAAATGCACGACTGCGATGCACAAGCACCTGTTGAGGAAGCACCCGGGAGAAGACGCTGTAAGTTTTCAACTTTTTTTTTATTTCCTTGTTTACAATGATTAACCTCGTCTTTCATCCAAACTGCGCCATGTAACTACACACTCCTCACACACTCCTCAAATACACAATACGCTATAGTTAGTTTTATTTCTATTATTATTATTAGTATTATTCATGTTATTACACTTTATTGATATGGGCAGATCATTTAGAAATATATATGTTTATTAACCTGTGCACGTGTTTGTGGTTTAGGTTTTCAGGGACTAATTAGAGACTTTCAGGGATTAATCGATGCATCGAAAAACTATATTCTAGATTAATCGATTTAACACAGCCCGAACGTGTACATTAGTGAACGGACTGACTCGACACGGCTAACCGGGTTTACGCACAGGGGGATCACAGGCTAACCACCAATTGACCGAAATGAACGGATCTTTTTACTGAACGGAATGATCCGGTTCACTGAAATAAACGTTTTTGCCCACCACTACTCCCATATATACGAACGTCAGATTTTTTATATACCGTACTGTGACATATCGACATATTATAAGGCTTTACTTACAAATACCTCATGAATAATTGATGTACTATAAGACTACTACTTCCACCAGCTTTGTAAAAAGGTCGGCTTCCTTGCACATCTTAAAATGCATGTTAGCTCTAAGCTAACCTAGCAACTTGAGCGTACTGTTAGCACTGTAGCGGACATTGCTTATCTAGTGTCGCTAACGTTTGCGTCCCACGTTGAGCTGTAATGTTACATTATCCAGGTAAGTAGTTCTG
Organism: Doryrhamphus excisus; assembly: GCF_030265055.1. Taxonomy (NCBI): domain Eukaryota; kingdom Metazoa; phylum Chordata; class Actinopteri; order Syngnathiformes; family Syngnathidae; genus Doryrhamphus; species Doryrhamphus excisus. The sequence goes on along the minus strand of NC_080479.1, from coordinate 204,962 downwards.
ATACATTGGTTGACCCAAAAGTCCTCTCCCCGTCTGGCATTTGAAAGGAAATCCGAAAAGAAGGTCGAGCGGCCGGACTCCCGAGGAGCGCCGGGGCTCCATTAGGAGCCATTAGGAGCATCACGGCCGCTTGGAAAGACTGAAGCTTGGAGGATCGATTAAGAGCAGTTTAACTGTCTGACACAGTGGCTAATATCTGAAACATCAACTCCCCCTCAGAGGGAGCCGGAGAGGGAGAGCAAAGCACCCAGATGATGACAAACCTACTGAGAGGCAGGAAATAGAAAGATATCATCATTACAAAGTGCTTTCCACTCTTCTCGCTGCTTTGCTCCTCAAAGGTTGGCTTATGGGCTTTTTTTTTTTTTTACGCCACAAACACATCATCTTACTACCAAGTACACAAACTGCATATCGGAATGGAAATGAGGTTCCTTTAATGGCCTAATCCTTGGCCTAAAAGTCTAATAAAAGCAGAAGGAGGCTTCTTATTGTGCATTGGAAGCAGATCATTACCAAAATCATTGAAAACTCATAATAAAGGTACATTTTTTTAACTTTAATAATCATGTGGAGTGCGTGAGAAAGTTGTTCAAGTCTTCGTCAACTTGTGTCATTAAAAGTCAAGTTTTTATTAACTCGTAAGTCGATGAAACTCAAGTCTTCATTGAAACACTCTTGATGTTGAGTCCAAGTGGTCATTAGCCACGTATACATGGACCCAAATATTCCAATTGCATTCGCTTTATTTGCTCAAACGGAAAGAATATAACCTTTGTATACACCTCATTCCCAAAGACAAATGAACATATAATGGGATTCCCAGGGGTGGAATATTCCTTTTCCCAATCCGATTGAGATATCTTGTTGTTCTTTGTGGTGTTTTTCTTCTTCTGTTGTTTATTGGCGGTTGGCCAGCAGCTTTGGTGTGCATTAGCGCCACCTGTGGAACAGAATCAAAACCCTTTTATACTTTATTCATAAAAAGAAAATATATATCTATATAAAACATGATAAAATATTAGCAAGATTGAATTTTCTTGTACTTTTCCTGTTTCAGTTCTTTCAGCGCATGCTCAGATATGACGTAACACGCAGCTCCAGACGTTCTTCACTTTTAAAAATGGAGGCCAGCAATCGGCACTGTATGCTAAGCAAAGTTGGTTTTGGATCCAAACTCAATTCCAAGACTGGACAAAGGAAAAACTGGCAATACGGAGTTATTCCAACAAGTGGAAGAAAAACTCGGGAAAGTCGATATCACGTGATGTTGATGTTTACGTTTTACTGGGCATGCCCTGTTGACTATTCTGTTGGATTATAGCGGACAAGAGATTGGAATATTCATTTCCATGGATACCATTTTTTTCGGAAAAGTCATTCGGAAAGAGAAAAACTCATGTAAACGTGGCCAGTGACACCTGAGTCGTGGATTACCCAAGTTGTTAGTTTTGTGGAGTCTTCTGCTGGAGTTTTTTGAGTTATGCTTCACATGATGCCAGATTGTTGCAGTCAGAATTGAATAGAATTGAAAAATTCCCATCTTTTAGATGGATTAGATGATTTGGCAAGTGTTGAGAGACGCTCGTTCGTATCACGAAGGTGCGGTAGAAATGTGAGATGTCGAGGGAAAGCACATTTGAAAACGAGACGGCAGTTGGTGAGATCTTTTGAACAGATGTGTCGTTCAGCCTGCGACTCAATCGGGCAAACAATTGTTCAGATGGATACGCGCACGTGTCCGTACGTGCACGCATGACATGCGTTACACGAGTATTCGCTCACTTCACAACGGTTTTATTTGGCGACAAACGCTCTGAAATGTCCTCCAGGCTTCATAGCAGAAAATGAGCTCTAATTGTTGGAAGCCAGCATGAGAAAGTCTCGTATTTTTATTATTCATACGCTTGGAGGAAATGAGTTTCATAAATGTTGACGTCATGACGTTTGTGTGAATGCTGTTGATTTTGGAGTTGCATCATATTTGTATGCAGCTTGCATATTTACAGTCAGAGTCACATATTAATTAACATGGCAGCTGCCGCTTATAGAACAATGTTTGACACTCTGATCTTTAAAAAAAAAAAAATCATTCTCCGCACTGAAAAATGAGATGCTACACACGTAGCGACGACGTGATTGTCTTTTCCCGGAATAACGGCGCTTTTCTGACGTGACTCCCGATATGACTCATTCAGGGTTTATGTTTGAAAGTCCTGGCAACGCCGCACAGCTCTGCTTAAAATTTTAATTCAAACCTTTTAGTGGTTCTTGAGCGGGGAGGAGGAGGACCCGGGAGACGACGGGGGAGACAAAGCCGACCGAGAACGGCACGGCGAACTCATTAGCAGAGAGTGAACGTTGTCCTTGAGCCTTCCCGACGCACACACACACACATACATACAATATTCTTTACATGAACACTTTAAAGGTTCCATATTGCCGGATTTTCCAGCAATTTTCCACAATTTAAAAGACAGTTTAAAAGTGTTTTGTGTGTGTGTGGCTCTAATGCTAATGAGCTCTGGCTAGTTAGCACTTTATCACTTTAGCTTTGTATTTATCCGTGACATATATACTCGAACTCTGCTCTTTCCCAACATAATATATATCAACCATATATCACATATAACATATGCAACACTAGCATAGCTATTTGATGCTAAAGTGCTACCATGGCACTCACACGTTATGCTAGGTCAGACTTGTCTCGGAAAAAACAAACTTACAGCTTTTGCATCTTTACCGGAATAACGGATACTCGACGGATACGGATAACAGATACTAAATCATAACTGTATGACTACAAGATATAAAAATAGCTAGTTCATATTTTGTCCAATGGTAGCATGCTTGCAGGGAGCACACATGTGTTCCAGGATATTTTTTCGGTGTGGGACAAATCAACAGGCTGTGAAAACGGGATCAATGTGGGAATGTTCCTGAAGCATACAATGTACACTCAAACACCCACCCCCCTATAAGACACACAAACGCATCGTCATTTTATATGATATTTTCAATCATAAATACCCTTATTGTGTTAAAAGTGACCGTTTTCCTATTTCTCCTAACACAGTCTTCCCGGTGAAATTCCACATTCATGACTAAAACAAGTCTTGGTGTAGGTTTTGCCCTGCAATAAATCATCCCAAGAAACACCAAATGAGCCATAAGCTGGAATTTCCATGATTAGCCGGCAGTCCTGAATGCAACATTCCTCCTCCGGGATGGCCATGGAAGCGTTGCGGATGCGCCGCTCGGGATTTGATGAGTTATCTGATATTTACCACTTGATAGGTTAACAGGAAGAGGGTGCCGGTGGTGGGTGGCATGGGTGGGGGGGTGCATTTTTAAAAAGATGGTGCAGACTCCCCAGCAGGATGTCTGCCGCCATGTTGGGAAGCGCTCACAAACACACCGCCGCCGACCTTTAGCTCCAACAAACAGCATTAAATATGAATAAGGACATAATTGAAAGTAACCGCTGGCACTTTCTTCTTCCTCTTTCAACCTCCGTGCACACACACACACACACACACACACACTCACGCACACACACACAGCCTTACTAAACCACACATTACCTCCCTTAATACCTTGCCGGTAATAATCCTGACATTTACTGCGGCGTCATTAAGACACTAAGAAAACCACATGGAGTGTCGGCAGGCCTTTGAAGCCACAAAGAAACACACCAATCAGATTCTAACACGGCTTTCTCAGGAAGCCAAACGTCATCCCGCCCAGGAATTCTGGGTTTGGAATAGTATATTTCCCTGAGTACATCTGGGGTGTCCAAAGTTTTTTCAGTGAGTGCACATAGTAGAAAAATGAAAGAATGCTTTGTATTATCACTCCCCCTATCCCTGTCAAATGTAAACCAGGGATGTCCGAATGTGGACCGCATTTTTCACGGGCCCACGGACGGCACATTATAGAAACAAAACATAAAACATAACTGAAAAATAAAACACATTCACCCTTTCCCGGCCAAGAACCGGTTCACGGCTCGATGAAAATACGTAGACCGGTACCCCACATTTGGCCGGAGTTCCTTGAGGAACATGGCCAAATGCCTTCTCCAAGTCCACAAAATACATGTAGACTGGTTGGGCAAACTCAAGGACCCAAGTTGGTCCACAGTTCCATGACCGCGACCAAAACCATACTGATCCGAGATTCAACAATCCGGCGGATCCTAATCTTCTGAGCCCCTGGATAGACCTTATCAGGAACTATTTGGAATAAAGTGCTTAGAGCGATCTGAGTAAGTCAGCAACTTGTCTGGAATAAACTATTCCGGAATTTTCATTTTAAATGTATTACGTTTCTCATTTAAATAAAGCATGAAATTCACAACCATTCTTAATAAAGGTGCCAGATTCAGATCAAAAGTCAAAATAATTGAACTGTAAACAGAAAGACATGTTATCTATTTCGCCCTCTATGTACAAAACAAGACATTAAAAAGGCATAAGACAATCAAAAATATTTAACTTTAGCAAAGCATGCTGGGAAATGCATAGGCTGCCCATTCCACAGATGACAGATGACTTGCATTATCATTTATTAGCGGTGAGCGGCTATACAGTTCATATTTTAAATACATTTAATAAGTGTGAGGAATCCATCATTTATTCAATCATTGCAACTGTCATTTTTATTGCAAATGTTAATGTATAATCGGAGAACATCAACATCAAGCTATCAGGACGGTTTGGAGACATCTTTATGGATGTATCATTTATTGGATCTCCTGTATGTATCACAAGGTAACAGGGGCCGTTTTGGACCCAAGGGGTTTTGAAAGAACCTGCAGGTCTCAGACGGACTCGGTCTTCTTTCTGATGGCATGTTAGAGCTGACACATTTAAAAGATTTGTCCTTTGCCGCCACCGATCATTGATCTGAGCTGTGCAGCAGCGGCCACCCCGAGACGCCACTTTGCAGCAGTATCGACTTTGTGTTACACCCGGCCTGGCGCTAAAACTCACACTCGGGGCTCTCCACTGCCAAGAACATCTTCATGCTTTGAACAACTTCACTGGCCCACCGAGGAGGCGTCCTGTTGAGGGACATTACTATTGAAAATAAACATGGATATACGTTTAAAAAGCTAGTATAGCAGTATTACTATCAATGATACACAGCAACAGCAGCACAAAGCTTGAATGGTCCCAGCCATACAATAATGGCACACAGCTGCAGATATCTGCCGGAGAAGAGCTCATGTTGTGTTGTAAACCGTCCAGGGTTTCGTCAAGGAATTTTTTGAAGCTGTGGTGGTGGGCTGCACGAGAGGCGGACTATATATAATATATTCAAAAATTTAATTTCAGTCATATCATAATGTCGACATTAGGGTCTTTGAACAAGAAATGCATTAATGAACTAATGAACTTTAATACGTTTGTCTACATTTGGTTTGTCTTTCTTCTTCTTCGCAGACGGGCGATTCCGGTTTCATTTTTTTTTTCAAAATAAAGCTTAGTGAAAAATTTCTCTGATACTTTATATTGATATCTATGGACGCCCGTTTCCGCCACTGAAAAAAAAAGTTATCCCAAATGTAAGTCATAATTATGAGTTAAAAAAATCCTAATTAGGACTTAAAAATTATGAGATAAAACGACAAAATGATGATGTAAGTCAGGGGTGGCCGTGACACTTTCAGTCAGCTGACATGAAGCTCCCTTCCTGATTTGCTGTTGAAGTGGTGAACTGATGATGAACTATTCAGATTAGGGATAAACTAGTTACTGTATGTCGTTACATGTCGGCGATACGTGACCCACGCTACCTTGGGGGTGGCTGTCACGTGCACCCCTCATATCCCAGATTATTATTATTATTATTATTAGTCACCATTATTTTCACCTAATTTTCAAAGTTAGCAACCCCTTTCAGTATATGATATTTGATACATGAGATAAATTTGAGTTGAAAAATGTCCTCAATTTGGGTGGCCGCTTGTCATTTGGGGGGGATGCCGGTGGTCCCGCAGCCAAACCCGCGGAGAAGCACCGCTCTCGTAGGACAAGATGGAATGAAATGTTAGCCAAATGCAAGGCCTGTATTCCCTGCGGATGCAGTTTGTGTGCTAACCAGAAGTAAAGCAGTACTTAGCATGCAGACGCGCCGCTCCCTACCAATGCAATGGGCCCCCGATGCGCCTTGACGACGCGTTTATGAATTAGAGCTCACTCTGCGTCTTTCTCAGCTTCCATCTCGGCGACGTCTCCTCCTCCCAGCCTTCCCTGCGCTGTCCGACCGGATTAGTAGCTTTATTTGAAATTCATAAAATGCATCCCGGTGCAAGTCCTCCTGGTCCCGGAGGCGAGCTTCCGAGGAGAAGAAAAGAGCAGACTCCTCTCCACTTGTGCTCAACAAGCATCCAGTCCTCTGGGCAACAACTCTGCAGCCTCCCTGCTTGTCAGAACACCTCTTTGCCATGCAAATTGCTTTGTTTTTAAAAAGTACTTCTTTTTTTTCCCAGGCTTTTTGCTCATCGGGAGCGGGAATGAAGCTTTTCAGAGAGTCGCGGCTCACGCTGATCCAGGGAAACGTGGATTTATGGCGGCCGGGTCAAAGTGTACTCGTTCAAATGAACATGTTCAATCATACGTTATTGATGGCTGCTGATATTTGGTGTCTGCGCGACGCTAATGACATCACGGCGGCCGTGCTTTGCATGCACGGTAAGAAGGTTTCTTTTTCATCCGCAAACCCCCCACAGAGAACATCCTTTGGAGGTTCTGACTGATGGAGTTTGAATGGAAGCCCTCCCCGAAGCGTGGCTGGAGGTGCGGGCCCATTAAACATCTCCAACCGTCCGCGCCTCTCCAACCCCGCTTTCAACGCCGGGAGGAGGCGCTCCAAACAATTATTGCCTGCAATTACCGCTCCTTCTCGGCTCCTCTCCTCCCCTCGCCCCCCCCGCACCCTGTACTGTGATTATAGCGCTACATACGGCGCAGCGCAGACGTGACTCGGGTGTTAAAACGCCGGGAGCGCCGCATATCTATCAGCGACTCATCTCCAGGAACACGGGCTCCAAGGACTCTCAATGTGAGACGCGCCTTTAAAGTAAGACGCCGTCCTCCTCCGCTGCTGGCGATACAACACGTCGTGGAGGTTCTTCTCTTTAGCTTGGCATGCAGGCACTCGGGATGCGCATCCGGCGCCGAGGCCCAAACACACCATAGCGACTTCCACCGCTGGCCTTTTGGCTGATAGGCCGTTTTTATATACGCTGCATCGTGTTTCATCTTGCACTGTTTTGTGTTACGGTATTTCATGTTATGACGTGGAATGCTCCCATCGAGGTTTCATGCTGCCGATTCCGATACGATACCGAAATCGGCCAATACTGATCACAACTTCCAGGTTGCTGAGAAACACGGGGAACTCTTGGGGAACCACTGATTAAGAAAGGCTGCTCGTCTCATCCAATCAATTCTATTATTTTGCTGATTGTTGGATTATGTTGTTCTGTGTTGCAGTGTTTCAAGTTATGGCGTTTTAGCTTACAACATTTTGCTTTATGAATTTTACACGGTTTTGTGTTACAGCATTTCATGTTATGACAATTCATGTCCATGCCGTTTAGGGAAACGCTGTTTTGTTTGTGTTGTGCTGTTTTGGGTTACACTATTTCAAGTTACAGTGTTTCAAGTTATGGCATGTTAGCTTACAACATTTTGCATTATTAAGTTGAATTTTGCTCTGTTTTGTGTTACAGCCTTTCATGTTATGACATTTCATGTCTATGTCGTTTAGGGAAACGCAGTTTTTTTTGTGTTGTGCTGTTTTAGGTTAAGCAATTTCAAGTTACAGTGTTTCAACTTATGGCATTTTAGCTTACAACATTTTGCATTATTAAATTGAATTTGACACTGTTTCATGTTATGACATATTGTGTCTATGCCGTTTAGGGAAATGCCGTTTTTGTGTTTGGGTTACACTATTTCAAGTTACAGTGTTTCAAGTTATGGCATTTTATCTTGCAACATTTTGCATTATTAAGTTGAATTTTGCTCTGTTTTGTGTTACAGCCTTTCATGTTATGACATTTCATGTCTTTGTCGTTTAGGGAAACGCAGATTTTTTTGTGTTGTGCTGTTTTGGGTTACACTATTTCAAGTTACAGTGTTTCATGTTATGGCATTTCAGCTTCCAACATTTTGCATTATTAAGTTGAATTTTACACTGTTTCATGTTATGACATATTGTGTCTATGCCGTTTAGGGAAATGCCGTTTTTGTGTTTGGGTTACGCTATTTCAAGTTACAGTGATTCAAGTTATGGCATTTTATCTTGCAAATTTTATCTTACATTTGCATTACCAAGTTGCATTTTACACTCTTTTGTTGCAGCATTTCATGTTGTGACATTTCATGTCTATGTTGTTTAGGGAAACGCCGTTTTGTGTTACGCTATTTCAAGTTACAGTGTTTCAAGTTATGGCATTTTATCTTAGAACATTTTGCATTATTAAGTTGAATTTTGCTATGTTTTGTGTTACAGCATTTCTTGTTATGACATTTCATGTCTATGTCGTTTAGGGAAACGCAGTTTTTTTGTGTTGTGTTGTTTTGGGTTACACTATTTCAAGTTGCAGTGTTTCAAGTTATGGCATTTTAGCTTACAACATTTTGCATTATTAAGTTGAATTTTGCTCTGTTTTGTGTTACGGCATTTCTTGTTATGACATTTCGTGTCTATATCGTTTAGGGAAACGCCGTTTTTGTTTGCTGTTGAGGTTAAGCAATTTCAAGTGACAGTGTTTCAAGTTATGGCATTTTATCTTACAACAGTTTGCATTATTAAGTTGAATTTTACACTGTTTCATGTTATGACATATTGTGTCTATGCCGTTTAGGGAAATGTCGTTTTTGTGTTTGGGTTACGCTATTTCAAGTTACAGTGTTTCAAGTTATGGCATTTTATCTTGCAAATTTTGTCTTACATTTGCATTACCAAGTTGCATTTTACACTCTTTTGTTGCAGCATTTCATGTTGTGACATTTCATGTCTATGTTGTTTAGGGAAACGCCGTTTTGTGTTACGCTATTTCAAGTTACAGTGTTTCAAGTTATGGCATTTTATCTTACAACATTTTGCATTATTAAGTTGAATTTTGCTCTGTTTTGTGTTACAGGATTTCTTGTTATGACATTTCGTGTAAATGTCGTTTAGGGAAACGCCGTTTTTGTTGTATGCTGTTTTAGGTTAAGCAATTTCAAGTGACAGTGTTTCAACTTATGGCATTTTATCTTACAACAGTTTGCATTATTAAGTTGAATTTTACACTGTTTCATGTTATGACATATTGTGTCTATGCCGTTCAGGGAAATGTCGTTTTTGTGTTTGGGTTACGCAATTTCAAGTTACAGTGTTTCAAGTTATGGCATTTTGTCTTACAACATTTAGCATTATTAAGTTGAATTTTACACTGTTTCATGTTATGACATATTGTGTCTATGCCGTTTAGGAAAATGTAGTTTTTGTGTTTGGGTTACGCTATTTCAAGTTACAGTGTTTCAAGTTATGGCAAGTTGCATTTTCCACTGTTTTGTGTTACAGCATTTCATGTTGTGAAGTTGTGTGTTGTGACGTTTGGTGGTACAGCGTTTTGAGATATGCCGTTTTTGTGTTACGCTGTTTTGGGGTACGTGTTGCAAACTGCAACGTTTCAAATTATGGCACTTAAAATGACAACAATGACGTTATGACGTGTTGTGTCACCGGGTTGTCTCCCATCCATTATTGACGTTGCACAAAATGAAAGAGAATTGGTCACGTGCGTGCAGCGGTACAATACGTACCCTGGCCGCCTCGCATTTAAAGGACATTGTCACTTTTGTTCGTTCTTATTGATTTTTTTCCCTCCATTATGTCTCCCAGGCGTGTGGCGGACTATTCAAAGAAGTGAAAAGCAAAGTGAAATTAGACATTCTAAAATGCTTCCACGTGACCACAAAGGGTGAAGGTGCCATCTTTGAACATGTGACACAATCTGCTGGTCTGAAATAGACGGTGTTGTGGTCTCATGGTGGTCTCCCCCTCCCTTGCAACAAGACTGGAAGAAAAGCCCAACACTGGTCTTTCTAAACAAAGTCTGCATGTCTTCACCACCTCCTCCGTAATTATCCCAATTAGACTGATTAGTCCGACTGTTTGTGTGTGTGGTGCCAGGGGTCTGACAAAGAGAAAGAAATACCAAAACAAAAGTCTACCTGAGCAGAATAAACCCCCCTTTGCTCCAAATTAAATATCCATTTGGTTGCACTGTCTGACCGATCAATAGACCGAGTCACTGAGTTCAAACATGGCGGGGGGGTGAAGAGTGGCGGGGTGGGAGTTGAACCCAAAAACCCGATCAATGCGCAAAGTAAATATGTGTGCTCAAGTTGTCTTTGCCAAGACCTTTGCTGTGTCTCACCTGGCGTACTTGTGTACTCGAACCTTCCAGCGCAACAACACGGGATACAGAAACTATGCAATATTGTATAATCAAAAAACAGTTTTCCTTTTATTTTGAAGGTTTGATCATTTTATTCACGGTAGAAGCGTTACAACATGTATACAGGATTTCAGTCCATAAAAGATATTTGGTTATAAAGGAAGTCAATGGGACCAAATTGGCCCCCAGGGGCCGGACTGTGGGCATGTATGCAAATCTGTCTCATTCTATGCTTTCATGTTTTTACAAAAGGGGGTCATCAAATCATCAAAATAATAATAAAAATAAGAAATAAAATGATGAAAATGTACACGTTAGCTTCCCAGCGGGGGCATTCCAAAAGAGGTGGGAATGATCAGTGGGAGAAGTGGACGTGTGTTCTTCCTGTCGCCAAAAATAAAGCCTCTGCGGTTCCAATAGTCGTGCCAAAGCGTATTATGTAATTGCTGGGTGTAATAAACATAATGCAGCCCTTCATTGAACGCCGCATGCGGCCATCTTAGTGCTGCTTGACGGACGCTTGCTGTTTTTGGTGGTTTTTCGCAAAATACTACGTACGTCTCGTTTCAGAGACAAAACCTCAGGCGAGCGCCAATGCCCTTTTGACCTCATTTCCATCTCCCGCCCGAGCGCCCGCCGCTAGACATGACTCAGGGGGAATAATCTGGCACTAATAATCCAGCCAGTCCATGGAGGATCACATGCTGGCCAATGAAGACTTGGCTGTGGTGGGCTTTCATTGGACGATGGAGACCTTGGTCAGTCCAGCTGTGGACAATCTGATGATTTGATTAGGAACGATGCGCCGGTGTATAAATGGGTCTTTCTGTGAGGGGGGGGGGGGCTATTACAACTATCTGGACTCCACATCATTCCACGTCCACGTCTATTCATTGATCTTTTATCCATCCATTTATTCCATCCATTTTCTGACGCTTATTCTCACTAGGATCACCGGCACGCTGGAGCCTATCCCAGCTGTCTTGGGGCAAAACACGGGCTCCACCCTGGACTGGTGGCCAGCCAATCACAGGGCACATATAGACAAACAACCATTCACACTCACATTCATACCTATGGACAATTTGGAGTTGCTAATTAACCTAGCATGTTTTTGGAAAGGGGGAGGAAACACACGGGGAGAACATGCAAACTCCACACAGAGATGGTCGAGCGGGGAATCGAACCCGAGTCTCCTATCTGTGTGGCCTGTCATGTTTAATTGTTCAAACTATTCTTGTTGGAATATAATATTATGTGTGTTTTTATTTTGTTCTATTTATATGTTATTCTCTTTTATTAAATAAATATAAAAATATCAAAATGTATAATATAAATGAGTTAATACAAAAATATTTAAATATTATTTTACATTTATAAAATATAAACAGAGCCACTTTGTGCTTTGAATTTTGCAGCTTTTTCATGTTTTTTTAAAAATATGTCAGTTATTAAATGAGTGGGGCGGCACGGCGGTCTAGTGGTTAGCGCGCAGACCTCACAGCTATGAGACCAGGGTTCGATTCCACCCTCGGCCATTTCTGTGTGGAGTTTGCATGTTCTCCCCGTGCATGCGTGGGTTTTCTCCGGGTACTCCGGTTTTTTCCCACATTCCAAAAACATGCTAGGTTAATTAGCCACTCCAAATTGTCCATAGGTATGAATGTGAGTGTGAATGGTTGTTTGTCTATATGTGCCCTGTGATTGGCTGGCCACCAGTCCAGGGTGTACCCCGCCTCACGCCTGAAGACAGCTGGGATAGGCTCCAGCAACCCCCGCGACCCTCGTGAGGAAAAGCGGTAGAAAATGAATGAATGAATTAAATGATTGCTATTTGGTGCTTGAATATGGCCTGTTATTGATAAAAAATATAATAAAAATGCATATTTTAACAAATAGCTGTTGGCCTAAATGAAGCATTTTCAGGCATAAAAATGCCGAATGACTTTGCGTGAATTCACTCATCACAGTCAAGTCAAGTTAACCAGGATAAGAGCTGTCTTTGCGTATATATATATATGTATTATTATGTATTATACGCTAATAACCCTGCATCAGCGTGCCATCCAACCCTGAGACAGGTCAGACGATGGGAACAGCAAAGGTGTTTTCCCCCATCAGGTGCGCTATAAATGATAATGCAGCGGCTGCATGTGAAAGCATGCGTCTCCCGGCCTCTAAGTGAGGACGCTACAAATCAAATTAGGCGTCTAATGGAGAGAAGTGAGGAGAGAAAGGAGAGGAGAGGCGGGCCATAAATCTTCAGGATTAGGTTATATTGTCTTCCTTCTTTTTGTGAACGGCGGGGCGGGGCTGGGTGGGGCGGGGTCGGGCGCCGTGAGTCATATTGACTGGAGGGGAGCTTTTGCAAGGATGTTCGGGGAATCGGAGCCGGCCTTCCCACCGCAAACAAGCGACACTTGGAAGGAGAGTCAGGTTGGCGTCCTCACCAGGGGGAGGGGACTCAACGCGTAACCACAAAATCATCGGAAAAAGTTTCCCCACCCAAAACAAGAATTCCATTCGTTTGTCATTCCCTGCACTTCCCAAACATAAACTGCAAAAAAACAACAACTGCAGTCTGCATGAGATATCGGCAGCTCTGTTGAATATTTTAACGCGTTTCACAGTGTCAGTAAACATGTCGGTTGGTCCTCAGGGGAAGGGGGGGGGTTGTTTTTTTTTTTTTTTTACCCCTCAGTTATTTTCTCTCATTAGCATATTTAGTATTTTCAGGCCAGAAGATGAAACATGCTCTGAAACGGGAGTGGTAGGAAAAGATGAGCGCCATTTCACCAACTCTACTCGGCAAACATACCGTACCGTTGGATGCAAAAAATATTTTAAAATAAAATAAAGAGAAGTGTTTTTACTGTGTGTTTTTTTGGGGGGGAAATCAAAATAAAATTGTAATTATTTTATTTTATTTTTTATATTGTATAGGGAGAATTCTAGCTACTATTTAATAATGACTTAAATTTAGAATATTTTTTATCTATTTCAACCCTTTAAATAGCCCAAAGGTAATAATGAAATATTTATTTTTAATAATATAAAATATTTTTATTTATTTTGTAATACTTTAATTTCTAATATATAAAATATTTTGAATTTTTTATTTTGCTACAAAAATTTTATTTTGCCCAAAAGTAATAATCAGTAAATACATTCAAATCATGTTTTAAGAATATACTACAATGATAATCATTTTCTTTTTTTAATGTAATATATTTATTCAAGTTATGAAACTTTCATAATATAATTAATAAGATTTCATCATACTTTAGTACGATGTTTCATTTTTCACAAAAATAATAATGTAATAATAATGAAGTGATACATCTTTTTAATATCTTTCTATATAATGATCCTTTTGTACTTATCATCAATAAAGTTATACACAAAAAAAACAATAAAATGTAAGAAAATTACTTTAAAAAATGTTTTTAACCCCCCCCCCCCCCCCCCCCCCCCCATTCGTCCATCGCCATTGACTTTTTAGCGTTTGCATTATAGATTGAAATGCAGTAGCAGGAGGGGGCGGGGCTTGTTGGCCTTGACGACGTGTTTATGCTCTGCAAAGAAACTCCCGTCTCGTGATACGATGCGATAGACGAAAGGAGCACGAGTGCCGCACACAGCTGGAGCGAAGAAGACGGTAATGGCCTCCCTGGCTGAGCATCTGCTCATTAATCATGCATCAGCAAACGAGAGGATGGGGGGGGGGTGGGGGGTGCGCTATCAAATCTGAATTTATAAATAGCACGGCGACCGGGCCAGGTGACAGGATGCCATCAGTCATCCCTCCTGCTGGAACTTCACAGGTTGCTGTTGGATGTGGAGCAGTCACGCCTGACGACGGCATGACGTGGGCCCCAACGTGACTCTTGCCGTGCCCCCCCCCCCCATCAACCGCCCTTTACATCCTTCCCTTCTTCCATCTGCCACACGCTTGGATCGATGATAAAAAAAAAATGGGAAAAACGGCTTGCAGGGTGTGCCGGTTTCATCTCCGTCCTTGAAAGGCGGCCGACGCGTTGACAGATGGCCGTGCAAAGAACGGCCGAGCGCGATAAAGATGTCCGCCAGCGGGAGTGATGAGGGAGGCGGCATCTGACCACTTCTGCTACCCCGATTTATGTCGCGGGCAGGTGTCACGTCAGACTCGGCAGAATAGCCAGGAAGACATTTGGCCGCCTAACTGCTTGATTCCATCACAATGCTGGTAGTGCGCATGAGTGCTGCCGGGCCTTATCGTGTTGTAAAACTGCCCTGCGACCCAGTTTCTACTCCACAATGTCACGGAACATGTTGGAATCTATTTTCCCCCACACGGTGAAACCGCAGCTCACTTGTACCTGCAGCACTCGTGCAGCTTGCTAGAATGTATTCCTTGCGAGTCACTTGTGTTGCCAGATATTGAGACAATAATGGCTGTGATAGTATACAGTATACATTGCTATGCCCTAACCATAAGTTTGCAGTACTACACGTAAAATGTCACTTCATTACACTACTGTACATATTACTGTTATTATATCTTGTCGCATTCATACTGTTCATAATCTGCAATAGCCATACTATAGTCATTTATATGCCTGTGTGTATATACGTATATATATATATATCCACACTGTATCATAGTCACTTCATTGCGCTACTGTACATATTACTGTTATTACAGTAAACCTCGGCTATATCGGATTCAATTGTTCCCACTGGTTTTGTCCGATATAAGCGAAATCCGTTATATGCGTATACCGGAAAATGTCCGTTTTACGCATATATGGGATTTCTATCCGGTATATGCGTAAATGGGATTTTATCCGTTATAAAAAGGCACTTCCTTGACTATGTTTCCAATGTACCTGGACGCGCAGGCAACGCTGCAAACGCTGCAAATGACGTCGTATAGCGGCCTGTCACCATTCGGCCAATCGGAGCACCACGATGCGGCCATCCGATATATGCCAGGGAAATTTCATGGAAATGCATTGGAGATTTTGTCCGAAATAGGCGAAATCCGTTATAAAAAATCCGATATATGCAATGAATTTTTATTGGAAATGCATTACAGAAAAATCGGTTCTTTTTTATCTGTCCGTTGTGAGCGAATTTCCGATATATCCGAGTCCGATATATCCGAGGTTTACTGTATATCTTGTCACATCCATACTGTTCATACTGTTTATAATCTGTATAATCTGCAATAGCCCTATTATAGTCATTTATATCCCTATATATATATATATATATATATATCCACACTGTATCATAGTCACTTCATTGCACTACTGTACATATTACTGTTATTATATCTTAGACATAGACCAGGGGTCGGCAACCTTTACTATCAAAAGAGCCATTTTACCCCCTCGCTCACTGAAGAAAAATAGAATGGAGCCGCGAAACATAATTTAACAGCAGAATATAGGGGCTGCATAGCGGTCGAGTGGTTAGCGCGCAGACCTCACAGCTAGGAGACCCGAGTTCAATCCCACCCTCGGCTATCTCTGTGTGGAGTTTGCATGTTCTCCCCGTGCAAGAAATGTGTAGCAACATGCTCACATCCAGAGCAAATTGCGAGTCTCCCAAGATTTTGATTGACTGCCAGATTTGAAGGGAATTTTGGGGTATCAAAGTAGTTCAGAGGAGAAAAAGCGGAGTTGATCAAGTACTCTTGCTAGTATACGGTCTCACAGAAAGTCCCATTTTTTTCAAAAGTAATTACAAAGATGCATATTTTCCTCATTTGGGTGTTAAAACAAATATTTGAGCATTGCAAAGGGAGCCACAACAAAGAGGCTGAAGAGCCACATGCGGCTCTGGAGCCGTAGGTTGCTGACCCCTGACATAGACATATAGACATATAGACATATTGTCATTGCAATAACACAGCAGTGAAATTGCCAACGAAATGTCGTTGCCTGGCTCCTGTATAATAATAAATAATAATATTCATACAGTGTGTACTGTTTATAATCTGCAATAACCATACTATAGTCATTTATATCTCTGTATATATCCACACTGTATCATAGTCATAGCCTGTTATAGTTTGTACATATATCTGTCCATTTACAGTTCTATTCTATTTCTTCATATACTTACTAATAAGCTATTTATAAATTTGTGGTTGGATGCTAACTGCATTTTGTTGCACTGTACCAGTTCAATCTAATGTAATCTAATGTAATCTAATGAAGTACTAATATCCAAGTTGTCCCATAACAAGGTACAGTGTACTGCATCTATGTGATATTCCACCTTCTCTACTCAGCGTGAATGCCTACTTCCCCCCCCCAACCGGGTGCTCCCACCGTGCACCAAATGCCTGTACTGAATATTGCATAAAGCCCGGGCGGGACCACCTCTGTGCTTCCTGATCAAGGCGGCTAAGCCTCCAGTGGGTCTCCAACAGGATGGATGGATGGATGGATGGATGGATGGATGGACCAGCTTGTGTTGTGGATTCTTACTTCTCCGTCCTAAAGCTCATTCATCTTGCAAGTCTTCGTTCTTGGATCTTGCTCTCCAAAACCATGTAGAAGGTCTTCCAGAACCGCCCCAAACCCCCCCCCCCCATCTTGACCCACTGCTGTTGATGGATGTTCCGGCGTCGGACATCCTCCATCACGTTGTCTCTCATTGACGAGGCGTGCCGACAGCTTTCCTTTTCATTGAACCCGGAAGAAGGAGGAAGCGGCAGAGTTGTTTTTAAAGACGTTTGTTGTCGCTGCATCGACCCCCCCCCCCCCCCCCCCCACTTAAGGTCTTATCGATATTCATAGCTTGTTCTTCTAAGTGCTTATTGGAAAAGCGTTAAACGCCAGCAGAGGAATTGTCGTTCGGCTCCGTTATCGCCGCCGCGGTACGAGCCTCCACAGGTGAGCGGCTGATGTGACACGCGTGGCGTAGTAAACATGGCCGTCGTTAGCGTCTCTTCATTTATTATCCATGATGGCTTCTTCATTATTCAAAGGCCCACCGCACAATTAGCCCCGGCGGATCCGAGGAGGAAACGGCGCCCGCGAGGTGCGATCGATGATCAGCGTGACTGGACTTGTGACTCCTGCGTCTTCCTTATTTGGCCCCACACGTGCTTTTCAGTCTTGTCTGCGTGTCTAATTAGCGCTAAGGACACATGTTGACTTTCTAAATGCAATCCTTGCCGTTATTAGAGCTCTGCAGACATAAAATAGCACCCCTGCAGTCAACTTTACACCCTTTTATTCTTTCTTATACCACATTGCTCAACTGTAATGCCGCAGATTACGGGATTAAGAGACAGCCACGGCTTTGACCGTTAGCAAGCTAACGAGCTAAGTAGTTAGCCTCCAGTTTATTTATTTATTTTTATTATTATTATTATTATACTCTACCCTAAGCGTAACAAGGGGTTTTTAACGGTGTGGAGGAGAAAAACATTCATTCATTCATTCATTCATTTTCTACCGCTTTTTCCTCACGAGGGTCGCGGGGGGTGCTGGAGCCTATCCCAGCTGTCTTCGGGCGAGAGGCGGGGTACACCCTGGACTGGTCGCCAGCCAATCACAGGGCACATATAGACAAACAACCATTCACACTCACATTCATACCTATGGACAATTTGGAGTGGCCAATTAACCTAGCATGTTTTTGGAATGTGGGAGGAAACCGGAGTACCCGGAGAAAACCCACGCATGCACGGGGAGAACATGCAAACTCCACACAGAGATGGCCGAGGGCGGGGACCGAACCCTGGTCTCCTAGCTGTGAGGTCTGCGCACTAACCACCAGACCGCTGTGCCGCCTGAGGAGAAAAACAAAGAGGCCCAAAATTACCACTTCCACACATAAAGGGAGGGGAACTTTTTTTCACTCTTGCATGGCCTGCAGCGTGACAGTAATCGGTAATTCCTGACATGTACTGGCAAGAATACTACATATGTCTTTGTATTTCAATATTTTTAGACTAATACTACGCCATCGTCGACCACAAAGCCACATCATTCATTTATGAATTCATTTAGGACGGTTATTGTGGGTAATTGTTTTCATGGAAACACCAGGACAGGAGTCTTTCCTCACATAGTCTTCCACCTACGTATCCTTCCACCGCACACGGAACTAGTTGTCTTTCTCAAAACCAAAGTGTCATGTCTTTCATCTTCTTGATCTTCTGAGGTAGCATCACAGCGGTGACATCAGCATTCACCTCAAGCCTCCCTAATACCGGAACGTCCCAGCAGGCCAAGTCAGATCTATTCTTCCATCCCGCCCGGATCCCCCCACCCCCGTCCGTGACCTTGCAGCGAGACCGGGCGGGGAGGGCCAGCGGTTTTAATTACCTCCGGCGAACGAGGGCCGGGAGTCGTGCCGCCCCGCTAGCGCCTGGCGTGTACGTGCGCTGCCTGCGAGATGCCGTGATGCGCATCTCGGCCCGGGCCGGCCCACTTTTGCATCACACGGGACTATTTTTGGCCTGGCAAACGTTAGATAAGGACTTGACTGTTTATAAATAAAACATCACGGCTCCTTCTCGTCCTGACCTGTGACACGCCCCTTTATGGCGTGTTCTCTGGCAGGCAAAGTCACGGGATCAATCCGTCAATCTGTCAATCTGTCAATCTGTCAATACTTCATCAGACAGTTGGGGACCTTCACTGCTCTTCTTATTCACGTCTAGGTGCATAAGTATCGGGACTCTTGGGACCGCTCTTTCTGTCTTCCTAAACTATCGAAAAAACCAACATTCCAAGAGACGGCTGCTAGTTTGTGGAAAAATAATTCCAAGCAAATGAAAATAATAACGTTGTTAGCTTTTGTTCTGCTACAAGATGGATGTTCCATTGTGTGCCGACTGCGAGTTTAATCTCGGTGCAGAAATTAATTACAGCTGTTTGCGGCTCCGGGGAATGTTGGTGACCTATCGCTGCGAGTGTGCACGGGAGGGAGGGAGCGTTCCATGAGGGATGAAGGGGAAAAAGAACTCGGAAATAAGAACTCCTTTTTGTGGAGGTGTACTTAAAATACACCAAACGTGCAAACATGCAGCTGGCAAGCGGAGTAATTACGTTGGCTCCACAAGCATCCTTCTTGTAGTCCTAAAATAAATCCTGGCATTCTAACCCGGTTAAAGGAGGACCAGCCAGGTCCCCCTGCAAAGGTCAACATCACTTCCACGCGGATGTTGATTTAGGGTTACTCTTTGACATGTTGTCATCTAACAAGAAGAAAATTATTTTACAACAATATTCATTCAAAATGAGGTGATGATGTAATTGCACTATTGAAGAGCTCATGTTTGGTGCGGTTGTAAGATGTATGAATGGCCACAAGATGGCAGAAGTGCGTTTTAGAAGAGCCCCCATTTGCGTCTTTCCCATGGAAAAGCGCGCCACAGCAACCAGGAAGTCAAAAAGCATGGAGCAGCGTAGCGTGTATCAGGTTGCGCATTGAAGGGAAATATGAAATATTCGCAATAATCCGCACACAAATAAGGTGTTATATTTGTACATAAATTATTATTTTCATATGCTGTAAAACAACAATTTTGTGTTGTTTCTGTTGTGGTATAGTTGTTTAGATATTTTGGCTAAATATAGATGGCTACATTTGTGTCAAAGTGACGTAGCTTTTCACTTAAAGCCGTTTTTGGCCCTTTTTTGGTGAAACTTACCTACGTGTTCTACTGCTGATTACTAAAAAAATGGAAAAAGGTAGATGATTTTTTTTCTAATGAAAGCTGAGAGTCTAATCTTTGTTTTATATGTATTATTTGTGCCTTGAAAATACTCAAAATCATCCAAAATGGCCACTAGCGAAAAGGACGGCTTTCTGGGATTGAATGAGTGAAGAGGAAAAATAACAAAATGATAAATAAAAGTCATAATATTATGAGAAAATAACAAAGGAATCTATAATTTTTGGAAAATTGGGTTGCGGAAAAAGTTATGTTACACAACATTTTACAAGAAGAAAGTTGGAAAATGGTTGGAAAATCAAACGAAAAAAGAAAGAATGAAAGGAAAATATGAAAAGAAAAAAGTTGTATTCTACAATAATGTGGAAAAAAAAACGTATTCATAATATTATGAGTATAAATGAGAGTCGGCTGCACAGTGGACAAGTGGTTAGCATGTAGACCACGCAGGAGCTTGGGAAAACCTGGGTTTGATTCTCCACTTGGCATCTCTATGTGGAGTTTGCATGTTCTCCTCCTTGCCACCCCAAATTGTCCATAGTTAGGAATGTGGGTGGGAATGGTTGACTGTGATTGGCTGGTCACCAGTCCAGGCCAGGGTGGACCCCGCCTCTCGCCCCAAGACAGCTGGGATAGGCTCCAGCACCCCCTGTAACCCTCGTGAAGATAAGCGGTACACGTTGTTACTAATGACGTACTAATGTTCTCTGTCTTTTGTCCTCCCAGCTGTCCTTCGCGGCGACCACGCCCGTCTTGGCCGACAAGAAAAAGTACCCCAACTTCTTCCGCACGGTCCCGTCGGACAACGCCGTCAACCCGGCCGTGGTCAAGTTTCTCAACTACTACAACTGGAGCCGCGTGGGCACGCTCACTCAGGACGTGCAGAGGTTCTCGGAGGTACGTGGCCTCCCTCGGCTTTCATTCGCGTTAGGAATGGAATATTTTCCTCATGTTTGCAATCTCCTCCTGTTTGAATTCAATTGTAAACTGTCCTTGAGACTCTGAGACTCCTTTTGCCTCGAAAAAACATGCAAGACCACATCTCGTAGCTAACGTCTGGCTAATGACTATTGCTAACCCAGCTAACTAGCCTCACCTGTCTGTCAGCTAGGCCGTCTTAAAGCTCGTTTTGAGGGTTTACAAACGGGAACATCACAGCTTGGAAAAAAGAGACAGGAGTGGAGCAAAGATGACTTTGAGGAAGGTATTGTGCAATCTGCTGAGGTTGGAGGTGTATCTGTCTCCACGTGAGAGGGTGTAGGAGGAGTCTGGCGGAGCTCAAATCCCTTTATCGCGCCTCTCCTGAAAGCGGCGAAGGGGGCTTAGGACGGAAGGCCCGATTCAGTCAACCTGCCACCAGATTGTCCTCTAATCCTCGTGTACAAATATGCAAGCGTTGCTTCGTTATTTGCACAATCCTCTGACAAGTTCGCAGGCGACTTCCACTTTTAGGGACTTGGAAGTGGATGGCGGGATGAACCACGATGAAAAGCATTCACGCTGGAAAAATGGATTCAACATATACGCTGTTTTTTACCGAAGAGTCAAAGTCATTAGCTCAGTTTATAAATCATCATTTATTATCATTTTCCCTTTTGCTACCCAAAACAGCAGCTTCATATGCGTAAAAAGTGTCAACAAGTTGTTCTGCCATTGTTTTCTTTCATAATATTTCTCTCTTTTTTTGTTTTTTATTTTGTAGTACTTTGCGTATACGCTGTTGCTACCCAAAACAGCAGCACCTACCAACGTGGAGTATGTAGAACAGGGGTTCCCAAACTTTACCAACTCAGGGCCCACTTGAAAATCTAAATTTTTTTTATTTTTTTTCGTCGTGCAATAAATATTTTACAATAAAAATAATTTATATTAATTGAAATTAATTTAATTACTTTATAAAAAAACAATATTTGCACAAATTTATCATATTTTTAATGACCTTTTATGGCCCACCTGCAGTACCACTACGGCCTACCAGGGGGCCGCAGCCCACACTTTGGGAATCACTGATGTAGAAGGTTTTACCACACTTTTATTTTTTACTTTTTTATCTACAGTAGTTATATTCCGTTTTATTATTTTCAATAGTATTATTAAAAGTAATTATAATTTTTTTACTTATTTAAATATGTTCATATTTTAATGATTTATATATATTTATTTATATTATATGATTGTTTATATGATTTATTAATGAGTGATTAATGTAATTATTTTACAACCTTAATGTGTGAACTTAAGTTTAATATAATATAATATACTAAATTAATTAAATAATATAAATATAAAATAAATAAAAATAATAAAATAAAAATAAATAATAATAAAATAATATTAAATTAATGTAATACATTTTTTGTTTATTACAAAATTAATAATAAAATGTATTTATGAATATACAAGTATGATTACAAGGATGATACAATAACTATTACCAATGTTTGCGCTTTCAATGTAAGTAGGTAAAACAATGTAAAGTAAAAATGATAATAATCATGTATCATAATGCCCAATAATACTCATTGGGACCCCTTTGCTACCCAAAAGAGCAGCCCCTACTGTGCCTGTCTGGATTTGTATTATGTTATTATGACGTACATTGTGGTAATATTATAAATATATTGTCCACCTTCAAGTAAAGGTCGGCCTTTTGAATGCATGTGATACGTGGACTGCAGCGCAACTTTGCACATGCTCTAACTTTCCTGTGGCGACGGTAATGGTGAATATGAATAATGAATATTCCTCTGTCAGTGTTGTTGACAACTCGTGGCGCCACATTTCTATTTGTCATCCTCTTCCTCTGTCACTCTCCCACTGATCTGCTGTGCTGTGAGCCGCCATGCCAGCTCGGCGTTACGCAACGCTTGTTAAAGATGCAGCCGGTGACACGCGTAGCACGCGCGCACGCACGCACGCACGGGCGATGCATGGCGTTCCCCGAGAGACCGAAAACCTAGAAGCTAGAGCTAGCTAGCCGCCGTTTCTATTTATAACGCAGGTCTCTTTTGCTGATGGACGCCGCTTATGTGCTTTAATTGCGATGAACCAAGTAAGCTAGCTACAGTAAGCTAGCACACAATACACACACACTTCTAATATTTTGCAATCAACTTTATTGGCAAGCCAAGCAGGAACAACACAAGCATCAGTCACACTGGATTATTAAAGTATTACAATTACTTTGCTCTATTATTAGTTTACTTTCATAATTAATAATAATAATAATAATAATAATAATAATAATAATAATAATAATAATAATAATAATAATAATAATAATAATAATAATAATAATAATAATAATAATAATAATAATAATAAATATTAATAATTAATAATAACTAATCATTTGCAGAATCTAATTTTGCTTCTTTCACACCTGATGTTAATAACATAACAATCATCAATTTAGTCAAGCTAAGCTAAGCTAGGCTAACAGCCCGGACTTCCCTCCTTCCTGTTCCTGTCCCAGGTGAGGAATGACCTGACTAGCGAGCTGGAAAAAGCCGACATCCAGATTGCCGACACGGAAAGTTTCTCCAACGACCCGTGCGTCAACGTCAAGAAGCTGAAGGTGAGGCCGCTATTGATGCGTTATTGTGTGACGGTACCCGCGCCCCCCGCCCCCGCCCCCGCCCCGTGGGGATCCCCTCTCTCTGCTCGGCATTGTTGAATAAATGACGACCACCGGTTAGCGCTGTCCGAAATAAATCCCCCGGGATGAATAATTCATGGGAATTGTCCTCCAATTTGACTGTGCTGTGGACAGCAGCTCTCCGTGATAGGCGCTAATGAGTCATGAGTCAGCCGCGGGAGTGGGGGGGGGGGGGTGCACAGTGACCTCCGGTGGCCCCCGTCGTTGGTAATGGATACACTAATGGCTTACATATTTGTCATTACTCTATAGTCCCATATTATATTCCCATTAGTTTTTATTGTTGCTGCACCACACAAATCCAAATTATTACAGGATTTTTGATTTTTTTTTTTTATGAATGGTACGCTCCATTGTCCTTGCCTGGAACCGCATGGTGTGGACACGCATTGTTCCACCCAGGCTTTTTGCTCTTTGGCCATAGTTGTCTGGGTTAAGTGTCTTTCCTGCAGGGAAGAGCCTACACATGCACGCGTACGCTACACTAGCCGCTAGCATGCACGCGTACGCTACACGAGCCACTAGCATGCACGCATACACTAGACGCTAGCATGCACGCGTATGCTACACGAGCCACTAGCATGCACGCATACACTAGACGCTAGCATGCACGCGTACGCTACACGAGCCGCTAGCATGCACGCATAGTCTACACTAGCTGCTAGCATGCACGCATGGTCTACACTAGCCGCTAGCATGCACGCATACTGTACACTAGCCGCTAGCATGCATGCATACTCTACACTAGCTGCTAGCATGCACGCAACGCATACTCTACACTAGCCGCTAGAAAGCACGCATATGCTACACTAGCCGCTAGCATGCACGCATACTCTACACTAGCTGCTAGCATGCATGCAGACGCTACACTAGCTGCTAGCATGCACGCATAGTCTACACTAGCCGCTAGCATGCACGCATAGTCTACACTAGCCGCTAGCATGCACGCATAGTCTACACTAGCCGCTAGCGTGCACACATACTCTACACTAGCATGCACGCTAGCATGCATGCATACTCTACACTAGCCGCTAGCATGCACGCATACGCTACACTAGCTGCTAGCGTCCACACATACTCTACACTAGCCACTAGCATGCACGCGTACTTTATACTAGCCGCTAGCGTGCACGCGTACACTACACTAGCCGCTAGCATGCACGCATACTCTACACTAGCCGCTAGCATGCACGCATACTATACACTAGCCGTTAGCATGCACGCAACGCATACTGTACACTAGCCATTAGCATGCACGCAACGCATACTATACACTAGCCGTTAGCATGCACGCAACGCATACTGTACACTAGCCGTTAGCATGCACGCAACGTATACTGTACACTAGCCGTTAGCATGCACGCAACGCATACTGTACACTAGCCGTTAGCATGCACGCAACGCATACTGTACACTAGCTGTTAGCATGCACGCAACGCATACTGTACACTAGCCGCTAGCATGCACGCATACTCTACACCAGCCACTAGCATGCACGCATACTATACTCTACACTAGCCACTAGCATGCATGCATACTCTACACTAGCCGCTAGTCAAAGATCCTCTATTTCAGTGCTCTGCTCTTTTTAAGGACTGAATGCAAAAACACAAGTCCAAGATCCTTTATGTGACAGGAATGTGCTGCAAAAATGCTAGCCAAAGATCCCCTCTATGACGGGACCACTCTGCTGTTTTTAAGGACTTACTTCAAAAACCCGCGTCAAATGTCCCGTAGAGGACAGGAACAGTTTGCTGTTTTTAAGAACCTACAGCAAAACCGCCAGTCAAAGATCCTCCTCCATAGGACAGGAGTTAAGTTGGTCCTCCTCCATATGTCACGGAACATTCTGCTGTTTTTGAAGACCAGCTGCAAAAGTGCCTTGCTGTTTTTTTTAAAGGACTCTTACCTGGAATCGTGGATTTCCTGGATGTCATTCCTGGATCGGGTTGGGCCGACCCATTCCGTATAATATTCCATATTTCTTGTTGGAAGCAGCAATGTTGTTCTAACGCTACAAGATGATGCTCATCTTCATCTTTGGTTCTTCTGTTCTTCAGGACAATGACGTACGAATCATCATCGGCCAGTTTGATGAGAACCTGGCCTCCAAAGTCTTCTGCTGTGTAAGTCCTCTCTGCACTCCTGCATGGAAAAGTCAAGTGTGTAGATAGTACATACAAAGTACACACAAGTACAGTAAATGAGCAAGTTGATGTTCTTGGTTCTCCTCAGGCGTACAACCTGAACATGTTTGGCAGCAAATACCAGTGGATCATTCCTGGCTGGTACCAGGGCAACTGGTGGGAGCAGGCCAACACCACCAACTGCACCACCAAGAAGCTGCTCACCGCCATGGAGGGCTACATCAGCGTGGACTTTGAGCCCCTCAGCGCCCGCCAGATTAAGGGCATCTCGGGCAGGGTGAGCAGCGTGTCCCAACTTGGTGGACGACGACGTTTTTTGACATTTTTTTTCATTAGTCCAGGCTCTTAAATTGCTGACAGTAAGTTACAGTAAGATTGCCTATGGATAATAAAATAACCACCAGGGATTGATGCAAGAAAAAAATTCTATATATGAAAATGTATTTATTTTAATTTAAAATAAAATGTATTTAGAACTAAATAAAATTTAAATAATAACAATAATTATGTATTTATTATTTATTATTTATTATTTATTATTTATTATTTATTTGTTTATTTTATTTGTTTATTTATTGTTTATTTATTATTTATTATTATTTATTTATTTGTTTTTTTTAATTTATTATTTATTTATTATTTATTTTTTATTATTTATTATAAATACATAAATTCAAGTACATAAGACATTTTACATTTACAATATAATAAATAAACATACATTTTTAAAATTTGTTAAAGATTTTTAAAATAAATAAAACATTATTAATAATAAAATCAAAATATAAAATATAAATGTCAAAAACAATATTTTAATATATGTAGAGAGAAAAAATTTTATTTTAGTGAAAAAAAATATGATTACAATTATTTAAAAAAGTAATAATAATAAAAAATAAATAATAAAAGAATATTAAAAGAATACAGCAAAAAATTTAATAAAATAATACATAAAATTAATACATTTACATTTAAAATACATTTTGACCAATTATCCAATAGTTGAAAAATAAAATTAAAATAGTTAATAATTAGTTGATAATATAAATATAATATAATAATATAGATAAAATGGTTGATAATTGGTGTATCCCTGGGGGTACGTAGCCCCCACTTTGGGAACCCAGGCTCTGTTCCACAGTTTTTAGGAATGTGCTGCCCTGCAGCTCCCCTAAAAAAAAACCAAAAGTAGCAAAGACGCAGTAAATAAGAAAGGCAGCGAAGCGTCATATTGATATTTTGGCTCCAACTTTGACTCCTGTTGGTATTTACGCTGGATATAATTACGGCCGCAAGACCGCAAAGAGCACGGCGACTTGAACCGTGAAATATTTTGGCAGTTTTTTCTGTCTGGGCTAACATTTGATTTCTTTTGTGGCTCGCTTTGTGTGATGTATTTTTACTTGAAACGGTCTCAGCGTCTATTAATACACAATCTGGGTCCCCGAAGGCCCAAATGCTTCAAAGTAAAGAAAAAGTCAAGTAAAAGTAGCATCATGGCCTCCCGTTCCAGACGCCAAAGGAGTACGAGAGGGAGTACAGTCGGGAGCTTCGGCAGAAAGGCGTGGAGCCCAGCAAATTCCACGGCTTCGCCTACGACGGCATCTGGGTCATCGCCAAGACCCTGACCCGGGTCATGGATCTGCTGCGGGTCAAGCAGCGCCAAAACGTCTACCACAACTTCACGGTGGATGACCACGAGGTGGGCAAGATGGTGCTGGACGTCATGAACGAGACCAACTTCTTTGGCGTGACGGTGAGTCCACACCGAGTCCTGATTCCCGGCGACACGTCGGGAATGGCGTTGTGTTACAACACACCACAACACACCTTGAAATCGGACAAAATCCCTTCCTCAACATTTTGCTACCTTATACTGTAGACTCCAGTAGCAATGATCCGTTCCAGGGTCAAACTGTATTTTTGACATCATGTTGGCGTGCGAATGGATGGACAGTTATGTAATGTGCATGGATGAATTTTGCGTGAATGGACCGACAGCCATTTTGCTGTGGTGCTGAGCGGAGGGAGGGGGGGGGGGGTACAAGAAAAATAATGAAGTGGATCATGGCTTCAAAGATTTTAAGGGCAATTATCAGCCTTCTTTTAAAAGACGGCGTGAAATGAGATTAAATAAGCATTCCGTGCATGCAAGCGTTCCACCCACGCACGGAAGACACGGGAAGGCAACATACCCCCCCCCCCATCCCCCCCCCCCATAAGCACCACCGTGCTGCATGCATCTTTTATGCTGCTGTTACACAACTGTCATGCTTTTTCTTGAGCATTCCAGTATGAATATAGCGACATCACATAACCCCCACCCCCATCATAGAGCCCCCTTTGGTGGATCTTTGGCCATGTTCGCCATCATGGAGGTCTCTGCGGTATCGATCGGGTTAGAGAGACACCCTCGCCCCCGCTTCTCCACCGTGCCAGAACCGCAGGACTCGGGAAGGGTGGGGATTACTTGTGACACGGGTGTCTTTTTGTGGTCGGTGGTCATCGTGCCGCTACCGCAGCCTGAGGCGCAACACCAGATAGTTCTCTTTGTGTGTGTGTGTGTGTGTGTGTGTGTGTGAGTGTGTGTGTGTCGCCCACCTCTAACCCAAAAAAAAGCCCAGAGGGGGGTCACACTTGCAGATCACTGCTCGACATTTGACTCCATCTCTGCTGGCCGGCAGTTTTCTCACCTCCGCAGGCGTCGCACACGCACACACTGATTGCTTCCTGTTTTTTGTCATTGGTACACACACACACGTACACACACACGTACAGGTCAGTGTACCAGCCAGCAATGACAAGTCACCAACCAGCGTTGGAATCTTCCTCAAAAGGAGGTTAATGAAATTCCATTTGCTTCTAATTAGGAAAGTATGAGTCAGCGCTTGTGTTTGATGCCGACACAGCCAGTCTACACAATGAAGGGATTGGGGGGGTGGGGGGGCACAAATGGGGGTGTGCTGCCCTTGTAGATGATATGAAGGGGGTGTGGGTGTAAGGGGTGGCCAGAACTTGATTGCTGAGTCATGGAGTCAACTTCCGCCACGTTTTACCTAGAAGTAGCGTTTAATGAGCGCCTGCATAATGATTGACATTTACATGACTGCATGTGATTACGTGAATGGACACACTATGTGAAAGGACCGACTCCCATTTAGTGAATATTGTGCAAACAGACTTAATGTGTATTTAAGGTGCATGTGAACGAGCAGACGGATGTTTCTACTTTATGGTTATATGATTGGACAGAGAGATGTTTGCATTACGTGAATGGAGTGACCGACATTTACATTTTGTGTTTATGTACATAAAAAGACCAACTGCTGTTTACACCACATGTATTTTGTGAATGGATAGACTGGTTTTTGTAGTATGCAAACAGTCATACAGATGTGTGTGTGAATGGACCAACACAATGAAACTACATCTGTACTGTATGTGAAAGAACAGTGCGGTGTTTACATTGTGTGTATAAAAATGGACAGACAGGCATTTAAATTGCGTGTCTGTGAATTCACCAACAAAGGTTTCCATAATGCGTGTATGTGAATGGACAGACATCAGTTGACATCTATGCGAATGGACAGGCAGACATTTCTATTATATGTGTCTAAGTGGACAGAGAGAGATGTTTGCATTATGTGAATGGACTAGCGCATGTTCACGTGTATGTGAATGGACAAACATTTGCATCATATGAATGGACAGACAGATGTGTAACTGACCATTATGGCCTGTATGTACTGTATGTACTCTACGTACTGTACGTACTGTGTGTACTGTGTGTACTGTATGTACTGTATGTGTGTGAACAGAGAAATGTTTGCATTATGTGAATGGACTGTCATGTGTATACGAATGGACAGACAAACCTTTGCATTACATGAGTGGATAGACAGATGTGCACGTTCAGTGTGTGAATGGACATACAGATGTTGGCATGGGGTATACGTGAATGTACAGGGGGAATTGGTGTGTATGTGAATGGACCAACAAATGTTCATATTATGTGTATGCGAAAAACACAATTAGTGTGTGTGAATGGACAGACGTGTATGTGTGTGGACAGAAATGTTTGCATTATTTGAATGGAATGAATGTATGCGAATGGACAGACAAGCCTTTGCATAACATGACCGGAAAGACGGATGTTAAGTGTGTGTGAATGGACAGACAGATATTTCTATTATCCAGTATATCTAAGTGTGTGTGTGGACATACAGATGTGAATTACATGAATTGACTGGTAGAGGTTTACATGTTTGTTTACATTCTATGAATGGACAGACAGATATTTGTATTATACAGTATATCTAAGTGTGTGTGTGTGGACATACAGATGTGAATTACGTGAATACGTGAATGGACTGGTAGAGGTTAACATGTTTGTTTACATTCTATGAATGGACAGACAGATGCTGATGTTGGTATATTGTGTCCTCTGCATGTGATGTTAGTATGTGAATGGACAGACAGATATTTGTATTATACAGTATATCTAAGTGTGTGTGTGTGGACATACAGATGTGAATTACGTGAATACGTGAATGGACTGGTAGAGGTTAACATGTTTGTATACATTCTATGAATGGACAGACAGATGCTGGTGTTGGTATATTGTGTCCTCTGCATGTGATGTTAGTATGTGAATGGACAGACAGATATTTGTATTATCCAGTATATCTAAGTGTGTGTGTGGACATACAGATGTGAATTACGTGAATGGACTGGTAGAGGTTAACATGTTTGTTTACATTCTATGAATGGACAGACAGATGCTGATGTTGGTATATTGTGTCCTCTGCATGTGATGTTAGTATGTGAATGGACAGACATGTCGTTGTGTTAGCATGTGGTGCTATGCAGCGCTCGCTACTGTGAAGCCCCCCCTCCCACTCATGACTTCCTTATGTTTGTTTTACGGCTTCCTGGTAGGCGGTGTCATGCGGGGTCGGCGATGGCGTGACTGTGTGATGGAGGGAGTCGGCGGAGGAGAGAGAGAGACGCAGAGGCCAAATTGATTGGACGACATGTGACGATAATTCGGCAAAGCTGAATTGCTTTTGTCTTCTTTGTCGGCGCCGCGGCTTAAAAGCGCTTATCTTGTTCCCTTTGGAGCGTCAATCAAAGACTTTTGATGGCCGACCACTCGATTCCCCCGTGGTCTCCACCACCATTCATGATGCTCATGTTCATATTTAGGCTTTATATTTATATACGTTACATATTTAGGCCGTTTATGAGGATTTGCCCTCCAGCCTGCTACAGTGTGAGATGCACAGAAGGTAGTCGACGTGCTGGAGGAGGACTTCTTCATCAGCTTGATATTCACACCCTTACTCACGCATCACAAACCACTTGCTCACGGTGCAACCCAGGCACATGAGGGACACACCATGTCATGGGTGGGTGGATGGATGGATGGATGGGTTGGGTGGGAGGATCAGTGGATGGATGGATTGATGGATGGATGGACAGATGGACTGACGGGTGGATGAGTGGGTGGATGGATGGATGGATGGATGGATGGATGGATGGATGGACGGACTGACAGGTGGATGGATGGGGTTGGTGGATGGATGGATGGATGGATGGATGGATTGACGGACTGACGGGTGGGTGGATGGATGGACGGACTGACAGGTGGATGGATGGATGGGTGGGTGGGTGGGTGGGTCGGGTGGATGGATGGATGGATGGATGGATGGATGGGTTGGGTGGGTGGATTGATGGATGAATGGACGGACTGACGGGTGAGTGGGTGGATGGATGGATTGATGGATGGATGGACAGATGGACTGACGGGTGGATGAGTGGGTGGATGGATGGATGGACGGACGGACTGACAGGTGGATGGATGGGTTGGGTGGGTGGATGGATGGATGGACGGATGGATGGACGGATGGACGGACTGATGGGTGGGTGGGTGGATGGATGGACGGACTGAATGGGTGGGTGGGTTGGGTGGGTGGGTGGGTGGATGGATGGATGGATGGATGGATGGGTTGGGTGGATGGATGGATGGATGGATGGGTTGGGTGAGTGGATGGATGGATGGATGGGTTGGGTGGGTGGATTGATGGATGAATAGCTGGACAGACGGACTGACGGGTGAATGGGTGGGTGGGTGGGTGATTGGATGGATGGATGGATTGGATGGGTGGATGGATGGATGGATTGGTAGATGGATGGATGGGTGGATGGATGGGTGGATGGATGGGTAGATGGATGGATGGGTGGATTGGTAGATGGATGGATGGATGGATGGGTGGATGCATGGATGGTGGATTGGTAGATGGATGGATGGGTGGATGGGTGGATGCATGGATCAGCGGATGGATGGGTGGATGGATGGGTATTTTATACAAGTGTATAACCCGCAAGGTATGCTGGGATGGATATCTACTGTGTAAATAACATCAATATATCAGCACCACATTTGTGCGGTCAGCATGCTAACTACTAGGCCACAAATACACACAAATAATGTGCTGAAATATTATTGTTATAGTTATTTGTATCATCCAGAGGGAAAAGTCAGGCCTGTGTTGGTCTTTTGTTGCAACATTTGGCCTCTTGGCGACACTGTTGGCTCACCTGGACTTGTGCAACCAAATGGCTATTTGTGCTTTGTTTTGAGCACCATGTTGAGTGTTTGATGCCGTATTGTCTTTCTTCCAGGGCCAGGTAATGTTCCGCAATGGAGAGCGCATGGGCACCATCAAATTCAACCAGTTTCAAGGTGAAACAAATATTTTTTATTGTATATATATATGAGCACATCTTCTCTGTGTGTCCTGGAAAACTTGCAGAAAAAAAACGTGCAACTAATCCTTAAAGCGCTCCAACAAGCGTTCAAATAATCGCGGCTCAACACGTGGTAATCGGAACTACCCGCGTAAAAACCACTTACACTTACAGTAACTTGCTTAAATCGGGGGGGGGGGGGGGGGGCTGTTATGCACAACCGGCTTGAATCGGCACCAAGTAGGCTCGGAGAAAAAAGGCTCACATGCCTGGAGTGGAAAATGGGGGCTAAAGGATTTGGGGACGCGTTGTCAAAGTACTGGAAGACTTTGTGAAGATGCCATTGAATGTTTGAATGATGCAGGAACGCTGCAGGAACGTCACAAATCCTATACAAAATTCATCAAGTATTTATGAAACATGGACGCTTAATTGCTATTTTATTTTAGAAATTTTGCATGATTAAAAACAGCAAAACTGGAAAGATGTGCGGTAATTTTACATGAATAAAGTCAAAATGTATTTAAAAAAAATAACATAATTTTAGTAGTAATAATAGCAGTAGTAGTGAATGTTATGAAAAAAATTATGTTGTAATTTTTGGAAAATTAGCTGGGGAATTTTTTATATATTATGGGAATGAAGTCAAATTATATAGAAAATAAAGTCATAATATTATGAGAAGAATATTTATAATATTTCTAAGCTTAAATAGTTTGATTTAAAAAACAGCATAATTGCATGCAATCAGAATAAAGTCAAAATATTCATTTTCTAAAGGTTAAAAAAAGTCATATTACCAGTAATATTATGATGCCATTTTAGTTGCGTAAAGTTGAAATATTAAAGTTGTTTTCAAGATATAATATTATGAGAAAAAAAACAAATTAAAGTTGTCATTTTTGGAAAATTAAGCTGGAAAAAAAATATTAATATTACAGCAATAATGCCATAATATTACAAGAAGGAAATTTGCAAATATTTTTTCAGAAAAAAGAAAATTTTAAAAGAACAACAAATATGTCAAAAAAGTAAAGTAAAAAATGTCATTTTATTAATGCTAAAAGTTGATATTAATAATAAGCATTTGATCTGTATTATCACATTTGTATGACGGATTATTGACTTATGGGGAATGACATTTTTTTTTCATTCACAAAATACCAATTTTGATAAAAAAATCTGCAAATTTCCAGGGTGTAAAAGTCGACTGCCGAATGTGCGGGTGCCGAATGTGTCTTATTCCCAATCAGCGTTCCCTTTGGGAATGACGCGGAAGAGCGCTACGCAATGCGCTGGGCTGCTCGCCTCCCGACGCGAGCACGTGGCGGAGGCTAATGCGCTCATTGATCCTCATTTGGCGAGAGCTGAAACATAAATCCTCATCGCGTATGCACATATCATTTTACAAGACCGGAGAACGTTTGGCCGGGCTCTGCTCGGCAATCTCCGAAGATCAAACGAGGCGATCCTCCGACGAGAGCACGGATGGAGGAAGTCAAGGGCGAAGATGCAGGAGGCGTCTAATGAACGCCGGCGTTGGCTTCTACAGGGAACCGCAGCCTTTTTGCTTGTAAACGTAATCTACATCCCTCCCCCGTCCTCCGCCCGCCTTCTGCGCTCACGTTCGTCTGACAAGGTCGTAGCGATTCCGGCGGGACCCGATTGATGAAAATGCTCCGAGAAGTTGCGTTTAGCATTTATCGTCTTTGCTTGTTTTCGCCTTCCTCCGCGCTAGCGATAGCGATAGCTGCTCTTTATTGGCCGTCTGCTCTCCTCCAGGTGAAATAAAGGGATAATTGAAACCGTATAAAAGAGGAAAACCATATTAAAAAACATATTAGAGTGCGGCATCTTCCTTAAGTGATACGCGTAGCAAGTGCTTTATTATCTCCGTTATGGAGACGTTGGCGTCTTGCTAATGGGCCCAAGGTTTCACGCTTTACCTCCAGGCTTTTGAATCCGAATAACTTCTTTGTTTACTCAAAATGGCCACTGTCCGTAAGAGTTTATCACGTATGAACCGGGAATGTTTGTTCTTGTGGAAACAGACGGCCAGGAAGTCAAGGTGGGGGAGTACAACGCCATCGCCGACGTGCTGGACCTCATCAACAACTCCATCCGCTTCCAAGGTAAACCATGCCTTTCTCCACAGGACTCTAATGTATCTATGGCGGTCGGGGGACCGTCACAAATACATCATACTTTTTTTTTATTTTTAGAAATGTGACAAATGGAGGGCGGAAGTGGCTTAGGAGGTAGAGTAGCTTCCTCCACCCACACCACATTAGTTCTGGGGAAAGCGTTTCTCCACAGGACTCTAATGTATCTATGGCGGTCGGGGGACCGCCACAAATACATCATACTTTTTTTTTTTTTTTTTTTCGAAATGTGACAAATGGAGGGCGGAAGTGGCTTAGGCGGTAGAGTAGCGTAGAGTAGCTTCCTCCACCCACACCACATTAGTTCTGGGGAAAGCGTTTCTCCACAGGACTCCAATGTATCTATGGCGGTCGGGGGACCGTCACAAATACATCATACTTTTTTTTTATTTTTAGAAATGTGACAAATGGAGGGCGGAAGTGGCTTAGGAGGTAGAGTAGCTTCCTCCACCCACACCACATTAGTTCTGGGGAAAGCGTTTCTCCACAGGACTCTAATGTATCTATGGCGGTCGGGGGACCGTCACAAATACATCATACTTTTTTTTTTATTTTTAGAAATGTGACAAATGGAGGGCGGAAGTGGCTTAGGCGGTAGAGTAGCTTCCTCCACCCACACCACATTCATTCTGGGGAAAGCGTTTCTCCACAGGACTCTAATGTATCTATGGCGGTCGGGGGACCGCCACAAATACATCATACTTTTTTTTTTTTTTTTTTAGAAATGTGACAAACTATTTTTTCCTGGTATCTGCTACATACTGCCCCCCCCCCATGGATTCCAAAAATAACATAATTTTAGTAGTCGTAGTAGCAGTAGTAGTGAATGTTATGAAAAACAAAAAAATTATGTTGTAATTTTTGGAAAATTAGGCTGGTAAATTTTTGTAATATTATGGGAATGAAGTCATTATATAGAAATAAAGTCATAATATTATGAGAAGAATATTTATAATATTTCTAAGCTTAAATAGTTTGATTTAAAAAAACAGCATAAATGCATGCAATCAGAATAAGGTCAAAATATTCATTTTCTAAAGGTTAAAAAAAAGTCATATTACCAGTAATATTATGATGCCATTTT
The DNA here is from genome assembly GCF_030265055.1 of Doryrhamphus excisus. NCBI lineage: Eukaryota > Metazoa > Chordata > Actinopteri > Syngnathiformes > Syngnathidae > Doryrhamphus > Doryrhamphus excisus. The sequence goes on along the minus strand of NC_080479.1, from coordinate 169,008 downwards.
AGTTACGTAAAGTTGAAATATTAAAGTTGTTTTCAAGATGTAATATTATGAGAAAAAAAAACCAAATTAAAGTTGTCATTTTTGGAAAATTAAGCTGGAAAAAATATTAATATTACAGCAATAATGCCATAATATTACAAGAAGGAAATAATAAAATAAAAAAAAATATTTTTTTTCAGAAAAAAGAAAATTTTAAAAGAACAACAAATATGTCAAAAAAGTAAAGTAAAAAAAATGTCATTTTATCAAGTCATTATATAGAAATAAAGTCATAATATTATGAGAAGAATATTTATAATATTTCTAAGCTTAAATAGTTTGATTTAAAAAACAGCATAAATGCATGCAATCAGAATAAAGTCAAAATATTCATTTTCTAAAGGTAAAAAAGTCAGTTTTTGCGGTTTTACCGCCACCCGCTAACTTTATTTCCCTGGTATGCGCTACATACTGCCCCCCTTGGTTTCCAGCGGTACTGCAACATCCAGGAGGCCACCCAGGTTTCTAACATAGCCCATAAATGGAGGACTTTATTAAAAGAAACTTACTACGGTCCCCTACTGGGATCCAGTATCACGTGTGATGACTTATGGGTTATTTTTAACTCATCTTACTCACGTTACCTCCATCCTGTCTGCGTTGCCCCCACATCCACAAGCTGGAGGGGGGGGTCAAAGTGTTTCCACGGTACACAGAAATGTGTAAGGCGATTCCCGCTGCCATCGATTGGCGAGAGAGGAGAGAAATAAAATCTGGAGATAAGAAAGTGCAGGATTTGACCGCAATAACTTGACTTGGATGATGCGGCAGTGAGCAGGAAACAGGAAACGGGGTCTCGGATTGCCGGATGCCTGCTGTAGCGCCTGATTCACCTTTTAAGGCGATAACACTTTCCACAAAAAAAAATTAAAAAATGTTCTTTTTCTTCAGGTGTGGAGCCGCCCAAAGATCGCACGATCGTTCGAAAGCAGCGGCGGCACATCAACGTTCCGCTTTACAGCATCCTGTCCACCATCACCATCCTGGGAATGCTCATGGCGGGGGCCTTCCTCTTCTTCAACATCAAGAACCGCAACCACAGGTAAACCACACAGGAAGTGCTCAACGCCAAGACGCGGAGGTGGGCTGACGCTGTGGTCTTCTCCACACAGACTGATCAAGATGTCCAGTCCGTACATGAACAACCTCATCATCTTGGGCGGGATGCTCTCCTACGCCTCCATCTTCCTTTTTGGCCTGGACGGAGGCTTTGTGTCCGACAAGGAGTTTGAGACGCTCTGCACGGTCAGTTCCTTCATGCGCCACTACTTTGGGCATCATGACTACTAGCGTACTCGTGTACTATTCAAATAGAAGTACTGGTATTACATTACTGGCCTCCCCACTCACGGTGCAACCGCTGGGGAACTTATCAATGATCAATTCTGGAAATATGTTCATTCATTTTCTACCGCTTATCCTCACGAGGTTTGCGGGGGATGCTGGAGCCTATCCCAGCTGTCTTGGGGCGAGAGGCAGGGTACACCCTGGACTGGTGGCCAGCCAATCACAGGGCTCATATAGACAAACAACCATTCACACTCACATTCATACCTATGGACAATTTGGAGTGGCTAATTAACCTAGCATGTTTTTGGAATTTATTTATTTATTTATTTGAATTAGATTTATTTATTTATTAAAATTTATTTTAATACATTTTATGTCTTTTTACTTACGTTGATGTGGTGACCACATGGTGACCAAATATTTTTCCTCGTCCTATAAAGTGCTTTAAAGTTTTAAATTGGAGTATATCGCAACAATTTATTTATTTATTTAAATTTTATTTATTTATTAAAATTTATTTAAATATATTTAGACTTTTTTTTTTTTTACTTTTTACTTACGTTGATGTGGCGACCACATGGTGACCAAATATTTTTCCTCGTCCTTTAAAGTGCTTTAAAGTTTTAAATTGGAGTATATCGCAACAATTTATTTATTTATTTATTTATTTAAATTTTATTTATTTAAATTTTATTTATTTATTAAAATTTATTTAAATATATTTAGACTTTTTTTTTTTTTTACTTTTTACTTACGTTGATGTGGTGACCACATGGTGACCAAATATTTTTCCTCGTCCTATAAAGTGCTTTAAAGTTTTAAATTGGAGGATATCGGAACAATTTATTTATTTATTTATTTAAATTTTATTCATTTATTAAAATTTATTTAAATATATTTAGACTTTTTTTTTTTTACTTTTTACTTACGTTGACGTGGCGACCACATGGTGACCAAATATTTTTCCTCGTCCTTTAAAGTGCTTTAAAGTTTTAAATTGGAGTATATTGCAACAATGTATTTATTTATTTATTTAAATTCTATTTTATTTCATTCATTCATTTTCTACCGCTTTTCCTCACGAGGGTCGCGGGGGTGCTGGAGCCTATCCCAGCTGTCTTCGGGCGACAGGCGGGGTACACCCTGGACTTATTTATTTATTACAATTTATTTACATATATATTTTGACTTTTTTTTTGGGGGGGGGGACTTTTTACTTACGTATGATGTGGTGACCACACGGTGACCAAATATTTTTCCTCGTCCTATAAAGTGCTTTAAAGTTTTAAATTGGAGTATATCGGAACAATTTATTTATTTATTAAAATTTTATTTATTTATTAAAATTTATTTAAATATATTTAGACTTTTTTTTTTTTTTTACTTTTTACTTACGTTGATGTGGCGACCACATGGTGACCAAATATTTTTCCTCGTCCTATAAAGTGCTTTAAAGTTTTAAATTGGAGTATATCGGAACAATTTATTTATTTATTAAAATTTTATTTATTTATTAAAATTTATTTAAATATATTTAGACTTTTTTTTTTTTTTTACTTTTTACTTACGTTGATGTGGCGACCACATGGTGACCAAATATTTTTCCTCTTTATTTATATAAATTCTATTTTATTTCATTCATTCATTTTCTACCGCTTTTCCTCACGAGGGTCGCGGGGGTGCTGGAGCCTATCCCAGCTGTCTTCGGGCGACAGGCGGGGTACACCCTGGACTTATTTATTTATTACAATTTATTTAAATATATTTTGACTTTTTTTGGGGGGGGGGACTTTTTACTTACGTATGATGTGGTGACCACACGGTGACCAAATATTTTTCCTCGTCCTATAAAGTGCTTTAAAATTTTAAATTGGAGTATATCACAACAATATTTTTTACCAAATTTTTAATAATTATTCTATTAAATCAAAATAATACATTTTTTATTTCTATTTGTATTTTTCTTTATTTTCAAAACGCAAGCCTTGCTCCATGAGGCCTTGGCATTACTGGTCCTATTTAAATAGATCACATTACTGTTATCTAAAGCCACATTTGAATACATAAAAAATACTTGGTGTAATGAGAAAGGAGGCAAGGCATATTGTACGCGTTAATGAGGACACATGAGCATATGATAAAGAGCTTAAAATGCGATGAAAGCACGCAGGCTTTGGCGTCTCTGTCGGGACGTTTCCTCGCCAGTCGGCAGGACGGTGCAGGTGTCAAATAAAGTACGCGTGCTGTTGCATGCGAAGACACGGCGTAGCTATATTAGGCTCGCTAGGCTATTTTAGCAAACTCTTAAAACACATCAGCACCGTCCTTTGTGCCAAATCAGAGCGAGACGTCCATTTTTATTTCCCATTAGGACGAATTACTCTCAAGAAGAGCGTGACAGCGCTCGGTGGCCTGCCCGCCGCGTCACACGTCCTGACAGCGTTATTTTATTTTTAAGGACGCTATTTTTGAATCTTCAGAAAAATGCTAACATCGGAGGTACTCTTTCTTCTTTTCTTTTCTTTTTTTCACCTCGTTTTAAACGCCTATCGTCCCTGACAGGTGCGGACATGGATCCTCATTGTCGGATACACCACGGCGTTCGGCGCCATGTTTGCCAAGACCTGGAGGGTGCACGCCATCTTCAAGAATGTCAAGATGAAGAAGAAGGTCATTTGCATTTACTGTTTTTACAGTAATACATGAGTGAAGTTCCACAATGTGGGATTTCTCATCAGTCGTAAACAGGTTTTCATACTTTGTGTCTCGTGAGGCAGACAGGAAGTGACGTCTGAGGTTCAGAGTTGAGTTTCAGCTTGTTGTGTTAGGGACGATTGCGCCTGTTGTGAGATCATTCAAACCCGTACTAATATCTCTTTAATACGGTTATTAACATTAGAGTCCTCTTGACATAAAATAACACCCCTATAGTCACATTGACACTCCTATTACCCAATATAGTGGACAAAAATAAAATAAGACATAATATAGACTCACACTTTAGCATCGGGAAAGCTTTTTTTACTTCCTCTTCTGGACGGTACTTCCTGTGGTGGCTATTGTCTCAGCAATGTAACATTACTGGCACCTAGTGATCAGTGTAGAGTACTACATATCATCACAGTGTCTTTGAACGCATCTTCTGAATACCTTATATTTGTATTTTTCTTCATTTAACCATTTTTATGCTTGAAAATACTTCGTTTTGAAAAAAAAAAGTTGCTTAAATATGCAATTTTTTCTGGTATGGTAGGTCGATTTCAACAACGAAACAGCATGATTAATTAATTAATATATTTTAGGAAACGTGATGACTTTTTTCCATTATTTCATGATTGTTTTTAGCTAATTTAGCTGGTTGGGGTAACCAAATAAGGTTCCTTGTTCTATAAAGTGCTTTAGGTTTCCATGGGAGTACATTCAATATTCTACATTATGGTATAATCACATTCCGTTATGGTGAAACACTATTATATATACGCTTTTAGTTGAGTTAGCTGGGTGACGGACCCAAATATGGTACTTGCCCTGTACTTGCTTCTGTTTATCGCTAGACAATTTCATCGGAGTACAATACCAGGCTGTTTTATCCAAATTCTGTATACACATTATATCATAATACTCTCATTTGTCCATTTGTGACCTTCCCGCTAGGTGTCACTACTTTGGTCCACGCGCTGTACCGTAGCGGAATTACTTGACACTTGTCTTACTTGTCTTCAGTGAAACACTTGGACTGCTTCTCAGCAACAGATCCAATTTCTTTGATTGGCCGAGTTACGTAAAAATGATGCAGACGGTCGTGGCGCTTCTTGGCCTTTTTGTATTTATAGAAGCAACCTTCATCCCTCCATCCTTCTTCCCGCGTGTCTCGCTGCCTCCCACTCATGCTGCATTCGGGAGCGAGTGTGTGGGTGGCCTGCCAGGATGAGAGGGAGGGATCAAAGAGTTGGAAGGATTTAGGGCGAAGTGACAGAAGGAGGAAGAAGGCCAAGGAGCCCATGGAGGCAGCCACGCCACACGGCAAGACAAAGTGGCGCATATGTGATGAGGAATCCCACACAAGATCTGGAACTGAGATGTTCCACGAACAATCAACCCAGATGAAAGATATCTTCGAGACTATTCAACCCAGGTCAATGCTACGTTCAAGTCTGTTAATGTCAGACATGTTCAAGACGTTCAAGGAAGATCAATGTTCAAGACTATGATGATCAAAGTCTATTCAAGACTAATCAACCAAGGTCAATGTTATTCTCACGACCATTTAACTAAGATCAGTGATACGTTCAAGACTACGATGATCAAAGACATCCAAGTGTATTCAACCCAGATCAATGATATGTTCACGACTATTTACCCAACAACAATGATATGTTCAAGACTAAAGCGTCTTCTGGTTATGATGAAAGCGATGTTGAAGACAACTAAACCAAGGTCAAAACTATGTTGAAGACCATTCAACCAGGATGAACGCTATGTCCAAGACTCTAAAAATCAAAGACATGTTCAAGACATTCAAAGAAGATCAATGTTCGAGACTACGATGATCAAAGTCTATTCAACCCAGATCAATATTATGCTCACGACCATTTAACTAAGATCAGTGATACGTTCAAGACTACGCTGATCAAAGATATATCCAAGTCTATTCAACACAGATCAATGATATGTTCACGACTATTTACCCAAGAACAATGATATGTTCAAGACTAAAGCATCTTCAAGACATCCAGTTACAATGAAAGCGATGTTGAAGACAACTAAACCAAGGTCAAAACTATGTTGAAGACCATTCAACCAAGATGAACGCTATGTTCAAGACTATTAATGTTAGACATGTTCAAGACATTCAAGGAAAATCAATGTTCAAGACTATGATGATCAAAGTCTATTCAAGTCGATTCAACCGAGGTCAATGTTATTCTCATGACCATTTACCTAAGATCAGTGATACGTTCAAGACTATTATGATCAAAGATATGTTCAAGACTATGATGGATAAAGATATATCCAAGTCTATTCAACCCAGATCAATGATATGTTCACGACTATTTACCCAACAACAATGATATGTTCAAGACTAAAGCGTCTTCTGGTTATGATGAAAGCGATGTTGAAGACAACTAAACCAAGGTCAAAACTATGTTGAAGACCATTCAACCAAGATGAACGCTATGTCCAACACTCTAAAAATCAAAGATATGTTCAAGACATTCAAAGAAGATCAATGTTCGAGACTACGATGATCAAAGTCTATTCAACCAAGATCAATATTATGCTCACGACTATTTAACTAAGGTCAGTGATACGTTCAAGACTACGATGATCAAAGATATATCCAAGTCTATTCAACCCAGATCAATATGTTCACGACTATTTACCCAAGAACAATGATATGTTCAAGACTAAAGCATCTTCAAGACATCCAGTTACAATGAAAGCGATGTTGAAGACAACTAAACCAAGGTCATAACTACGTTGAAGACCATTCATCCAAGATGAACGCTATGTTCAAGACTATTAATGTTAGACATGTTCAAGACATTCAAGGAAAATCAATGTTCAAGACTATGATGATCAAAGTCTATTCAACCAAGATCAATATTATGCTCACGACCATTTAACTAAGATCAGTGATACGTTCAAGACTACGCTGATCAAAGACATCCAAGTCTATTCAACCCAGATCAATGATATGTTCACGACTATTTACCCAAGAACAATGATATGTTCAAGACTAAAGCATCTTCAAGACATCCAGTTACAATGAAAGCGATGTTGAAGACAACTAAACCAAGGTCAAAACTATGTTGAAGACCATTCAACCAAGATGAACGCTATGTTCAAGACTATTAATGTTAGACATGTTCAAGACATTCAAGGAAAATCAATGTTCAAGACTATGATGATCAAAGTCTATTCAAGACTATTCAACCAAGGTCAATGCAATGCTCACGACCATTTAACTAAGATCAGTGATACGTTCAAGACTACGCTGATCAAAGATATGTTCAAGACTATGATGATCAAAGATATATCCAAGTCTATTCAACACAGATCAATGATATGTTCACGACTATTTACCCAACAACAATATGTTCAAGACTAAAGCGTCTTCTGGTTATGATGAAAACGATGTTGAAGACAACTAAACCAAGGTCAAAACTACGTTGAAGACCATTCAACCAAGATGAACGCTATGTTCAAGACTATTAATGTTAGACATGTTCAAGACATTCAAGGAAAATCAATGTTCAAGACTATGATGATCAAAGTCTATTCAACCAAGATCAATATTATGCTCACGACTATTTAACTAAGATCAGTGATACGTTCAAGACTACGCTGATCAAAGATATATCCAAGTCTATTCAACCCAGATCAATGATATGTTCACGACTATTTACCCAAGAACAATGATATGTTCAAGACTAAAGCATCTTCAAGACATCCAGTTACAATGAAAGCGATGTTGAAGACAACTAAACCAAGGTCAAAACTATGTTGAAGACCATTCAACCAAGATGAACACTATGTCCAATACTCTAAAAATCAAAGATATGTTCAAGACATTCAAGGAAGATCAATGTTCAAGACTATGATGATCAAAGTCTATTCAAGACTATTCAACCAAGATCAATATTATGCTCACGACCATTTAACTAAGATCAGTGATACGTTCAAGACTATGATGATCAAAGATATATCCAAGTCTATTCAACACAGATCAATGATATGTTCACGACTATTTACCCAAGAACAATGATATGTTCAAGACTAAAGCATCTTCAAGACATCCGGTTACGATGAAAGCGATGTTGAAGACAACTAAACCAAGGTCAAAACTATGTTGAAGACCATTCAACCAAGATGAACGCTATGTCCAATACTCTAAAAATCAAAGATATGTTCAAGACATTCAAGGAAGATCAATGTTCAAGACTATGATGATCAAAGTCTATTCAAGACTATTCAACCAAGGTCAATGCTATGTTCAAGACTATTAATGTTAGACATGTTTAAGACATTCAAGGAAGATAAATGTTCAAGACTATGATGATCAAAGTCTATTCAAGACTATTCAACCCAGATCAATATTATGCTCACGACCATTTAACTAAGATCAGTGATACGTTCAAGACTATGATGATCAAAGATATATCCAAGTCTATTCAACACACATCAATGATATGTTCACGACTATTTACACAAGAACAGTGATATGTTCATGACTATTTACCCAAGAACAATGATATGTTCAAGACTAAAGCGTCTTCAAGACATCCGGTTATGATGAAAGCGATGTTGAAGACAACTAAACCAAGGTCAAAACTATGTTGAAGACCATTCAACCAAGATGAACGCTACGTCCAAGACTCCAAAAATCAAAATTATGTTCACAACCATTTAACTAAGATCAGTGATACGTTCAAGACTATGATGATCAAAGATATATCCAAGTCTATTCAACCCAGATCAATGATATGTTCACGACTATTTACCCAAGAACAATGATATGTTCAAGACTAAAGCGTGTTCAAGACATCTCGGTTACGATGAAAGCGACAACTAAACCAAGGTCAAAACTATGTTGAAGACCATTCAACCAAGATGAACGCTACGTCCAAGACTCCAAAAATCAAAGATATGTTCAAGACATTCAAGTGAGGTCCAAGGTATGTTCGAGACACATACATCACCGACATCCATGGGTGTTGGTTCCCCTCTGCAGGTCGCAGCCACCTTTCCCCAACACCACTAGCGCGTTCCAACCCCCCCTCGTTCCCACCTTCTCCCCGGGCCGCCTGACCTTTCCTTTGAACTGCGGTTCCATCCCGTCAAACGGCGTTATAAATAAAGATCACAAACATCCACGGCTTTCATCCCTGCAAAGTTCACGCTACAAAAGAGGAGCATCGGTGGGTGTCGTTTAAAGCCGCGCTATCACGCCGGTCCTCGTCGGTTCTTAATTGCAGCTGATTGGATGGCGAAGAGAACCGGCGTTTGATGGGGTCCATAAAGAGGAATGTTGCAACCCGGCAAACACGAGTAGGTGTAACGCTAATAAAAGCGTCTTCATGTCCCCCCTTATGCAGATCATAAAGGACCAGAAGCTGTTGATCATCGTTGGCGGGATGCTGCTCATCGACTTGTGCATCCTCATTTGCTGGCAGATCGTGGACCCGTTGAAGAGGACCGTGGAGGAATACAGCCTGGAGGTGGGTGCGCGTCGCCATGTTGCTTCCTCGCGTCCGTGTTTTCTGCCTCCGCCGTGATATGAGCCACTCACAAAATACCAACAACAACAAAAAAAAAAAAAACGCTCTGCAATTGGAGCACAAGCAAACAAAATGTCTGCCTCAGGCCACGGTACCATCTGCCTTTTTGTGTTGATTATTTTTGGGTAAGGATGTGAGCCACAGCTACTTCCTGCGCTGATCCCCCAGCCGGACATTTGCCAGCTTGGATACAAGACGTTGGCAAGCTAGCCTGCTGGCAAAGACGCACACGGCCTTGTTCTCCTTGTATGAGGAGCACAGAATGGGAGTGAACTTGATCACCGTGCTAAAAAGCTGACATTGCCTTGGCGGCACAAGTTAGCAAGAAAGCGGAGAATGCTGGCGTTAGCGCCGGTAATCCTGAAAATCCATCCATGTCCTTCCGCTCATCCGAGGTTGGGTCGCAGGGGCGGTAGCCATCCAGTTCCTTCCCACGGATCCTGAAGCGTTCCCCAGCCAGTGAGAGACCTGGTCTCTCTAATGCAGGGGTGGGCAAACTACGGCCCGGGGGCCACATGCGGCCCACTAAGCATTTGAATCCGGCCCGCCAGTTGCTTTCTATAGTAATGGTAATGGTTTAATTTCATTTGAACATGCATCAGATTACAATTGAGTGCATCCCATAATCAGTTCCCAGTTCCACATGTCCAAAAGGAGTAGGAAGAAGCAAAGCTTATTAAATCCTACCCCTCCATCTGGTACTTTTACAATCAGTAACTGTTACATTTGTTCACTTCCTGCTTTCCATAATACAGTTTAAGGTTTTTTTTTGTTTTTTTTAATAATGTACCTCGTACCGAAGAACGAGGTGATGTGACCCTACAATGACATAATAATTTGATCACTTCCTGCTTTCCATAATACAGTTTAAGGTTTTTTTTTGTTTTTTTTAATAATGTACCTCGTACCGAAGTACGAGGTGATGTGACCCTACAATGACATAATAATTTGATCACTTCCTGCTTTCCTAATATGGTTTAAGGTTTTTTTGTTTTGTTTTTTTGTTTGTCACGTACCGAAGTACGAGGTGATATGACCATACCATGACATAATGGGTACCATAGTAACTGTCAATATAGTGATTTATTTTATTTATTAGTGATTATTTCGCAAACATCAACTGCTTCTAATTATTTCAAATTTTAACATACAACAGCTGGCAACATAAGTCAAGTCGGATGTATGATTCAGAAAAAAACAAAACTGTAAAATTCTATTTCGTAATTTGCTGTGGTCTGATAGTGACAGCTGATAGTATGACACTTTTACAGATAAAATTAGACTAATATTAATAATAATTCAATGCGGACTGTCAGAATTATAAGAGTAAAATGTGTAGTGCGTATTAAATATATATTCTGCCCCTCAAAGCGGCCCGCGAGTCAAAAAGTTTGCCCACCCCTGCTCTAATGTGTTCAGGGTCTTCCCCAAGGCCTCTTACTGGTTGGACCCGGTCTGAACCCCTCCCCAGGGAGGCGTCCAGGGGGCCATCCTGACCAGATGCCCGTGCCACCTCATCTGTTTCCAGTGAGCGAAATTTGGCTATGAAATGTGAACTCATACAACTCTAGAGGAGCCGAATATTCCAAAAAGTTACAATTAAAAGCTACTATTAAAGTTACTGTACTATTACTAGTACTATGAACTACTTCTCATGGCTTAAATACTGTGTCGCTGACGAGTCCACGAGGGAACGGTAGCTCTTTCTTTGGCAGAAGTCAATCACAAGCTCGGGGAGGAAACTCATGACAAGCTTGTTAACCATAGCTACCTTTTGAGTTGAGTGTTAAGTTGTTGTGTGATGACTTTAGTGTTCTTCACCATGGTTCAGTGTTGTAATGCTCAAGGATTGCCGACTCTGCCGCAATCGAATGGAACAGAGTGAAGTATGGCATGGAGATGAAAGTCCGCTATTAAAGGAGTGCCAGAGAGGTGGGCGGGGCTTGGTGAACAATAGTGTACAATGTATTCACTCGCTCTGAATTGAGTCTGGGCCACATATCAATATTTTATAAATATTGATATTTCGTTGAAGCACGATATCAAAACCAAGCATGATGGATATTAGACTCCATGTGTCCTGCTGCGTTTTTAGTGTTTTATTGTGTTTTTTTTTTATTACTTCCTTGTTGTTTTTATGCCATAGCGACCCCTTAAGCAAGTGTGCAGCTATGAATGCTCATCTTGTTACGTTTGTAGCTTGCCGCTTTCTCCATTGTGAGCAGCTGTTAGCTTCGAGCACCCCTTTGCTACACCGAGCAATGGGATTTCCCTGCGGTGATATGAAGGAGGAGAGGCTACGTAGCCTAATTTTCCAAAATATTACTTTTTAGCTAAATAATTACCCTTCTGTAATCCTTCTGTAATTCTGTAAATTTTGGCAATAGACAAACCCGAAATGTTTATTATAAGAACAAGAAAACCTACAGCTAGCATTGTAGCTAACAATGTAGCGCTAACAATGTTAGTTTGTTTCCCATTCCAGAGTAAGCAGATTTAGTTTTGTTTGGTCAGCTCGTTTGGCTAACAAGCTTCCGTTGAGCTTAAATGAGACGGTGGACATTAGCGGGGTTCCCTAACGACCTCTGAGAGCCTATTGGACGGTCTCCACAGTAAAAGCCCCGTCTAATGGTACCTTTTTATATTCTTTTCATCTTACTTCGTTTTTGTTGATTGTTGCCAACATTCCTGTAGGGGATCGCTAACTGGAAGCTAGTTTGGACTAGCGCGCCTTCCTTGAGTGAAATGGGTATCTTGTGATGTGATAAACAGATAAGTCCACCAGGAGGTTTATTTCGGTGCGTCCAGTGTGTCTTGTTTACGTTCTCCGCTAAGCGCTATACTTAGCTTGAGTGTGCAAATGCAGACAAAGATGTATTTCCTTTGTGACGGGAGTGGCTAACATCTTTAAGTCTGCCCTGCGGGTCAAGCTGAACCCGGCTTAACATATTCATTAGTCGATGCCGCCCATGCAGACTCAGACTCCGTAGATAGCGTAGAATATGCTAACCATGCAGCGTGGGAGTCCGCGTCCCCCCCCTGTGGCTTCTAGACCTACATTCCTGGGCTGTAAACCTGACAGAATTCTAGCGTTCCGAAGCGCCACTTGGGAAGCGACGTGTCCCTGGTGGAATTCTGGACAGGTGATCTAAATTCCCTGATAAGTAGTGTTCTCTGAACCCCGTCTCGGAACGACAAAGAGTAATTGGCACCGTTGGTTGCCTTAGCTATGTTAGCTCTTCCATCGTATGATGCTAGGCTAACACTCTCACGCCTCGCCTGCATCCCCGGGTTCTCTAGGCTTCTCAGTCCACTAGGCCCTAATTGTTGGTTCTTCACATGCAGTTCTTGAGCCAACGTTTGGTTGGGATGGTTTTTCTTCGTGACTGAAACCTGCAAGATGTTGTTGATAAATATTGTTTGCTACAATGATGTACGCGTTGGATAGTTGACATGGAAGTACAGTCTTGGCTCTGTTGGATGTTTTTTCCTTGCCTCCGTCACCATAGTGCTTGCATGTTATGGTTTTCTTTGATGTATGATAGATGTTTCTAGACCTGATCTAGACCTTAGTGTGGCACTATTTGTTCTGGGTGTGATTGTTGATAATTAGAGGGAGTTTTTCCTTGCCTCTATCGCCAAAGTGCGAGCAAATGTTGTTTTTCTTTGACTTTTAAGGACCATGGTTTTTAGAACTGATTCATGTAGCACTACATGCTTTAACAAGAGGTTTCTTCTTTAGATGGAGTTTTTCCTTTCCTCTCTCTCCAAAACGCTTGCATGTTCTGGTCTTCTTTGATGTATGAGGAGTGGGGTTCTAAACCTGCTTCATCTGTGTCGTGAGGTAACGCTTGCCGTAGATTAGCGCTCCTGAAATATGTCTATTTTGGTTTTTGTCCTTTGAGGGAGTTTTTTCCTTAGTTTTTCCTTGCCTCTGTTGCCAAAGTGACTGCATATCATGGTTTTCTTTGGTGTATCTGCAAGGCGTCTGTTCAGAATCAGTAATAAAGAAAAAATCTAGGTTCATATTGTAGTACCAGGGAGTTTTTCCTTGCCTCTGTCACCAAATTGCTTACATGTTTTGCTTTTTTTTTGACATATGAGAAATGTGGTTCCAGACCTGCTCCATGTGTGTCTTCAGAGAACTTCTGTTGTGAATTAGTCCTACACAAGTCCTCCTTAGATGGTTTTTCCTTGGCTCTGTCGCCAAAGTTTTTTGTTAGTTGGTAATGTTTGACGTAGAAGAGCTCTAGACCTTCCTACGCCATCTGTGTCTTTAGGTAACTTGTGAACTGACCTCAAAAGAAATGCAGGTTTCTTCCCTTTGAGGGAGTTTTTCCTTGCCTCAGTTGCCAAAGTGCTTTCACATTGTGCTTTTCTTTGACATATGACAAGCGTGGTTCTAGACCTAATACAGTATGTCTAAGTTCTGTTGTCAATTAGCGCTACAAGAAATCTAGGTCTCGTCCTTGGAGAGTTTTCCTTGGCTCCGTCGGCAAAGTTCTTCGGTTCTTCGGTTATCTTTGAGGAATAAGGAGCATGGCTCCACACCTTCCTTGTGTAAAGTTGGAAGTGCGGCTAATTTCTGTTGTCAATTAGTGGTGTAGAAATATACAGTTTCTTCCCTGGAGGGGGGGGGGGGTTTCTTGGTGGCCAATTTATCAGGAATCCAAGTGAGGATTGTTTGACCTTGGTAGGGGGGGGACTCCTGCTTTGTGGAAGACTTGTGGGAATAATAAAGATCCTTACGTGGTGTTGGCGTGTGGACGTTGTCACGCGGGACGGTGGACCCGCTGCTCCCAAACCAGCAGGTTCCGCTTAATGAGCAAGCGTTTGCACAAAACAACAACAAAAATGAGAGCGCCCCCAACATCAAGCTAGTTCCCCTCCCCCAGCCTCCGTCTCGCATTAGCGTGAACAGGAAGTTGGAAGCGTAAAGAGGCTGACAGTCCATCCTGGAGGAACGGAAATAAAAGCTCTGAAAGGCGGGAAGGAGTGGGCTGGGAGCGAAGGAGCCGCCAGAGACGTACGGAAAAGTCCAAGGGCCACCCTTGGGTCTTATTTTATGGGCGCACTTCAACGCCGGCGCCGTAATTACCGTATGTAGATGATGATGACTTGTGACCTTGACAGCGTCCCTGCTTCCTTTCGCCGCAAATGTTGTTCTCGGGGAGAGCCGGCATGACTCCGGCTGCTCCGGGACCATCCCAGGAATGCTGATGGAGTTGTCTGGGTGCACGCGTGTCTCTTTTAATGGACGCGCCGCACACGTGCACCGAGCGTGTGCGGGAACGTCGGTTGCACCTGATGCCCGTGAGTGAGTTTACGCCGCCGGACGTGTGGTCTCTTGCGTAATGAAGGACGAAGCGTCAAGAAGGGACGATTAGCATTCCGCCGGATCCTGCAGCACCTCACCTCCACCCTTCCTTCTGTCTCCTCCTCGCTCCCTCGCCCCTCCCGCCTCCGTCCTCGCATTCCTTGCGCGAGCTTCAGCGGGCGGCCGCCGCAAAAGAATATCGCAGTGTGGCATCGCCATGGCAACGGCCACGGTTTCTGACATCCGTAACGCGCCGAGCGTCGGCACTGTTGATCCGCCAGACAAAAATAGCAGGTTAGGACTCCCTCCCGCTTCGGCATGGCAACAGGCATGCGGGAGGAAGAAGAGGATGATGATGATGATGATGATGATGATGGTGGTGGTGATGATTCCACACAGGGACACGTGTATCGCATTCACTGACGCATGTGAGCCCAGATTCGCCCGTCGCCACCACCGCCGCCGCCCCCACCTGGATGCAATTAGCCAAAGGGGAGCGCGTCAGGAGAGGGGCGGGGCTTCTTTGTGCCCGTTTTGAAGGTGAACTCTTATTACTCCGACAGACGATGACATCATCTTCAGGCACATTAGATGGACGCCATCTTGTCCCGGACAGGAAGACCTGTGTTGTGGTATTTTTTTTTTTTACTTGATTATGGTTTTTTTGGGCAAACGCTGATTTGTGGCTAAGTCAAAATGTAACAGTGCACCGAATCCATGACCACGCTCCCGTTCATGAGCAGGAAATCATCTTAACCCTCAACGATGGTCGTGACGTTGGAACGTTTGAGACCAAAAGAGCCGGCCATTTTGGTGGGTGTGTCCCCACTGATTTTCACTTTCACTTTCTTTTTTTTTTTTTTTTGGTGTCATCAGTCGGTAAGTGTGCTAACAGGGTCTGTGAAGGACCCTTAACCATTTGGCTAAGCCAGGGGTGGGCAAACTACGGCCCGGGGGCCACATGCGGCCCACCAAGCGTTTGAATCCGGCCCGCCAGTTGCTTTCTAACTTTTAACATACGTACATGCTGGCAACATGACTTGCAAGTCGGATGTCTTATTCAGTGAAAAAAATATTAATAAAAATAAAAAAATAAAAATGTAAAATTAGTTTGATGTGGTCTGATGTTTAAAATGCTCCAAAAAAAGATATATGGAACATATTTAAAACATATATCTAATAGTCTGACACTTTTACACATAAAATTATACAAATAGGTAAATAAAGAAATATATAATATAATATATTAAATATAATATAATTGATATATATATAATATAATTAATAATAATCATATAATTATAATATATATAGATTAAATATAATATAATAAATAAAATTAATTATATATACAAATAATTCAAGGTGGACTGTTAAAATTATAAGCATATACATATATACAAATAGAATATATACAAATAAATAAAATATATAAATAATGAATATATAAAAATATAAGGATAATAAATATATTATATAATATAATTAATATAAATTAAATATAATAAATAAATACAATTAGACAAATAATTCAAGGTGGACTGTTAAAATTATAAGCATATACATATATACAAATAGAATATATACAAATAAATAAAATATATAAATAATGAATATATAAAAATATAAGGAAAATAAATTTATTATATCATATAATTAATATATATATTAAATATAATAAATAAATACAATTAGACAAATAATTCAAGGTGGACTGTTAGTATTATAAGCATATACATATATACAAATAGAATATATACAAATAAATAAAATATATAAATAATGAATATATAAAAATATAAAGATAATAAATATATTATATAATATAATTAATATAAATTAAATATAATAAATAAATACAATTAGACACATAATTCAAGGTGGACTGTTAGAATTATAAGCATATACATATATACAAATAGAATATATACAAATAAATAAAATATATAAATAATGAATATATATAAAAATATAAAGATAATAAATATATTATATAATATAATTAATATATATTAAATATAATAAATAAATACAATTAGACAAATAATTCAAGGTGGACTGTTAGAATCATAAGCGTAAAATAGTGTGTGTTATAAAAAAATATATTCTGCCCCCCCGCACAGTTTTGTTAACTCAATGCGGCCCACGAGTCCAAAAGTTTGCCCACCCCTGGGCTAAGCAGTTCTTAGTTTTACGACGTAAACCGAGGACGACCTTCCCACGATAGGTGAAGAATTGTGCTTTTCCTTTTGCTTTCCAAAAATGGCGCCTGCATGTGAAATGAAACATTGATGCAACATTGAAAAATGGATAAGATCCCCAGCGCTCGCCCCCGTCCCTGCCCCGGCTTCCTTCCTTTTATCTGGCATTCAGGTAGGGTTTAATCAGCGCGCATCAGATTGATCCCGCTCAGCGGCGGAGCAGAGCGTCGCCGCGGCTGGTTGCGTCCAACGAGGGGAGCGTGTGGCATTAAAGGCGCGGCCAAAGACGAGGATGCTTTGTTAGCCCGGACATAAAGCACAGCGGCTCAGATCAATGCCTTTTCAAAGCAAACTGGGTCATTAAGGGATAACCGCCACCCACCTCGGCCCTCTCTCATTGACCACCTCCTGGGGGGGACCGGGGGGCCGGGGGGGGTGAGCGTGCAAAGACCTCACACGCTCTTCCTCGGCCAGCGAGGGCCGCTTGTTGTCTTTGTGAGGATAGTGTGTCATGCTAGGTGGACTTGTGTTGCTTTGCGTGTCTTCCAGCCACAGGAAGCAGCGTTACGTAACCGCACACGGAAAACCCCGGATTAGCCATTGTATTCCCCTTTATCCCATTTTGCTGTTGGGGGATTCAAGTGGCGACCCCGTAGCCAAATTTGAAAGGCATCAAACTTGAAAATGAAGACTGTTGCAGCAGATTGCTAAAAAATTCAAGACTGTATTCTTATAGAGGATCTTTGACTTGCGTTTTTTTAAGTAGGCGCATAAAAACAGGCAAGGCAAGTTTATTTTAAGAACACGAGATCATTCCAGAAGCCCATTCCTGTCATGTGGAGGATCTTTGAGTCGTGTTTTTGCAGTAGGTTGTTAAAAATAGCAGAGCACCAAGGCCATATAGATGATCTTTGACTAGCATATTTGCACCGCATTCCAAAAAATGTGAGAATCTTGTTTTGAATTTTTTTTTGCAGAAGGTCCTTAAAAACAGCAGATTTCTCCTCTGAAATAGAGCATCCCTCATATAGAGGATCTTTGACTTGTTTATTTGAAACAGATTCTGAAAACTGCATATAGAGAATATTTGACTAGTTTTTTTTTTTTTTACAGAAGGTGCTTAAAAACGGAATATTGCACCTTCTCATATAGAGGATCTTTGACTAGTGTAGTGTTTTTGCAGTAGGTTTAACAAAAGTGTTGCTGTCATATTGAGGAGCTTTGACTGGCTTTTTTGTAGCAGAATCCTAAAAAACAACAGAGCGCTCTAGTAAAATAGAGGATCTCTGACTAGCGTTTTTTTTTTTTTTTTTTTTTTTTAAAGAAGGTTCTTATGGTTCGTATATACATGATTTTTGATGTGGTGGATCTTTGACAAGAAATTTTACAGCTTGTTCCTAAGAACAACAGAGCGCTCCTGTAATATAGAGGATCTCAGACTAGCAGTTTTTTTTAATTATTATTATTTTTTTAAGAAGGTTCTTATGGTTCACATATAGAGGATTTTTCAAGTGGTGGATCTTTGACAAGAAATTTTGCAGCAGATTCCTAACAACAGCAGAGCACCTCTGGCATATAGAGGATCTTTGACTGACTTGTTTTGCAGAAGGTTCTTAAAACAGCAGATTACTCCACTTTATATATAATTTTTAGCATAAACTTATTTCTTCTGATTTCATGAATGACTACTAAGGACTAGATCATACATTTGGTAAAATATAAAAGTTAAGGTAAGGCAGAATATGGACTCTTCCAAACATCCTTTACCATTCCGACCCCTTTCCGGCGAAAACGTGTAATTAAGAGGGAAAATTGTCCCGGTTTCAACTCGCAAGCTGCTCCAAATGGAGCTTCCGTAAAAGCAGCCACCTTCTTTGCTGCGACTCTGAGACTTTTAAGAAGATTATGCCAAAAGCAGGTTTTGTGTGGCCCGATATTATTCCTATCGCACGCCACGAGCGCCGTGTCAAGTGAGGGGAGTCGGTTTCCTGGATTTTCATGAGCGCGGCTACGTCCTTCTGTCTTCTTTTTGTGCTTCTTTGGAGGAAAGCTCAGTCTTTGCGCTTTTTACACAGCCTCGTCGTACAACCAAAAACATTGCATTTGTATATGTTGTCAATGAGAATTTTTTTTAAATTGTTTGTTAAATTTTTAAATAGTGTTAAAAAAATATGAGAAAATGCAATATATTTTGAGGGTCACTTGATAAAGCTGTGCGTTTTTTCACTTTTTTTCACTTTGCTGGAATGTCGAAAACATTTTGTGTGGTGTGTTGCATTTTAATGGGTGTATGCTAGACCAACATGACAACTACTGAAACTAAAAGTACTGTCATTACTGTTGGAATGGAATTGCTGCATTTATTTTATTGTTGGGTTGAGGTTTACCAGTTGGAATAATGTACACTTCAACTTAAAAACAGAACGATCAAATGGTCACATTGTCTGTGAAAAAAGGCCATAGAACCAACAATGAAAGGAGGCTTAGATCGAAGCCTTGAGGTCCTCCACAGGTTTAGTCTTCAATGAATATCAGTATGTTTTGTCTGATGTTTTTAGTTGTTTTTCTCTAAACAGGCTAGATCCGATCAAGTATATTTGCTTTTTTGAATACATATCCGGGTGAGGCAGATATACATGTCAGCAGATAGGATGAATATTTTAATAAACAATAGATTAGCTTTCACACAAAAGCTAACACGTACTGCTAAGGCAAACTAAACTTATAGAGTTTAAATAGTTCCAAGAAAACAGGCAACAGGGGTACAATGGTCTAGTTTTTAGTTGATAGTATGCAAAGCGTTTACACGACAGCGTACTACATGATAACCCACAATGCATTGCGCTCCTACCTCCTAGCCTTAATCAACAGGCTGAAGCTAATTTCACTTTAGCTCTAAACTCTTTAAATACATCACTTTATTGACATTTTTTTATATTAAAAAATATTATTAATTTTATATATAAATATATATTATATATATATTTTATATATATATATAATATTTAAAAAAAAATAAAAAAATGTTTTAATCAGGCGAGAAAGTGGCCGTTTAGATCCGGAGTGTGCCGTTTATTTGTCCAAATACTCAACGTTTACAATTTAGTTCGGACGAATTCGGCAAAAATTTAAGCTAGCCGAAGTGAGCAACGCACTTTCGGTTATTTTTATTTTTTTTCTCATACAAAAAAAAATAGTAATAAATCACTGCTTTTACTTTGAAAACAAGAAGGCAACTAACTCGTAATATATCCTGCTCGACAACGCCGTTTGGTCCATCCTATCCAACGTTTTTTTTTTTTTTTTCGTGGTGACGTTGCATTGCATCCTGGGTAATTTGGTAATACATACTCAACATTTTTGGCGAATGCAGTATGAATCCGGAAACTACTCGGATACTACCAGTGTAGACACACCGCATACTAAAACGTTAGCATGAGTAGTCGGTAAGTATGCGGTTTCCAACACAGTCCTGGTCTGGGTTTTTCCATTCCGCTACTGCTCCTTATCCCGCCTATCCCGAAGTTGCGATCTGTCATCTTATTTAGTGTGTGTGTGGGGGGGGGGGGGGGGGTAGGATATCGAGGACACAGGCTTCCGTGTTGTTTTGTGTGTTAAGCCGACAGCGGCGTTATCAGCGCATCACGAGAGGGGGAGGGGGGAACGGGGGGGGGGGGGGCACTCCAAGGACTCCAAAGGTGCACTTGCCGTTTGTTGACACTCCAGCGGCTAAATTGGACACGTGGCTCAGAGCGGCCGAGCCTGTTCAAGTGGATCCGGGGTGACCCGCTTTCATGTTGCCCCCGTCCATCTGCCGTGCGGCGTCAAGTCGTTCCATCGGTTTCCATCGGTTTCCATCGGTTTCCATCGTTTTGTTGCGTCGCCTTTTGTCACAAAAACAGCAGATTAGCCGACAGCCCGTCTCCTTCCTCACCTTCACGTCTCCTCCTCCTCATCCTCCTGCTGCTCCCCTCTTTCTTTCTTTCTTTGCGCCTCTCTCGCTGCTCCCCCAGACTGCTGTTGCTAGGCAACAGCTGATTGACCAATTAGAAGTGGTCCAAATGAAAAGCAGTAAGCGGAGTCCCTGCGGTTGCAGCCCGGGGCTTGTATGCACGCCGTACGCTAAAGGCACGGCGCAGCGGACCGAATGTCCTGCTGGTTTTTATTCCACGGGTACTCAAACGCAACATCTACTCGAAGGGCTGGGATTTCATGTTCAGATGCGGTTTTCTTTGTCTTTTCTTGTTTGGTCCCCGCCATCCAGGATTAGGGTGCAGTTTCAGTAAGGGTATACCTTCCAGGTTTCAAGGCCAGTTGCAGTAAAGTGTAGAGTTAAGGTTCAGGTCCAGGTGTGAGTCCAGGTCCAGTCTTTATGTGTCAATACAGGGACGGTACCATGTGGTATGTTTTAGAGTCCAGGTACCTTAGGGTTTAATGGGGAATTTCCAGCAGGATTTTGGGTGTTCTTGGAGCTCGCTTTTGGGGTCCAGTTACTGTAGGTTTCAGGGTCTAGTTCCAGTAAGTTCGGGTTCCAGTTACTGTAGGTTTCAGGGTCTAGGGCCAGTAAGTTCAGGGTCCAGTTACTGCAGGTTTAAGGGTCTAGGTCCAGTAAGTTCAGGGTCCAGTTACTGTAGGTTTCAGGGTCTAGGTCCAGTAAGTTCAGGGTCCAGTTACTGTAGGTTTAAGGGTCTAGGTCTAGTAAGTTTAGGGTCCAGTTACTGTAGGTTTCAGGGTCTAGTTGCATTAAGTTCAGGGTCCAGTTACTGTAGGTTTCAAGGTCTAGGTCCAGTAAGTTCAGGGTCCAGTTACTGTAGGTTTCAGGGTCTAGTGCCAGTAAATTTAGTGTCCAGTTACTGTAGGTTTTAAGGTCTAGTTCCAGTAAATTTAGGGTCCAGTTACTCTAGGATTCAGAGTCTAGTTCCATTAAGTTCAGAGTCCAGTTATTGTCGGTTTTAGGGTCTAGTTCCAGTAAGTTCAGGGCCCAGTTACTGTAGGTTTTAGGGTCTAGTTCTACTAAGTTTAGGGTCCAGTTACTGAAGGTTTTAGGGTCTAGTTCCAGTAAGTTCAGGGCCCAGTTACTGTAGGTTTTAGGATCTAGTTCCAGTAAGTTTAGGGTCCAGTTACTGTAGGTTTTAGGGTCTAGTTCCACTAAGTTTAGGGTCCAGTTACTCTAGGATTCAGAGTCTTGTTCCATTAAGTTCAGGGTCCAGTTATTGTAGGTTTTAGGGTCTAGTTCTACTAAGTTTAGGGTCCAGTTACTGAAGGTTTTAGGGTCTAGTTCCAGTAAGTTCAGGGCCCAGTTACTGTAGGTTTTAGGGTCTAGTTGCACTAAGTTTAGGTCCAGTTACTGTAGGTTTTAGGGTCTAGTTCCACTAAGTTTAGGTCCAGTTACTGTAGGCTTTAGTGTCTAGTTCCAGTGAGTTCAGGGCCCAGTTACTGTAGGTTTAAGGGTCTAGTTCCACTAAGTTTAGGTCCAGTTACTGTAGGTTTAAGGGTCTAGTCCCAGTGAGTTCAGGGCCCAGTTACTGCAGGTTTTAGGGTGTAGTTCCAGTGAGTTCAGGTCCCAGTCACGGTGCACATGGTGGCCCGCCAGTCCAGAATGAACCTAAGTGGGTGTAATTTAGTGTGAAGCGAGCGAGGCGAGTGAGTCAGCTGCTGAGCCGTAATGGAATCCTCCGGGCCGAGCATCAGGGAGCCAACCCTGATGGATGTGTCTTCTCCCTGATGGAGCGTGTCTCTGCCGGGGAGGACGACAAAGATGGAATTTGAGAAGTCCGGTGAAAGGATCCCGGACTTAGGACATTAGGACATCTTCATCCCAGCCCTGACATCTGATTAGAAGATGTACTTCATCACAAACGTAAACACGTACTGCTGCCGCCTGGAGGTGAGTGTAGGAGACCTCCAAGGTTGGTCCATGATGACCAGATGAGAGCAGCAAAACGCTGCGTCAGCAATTTGAGGCTGCAAATAGCAAATAAGCGGATTTGTTACTTGTTTAAACCAGACCTTAGTCCTGGTGCACACCGCAAGTCACGTACGACTCAAAGACAGGCAGTGGAAGGATGGGGGGACCCCTGAGACCGGAGAGGATGAAAGGCAGGACGGAATGCCAAGCAAGGACACGGAGTGTTTGTTAGGAGGATAAACATGGAGTCCACCCAGGTTTTACCTTCAAATCCTGCATTTGGTTTTTCATCGGCTATTCTTCACCCATTTGGTTCCTCAACCAAGGGTGTCGAAACGTGGTAGGATGTAGTATTTTAGTACCCAATTATACTGATTGCAAGTTCGAGTCCAGATGCCTACCGGATGCCTCCCTGGTGTTCCGGGCATGCTGTTTTTGGGAAAGCCTTGGAACTGCAAGCGGTGACTAGCAAGTCTGGACTTCCCTACTGAGCTGGACTCAGAAATGTTGAGGAAAATGGCTGCCAATATTTGATATATAATATAACGCAGGGGCGTCAAACTGGTTTAGACCGTGGGCCATGTGGAAGTTATGGTCACTTCTAGCAGTGAACCCAAATAAATGTATAATCCTGTTTTGTCATCAAATCCATAATTTATTTTAAATTATGATTTTTTTTAAACAATTGTTTTATTTTTACATCATTTTAACATCATCTAAATACAGTAAAATAAATCTAAAATGCATGTAAAATATTTTAAAATCATATTAAAAATAATAAAAGATAACCCTACATTTAAAAAAAAGTAAAAACTAAAGAAATTAATTTAAAAAATCAAATTGATTTAACGTAATCTTAGGATGCAAGGAAATGGTGGCAGGTAGGATAAATAAGGTTTTTACTCGGCAATAAACAAACATAACAACACGGAAAGAGGTAAAAAAAAAAAACAACAAAAAAACAATAACACTGAAGGCTAAGAGGTACACAGAAAAGGTGACCCATTCGCTCCAAACAGGAAACAAACGCAACAAAACGAAAAGCGGAAACATCTACAATCGACCACCCAACCAAAAAAAGCCCGCGTGTCCTGAGGAACATGACACCGAGTCCAAATTGGTCCACACGGGAACCAAATATTGCGATTGTTTGTGCCCCCGTCCATCCCGAGACCCCCTTTAATTAGCAACCAAAGTGTCTAAGATGATGAAGGGAAAAGCTAGCCACGCGACGGAAGGCTGAGATGGGAGATGAGGCGCCATGACGAGACGTGAGGAGCGTCAAGCGAGGGATGTCGCGGCGACTTATCATCACGGCCGGCGAGGGTGACATTGATTAGCGCCAGGTGGCATAATTAAACCCGAGCTGACACCGTGGTGACATCGCTCCCACGCCGCCGCCGCCGCCGCCGCCGCCGCCGCCGTGGCATGAGCTCCTCGACATAAACTTCTGGCGTTACCTGCTTTCCTTTAATGAATTGTCTGCGTTGCGTAAATATTAGCCCGCTTTCTGACTGACGGGCGATAAAATGAGCTCAGACTTTAATGTGAGTGTTTGGCTTCCTCCGCCGTGGCCCTCCGTGTGTCTCCTCGCCCATCATAAGACATCCTGCACCGTGTCTTCGGGATGTTGGGAAGGTGATGCTTGTGTCGATGTCACCTCTGTTCAAACCCTCCTCATCATCCTCATCCTCGTCCAAACTGTGAAATGGCTTCCTGTCATTTCCCGCCTAGCCGACTCAAAGTGGAAAAGCACGACGTTTGAGTGGGTATGTCATTTGACCCCCCCCCCATTAATAATTAATAGTAATTAATAATATTAGGAGAATAAAGTCATAATATTGAGAGAATAAACTTCATTTTATGGGGAAATAAATAGTAATTTTATGAGAATAAAGTCATAATATTGTGAGGGAAAATGCATTTGATGCTTATTTTGCACTGAACAGGAAGTGATTGTGTGCAGGTTTTAATATGCTGTTTGCTGTTTCTTTAATCGTGGTAAATGTTTTTTTCTAATATTATTATTATTATTATGATTATATTATTATATTATTATATTATATTATATTATATGATTATATTATTATTATTATTATGACTATTTACTTACTATTTACAATATTATAATCTTTCACCCAAACTTCTCATAATATTAAAAATACTAAAAATAAATAAATGTTCTTTAATATGCTACTAAAATGACAGTTTTTTGGTTAATAATATTACAGGTTTTTGTTTATTCTTTTTTCTCTTAATATTTTGACTTCATTTATGTAAAATTACAGCTGTTTTTTTCCCACTTTCTTGTTAATTTTCCTCTCGTAAATGTGACTTTATTACCATAATATTAGAACTTTATTGTTGTAACATTATAACTTTTTACGCAACCTAATTTTCCTAATTTTATTCTGTGTTTTCTTTGTTTCTAATCATTTTTTTCTGTAATATTTCACCTTCATACTAGTATTATTTTTCCTCCAAATATTACGCCATTGTTCTGGTGTGATGATGATCCTATTTTTCTTGTTAATTTACAAATTTCAGGTCACACCTTTGCCATAAGAGCTGATTTTTGCTGTTGTTTTTAACAGTATATTTTGGTCAATACAAATGGGTGCTTGGGCCAACACAAGCAGTCCTTTGGACACCCGTCTTGTAAATTCTCCGTTTGGCACATCATTATCGCTCGGGACTGCTACTGAAAAGGAATATTGACATGTGACGTTTTCATGTTGACACCAAAACACCAAAACCAGCCAACTTACACGTCAGAGTTATTTACCGCCACCCTGATTTGATTTAACGGCGGTTGTAAAAGTTCGGCGCCGTGGCGCCCTGAGTGTGAAATGTGAGCAGCGAGGAAGCAGAGGAGGAAGATGAGGAGATATAAGCGTCGATGCCGGTGTGTGTCATATCTTCATATGTTAGTTGGTGGAGCGGTGAAGGCTCCTTTACCGCGTGTCACTCCGCCCGGCGACAGCATCGCTCCATGACGGCCATCTGTCAGGTGCCGCCATTGGACGAGCCGCCTTGCGTGCTGGAGTGCCAGTTTCTCACTTTGCTGGGCCTCAAAGCCAAATGGACGCTTCTGTTCTTCGCTTTGCGGCCAACTCTGCTGCTGCACCTTCACAACAATCCCACGCCGCACTTTTGGTAGCACTTTGGTGCGCTTTGCTACCGCTCTCACGCCAACTTATTTGGCTACTTCCGGTTCGCCACTAGTTTGCATTGGTGATGTCGCCATTGTTGTTTGATCCTTTCAATGTGCTTCTCTGCTTCGGACTTTTATTGTGACACGTGGAGGTATCATTATTATTTATTATTTCTGCCATACAATGGAATGCATCTATAGTAATGTAATGTATAGTTTTTCCACTATTAATTGCTTCCAACCCCACCGTGATAAGTGATTTCTGATTTACAAATGGAATATTGACCTTGTACATACACTTTTTAACATTAGAGCCCTCTAGACATGAAATAACACCCCTATAGTCACCTTTACACTTGTATTACCTCACATAGTACACATAAAAAGAGAGCATCAGAAGTAATACAACATTATTAGAGACCTCTAGACATGAAATAACACCCCTATAGTCACCTTTACACTTGTATTACCTCACATAGTACACATAAAAAGAGAGCATCAGAAGTAATACAACATTATTAGAGACCTCTAGACCTTGCATAGTAAACATAATAGAACATGAGAATTAGTATATTATTAAAGCCCTCTAGACATGAAATAGCACCCCTATAGTCACCTTTAAACTCGTACTACCCCACAATGTAGACATAAAAAGTGAACATAAGTAATACAACATTATTAGAGCCCTCTAGACATGAAATAACACCCCTATAGTCACCTTTAAACTCGTACTACCCCACAATGTAGACATAAAAAGTGAACATACGTAATACAACATTATTAGAGCCCTCTAGACATGAAATAACACCCCTATAGTCACCTTTAAACTTGTATTACCTCACATAGTAGACATAGTAAGAGAACATAAGAAGTAATACAACATTATTAAAGCCCTCCAGACATGAAATAGCACCCCTATAGTCACCATTAAACTCGTATTACCTCACATAGTAGACACAAAAAGAGAGCATGAGAAGTAATGTATCACTAGAGCCCTCTAGGCATGAAATAGCACCCCTATAGTCACCTTTAAACTCGTACTACCCCACATAGTAAACATAAAAAGTGAACATAAGTAATACAACATTATTAGAGCCCTCTAGACATGAAATAACACCCCTATAGTCACCTTTAAACTTGTATTACCTCACATAGTAGACATAATAAGAGAACATAAGAAGTAATACAACATTATTAAAGCCCTCCAGACATGAAATAGCACCCCTATAGTCACCTTTAAACTCGTACTACCCCACAATGTAGACATAAAAAGAGAGCATGAGAAGTAATGTATCACTAGAGCCCTCTAGACATGAAATAACACCCCTATAGTCACCTTTAAACTCGTACTACCCCACAATGTAGACATAAATAGTGAACATAAGTAATACAACATTATTAGAGCCCTCTAGACATGAAATAGCACCCCTATAGTCACCATTAAACTCATATTACCTCACATAGTAGACATAATAAGAGAACATAAGAAGTAATACAACATTATTAGAGCCCTATAGACATGAAATAACAACCCTATAGTCACCTTTACACTCCCATTTCCCAATTTAAGACATAATGCTAGCATTGGGAGACTTCCTTGTTGATTTTTTTTCTACTTCCTGTTGTGGCTATTTTCTCATCAAGGGACACCAAGTGACCAGTGTACTTTTGGATGCTTGTTTAAATGAAAGTTGTTAGTCGGTGAGAATATTTCTATCATGATTAATGGCATTATGTCCATAGTTAACTCATAATTAATCAAAGATAGGAAGACATTTTTATTCATAATAAGCAGGGATGTAAATCTTTGTCTCATGGTGTAAACGATTGGATACACATCTGGACTCATATGCCCAGCTACCACCGTATTAAAATGGCGCCATTGTTCACCGTGTCCACGTACGTACCTCACCACAATACCACAGTATATAATAATAACTTTGAAGCCACACTTACCATTCATACCCTTTTGTTCGCCATTTCCTGTCAATATTCGTTTGGACTCGGGGTCCACGCCCACCGCTGCATCCCAAACTACGGTGTGAGCCGAGGGTCAAACAGGACGTGCACGGGTTAATCGCATGTCAATAAAGGTGGCGAGGCATGACCGTATGGACGCCGGCTGGTTCGGTGAGCGCCACGGTCAGCGTGATGGCGTCCGCCCCGGACAAAGGATCTGCACGAGCAGAGCCGACGCACCAGAGTAGCTTTTAACCGTAGCGAGCGTGACAAGCGTGAAGGCGGGCCTTGGAGCCACTAAAAAGAAGTGGAGCATGAGAGGGAAAACAAAGCCGAGTCTGTGTGAAGATAGCATGAAGATAGCATGCTACTCCAGGCTAAAAGGTGCTTTTCTTCCCAAAGCTGGAGGCTTTCTTTCCCACTTCTTCTGCTCCGCAGCTTTCAGGTGCAAAAATCTATGGATTTCCTGGGGAACTTTTTCACCCAGCACGTGGAAAGTCGACTTTTTAAGGTGAATATTCCTTTCTGGACTGGATGTCCTGCACTTTATGGCCCTCTGGGAAGGACGTGTGCTGCATGTATATTTATATATATTTATATATATATATATATGGATGCGCTTCCGTGTATAACCTTCACGGGCCTCTGCAGTCAGATGTCAGCTTCTACCTCACATAGTAGACAGAAAATGAGAACATGAGAAGTAGTATAATTATTAAAGCCCTCTGGACATGAAATAGCACCCCTATAGTCACCTTTAAACTCGTATTACCCCACATAGTAGACATAAAAAGTGAAAATAAGAAGTAATACAACATTATTAGAGCCCTCTAGACATGAAATAGCACCCCTATAGTCACCATTAAACTCGTATTACCTCACATAGTAGACATAAAAAGAGAGCATGAGAAATAATATATTATTAGAGCCCTCTAGACATGAAATAGCACCCCTATAGTCACCTTTAAACTCGTATTACCTCGCATAGTAAACATAATAGAACATGAGAATTAGTATATTACTAAAGCCCTCTGGACATGAAATAGCACCCCTATAGTCACCTTTAAACTCGTACTACCTCACATAGTAGACATAAAAAGAGAGCATGAGAAATAATATATTATTAGAGCCCTCTAGACATGAAATAGCACCCCTATAGTCACCTTTAAACTCGTACTACCCCACATAGTAAACATAAAAAGTGAACATAAGAAGTAATACATTATTAGAGCCCTCTAGACATGAAATAACACCCCTATAGTCACCTTTAAACTCATATTACCTCACATAGTAGACATAAAAAGAGAGCGAGCATGAGAAATAATATATTAGAGCCCTCTAGACATGAAATAGCACCCCTATAGTCACGTTTAAGCTCGTTCTACCCCACATAGTAGACATAAAAAGTGAACATAAGAAGTAATACAACATTATTAGAGCCCTCTAGACATGAAATAGCACCCCTATAGTCACCTTTAAACTCGTATTACCTCGCATAGTAAACATAATAGAACATGAGAATTAGTATATTACTAAAGCCCTCTGGACATGAAATAGCACCCCTATAGTCACCTGTAAACTCGTACTACCTCACATAGTAGACATAAAAAGAGAGCATGAGAAATAATATATTATTAGAGCCCTCTAGACATGAAATAGCACCCCTATAGTCATCTTTAAACTCGTAGCACCCCACATAGTAAACATAAAAAGTGAATATAAGAAGTAACACAACATTATTAGAGCCCTCTAGACATGAAATAGCACCCCTATAGTCACCTTTAAACTCATATTACCCCACATAGTAGACATAAAAAGTGAACATAAGAAGTAATACAACATTATTAGAGCCCTCTAGACATGAAATAGCACCCCTATAGTCACCTTTAAACTCGTATCACCTCACATAGTAGACATAAAAAGAGAGCATGAGAAATAATATATCATTAGAGCCCTCTAGACATGAAATAGCACCCCTATAGTCACCTTTAAACTCGTACTACCCCACATAGTAGACATAAAAAGTGAACATAAGAAGTAATACAATATTATTAGAGCCCTCTAGACATGAAATAGCATCCCTATAGTCACCTTTAAACTCGTATTACCTCGCATAGCAAACATAATAGAACATGAAAATCAGTATATTATTAAAGCCCTCTAGACGTGAAATAGCACCCCTATAGTCACCATTAAACTCGTATTACCTCACATAGTAGACATAAAAAGAGAGCATGAGAAATAATATATTATTAGAGCCCTCTAGACATGAAATAGCACCCCTATAGTCACCTTTAAACTTGTATTACCTCGCATAGTAAACATAATAGAACATGAGAATTAGTATATTATTAAAGCCCTCTGGACATGAAATAGCACCCCTATAGTCAGCTTTAAACTCGTATCACCTCACATAGTAGACATAAAAAGAGAGCATGAGAAATAATATATTATTAGAGCCCTCTAGACATGAAATAGCACCCCTATAGTCACCTTTAAACTCGTACTACCCCACATAGTAAACATAAACAGTGAACATAAGAAGTAATACAATATTATTAGAGCCCTCTAGACATGAAATAGCACCCCTATAGTCACCTTTACACTCATATTACCTCACATAGTAGACATAAAAAGAGAGCATGAGAAATAATATATTATTAGAGCCCTCTAGACATGAAATAGCACCCCTATAGTCACCTTTAAACTCGTACTACCCCACATAGTAAACATAAAAAGTGAACATAAGAAGTAATACATTATTAGAGCCCTCTAGACATGAAATAACACCCCTATAATCACCTTTAAACTCATATTACCTCACATAGTAGACATAAAAAGAGAGCGAGCATGAGAAATAATATATTAGAGCCCTCTAGACATGAAATAGCACCCCTATAGTCACGTTTAAGCTCGTTCTACCCCACATAGTAGACATAAAAAGTGAACATAAGAAGTAATACAACATTATTAGAGCCCTCTAGACATGAAATAGCACCCCTATAGTCACCTTTACAAGTCGACTTTTTTAAGGTGAATATTCCTTTCTGGACTGGATGTCCTGTCCACACAAGGACGTGTGCTGCATGTATATTTATATATATTTATATATATTTATGTATATATATGGATGCTGTTGGGTGTATAACCTTGACGGGCCTCTGCAGTGGGATGTGGGCTTGGGTTTGGCAGCGTGAGTGTGTAAATCCCATCCATACAGCTGCATATGTTTGCTCCTTCTCTAAAGAGAATAAAGTGCAGACGTAAATCCGCTAATAGGTGACAGCTGTGTTTATGTTTTGGCTCTCGCTCGCCTAGGATTTATACGCCGCCGGCACGCCTCAATTCCGAAGCTTGATTCATGGTATTTACTGTTTTTACGCGCGTACAAGATCGTTGGAGATACATACAGTAAATACAGTAAATACGGGCGCACGTTGGGCCACCTCGTGTTGAGACATATCGCCATCCTTTCAAGCTCAGCCGGGTCCCCGCAATGAGATTCACGTAGCCGAAACAACCTGATTGGATGGGGGGGTCGATAGGAAGGAGGAGAGGCAAAGGGAGCTCATCTTCATTTGGTCTATTAAAGGAGAGAAATAAGAGGTGGTGACCCGGGGGTGTCGGCCCCCCCAAAACAGCTCATACTTTTTTCAAGGTTTGGAACGTATTCTACTAATACATACATATACTAATACTACATATCAGAAAAGCAACATTCCTATGCAGACGTAATATTTAATATACCGTATTTTCTGGACTATAAGTCGCTCCGGAGTTTAAGTCACACAATGCCAAAAATGCATAATTAGACAAAAAAAAAAAAAAAAAACATACATAAGTCGCACTGGAGTATAAGTCGCATTTTTGCGGGTATTTTATTTTCCAAACTACTTGACCAAAACAGACATTACATCATCTTGGAAGGCAAATTGTAACAATAAAATAATAGACAACAGGCTGAATAGGTGTAAGATATGCTAACACAATGCTTATTATTATTTATTATTATCAATTATTGGTTATATATGAACAAAAAAAATGTCCAGTGTTCATGTAACATAAGCAGTTTTATCAAATTATAAGTCGCTCTGGAGTATAAGTTGCAGGAACGGCCAACCTATGAAAAAAAGTGCGACTTATAATCCGGAAAATACGGTACTTTTATATACTTTTATATCAAAACTGTTAATTCCTGTCAATTTATTAATGACATTTTCCGAAATTCTTAAATTTTTTCAACTTTTTTGCTAATTAGTTTTCTAACATGTTAAATATTTTATGGTTTCTTAAAGGGAACCTATGATGCTTATTCCACTTTTTTTGACCTATAAATGTAATTAAAATGTTGTATTCCGGTGTTAAACCATGCCAAAGTTTCCGATCACGAGGTTTGGGCATTTGGAAGTTAGCCCTGAAAGAATTTTAGGATGGCTCAAAACGCTCTGTTTCAAAAGGCGAGGTAAAACTGCACCTTTGTGATGTCACAGAGGGGCGGACTTCCTTATATGGGCGTGTTTGTAAGCAGACAAGCGCTCTGCCGTCCCCCAAGCACTTCTACTCTGTTTACTTGCTAGCAAAGCCACGTTTTTTTCCAATTCCTAACGACGCCACCATCGGGAACAAGTGCTTGGAGTTCCTGATTCCCTAAATTCCCAAAAAGAAATGCATTTTCATTCGTCAAGGGCATTTCACACAGGACTTTTTAGTGAACAAACAATGCATTGCTTTCATTTCTGTAGCATAGAGAATAAAAAGGGTTTCAGGTGTAAGCCTTGAGGTGCACCACAAGTTTAATCTTCGTCTCATCTCAGGACTCCGTGCACCGGATCTGCGACTCCAATTAAGCGTTCGCCGACGATTCACTCAAGATGAAAATCCCGTGTGGTCCCACGCCAACTGTCCTCCCGTGGCGTCCGGTGGCCCAGGGAGGACATGTCGGGCAGCACCTGCTGACGAGCCCGATGGCCAAAGTCAAGCAGCTGAGCCCCCCCCATGAAAACAAACACCATCTGACCAGCTGACGTTAATAATAATCCCTGTGTCGCGCTGCCAACTCCATATGTCGCCGACATCGCAGATCCAGGCTGGGAATGACTCCATTGCTTTCTCATCTTTGGCCTGATCCGTGGCGTTCCCGTTTTGTCGGATTCGATCATGAAGGACAGTGGACACAATCTATTTGTCCTTGGAATTGTTTGGGTTTTCTCGTCCTTCAATTTCATTTCAGCATGGATTTTGATTCAGCTCCGGAAAACTCTCCAATTCCCATTAGCCACGCATGACACCTTCCAGGTCATAAAGCTAGCACTAGCGGCTAACACTAGCGGCTAGCAGGCCAGAGAAGGCGTTTCTACAAGATGCATATTCACAATCCACACTGGCTTATTTTCGGATATTTTTTTTAATTAACCATTCATTCGGCACGGTGGTCTAGGGGTTAGCGCACAGACCTCACAGCTAGGAGACCAGGGTTCAATTCCACCCTTGGGCATCTCTGTGTGGAGTTTGCATGTTCTCCCCGTGCATGCGTGGGTTTTCTCCGGGTACTCCGGTTTCCTCCCACATTCCAAAAACATGCTAGGTTAATTAGCCACTCCAAATTGTCCATAGGTATGAATGTGAGTGTGAATGGTTGTTTGTCTATGTGTGCCCTGTGATTGGCTGGCGACCAGTCTAGGGTGTACCCCGCCTTACGCCCGAAGACAGCTGGGATAGGCTCCAGCACCCCCCGCGACCCTCGTGAGGAAAAGCGGTAGAAAATGAATGAATAACCATTCATTCATTCATTTTCTACCGCTTATCCTCGCGGGGGTGCTGGAGCCTATCCCAGCTGCCTTCAGGCGAGAGGTGTCCATCCAATCCCAGGACACATATAGACAGCAAAACTAAAGACCTCTAAGTGCCTAGCGTGCTGGTGGACTCAAAGGACTACGTGATCGACGTTTTGCTCTGCTAACGCATCCCATAATGGCGGCGTCCGGCATGGCGATGACTCCCAAACGGCTGAGGATGAAGATGCGTGTGCGCGTATAGACTGCAGTTAAACTCTGAGTACACGGTCCATAGCATAGATTCTGGCTCAAATGGACCCATAATGAGGCTTTTTCCCTACCTGGCTTTGATCTCCCCCCCCCTAAAAGGTTCTTTATCGAAAACCTCTTCCCCTCGTTACGGAGCAGAGGCAAGGTCAGCATCAGTGACCGACACGGTGCCAGAGTGCTGATACGCTGGATTGTGATGATGAACCCCTTTGGAAGAGAATTTGTGCTGTAACTTTGCAGATGAGTCAGCGGTATTTTGAATGATCCGGCAGAATCCGCCACAGACCACGGCCATCTTGTTTTATCATGGTGCCAGAAAACACGTCTGATGTTAGCTTGAGACGTTTGTATGTGTGAGAGGAAGTTGAAGACGTAGGGAATCGATCAGCAAGGTTTTTGGTATCTAACAGATCTTAAACCAGTAGACGTGAGCCACGTTTGAACGATGCGGTTCAGCCGATGGGAAAACTAAATCCTGATCCGAAGCCTGTGATTCTGGAGTGTTGGGACTAATCCTTGTACCTCGACCCTGGAAATTCCCAATGCTAATGACCCTTAAACCTCATCCTAACCGTAACCAGACCCTAGTCCAGGATGTTTTAGGTAAAACACTAGCACTGTGTTTACTTACACAAGTCAAAGATCCTCTATATGACAGGACCTCAGTACTGTTTGGAAGAACATTCAGCTCAGAGTTAAAGATCGTGTGTACCTTTTAAGGACCTATGGCAAAAACTAGTCAAAGATTGTGTGCGTGACTACCCTAACCTACCCTTACCCCCAAACCCTAATCCTAAAACCCAAAGCCACGCTAACCCTTAACCAGTCAATAAAGTGTTGTGCTCTTGACCCTGGAAATTCCCAACGCTAATGACCCTTAAACCTCATCCTAACCGTAACCAGACCTTAGTCCAGGATGTTTGAGGTAAAACATTACTTACACAAGTCAAAGATCCTCTCTATGACAGGACCTCGCTACTGTTTGGAAGAACATTCAGCTCAGAGTTAAAGATCGTGTGTACCGTTTAAGGACCTATGGCAAAAACTAGTCAAAGATTGTGTGCGTGACTACCCTAACCTACCCTTACCCCCAAAACCCTAATCCTAAAACCCAAAGCCACGCTAACCCTTAACCAGTCAATAAAGTGTTGTGCTCTCGACCCTGGAAATTCCCAATGCTAATGACCCTTAAACCTCGTCCCAACCGTAACCAGACCCTAGTCCAGGATGTTTGAGGTAAAACATTACTATACAAATCAAAGATCCTCTATATGACAGGACCTTGCTACTGTTTGGAAGAACATTCAGCTCAGAGTCAAAGATCATGTGTACCTTTTAAGGACCTATGGCAAAAACTAGTCAAAATTGTGTGCGTGACTACCCTAACCTACCCTTACCCCCAAACCCTAATCCCAAAACCAAAGCCACGCTAACCCTTAACCAGTCAATAAAGTGTTGTGCTCTCGACCCTGGAAATTCCCAACGCTAATGACCCTTAAACCTCATCCTAACCGTAACCAGACCCTAGTCCAGGATGTTTGAGGTAAAACATTACTTACACAAGTCAAAGATCCTCTATATGACAGGACCTCGCTACTGTTTGGAAGAACATTCAGCTCAGAGTTAAAGATCGTGTGTACCGTTTAAGGACCTATGGCAAAAACTGGTCAAAGATTGTGTGTGTGACTACCCTAACCTACCCTTACCCCCAAACCCTAGTCCTAAAACCCAAAGCCACGCTAAATAAAGTGTTGTGCTCTCGACCCTAGAAATTCCCAATGCTAATGACCCTTAAACCTCATCCTAACTGTAACCAGACCCTAGTCCAGGATGTTTGAGTTAAAACATTACTTACACAAGTCGAAGATCCTCTATATGACAGGACCTCGCTACTGTTTGGAAGAACATTCAGCTCAGAGTCAAAGATCATCTGTACCGTTTAAGGACCTATGGCAAAAACGCTAGTCAAAGATTGTGTGCGTGACTACCCTAACCTATCCTAACCCCAAAACCCTAATCCTAAAACCCAAAGCAACGCTAACCCTTAACCAGTCAATAAAGTGTTGTGCTCTCGACCCTGGAAATTCCCAACGCTAATGACCCTTAAACCTCATCCTAACCGTAACCAGACCTTAGTCCAGGATGTTTGAGGTAAAACATTACTTACACAAGTCAAAGATCCTCTATATGACAGGACCTTGCTACTGTTTGGAAGAACATTCAGCTCAGAGTCAAAGATCGTGTGTACCTTTTAAGGACCTATGGCAAAAACTAGTCAAAGATTTTGTGCGTGACTACCCTAACCTACCCTTACCCCCAAACCCTAATCCTAAAACCCAAAGCCACGCTAAATAAAGTGTTGTGCTCTCGACCCTAGAAATTCCCAATGCTAATGACCCTTAAACCTCATCCTAACTGTAACCAGACCCTAGTCCAGGATGTTTGAGGTAAAACATTACTTACACAAGTCAAAGATCCTCTATATGACAGGACCTTGCTACTGTTTGGAAGAACATTCAGCTCAGAATCAAAGATTGCGTGCATGACTACCCTAACCTACCCTTACCCCCAAACCCTAGTCCTAAAACCCAAAGCCACGCTAACCCTTAACCAGTCAATAAAGTGTTGTGCTCTCGACCCTTTAAATTCCCAATGCTAATGACAATGCTAACCAAACCTTAGTCCAGGATGTTTGAGGTAAAACATTACTTACACAAGTCAAAGATCCTCTATATGACAGGACCTCAGTACTGTTTGGAAGAACATTCAGCTCAGAGTCAAAGATTGCGTGCATGACTACCCTAACCTACCCTTACCCCCAAAACCCTAGTCCTAAAACCCAAAGCTATGCTAACCCTTAACCAGTCAATGTTGTGTTGTGCTATCACAGTGCAGAGCGGAACATTTGTCAATGGAAACACTTCCCAAAATGCGTTGGGAGTACCAAGCTGGAAAAGAGATGTGTTTCACAGATCGATCCTCCTGTAGCCACGCCCCTTGCAGCCATAATGGATCCTCCCCCTAGTAAATACTGACTTTTACTGTCTTCCTGTAAAGCGGCTTTCATTGGACCGTAATCAGCGTGAGTTAAACCTTTATTGTTTCTCCTGGTCGGCTCGCCAGTAGTCCAGCATAAGGTGTCGGGTTTGTCAGCGCCCAACATTAGCTAGGTGCTGAGATGGCCCGGGGAGGTGTGTGTGTGTGTGTGCATGTGTGTGTGTGTGTGTGTGCGTGTGTGTGAGTCAGCCATGCAAGTGTGCGTCCTCCACGCCTCGGCTGCGAGGTGTTGGCAAGGCTGTCATATTCAGCCACCGGTGTCGGACTCGTTGTGTCAGCTCCCCGGGGCAGCCACTGATGCTCCTATCACCTAACTCCTCTCCTCCTCGGCCTCGGCGCGCCACCGTCTTTGTCACCACTTGGCCCCCCCCGACACGTGCGCACAAGCTGGTGGGCGAATTTTGCAGCCGCGTCCCCTTGTAAAAAAAAAAAAAAACAATGGAGTTGAAGCTATAACACCTCGTGCGGTCCCTCGGGGCAGCCGAGGCGGCGATACGCGAGCGTTACGGTGCTGGCTGGTGAGCACAGCCAATTAAGGGGCCGCCACGCAGGGCAGACTCATGGCAACCAGGGGCCCTCGCAGGACTCAATTACCGCCCTGTTTGTCAGCACCGACTAAGGGGGAATGACAGCCATGGAGGCGGTGCTGGAGAACTACAAATCCTTATGGGGAATCAAATATGATGATGGCAGCACTTTTTATTTACGCACCAATGATGGGACGGAACACGGAGAAGCATACGCCCGCCCAAAGTGGGTCCAGAATAAAGATGGAGGACAAACTAAAATGATCAAATCATTGCGTGACTGCCGAAGGGGGAAGCCCGTTTTTATGCAATTCCATGTGAACATTCCCATAGGCAAAAAGTTCCACATTTTTCAAATGATTCATTCCATTCCAACGCCATTCAGTGCAAACTTGAAATCCGGGATACCGATTTCCCATATTCCAAAAGTTTTCCCAAAAATCCTTGGTGCAATTCCTTTCAATTTTGACAAATCCTGCACTTACATGTCTCAACCATTC
Organism: Doryrhamphus excisus; assembly: GCF_030265055.1. NCBI lineage: Eukaryota > Metazoa > Chordata > Actinopteri > Syngnathiformes > Syngnathidae > Doryrhamphus > Doryrhamphus excisus. The sequence continues at coordinate 130,730 of NC_080479.1, read as the reverse complement.
AAACCAATTTTCCCGGAATTCCACATTTCCATGTGAACATTCCCATAGGCAAAAAGTTCCACATTTTTCAAATGATTCATTCCATTCCAACGCCATTCAGTGCAAACTTGAAATCCGGGATACCGATTTCCCATATTCCAAAAGTTTTCCCAAAAATCCTTGGTGCAATTCCTTTCGATTTTGACAAATCCTGCACTTACATGTCTCAACCATTCAAACCAATTTTCCCGGAATTCCACATTTCCATGTGAACATTCCCATAGGCAAAAAGTTCCACATTTTTCAAATGATTCATTCCATTCCAACGCCATTCAGTGCAAACTTGAAATCCGGGATACCGATTTCCCATATTCCAAAAGTTTTCCCCAAAATCCTTGGTGCAATTCCTTTCAATTTTGACAAATCCTGCACTTACATGTCTCAACCATTCAAACCAATTTTCCCGGAATTCCACATTTCCATGTGAACATTCCCATAGGCAAAAAGTTCCACATTTTTCAAATGATTCATTCCATTCCAACGCCATTCAGTGCAAACTTGAAATCCGGGATACCGATTTCCCATATTCCAAAAGTTTTCCCAAAAATCCTTGGTGCAATTCCTTTCAATTTTGACAAATCCTGCACTTACATGTCTCAACCATTCAAACCAATTTTCCCAGAATTCCACATTTCCATGTGAACATTCCCATAGGCAAAAAGTTCCACATTTTTCTAATGATTCATTCCATTCCAACGCCATTCAGTGCAAACTGGAAATCCGGAATACCGATTTCCCATATTCCAAAAGTTTTCCCAAAAATCCTTCGTGCAATTCCTTTCAATTTTGACAAATCCTGCACTTACATGTCTCAACCATTCAAACAAATTTTCCCGGAATTCCACATTTCCATGTGAACATTCCCATAGGCAAAAAGTTCCAATTTTTTCAATTCATTCCATTCCAACGCCATTCAGTGCAAACTTGAAATCCAGGATACGGATTTCCCATATTTTCCAAAAAAAAATTCTTTCAATTTTGACAAATCCTGCACCTACACGTCTCAACCATTCAAAACAATTTTCCCAGAATTCCACATTTTACGGTCCGAAAATCCCCAAATATTCTGACATTAAAACATACAGCACATTCACGGCATTCGGGCTGTTTTTGATTTTTTCCCAGAATTTCACATTTTATAACCCCCCCCCCCATCAAAAAAAAAATTCCAGTGAATAAAGAACATTTCCATGTAGTTCTGAATTTGTCAACTTCCAGCACCACAACCTCCAGTTCATTCAGGAAATCCTAATATTTCATTGGATTATTGTATTCCTTTGAAGCATTCCAATGCTTGGCATTCCATTCCCAAGCCGTTCAAACTATTTCATCGTCAAAACATTCAACTATTCAAGCTATTTGTCTCTTATCGACACTCACTGAAATTCCACTTTTTCCAGCCCAAAAATCCTCATTGGATTGAATGATGGAGGACATTCCCACTTATTCCATGTTTCCACATTTTCCCTTAGACAAATTCTCCTTGATCTTGTCGAGTTGCACTTCTTCCAGTTCTTATCCTTCAACATCCAACTCATTCCGGCTGTCTTTTGTCAACAGTTCCCAAATTCCAGTTAATTCCACATTTTCTGCCACAGAAATTTCCATTGGATTGAATGGAGCATATTATCAAATTCCACACTTATCCACAGATGAATCATTCCATCATCATTCCTGACACCAGCGGTAACAAATGATACATATTCCAAAAATGCTGCCATTTTCCATAACACGAAATGTCTTTGAACGTGACATATTTCTCATCACATTCCAACATCAAATTCATTGAACTCATTTGGAACATCCCAATTTCAAATGTTGACATTCTTTTCCCAATCATTTCACACGCACTTCCCTCCTGGAATGGAATTGTCTCTTTGATTACGAGGTTTCTGAAGTTGGTCGTTTTCCGGGAATGTGTCTTTGTTGGTCAAGGTTCCAATTGTGCGGAATTGCGGGTGCGTTCCGTGTTATGAGTTCCAGCGGAGCGTAATGTCTCCACGAGGCAGGGAATTCAATCATGGAAGCTAATGTTCACACGCTCTGGTTGTGTGTTTTGACAATGTGCATTCAATTAATGCTTACATGCCGGATCGTTTACGCTAATTTCCCGGGAACGACAATAGCGCGGCCTTGCTCGCTGGCAGGAGGTGTAAAAAGGCAAAGGGGGGGGGGGGACCACCACCACCACCACCACCAGGATGTTTGTGGCCTACATTTGTTTGAGAAGAGCTGACGGGAAAAGGAAAATGCTAAAATGGTTAGCCTTAAGAAATGATGGATTTTACGTCCATAATCACCCGAGCAAAGCCAAGAGAATAAAAGAGGCAAAAGAAGTGCGGCAAATGGAAGCATGGAATTCAAGGTCATCAGTGGAGTCATCTTCCGCCCTTCAGCGGAGCGCTGGAGCACATTCACGGGAAATGTTACCGCAAAATCAGATGGCAGGGCTGCTCTTCCGAGGAAACACCTGCACTCATCTTCACCCATCCTTGAACGTGTCCGCTTTTATTGCCGTCGGTTTGGAAGTCTCTAAGCAGGCAAGAACCCGCCCCTCTAAAACCAATAGCCTTGACCTCTAAACCCCGACGCTAAACAACCCTGAGGCTGGAGGGCTGAGGGCCCTTAAACAGTAGTTTGATGTCTTTAAAACCCAACCAAAAACAAATGGTCTGACCATGATTATCCCATGACCCTAACCCCAACCTCCTAACAACCCTAACCCCTAAACCCCAACAATACCACTGTCCCCTACACCTAGACCCTACAATCCAAACAAACTCTAATTCTAAGACCTAAACCAAGCCTTCTCCCCAATGCTAAACACCCTAATCACGCCATTAGCATCTACCCCTTGGCCCTAATCAATAACACTTAGACCATAGCACCTAAAATCCGAACCATCCCAGAATGCGAAGCCCAAAGCTAATCACTCCAAACCCCAACAATACCACTGTCCCCGACACCTAGACCCTACAATCCTAACAATTCTACGACCAAATCCCAAAAAAAATCCCCCAAAAATAAACCCCAATGCTAATCACCCTGATCACGCAATTAGCATTACGCCATTAGCCTCTACCCCTTGGCTCTAATGAATAACACTTAGACCATAGCACCTAAAATCCGAACCATTCCAGAATGTGAAGTCCAAGGCTAATTACTCCAAACCCCAACAATACCACTGTCCCCGACAACTAGACCCTACAATCCTAACGATCTCTAATTCTAAGACCTTAACCAAGCCATCTCCCCAATCCTTTAGACCAATCCTGAAAAAAAACATAAACCCCAATGCTAATCACCCTAATCACGCCGTTAGCATCACGCCATTAGCCTCTACCCCTTGGCTCTAATCGCTAACACTTCCAAACCATACATTCTTAAACCTTACCCTAAGATCCTAACCATCCCTAATTCTAACCACTAAACCCCGTCTAAAATCCGTCTACCCAAGCCTTGGAAGCAACCCTGAACCCCAATGCTAAACATTGTCATCTACCCCAGACTCTAATCCCCGACATTTACAGTCCCCAGCAGTAACATCCGAAACCTAAGTCCCTAAAACCCTAAATCCCTAAAGAAGCCATTAATCCCAAAGCCAACCACCCCCAACCCTGAATCCTAAAACCCCTGCCCTGAAATCCAACCTAGAAACAAACTGAACCCTAATTCTAACCCCTAATCCTTACCTTTGACCCCTAACCATGGACCTGCCTGGGGCCCCAGCCTAGTTGGGGGGCCCCCTGAGCTGAGTAGTGGTGTGGTTGGGGTTCGAAGGCCACCTGTGGATTTTCATCAGGCCCCAACATAATCCAGAACCACAAATAAACCAAAGTACAGGAGACACATAGAAACAAACACAAAAGCAGAAGGTTTTGTTTCTCTGCTGGAATTTAACCGTCAACATTTCCCAACAGCAGCTTTAAGAAGTCATTAGCAGTATTCCCACTCCAGTGGCATTTACCGCCTCACAAGAAATACCACCTAGCCCGCAAAAACTCCACAAGAACTTCCACAGAAACAACAACAACAAAAAAATCTCAGCGACCCGACGGTGGCCTCGGCGGCCTCGGGCGCTTACGGCGGACCCGAGCGTGGCAGCGTGCAGATGGGAGCGCGGCACGATTGGGAAAGCGGTGACGGGGAGTCGCCGCGCGCTAACGAACGGCGGCCATAAAAGCAGTCGGAGTCTGCAATAACAAAAGCCCGAGTCGGCGAGCGAGCGAGGAGCCGGCTGCCGTGGTTCATTTGCATATTCTAATGAGCCCGGTGTTCAGGGTTAGCCGCTTACGCTAATGATGCGTTTAGCGCCTAATAAATCAGTTAAGGCACTTCCCTGCTGGAGCCCTGGGAGATGCGCTACCACCGTGTGTGTGTGTGTGTGTGTGTGTGTGTGTGTGTGTGTGTGTGTGTGTGTACTTCTCGTGATTTAGCTTAGTGTCTTTGCGGACGGGCCGTAAGGCTGCAATTTTCTCGGAATTCCTAAGTTTGCAGTTTTCCCACGTTTTCCCATGACTTAGCAACTTGTATGTTAGCTTTAGCACTAGTTGCATGCGCTTGTGTCATTTGTGTGTATATTGGGGTTTGACACGCTATCACACCGAAACGTTTCCATCCTGATGACTCTCGACTTGACTTCCTGGCGTTCATTTTTTTATTATTTTTTTTTCTGACGTTCATTATTGTCTTGCAGTATTTCACAACAGATACTTGAAGTATTTTCATTCATTCATTTTCTACCGCTTTTTCCTCATGAGGGTCGCGGGGGGGGTGCTGGAGCCTATCCCAGCTGTCTTCGGGCGTAAGGCGGGGTCCACCCTGGACTGGTCGCCAGCCAATCACAGGGCACATATAGACAAACAACCATTCACACTCACATTCATACCTATGGACAATTTGGAGTCGCTAATTAACCTAGCATGTTTTTGGAATGTGGGAGGAAACCGGAGTACCCGGAGAAAACCCACGCATGCACGGGGAGAACATGCAAACTCCACACAGAGATGCCCGAGGGTGGGATTGAACCCTGGTCTCCTAGCTGTGAGGTTTGCGCGCTAACCCCTAGACCACCGTGCCGCCACTTGAAGTATATTTGTGGGAGAATTAAAAAAAAAAAAAACAGGTAGCGCCAAATGTATCTTTGGCGGTCCAAATGTATGTGTGGCGGGCGACAAATATCTTTCAGCATTTGCATCTTGAGTGAGTTGGGCGACTAAATTATGGATATGAAGAGGTTGTTTTGAAAGGCCCTAAGCTGTAATTTGTGAAGTAAAATGTTGAAAATCATCCAGCTATGCCGACCTAAAACCAGACCTAAAACCAGACCTAAAACCAGACCTAAAACCACAACACAAAAACAGCCATGAGCCACTCGTCTGTTTTTCTGGTTGTTTAGCAGGACGCCGCCATTTTTGTCATCAGAAGAAAGCTTCAATGAAAAGAAAACCCATATGAAAATAGTGGAAGATGTGCTGCGTTCAAGGTCGTCGGGCCACGCTCCTATTAGAGGGATTACTCCTCAAATGGGATTAGGGCCTGGTGTGGAAGTAAAGGAAGGAGAAAAAGCAGGAAGAGATATTAAAATGTTCCCATTTAAGCAAAGAGATGCTTTTATCATCATTAGCAGTAAAGGGGAGACCAAGGGGGGGCGGGGTGGGGGGGGGGGGGCGTCTTGAGAGGGATGGAGTCTGCACAAGTACCATCTAATGATGATAAAAGATTGAAAGATTAGCGAGCACCGAGGGTGCCGTATTATAATATTTCATCTTCCACACCAGTTTTATGTCTTACTTTCTTTTTACTTTCTTGTCTTCTTCTCTTAATAATAGCCTGATTCTTTTTCCTGGACTTTGTACCAGGGAGATAGTCCACATGGCGAGAGGGGCGGGGGTGGGGGCGTCTTGATGCCCCGCCATCGTGGGCCCTCCGTGGCATGTAGGTCAGTGTGGGCCTGGGGGGGGGGGGGGGGGGGGAGCCACGGCATCCTGATCCCGTGCTTTTCACCTTTCCCCTCATTTCAGTTGATTATATATATTTTATTAATTGTCATTAAAAAAAGAATTTCACTTAAATGTCACTTTCTTATTTTATTTTGATTATTATAATTTTTGGTTTATTTAGATTTTATTTGATTTAATTAAATTTTATAGTTTTATTATTCCTTTACTAGGAATTATTTTTATTTCATTCAATTTTATTTTGCTACAATTTTTATTTTATCTGTTTTTTTATTTTTTTATTGTTTAATTATTTATTAAAAAAATTATTGCAGCTGATTGTTTTTATTGTTTCATTTTTCCTTTGCTCGAAATTTTGAATTTGACTAGAAATGTAATGTATTGTTTCAAGGCTGCACGGTGGACGAGTGGTTAGCATGTGGGCCACACAGTCAGACCTGGGTTGGATTCTCCGCTTGGGCATCTCTGTGTGGAGCATCCTCCATCCTCCATCCTTCATCCTCTCCTCCATCCTGCATCCTTCATCCTCTCCTCCATCCTGCATCCTCCATCCTCCATCCTCCATCCTGCATCCTCTCCTCCATCCTCTCCTCCATCCTGCATCCTCCATCCTCTCCTGCATCCTGCATCCTGCATCCTCCATCCTGCATCCTCCATCCTCTCCTCCATCCTCTCCTCCATCCTGCATCCTCCATCCTCTCCTGCATCCTGCATCCTCCATCCTGCATCCTCCATCCTCTCCTCCATCCTGCATCCTCCATCCTCTCCTGCATCCTCCATCCTCTCCTCTATCCTCTCCTCCATCCTCCATCCTCCATCCTCCATCCTGCATCCTCCATCCTCTCCTCCATCCTCTCCTGCATCCTGCATCCTCCATCCTCTCCTGCATCCTCCATCCTCCATCCTCTCCTCCATCCTCCATCCTGCATCCTCCATCCTTTCCTCCATCCTCTCCTCCATCCTCTCCTCCATCCTGCATCCTCCATCCTCTCCTGCATCGTCCATCCTCTCCTCCATCCTGCATCCTCCATCCTGTGTCCTCCATCCTCTCGTCCATCCTGCATCCTCCATCCTCTCCTCCATCCTCTCCTGCATCCTGCATCCTCCATCCTGCATCCTCCATCCTCCATCCTCTCCTCCATCCTCCATCCTCTCCTCCATCCTCCATCCTCTCCTGCATCCTGCATCCTCCATCCTGTATCCTCCATCCTCTCCTGCATCCTCCATCCTGCATCCTCCATCCTCTCCTGCATCCTCCATCCTGCATCCTCCATCCTCTCCTCCATCCTCCATCCTCTCCTCCATCCTCCATCCTCTCCTGCATCCTGCATCCTCCATCCTGTATCCTCCATCCTCTCCTGCATCCTCCATCCTCTCCTCCATCCTCTCCTGCATCCTCTCCTCCATCCTGCATCCTCCATCCTCTCCTCCATCCTGCATCCTCCATCCTCTCCTCCATCCTGCATCCTCCATCCTCTCCTCTATCCTCTCCTCCATCCTCCATCCTCTCCTGCATCCTCCATCGTGCATCCTCCATCCTCTCCTGCATCCTCCATCCTGCATCCTCTATCTGTCTCCATCCTCCATCACTCCTCCTCAGGCTCATCTACCTCCTCACTCACTCTCTCTCTTTTCTCCAAGCACTCCCGTCACTGGCCTAATGCCGTGAGAAATGACAGCGGACGGGCCGCCTGCCACCTCGCGCCCTGTTGCCTGGCAACCACCCCCCCCCCCCACTCCCGCCTGCTGCTATGCCGCGATAGGGCCGTGCAGCTAATGAGCATTATAAGTCATGTTGTCTTATCGGTTTTTTCCTCTCCTGCGTTGTTCTCGTCGTCGTTGTTGTTGTTGTTGTTGTTGTTGTTGTTGTTGTTGTTGTTGGCGGCCATTCTCCATGTGACGCTCGCATTCTACAAACAAACCATTTGCTGCCTTATTGGGATAAACGCCGCCGCTGACATCAGCGTGCGGCTCTTACGGCTCCACGTATGGAACACGGGTGTCCAAAGTCTGTTTGAGGTGTTTCCTCGCCTCTGTCGCCTGTCGACGCTCAGTTTTTTCTGAAGTATTTGACGTCAAAGTGTATGAAAACACTTGCTATGAATTATTGACTATTTTCTCTCAGAAGGGCTGCACGCTTTTACGTTTACCTGCGTGTCATCCACCGCTGGCCCACTTTGGTCCTTCGCTACCTCAGCCACCGCTTTTAGCAAAGTCCAAGCACTTTTCCCAAAATATTCCAAAAACTCCTCCCTTCAAGCTGCTTGTGTCCGTCTCTTTATGTTGAACGTGTTTATTCATTAGCTTATTGGTTAATTAGCGGATTTTAAGTCTATAAGTCCCACTTTTTTTCATAGGTTGGCCGTTCCTGCCACTTATACTCCAGAGCGACTTATAACGACTTATAATGGCGTCCGTCTGCTCCTTTCCACCAGGCGGACCCCCACGACCGGGACCTCGCCATCCGTCCCTTCCTGGAGCACTGTGAGAACACCCACATGACCATCTGGCTGGGCATCGTCTATGCCTACAAGGGCCTGCTGATGGTGCGGGAACGCCACATTCCGTCACGTTCCGGCTTGGCGTCCGCCGCCTCACCGCCTGCGTTCTTGTCCCTCGCAGTTGTTCGGTTGCTTCCTGGCCTGGGAGACGCGCAACGTCAGCATCCCGGCCCTCAACGACAGCAAGTACATCGGCATGAGCGTCTACAACGTCGGCATCATGTGCATCATCGGCGCCGCCGTGTCCTTCCTCACCCGGGACCAGCCCAACGTTCAGTTCTGCATCGTGGCGCTGGTCATCATCTTCTGCAGCACCATCACGCTCTGCTTGGTTTTCGTCCCCAAGGTGGGCGACGCCCCCTCCCCGGCGGCTGATAGTCCGTGTGTGTGTGATGTTTAATGAGCGCCTCTTGCAGTTCATCACCATGAGGACCAACCCGGACGCCGCCACGCAAAACCGCAGGCTGAAGTTCACCCAGAACCAGAAGAAGGAGGACTCCAAGACCTCCACCTCCGTCACCAGCGTCAACCAGGCCAACACCTCCAGACTGGACGGCCTTCAGACCGACAACCACCGCCTCCGCATGAGGATCACTGAGGTACCCAACCAGGAAGTCAAGTATCAAAACATTAGTCAAAGATCTTCTATTTGACTGGAGCACTTTGCTGTTTTTGAGGACTCATTGCAGAAATGCTAATTAAAGACGCTTTGTGTGACGAGCATGCTGCTGTTTTTAGGAATCTGCTGATTCAAAGATGTTTTCTGTGATTGGGCTGTTTTTGAGAACCTGATGCAAGACTACCAGTCAAAGTTATTGTTTAATACAGTAGCGCTTTGCTGTTTTTGAGAACTGCAAAAATGCTCATTCAAATGCCAGAAGCGCTCTGCTGTAAAGACGTTTAGCTGTTTTTGACCACCTGCTGAGAAAATGCTAGTCAAATATCCACTATATGACCGGACTGTTTTTTAGAAGCTACTGCCAAAAACATTAGTCCAAAGATGTTTTTGAGAAGCATAATCAAAGGCATCATCAAAATCTTCAACATGACAGAAGCACTCTGCCGTTTTTAGGAATCGTCTGCAAAGACGAGTCAAAGATATTGAAAGGAGAGCGGTCTGCTGTTTTTAGGAATTTGCTGAGGATATGCTCTACAAAGATCCTCTATTTGACAGCAGTGCTGTGCTCATGAGAGGATCACTCTGCAGTAATTTGCTATGAAAACATTAGCCGAAGATATTTCACGCTAAGATTGGAGTGTTCTGCTGTTTTTGAGGAGCTTCTAGAAGCTTCTAGAAAAAACACTAGTCCACCAGTTGCTGTTTTTGAGAACATATTGCAAAAAGTGCTACTCAAAGATTTCTAATGTGACAGAAGCTCTTTGCTGTTTTTAGGAATCTGCTGCAAAGACTAGTCAAAGATATTTAATATTTTTTGTATTTTCTATTAAGGACCTATTGATAAAATGCCAGTCAAAGATCCTCTATATGACAGGAGTCCAAGAGGTGTGATGTGATGTTTTGAAGAATGGAGTGCAAAAGCGCTTGTCAAACATCTTTGATGTGACACAAGCACTGTTCTGTTTTTAGGAATCCGCTAGCCAGTGATAGACCACATGACAGGAAGAAGCGTTCCGATGTTTTTGAGAACCTACTGCAAAATACTAGCATTCTTTGCTAGTACAGTTACCATTTATAGGTTTTTAGAAGTAGTTTTTTTGTGCTAACGGGTGGATGTGTGTTTTGCTGTTTTTGTGGACCATGAAAGCTGGACAAGGAGCTGGAGGAGGTGACCATGCAGCTGCAGGATACGCCGGAGAAGACGCCGTACATCAAACAGAACCACTACCCGGACGCCAACAACATCCTCAGCATACGCAACTTCACCGACGGCAAAGGTATTTTTTTTTTATTTTTTTTGCTGCATTAGCCTAGCATGTTAATGCTAATGCTAGTGACAGGCTAGCATATATAACATATATTTCACATTTCAAATAATTTAATAAAATTCATAAAATATTCATTAATACAAGTTACTATGAATTATATAATTTAATTTTTTTCATAATTACAATAATTACATTTTTATAGTAACATTTTTAATAATTATCATTTAATCACATTTGTGATGATTAAATAACTGAAATTATATATATATATATATATATATATTATATACAATATATTATATACAACTTTAAAATGTCATTTCATGTGAATGAAGCGAAAATATTTCAAGAATAAAATATATTCATATTAATTATTACTTTAAGGTGTAGTTTCACCATTTTAGCAGAATGCCATAATATTACAAAATATTACAATTATATAATTTAATTTTTTTTCATAATTACAATAATTGCATTTTTATAGTAACATTTTTAATAATTATCATTTAATCACATTTGTGATGATTAAATAACTGAAATTATATATATATATATATTATATTTAATACATTTAATATTTATTTATATTCATATATTTATTTAAAATTCCATACACATTCTTTAAAATAAAAGCGCAGATTTGTGTCGTTTATTTGGCATAAAAAAAACCTCACAAAATAAATGAATAAATCCCACATATTTCACATTTTAACTAGTTCATCAAATTAATTATTTATAGTTATTATTAATTATATATTTGTATTTAATAATTGCCATAATTATTAAATAGTTATTATTCAATCACATTTCTGTTTAATTAATGGAACTTCTATTGAATAAAAATTCCTATAGATTCTTTAAAATACATGTGTGTTAGTTGATGGTACTATATGCTGGTACTATTCTCTAACTATACTATACTATACTATACTAACTATACTATATGACTATATGTGTTTATTTTATTTCGAATTGTTTAGCTTTTCATATCCATTCTCTTCCTGCACTGATGGTGAGATTCCTTGTTGACAACACAGGTGAAGTTTTTAGCGTGTGAAATGTGCCCATTTTCTGTTGTTTGGAAGTTATGGCGGATGAGAACACAGTATTCCTGCATACTTAATGAGGAGTATAAATATATTTCTGCTTTTAGCTGTGAGAACTACAAGGTTAGCCTTTTTTCTTTTTCTTCTAAAATATTTGAGGTTCAATGGAGGCAGGAAGCTGTGATCAGTGAAGCAGGTCAGTGAGTGCTGACTGAGGAATCTAGGACGGCTGGAGAGAAAACTGCGGGGGGGGGGGGGGCGTTTAAAAAAAAACAACCCACACACAACAAAAATATAGAGTGCTACGAAAAGGCTTTGCCCCCTTTCTGATTTTGTACTTTTTTTGCACGTTTGTCACAATGAAATGTTTCAGATCATCAAAGAAATATGAATAAATAACAACTCAAATGAACACAAAATGCAGTTTTGAAATCAAACTTTTGATTATTAAGTGAGGAAAACAATCCAAACCTCCATGGCCCCGTGTGGAAAAAGTGATTGCCCCCATTTAAACACAATTGAGATCTATAAAGCCATTTCTAAAGCTTTGGGACTCCAGCCAACCAGAGTGAGAGCCATTATCCACAAATGGTGAGCATTATTACCCAACTAATATTTACAATATAATTGCAAAGTTTTACAAATAATTTAGTGCATCATTTTTGTGTGAAATAAAATAAAATAAAAACTGTTTTATTTTATGAAACCTAACCTGAAATATTTCTAGAAAAATGTAGTACAACTTTAAAATGTCATTTCATGTGAATGAAGCGAAAATATTTCAAGAATAAAATATATTCATATTAATTATTACTTTAAGGTGTAGTTTCACCATTTTAGCAGAATGCCATAATATTACAAAATATTACATTTTAAAATGTATAGATTTTATGAGAAATATTTTTTTATTTTAAGATTCAAATTGTAATATTTTAACAATAATGTAGTAATGCGACAATTTAAAAATGATTATTTTATGAGTCATATTACCAGAAGACAAAAATAATGTGTTAATGAAAATTGAAAAAAATGAAAAAATAAATATTTTGTGAGGTGGAAGTTAAAATCTTTTAAAAATATGGTAGTAATATTACCCAGAAAATGACTCTTTTATGAGAAAGTAATATTATAAATAAGTATATATAAATCATCAACCAGAAGAATGTTTTCCAAGAATATCCCAAAATAAAGTAGGAATACCAATAAGATAAAAAATGTCCCGTTGGAGACTGACTGTATGCCCCCCCCCCCCCCCCCAGACGCTGACAGGAGCCTCCTGAAGAACCACCTGGAGCAGAAGCCTCAGGGCCAGTGGGGCTCCATGGACCCGTCCCGGATAACCCGGGGTCCCCTGGAGGACATCAACTCTCCTGAGCAGTGAGTTCTCTCTCCTTGTTTTGCCATCTTCACGTCACAAACACCTCCGCCACCGGCATGCATTTGCCGGGCGGTTGCTACGGCGACCAGAAGCCTGCGTATCTCTCGCCCACGCTTGTGCTCGGCCGCCATGTTGGAGGTGTGATAGATGCGTTGTCACAAGGAGGCGACACGCACGGGAACGCTGCGTTCGCTTATTATTCATGAGCAAGCAAAGCTGAGGAACTTTGTCTAAGTGGATGGGGGGGGGGGGGGGGGGGTCATCATGCATCATTTACGAGCTTTGGATCAAGTTGGATGGCGAAGAGAGCGAGCGGCGGGCAGGTAGACGGCCGGGTGACGGCGGGGAAGGATGGCGAGATGAGGAGGAGCTTACGTAAGAGGAGATGTGGAACCAACAGAAGGAACGCTGGCTATTCCCGACGCCCATGAATGTTTCATCGCAACAGCGCACAAAAACAAACCGTGGCTGGCAACCTTCAGGGGGAACGACGCGACATCGACACACTCATTTGACAAACGCTTTGATTGACAGGACTTTATTAATTATGAGAATAAGCTCATCATTTTACAAGATTATAGTCCATTTTTGCATGGAAAAAAATATTAAAATATATTACAGGTTAATATATCAAAACAAAGAATAAAGTCAAAATATTTGAATAAAGTAGTAATATTACAATGAGTAAGGGATCATGTAATATTAAAAGAATTAATAAAATACAATGAAAAGTGTCATTTCATGAGAATAAATAAATAGGAATATTTCAAGAATAAAGTTGTCACATTGTAATTAAAAATGGTAATTAATGACTGCTGGGATAGGCTCCAGCATACACCCACCACCCCAATGAGGATAATAAAAAATATGATTATAGTAATTTAAAATGACTGGTAATTATTGACTGCTGGGATAGGCTCCAGCATACACCCACCACCCCAATGAGGATAATAAAAAATATGATTATAGTAATTTAAAATGACTGGTAATTATTGACTGCTGGGGTAGGCTCCAGCATACGCCCACCACCCCAATGGGGATCAAATATGAATAATGAATATAGTCATTTAAAATGACTGGTAATTATTGACTGCTGGGGTAGGCTCCAGCATACACCCACCAACCCAATGAGGATAATAAAAAAATGAATAATGAATATAGTAATTTAAAATGACTGGTAATTATTGGCTGCTGGGATAGGCTCCAGCATACACCCACCACCCCAATGAGGATAATTAAAAAATATGAATATAGTAATTTAAAATGACTGGTAATTATTGACTGCTGGGGTAGGCTCCAGCATACGCCCACCAACCCAATGAGGATAATAAAAAAATATGAATATAGTCATTTAAAATGACTGGTAATTATTGACTGCTGGGATAGGCTCCAGCATACGCCCACCACCCCAATGAGGATAATAAAAAAATGAATATAGTAATTTAAAATGACTGGTAATTATTGACTGCTGGGGTAGGCTCCAGCGTACGCCCACCACCCCAATGAGGATAAAATATGAATAATGAATATAGTCATTTAAAATGACTGGTAATTATTGACTGCTGGGGTAGGCTCCAGCATACACCCCCCCCAACAAGGATAATAAAAAACAAATATGAATAATGAATATACAAATTTAAAATGACTGGTAATTATTGACTGCTGGGATAGGCTCCAGCATACGCCCACCCCCCCAACAAGGATAATAAAAAACAAATATGAATAATGAATATAGAAATTTAAAATGACTGGTAATTATTGACTGCTGGGGTAGGCTCCAGCATACATCCACCACCCCAATGAGGATAATAAAAAAATGAATATAGTAATTTAAAATGACTGGTAATTATTGACTGCTGGGGTAGGCTCCAGCATACATCCACCACCCCAATGAGGATAATAAAAAAATGAATATAGTAATTTAAAATGACTGGTAATTATTGACTGCTGGGGTAGGCTCCAGCATAGGCCCACCACCCCAATGAGGATAATAAAAAAAATGAATAATGAATATAGTAATTTAAAATGATTGGTAATTATTGACTGCTGGGATAGGCTCCAGCATATGCCCACCACCCCAATGAGGATAATTAAAAAATATATGAATAATGAATATAGTCATTTAAAATGACTGGTAATTATTGACTGCTGGGGTAGGCTCCAGCATAGGCCCACCACCCCAATGAGGATAATAAAAAAATATGAATATAGTAATTTAAAATGACTGGTAATTATTGACTGCTGGGGTAGGCTCCAGCATAGCATAGGCCCACCACCCCGATGAGGATAATAAAAAAATATGAATAATGAATATAGTCATTTAAAATGACTGGTAATTATTGACTGCTGGGATAGGCTCCAGCATACGCCCACCACCCCAATGAGGATAATAAAAAATATGAATATAGTAATTTAAAATGACTGGTAATTATTGACTGCTGGGATAGGCTCCAGCATACGCCCACCACCCCAATGAGGATAATAAAAAATATGAATATAGTAATTTAAAATGACTGGTAATTATTGACTGCTGGGATAGGCTCCAGCATATGCCCACCACCCCAATGAGGATAATAAAAAATGAATATAGTAATTTAAAATGACTGGTAATTATTGACTGCTGGGGTAGGCTCCAGCATACACCCACCACCCCGATGAGGATAATTTAAAAAAAGAATAATGAATATAGTAATTTAAAATGACTGGTAATTATTGACTGCTGGGATAGGCTCCAGCATACACCCACCACCCCAATGAGGATAATAAAAAAATATATAAATAATAAATATAGTAATGTAAAATTACTGGTAATTGACTGCTGGGATAGGCTCCAGCATACACCCACCACCCCAGTGAGGATAATAAAAAAAAATGAATAATGAATATAGTAATTTAAAATGACTGGTAATTATTGGCTGCTGGGATAGGCTCCAGCATACGCCCACCAACCCAATGAGGATAATAAAAAAATGAATAATGAATATAGTAATTTAAAATGACTGGTAATTATTGACTGCTGGGATAGGCTCCAGCATATGCCCAATGATAATACTACAAAAAACCAACTATGAGCAGAATAATGAATGTAAAATAATATTCCAATAAAAAAGTAGACATGTTATGTGTTTAATGCTAATAATTGAATAAGAATAATATAATAATATTTTGTGTCCCCCCCCCCCAGCATCCAGCGCCGCCTGTCGCTGCAGCTGCCCATCCTGCACCACGCCTACCTGCCCTCCATAGGGGGGGTGGACGCCAGCTGCACCAGCCCCAACGACAGCCCCGGCTCCAGCCCGCGGCACAGACACATGCCCCCCTCCTACCGGGTCATGGTGTCGGGCCTGTGAGCGTCACGAGCCCCGCCCCCCCCCCCCCAGAGCCCCTCTCGACCACGCCCCCACCGCTCCCTCGATAACACACACGTGACGGAGACCTCCACGGTCGCTTTTTCTACGCCGAGACGGACTGACAGCATCAGCGACACGGAGGACACGGCGGAGGGAGGCGTGGGGGGGAGGGGGGATTTTGGGGGGAGCCCGGATTGGCTCGGCGGCACCGACCTCCGCCAAGGCACGTGTGCATCCAACAACACCGCAGCAATGAAGCCTTAGCCGCTCCTGCAGTCGTCGTATCTTTTTTTTTTTTCGTTTCCATTCGTCCGCACGTGAGACATGTAAATATCATCTGGACGTCGGCGTGGCGTTGGCGTCGTACGGGATGTGATGTGGACCGTTTGTTTGGGGGGGGCGGGGGGGGGGGGGGGGGCGAGGTTCCATGAAAGCACACGTCTTTGCCGAAGATGCTAACCGACGGAGGAGCGTTCCAAATGCACGTGGCGGCCATTTATGTTTTTTCCACGATGCTAACTTTGCACCGCCGCTCGTCCTCACTATGTGTGTGTGTGTGTGTGTGTGTGTGTGTGTGCGTATGCCAAGAAATACACACAAAGTACACAAACATGGCGTGGCGGGACTGATCATATTGATCCCAGAGTGGTGACGGAAAGGATGTAGGTCGACCACAGCCGCACTTGACCTGAATTTCCACAAGTGGCGAGGTTCTCGGATTGATCATTAAAGCACACGCAGCCCCCCCGCCCCCCCCCCTTTCCACCACACTGGTCGGTTGTACTGGACGTCACGCCACACCGAGCCCCCGTTGCTATGGAAACGCAACGCCGGCCCCAACACGCAATGTTGTTTTTTTTTTTTTTGTTGTCCTCACGCAGCAGCAGAGACTGAGGAGGACGAGGATGAAGAGTTTGTTGTTTTTCACCATCGGTGTCTTGGTTTTTAGTTTTTGTAAAAGGCGCTGGTGCCTGTCGTCGTGGCACAAACACTCATCTCGACATTCCCGTATTCCCGTTTTTGGCTTTTTCTTTAAACGCCCGACGTCGCAACGCACGGGACGGCGTGGGACGAAACCGGACCGCTAAGTCACAGCTGAAGAACTGGACCCAAAGGGATCAGCTGAACGGAGCCACTTCCTGAGAGAGCTCAGAGCTCAGACCCCCCCTGCCCCCGCCCCCGCTAGGCACCGCCCACCCCACACAGGAGCACCCGGGGGGCCGCAAAAACACAGCAGAACCACACAAGCTAGCACCGGTCCGACCCGAGCGGGACGTTCCCATTTTTCTATGGTGGCATTCATTGTGATCGTGTACAAGTTGCTGTTTTTATAAGTTTGGTCCTTTTCGGGAGGGGTAGGGTGGGGGGGGCATGGAATCAAATGTGTCATTCACGCGGGTTTTTGCACCTGCGCTCTGCGTCCACAAAAGGGTTTCCCAAACTTTTCTGGCCAAGTTCGATCCTTTCTCAAGATGAGTGCGTCCGAACGGCTTGGCGTTGATGTTTGACATCTCCCGTCGACGGGAATGGCTGGAGTGGCAAATATTTGTTTCATAGTATCAAACACAGTGAAACCTCACGTTTTCGTAATCTGTAATCCCAATTATGAAAATATAATTAATTTGTTACAGAACCCCCCCCCCCCCCCCGACACAAAACATTGACTACTACTTCTAAATGATGAAAGTATAACTGCACATTGAACAGAACTTTTACCCTTTTGAAGACTTTCAGATGTTTTCTTGTGAGATGATAGGCAGGACTACAGACTACTACAAGTACTTTGTTACTACTACTACTACTACTACTACTACTACTACAAGTAGTTTAACCAAAACAGAGTGTATGGCAAAAAAAACGAGATTTGCCTGTCCTATAACGCCATAACGCAGAGGTAGGGAACCTATGGCTCGGGAGCCAGGTAGGGCTCTTTTGATGACACTATCTGGCTCTCAAGCATTTCTTACCACAATAAAAATGTATTTTTGCTAACATTTTAAAGTAAACCATCACAGAAATCACTGTTAAAAATAATATTCAAAATCAACAACTTTCTTATGCATTTTAATTCGTCCATCTATTTTCTACTGCAATACGGCCGACCATATCTATCTTTCCTGATGATATTTTCCAGGTCAAACACCAAAACATGATTATTACTGGGTAATGCGGTAGTCTACCTCGGTCATTGACATGTCAACATGTAAATATAAACTTTCCTCCTTTAGTCAAATAGTCACCTAGCTAAAGCTGCAGAACCAAGCCTTCTGGTGAAGATGGCCAAAAGAATGAAATATACTGAATACGGTTCAAAACTATGCAGCAGCAGAAGTTGTATTAATGGCAACAAGTATTTGATTTATTATTAGACACTGCGCTGCTCACAAAAGTGTGCTGGCCACGCCCCATTGGCGTGGGGTAGTGTGCCTGGTCTACGTAATTAGAGCCCATTATATCTAAAACTGTTGGTCTTACATAAAAATGCACACATTTTATTGCATTCAATGTTTAAAAAAATGTATATGGCTCTCACAGATACACATTTTAAAATATCTGGTCTTCATGGGTCTCTTAGCCAAAAAGGTTCCCGACCCCTGCCATAACGCATCGAGGCGGGAATGTTCTTGGCTTTTGCCGAAAGTCCAATGAAAATTGTCATGAAAAATTGTGAAAAGTACAATCGATATGTCGGTGCGAACGAAAACCGAGGTTTCACTGTGGTCGTTGTAGTAGTATTTTGCCAAAAGAGTACTACGTGTGCCTGATTGATGATTGGGATGCTTCCTCTGGTTTTTGTTTTTTAGTTCCAGAAATTCAGACGAAAAAAAAATGTAGCCAATATTTCTGATGTCAATAAATGTGCACACATTTGGGGGCCATCATTTTTGGGAAACCCTGATTTTTTTTTTAAATTTATTTCTGTTCCGCTGTACCTCAAAGTAACACACTAAGACTGAGGCAGAAGCAAACGATCAATCCCCTTTTCCGTTATCTCCGATCACTGAAGAAGAAAAATGTGATTTGGTTTTTCTTTGGACTTTTTCTTTCCCAAGTGGTGCAAACGGGCGGGTCAAGGGCTCATAAAAGTTGGCGTCATCGAGGAAAAGCACGAACGGTTTTCTTTTTCTAAGCCTTGGAACGAACCACTTTCCAGCCAAGTCGAGCGTCACTTTGATTGTGCTTCACTCTTTTTACGTCCAACAAACCAAAATGCAAGCAGAGGGGCAATAACTTGTTTTCTGGTCACAGAAAGAGTCAACTGCAGTATATAGATAAATATAAATATATATAGATATATATATATATAAATGTATATGTCAAAGATCTTTAAGTAACATTCTCATGCTTTTTTTTTATGTTTATTTCACACAAAAACGGATACTTGGAGGTTTTTTAATTCTCGATTAATTTTACAGTATCTGTAACGATGTTATGTACAGATGATGAGGTATAGCCGTGGAGACGTTGTATAAACTATCACATGACGTCGGCGTCTTTCTGGGAGCCATTAGTTGTTACCTGCTGGGATTTGGGAGGGGAATAAAACAACAACCTAATTCTTTTTCTTGTCTGAATGTCCTGGACAGCCTTTACTTTTCACATCATCGTTGAATAAAGTGAGACTGAAAGTGAGACGCTCTCCGACAACACTTTTTTTTTTTTCCCAATTCTGTGAACCAGCCGGAAAATATCCGATTGAATTTTGTTTGATGGAAAAGCAACTAGGTGCTTATTTCCCCGTCTTAAAATGTACAAAAACATATTATTTGCTCCTGTCAAAAGTTTGAGGACACCTTCTCATCCAGTAGTATGAGTAAGTGTCCGCAAACTTTTGACAGGATATTTTGTCAGACAATACCAAAAACATGCTAGTACTAGAGAACGGTACATACTGTACTTACTCCAGTCAAAAGTATAGAGACACTTTCACATGCTCTTGAATGACAAAGTGTCTCCAAACTTTTGGCTGGATATTTTTTAAACAAAATACCAGAACATGCTAGTACTCTAGAACGGTACATACAGTACTTGCTCCAGTCAAAAGTATAGAGACACTTTCCCATGCTCCCGAATGGCAGTGTGTCTCCAAACTTTTGACAAAAACATGCTAGTACTAGAGAACGGTACATACTTAGTACTTAGTCCAGTCAAAAGTTTGGAGACACTTTGTCATTCAAGAGCATGAGAAAGTGTCTTTTTTTTATATAAAATATTAAAATATGCCAGTACTAGAGAACGGTACATACTACTTAGTATTTAGTCCAGTCAAAAGTTTAGAGACACTTTCACATGCTCTTGAATGACAAAGTGTCTCCAAACTTTTGGCTGGATATTTTTTAAATAAAATACCAGAACATGCTAGTACTAGAGAACGGTACATACTTAGTACTTAGACCAGTCAAAAGTTTAGAGACACTTTCTCATGCTCTTGAATGACAAACTGTCTCCAAACTTTTGCCTGGATATTTTTTTAATAAAATACAAGAACATGCTAGTATTAGAGAACGATACATACTTAGTACTTAGACACTTTCTCATGCTCTTGAATGACAACGTGTCTCCAAACTTTTGACAAAAATATGCCAGTACTAGAGAACGGTGCATACTTCGTCCAGTCAAAAGTTTAGAGATATTTTTAAATAAGATATAAAAAAATATGCCAGTACTAGAGAACGTACATACTTAGTACTTAGTCCAGTCACTTTTGACTGGATATTTTGTAAACAAAATACAAAAACATGCTAGTACTAGAGAACGGTACATACAGTACTTGCTCAAGTCAAAAGTATAGAGACACTTTTCCATGCTCCCGAATGGCAATGTGTCTTCAAACTTTTGACAAAAACATGCTAGTACTAGAGAACGGTACATACTTAGTACTTAGACCAGTCAAAAGTTTAGAGACACTTTCTCATGCTCTTGAATGACAAACTGTCTCCAAACTTTTGCCTGGATATTTTTTTAAATAAAATATTAAAATATGCCAGTACTAGAGAACGGTACATACTTAGTACTTAGTCCAGTCAAAAGTTTCGAGACAGGTTCTCATGCTCTTGAATGGCAATGTGTCTCCAAACTTTTGACAAAAACATGCTAGTACTAGAGAACGGTACATACTTCGTACTTAGTTTATATTGTCTAAATATATCTTATTTTGTTTAAAAAATATCCAGTCAAAAGATTGAAGGCACGTTGTCATTCAAAAGCATGAGAAAGTGTCTCCAAACTTTTGACTGGATATAAACAAAATACGACGACATGCTAGTACCAAAGAACGGTACATACAGTACTTAGTCCAGTCGAAAGTTTAGAGACACTTTCTCATGCTCTTGAATGACAAAGTGTCTCCAAACTTTTGCCTGGATATTTTTTTAATAAAATACAAGAACATGCTAGTATTAGAGAACGATACATACTTAGTACTTAGACACTTTCTCATGCTCTTGAATGACAACGTGTCTCCAAACTTTTGACAAAAATATGCCAGTACTAGAGAACGGTGCATACTTCGTCCAGTCAAAAGTTTAGAGACACTTGAGACACTCTTGAATGACAAAGTGTCTCCAAACTTTTGACTGGATATTTTTTAAATAAAATATTAAAATATGCCAGTACTAGAGAACGGCACATACTCAGTACTTACTCCGGTCAAAAGTTTAGAGACACTTTCTCATGCTCTTGAATGACAACGTGTCTCCAAACTTTTGACAAAAATATGCCAGTACTAGAGAACGGTGCATACTTCGTCCATTCAAAAGTTTAGAGACACTTTCTCATGCTTTTGAATGACAAAGTGTCTCCAAACTGGATATTTTAAACCTGGATATTTTTTAAATAAAATACAAGAACATGCTAGTACGAAATATACAACTGCATCAAGTGCCTCCAATGTTTTGATAGTATATTTCAAGCAGATAAGTACTAGCACAAATACCAGTGTTGGAGAACTATATTTTTGTATATAATGTCATAGAAATAGGGCTAGTGTACCTAATGAAGTGACCAAGCAGGAGGCCCGAGTAGGGCGTGCTAACAGGACACACTCTCCTCTGATTTCATATTAAAGATTAAAACGCTGCCTCTCCAAGACCTCTCAGACGTCTTCTAATCCTTCCTCAGCGCCCGTTGGGCCCATCTCATCAAGACGGGCGCCCAAGGACGCCCCCCGCCCCCCTCCCCCAACAGCAACAGCATTAGCATGCTGATGGTCACGAGCGTGTTGACGGAAGGCGAGGACCATCACTCCACTTTTAAAAAATGGCGGCCATTCCTTAATGGCTTTACGCTCCTGCTCGGGAAATCTCTTTGACATACGGTCCAAAAACGTCCCAAAAGCTGGAGGTGGTCAGGCGCGCCCCCGTCCCCCGCCCTCCCCCCCGCCGTGCTTAGCGAAGAGTTACGAGCGGCAGTTAGCTGTTAGTCTCTCCCGCTCGTACATTAGTCGCCAAAGCGCCAGTGGATCTACTCCCGCAGAACGTCCTTCAGCAGAAAGGCTGGAATTTCCCAGCGTTTCATGAACGCACCCAAGTTTCATAGACAAAGTTGAGCAGCGGAGGACAGGACAAGATAGTCCATAGAAAACTTGTCCTTTATTGTCCTCATAATTAAAAAAAAAAAAAGACATGATTGCACCTTTAGATGATGACAGCAGGTGGCGCTAGAGGGCGTCTTCCTTGATGCTGAAGATCTTGACGGCGTGGTCGGCGCCGGCGCTGGCCAGCTGGACGCAGGACGTCGCCTCCTCGTCCTCCGCTATCGGCCTCCATCGCAGCCTCTTGACGGCCAGAGTGTGACTTTGTCTGTCGGACGCCGCGTGGTCAAGGTCAAATCCACTACTACTAGTACTAGTACTACTACTACTGTACATCCATACTCCATGTTGGAGGTACAAATAGGGGGCCTGAGGTAAACACGGCAGCTTCCCAGAAGGATACGACGCGTCGGTTTCTCCCAGGCGGATCCAGTCCTGCCCCCCGTCAGCCGGTCCGCCAGGCGTCCACCCGTACAAGAGTACCTTCCCACTCTCCACACCCACTGCCACCATCAACCTACGGAACCAAACCATCAACCAAGAGGGTAATCACAACTATTCCCATTATTACTTCATTTGGTGTAGTACATGACAACCACACGCTGGGAAAAAGTACAGGCAGAAAAGTAGTACTGGTGGCAGTACAAGTTGTATTAGCAGTTCAAATGGTAGTAGTACGATAGCAGCAGTACTACAATTAGCAGTAGTTGTAATCGTAATGAAAGACTGAATTAGCAGTGGTAGTACTCACAATCATAACTGCAGGACCAGATGGAAGTATTACCACTATTAGTTGTAATTGATGTAGTAGTGCTATTAGATATATTCAGTATCATTTAGGTAGTAGAATTGGGATTAGCCATAGTAGTAGTAGTAAGAGACACACTAAAAGTGGCAGTAGCAGTTGTACTACTAGAATTTGTCGTTGTTAGAGTAGACATAGTAGTAGTATTTGATAGTAAATAAAAAAGATAATAATGGATAGCAACAGTAGTAGTATACCATATGTAGTACTAGTAGTGATAGCAGTAATAATCACAGTTACACACAGAAGTATTAGAAGTAGTTGTACTAGTAGTTACTTTTGAAGCTATAGTAGTACTAGTAGTTGCTTTTGAAGATATAGTAGTACTAGTAGTTGCTTTTGAAGCTATAGTAGTACTAGTAGTTGCTTTTGAAGATATAGTAGTATTACCATACTGTAGTAGCTAGAAGTAGTAGTCGTGTTGGTGGTAATAGCAGGTGCTGACACAGAAGCAAAAGTACTAGTAGTACTACAAGTAGTCGTAGTAGTATTGTGTGTAGTACTGTAAAAAAAAAATAAAAAAATAGTACCTGTCATGGGAGCAGCGTTGAGGGCAGAAAGCGACGGCGGTGGCGGAGTCGCCCACATCCAAGATGGAGGAACACGGCGTCATGTGAGGAGAATCCGCAGAGCGGTCGGTGGTACACGGTCCCCATACTATCACCTGTACAAATACATACACATGAATACTACGAGTACTACTAGTACTACGAGGCCAAACTGGCGTCACCTTCTTGTCCCGACTGGCCGTGACAAAGTAGCGGCTGTCGTGAGTCCAGTCACATGACCAGATGATGCGTGTGTGCACGGCCGTGTCCTTGGTGGTGTGGGCGTGCAGGGAAAACTCTGCACGAGAACAAAGACGGCGGCGGTGAAAACGAGCACGGCGGGCGCGGCGGTCGCACGGTGACGGCGTCTCACCCGCGGAGGAGGCGGGGTCCCGCCGCCACAGCGACCAGGTGCGGTCTCTGGAGACGGCGAGCAGGAAGCGCGAGTCCGGGGAGAAGGACATCTGGGTGACGGTGAGGGCGTGGCACGGCAGCGCCTGCAGCCGACGCCAGGTGGCGGCGCTCCACAGCAGCACGGACGCGTGCTCCGCCTTGGACGCCTGCGAGACGGAGACCGGGGAGATGAGATTTCTCGCCGCGCTGGAAGCTCGCTCCGTGGCTCACCTTGCACGCCGACGCCACCACCGTCCTGGCGCTGTCGGACGCCAGGCAGAACATCTCGAAGCCGTGGCCGTACCTGGAGGACGAGGAGAAGAAGGCGGTACCGATGAGGGTAAAAGGACGCCATTATTAAGGTAACATCAACTCCTTTTTCGATGCAGTTTTGGAGTCCAAATATGTCATGTTTACGGCAAAATGGCTTGTAAACACAATTAACATTGGCTCCAAAACGGAGGCAATATATTCCGCGTATTGTGTGTGTGTGTGTGTGTGTGTGTGTGTGCAGAGTGGCAGGAAGTGGGATGATGAAAAGGAAGCAAGAGCATCATTTTCACAAGCAATTAAGCCTCGGGGCCCAAAGCAAACAAACAATTCCATCTTGCCGCATTGGAAACCTTTAAAAAGGGGGAGAGAAAGAAAAAAAAGAAAAGAAAAAAAAAAAAAAAAAAAAAAGAGTCCTGATTCATTTTGATGTGGCCTCAGAGAACGTTACTTAAAAGACAAACATTTGCCGTGTGTTTTTTTTGGGGTTTTTTTGGCGCATGGAGGTTGTTGCTAAATGCGCAGCGCCAGGTGGCCCGATGCAAAGCTGCTACACCGCTACTACACATAGCAGTACTACTACACATAGCAGTACTAGTCGCTGCGGTGTTTTGACAGGACCGGGATGTATCTGTGGCCGTGTAGCAGTAACAACATCCTCGAGTTCTTTCGCCGCTATGCTTTTTTTTTTTTTTAAGCGCATCGAAACATGCAAACGTTCACATTGACGGCAATAAAATTAGTATCACGTTTCCGTGGATACTCACAGCTTCTGGACCTCGGGCCAGAGTGTGTTCTGGAGCAGGTGGTCTTCCGGTGGAGGCTCTGCATATCGGTAATAATATGTTAGCATCACATAGCTACAGCATGCTAATGTTTGTGTCCTCGCTGTACAATAGAATCATGTAGGACAGAGGTGGGCAAACTACGGCCCGGGGGCCACATCCGGCCCGCCAAGTGTTTGAATACGGCCCGCCCAATCTTTCAAAAGTATTTAATTTAAACTCAACTCAAAAGGGACACAGGCACATAATAATAATAAAAATTAAAATAATTATTATTATATTATTATTATAACTATTATGATTATTATATTTATTATATTAAAGCTAATTATTATATTAATTATATATAATAATATTGTTATATTTGCATATTAAACATAATAATAATATAATAATTATTATTTTGATTTTATTTTAATTATTATAATATTTTATTATTTTTTTAAAATATTTAAATATAAATATAAAATAATAAATAATAATGATGTAGGACCTTTTAGCTCCGCCTCCTGCATGTCCACATGCCATTTACTTAGCCCCACCCCCCTACCATATAAGGAGCCGACCAAATACACGGAAACAGACCAGCTCCAGTAGTTTCAAGCGTGATGTTTACCTACCGGTCATGTTGACGGGATGGAAGTAGGACTCCTGGTATTGGTCGGAGACGCTGCTGATCCGCTCCTGGTCTCCTTGGGTCCTGGACGCGAGGTCACCTGACGTTTTAAGAAGCGAATTCACGTCAAATGTGACAAGAACGATTGAAAGTCGAGAGCTTCTGTACCTTGAAAGACCGCCTTGTTGGACAAACCCAGAGCAGGGGTGCTGGCCCCTTCAGGCAGACCCGCACAGTTCTGACGTGAACATAGAACATTCAAAACAGTGTACTGACACCGTGTCATGTGACTACCCCCCCCCAGGCTCACACTCGATGCAAGCAGCTTCTCCTTGGAGTTCCCGGAGATGTTAGCAAAGTTTTCCACAAAGTTCCGCGGCGCCTGGAAGACCCGCAGGACCTTCTCGTCGGCGCCGGACACAAACTGGAACCTCCCGACCATGGCCAGGCACTGCATGTCGTAGCCGTGGATCTGCGGACGAGAGATCTCGTGCCAGGTGGCCTGCAGGGGGGGGGGCGGTGTGAAGTTGGTGAGATCTCATGGGAGATGTTCCTCACACGTTCTTTGCTCGTCGCTTCCTTACCGTCTTGCTGTCCTTCCTCCTCCAGCGAGTGAAGAGTCTGGTGGTCTGGTCTGAGCCCACGCTGAGGAGGAATTCCCCCTCGGGGTCCCAGCTCAGGTCCTGGACCGCATCAAAGTGACCCGACAGGACGACGCCAGGCCTCCACTCCCCCTGGAAAACATTGTTAGGATTCCTTATCTCGCGTGCTGCTGTTACCATGGTAACCCAATAGAACACACTCATGGTCTGGCGTACTCACATGTTCCTGCTGGTCCCTGCACCAGAGGTGGAGCGCTCCATGGAAGGCATGAGCCAGGATCATGGACCCGTCCGGACTCATCTGGCAACCGTAAAAGCCCAAAGTGTTGCCACCCACCTCACCGACGCGTACCTGAGGGACAAACCAGTCGGTGTTTCGCACATCGCCGCTTAAGGTGAATTGCACCCGCGAGGCCAGATCTATTTACGCTTTGCAACTTTGGCCCGCCGCCCACGGACCAGCGTTATCTCCTCCATCTTTAATTAGCTTATGAACATGCCAGGCTGCCAAGGAAAGGAGATAAAAGCTCAATTTCACGTCCACAAAGATAAGACGCGCGGCGGCGGCATCTTGTTGAGGTGCAAGTGATCCAAGTCGGACGTTCTACGTCCAAAAATGTCCTCATTTTTTAAACATCATTTGGGCGGAAATGTGTCAAAACGTGCTCTCCTACTCTGTGGCCCAAATTTGATCTGATAAACGTCAGCAAATTTCACACATTTTACTTTTTATTTTTATTTTGGGGGAAAAAAAAACTTATTTTGTTTGATTTCTCTGAAAACTAAACTAAAACTACCCTTACTTCCTCCTTCGTATTCCTTATTTTTCCCTCATTTAGGGAGGACATTCCCTAATTTTCCCTATTTTTTTCTGAATAATTTCCAACATTTTGCCATTTTTTTTTTTTTTTTTTTTTTTTTTTTTTTTTTTTTAATGGGGGGGAATTTTCCTTTTAATTTTCCCTTAATTTTTTTCCTGGGAAATTTTTCTCTTATTTTGCCAATTTTTTTCTGACAAATTTCCCTTGTTTTCTGGCCCTTAAAAAAAAAAAAAGTGTCTTCTTTCCCCTTACTGTCCCTGAAAATTATTACATTTTCAGATATGGGGGGGTGGATTTTTTTTCCATTTTATGGAAAAATTCTCAAATTTAATGCTCACGTGAGCAAAACCTTACTGACTTAGCAACCAACTGGCCGTACGTCCAAGAGCGCTTCTGAACCGCTAATAAAACCCAAACCCACAGGGGGCGCCACTAATGTAAACAAGCCCCCATCTAAAAGTCAAGCGATGGACAGGAAATGAAGCGGAAAAAAAAGAAGGACTTCCAGGAAAAACTAATGACTGCCATGGCGGCGCTTCTCCGGCGGTCGTGTCGGGGGCGTGCAAGGCGGGGCCTGGAGGGAGACGCAACATTAAGCAGATTGATTTTAACGTTCGGCACATAGCGGCTGGCTGTAAATCACGGGGATGGGGGGGGCAAAAACAACGGGGGCCAAACTGTGTCATACGTCTTGTTTACGAGGAGGAGAACAACACGGACATGGGATGGTGGGCGGCGCCAGGAAGAACCAAGCAGGAAGTTGTATATTATTCTTTGGAGGGTGGAAGGAGGGGGGGGGTGATTTGGATTTTTTGTGTGTGTCACCATCTTCCCCCAGATGTTAATTACGTCTCGTTAGTAAGACGCTGACAAGGTTAACCAATCAATCTGATCGGCATGAGTCCTCATCGGGACAGTGGCGGGATCGCTTAACGCCGCTGAAAATCTTGAAGGCCTCTTTTTCAAGCGTGGGGGGGGGGGGGAGAGATGGGGGGGGGGGACACCCAGGAAGAGCGCTGACGAGGCCTTTCATCGTCCTTTGCTTGTAAAGACACAAAATGCTAATTCCAGTTCAATTCGCTGGCACGTCTTTGATGCACGCCGTGTGTGTGCGTGTGCGTGCGCGTGCGAGGTTAAGCTCGCGGTGTAGATGAGCTAGCAGTCGGTTCAAAGCGTTTGGCTCTCGTTTGAGGCGTGTGTGTGTGCGCGTGTGACGCACTACGGCTTTAAAAAGAAGCCCACACGGAGGAGCAGAAAGATGGCCCACACCTGACTAAACTTCAAACGCCTGGAAAATCATTTTCCTCTCCGTCGACCACCTTTTGTGGGAATAACACATTGTGGCGGCGGCGGCGGTGCCGTGGCTTCGGGCGCTAATCGTGCATCGTGCCAAGGATGGGGTTGGGCGGGGTAGGCGAAGGTGCAGAAATGTCATTGATGAGATGAATCTAATTAAGAAGCAATTCACCGATGCACCGCCACCAGCCCAGCATCTCACTCGGTGATGTCACCCACGTCGTGCCACGACCCTCTAATGAGGAGCGGTCATATGACTTGGTCAGCTGACGTGAGGTCCTCTCCTGATTGGCTGTGGTTGCTACAAGGGTACCCTATCAACAAGCGCCATGCTCACAACCCCTTTTTTTAAAAAATCAACCCTAAAGAAAGCAACGTTGCGGTAAGATTTCCCCTTTCACGTCTGCGGACGCTACATGTGTATGGAATATGAAATTTGAAATGTAATTGTTTGGAATGTTTACCGGTACGTTTTGTAGATCTTGACTGACATGTTGACGCCTGTTTCTGGCCTGTACAGGTCAGGTTTTTTTATAGACGGCGTTGGTTCGGAACCAAGCAAGGAAGGCTTCAGAAGTGGCGGCGAACGGGTAGGACTCTCTTTCCTTTTGACTCTCAGTGGGTAGTGGGCTAAAGGGTGGAGGGGGCTAAAGGATGAGGATGAGGAGCATTCCTCCACGGTGGAGTTCCTCAATCCACCGTTACACCAGAGAGTCATCAAAGTGTTACACCAGCTACTTGACAAAGATTGCTGTGATCCTCTGTTTTGTGAATATTTGCTTTTGTTTGTCATTTTGTTCACCTTACCCCCCCCCCCCCCCCATTTACAATATATAATTTCACAGAAAAGCACCTGTGGTCCTGTGTTTCAGTCACACCGGTTCAGACTCTAAAGAACTATTCTTCTGCATTCAGTCAGATAGCCCTAAAATACACGAACAAATGAGCTGGTACACTTGGAATGGTTGGATTCGTACCCGACAACCCTGCTGTTTTCCCCAAGAAACGTCCGCCATCCTGTCGAAAAGTTTACTGCATAAACATTCCTTCATTGTCTGGAAAATGTATCCTATTTTCGCTCATTTTTCCAAAAAAAATGTCGCCTTACTTCCCCATCATATTTCTGGAAAATCTCACCTAATTATCCGTCATCATTTTTCTAGTGAATTTTTAAACACTGACGGGAATTATTGGACGTGTTTAACAAAACAAAGTGACGTCATCACCTATGTATGGAACTATCATTTCTGCATTAACCAAATTGGCCAATAACAACAGAATCCACAGTTAAATGCCGAATATCTCGCTGAAATTGATAGTGGGAATGAAACGCAACGTCAACGTGAGAACCGCTCATTGATAGCGGCGTGTCGTCACAAACATGAACCAACTAAACACGCCTTGACATCAAGCGGAAACATCTGCCAAGTTGGCGAAAAAAAACTTTGAAACCCTTCCGTGTCGGCGAGTGTGAGCTCGGGTACGGTACAGCAATAGCCGGTGTAAGCTAGCACAGTGGGTGGATCTGCCCAAGTGTTTGCTAAACGCGGGAAGTCCCACAGACAAACCTGTCATGGCCGCATTTCAACTACCCATGTGTCAAGATTGTCCGACTAAATTAGAATGTGGGATTCGGCAATAGTCCAGAAGTCGTCGGGAGCGCTTGGGAGTGGGACCAATCACAGTGCAGCGGGTGTGCCCAAAGGCGGGCCCTGGTGTCATAAATTAACACGGAGCGTTTTGGAAATATAGCTGGAATAGGTGCAGATTCTGGAAGATCTAGAACAGGGGTCAGCAACCTACGGCTCCAGAGCCGCATGTGGCTCTTCAGCCTCTTTGTTGTGGCTCCCTTTGCAATGCTCAAATATTTGTTTTAACACCCAAATGAGGAAAATATGCATCTTTGTAATTACTTTTGAAAAAAATGGGACTTTCTGTGAGACCGTATACTAGCAAGAGTACTTGATCAACTCCGCTTTTTCTCCTCTGAACTACTTTGATACCCCAAAATTCCCTTCAAATCTGGCAGTCAATCAAAATCTTGGGAGACTCGCAATTTGCTCTGGATGTGAGCATGTTGCTACACATTTCTTGCACGGGGAGAACATGCAAACTCCACACAGAGATAGCCGAGGGTGGGATTGAACTCGGGTCTCCTAGCTGTGAGGTCTGCGCGCTAACCACTCGACCGCTATGCAGCCCCTATATTCTGCTGTTAAATTATGTTTCACGGCTCCATTCTATTTTTCTTCAGTGAGCGAGGGGGTAAAATGGCTCTTTTGATAGTAAAGGTTGCCGACCCCTGATCTAGAAAGTTAGCATGTGTAGCATAGGAGTCCACACTCTGTCTGCCCATTTTCTAATTGCATACCGATTCCAAATAGCCAACGACACACCAGTAGACAAAAGCCTATTTACCAAATATCAGATAGCAGTGGCAAGAAATTCAAAGATGTTATCGCCCCCCCCCCACCACAACTCACCGTCCTTCATTAACCTAATAAACAATACTAATATCAGTCAAACCAGATTGATGAGATTGCAGATACCACAACCTCCCTCCTGCGGGAAGGTCAACTGCCGCCCCGTTAAAAGTGGAAAAAGAGGAAGCCAGAGAAATGTGTCCCATGGTACGATTGCCGTAGCCGTGAAACACAAACACGAGAGAGGAAACGGCGTTCCACCCACCCACCCGCTCGCCAGAAAATTAGGACAGCGAGCCTTAACAATGACAGAAAGGCCTCGTGTGATGCCACGGCGCCTTACTACTCACGTTTAATTGGACAAACAAAAAATAAGCACAACTTCCTCTTCAGCACGGTGGCGAGGGTGGGTTGGCTAATTGTCGTAGCGCCGTCGACCCCCATCCATCGCTACCGCGCTTGGCGGCGGTGGTGATTTCATGCCTTAGACGCGAAGTACCGGTGACTACAGAGCAGGGGGTGTCAAACATGCGGCCCGCGGGCCAGATCAGGACCACAAATTTTGATTTTGTAAAGCAGAGGTAGGGAACCTATGGCTCGGGAGCCAGGTAGGGCTCTTTTGATGACTGTATCTGGCTCTCAAGCATTTCTTACCACAATAAAAATGTATTTTTGCTAACATTTTAAAGTAAACATCACAGAAATCACTGTTAAAAATATTAAAAATCAAAACTTTCTTATGCATTTTAATCCGGCCATCTATTTTCTACTGTAATACGGTCGACCATATCTATCTTTCCTGATGATATTTTCCAGGTCAAACACCAAAACTCGATTATTACTGGGTAATGCGGTAGTCTACCTCGGTCATTAAGATGTCAAAAAAACATGTAAATGTAAACTTTCCTCCTTTAGTCAAATAGTCACCTAGCTAAAGCTGCAGAACCAAGCCTTCTGGCAAAGATGGCCAAAAGAATGAAATATACAGAGTACGGTGCAAAACCATGCAGCAGCAGAAGTTGTATTAATGGCAGCAAGTATTTGATTTATTATTAGACACTGCGCTGCTCACGAAAGTGTGCTGGCCACACCCCCTTGGCGTGGGGTGGTGTTCCTGGTCTACGTAATTAGAGCCCATTATATCAAACTGTTGGTCTTACATAAAAATGCACACATTTTATTGCATTCAATGTTTAAAAAAAATGTATATGGCTCTCACAGATACACATTTTAAAATATCTGGTCTTCATGGCTCTTGTAGCCAAAAAGGTTCCCGACCCCTGTTGTAAAGCATAAAAATAAGCTGCATTTTTGATACAATTAGCTGCTGTTCTAATTACGACCACTGGATGGCGCTAGGCGATAGTAATTGCTTTTAGCAAGCTTGTGTTTTTTTTACCCGCGTCGTCCATTACGGTGGTGTGTTGACAGAATATGACCTTCAGGCCGACAAATATGACAGCAGAGAAGATAGAAGGTGAATGAACTGTGGGAGCATCTGAAGGAACAGCGGTCTGTGTTTACCCACAACCGCGTGGAAGCTAACAGGGTTAGCTTGTGTGGTTGTGTGTTCGCTCCGTAGGTGTATTTCCACCAGGTTGTATTTTACGGCTTTGATGTAAGGAAGGTTTGAGTGCCCGGTGACCACGTGGAGGTCACGTGAGTGACAGAAATACGGGAAGCGCGTTTATTTTTTTAACGTAGCTCGTCTTCGTCATGAATGCACATATAATCCATAATGTACGAACAAAAAACGTGTATATCTCTTCATGATCGGTAATCGTCTATTTGCTGAAGCCGAGCGGTGCCTCGTTCGCGTACACGGTGCAACCGGCAAGTTTGAAAATGTCTTGTGTGGCGTCGTGCACCGCCTCCTCCGCTTTCTTAGGTCTTCCTCATCTCGCCTCTGTTTCAGTTTGCGTCTAAAAAAAGGCTGACGGATGATTTGCCCGTTTTGCCGTCGCCGGATGTTGGCATGAATCACCAACCTCGCACAGACGTCTTACAGATCACTCACACACATACGCAGTAAACAGAGAGGAAAGATGAATAATTAATATTGCAACTTATGATCCAGTCATGTGTTATCGTCTCCTGGTTTATGCCCCACCCACTACGGGTATGGATGAAGAGATACAGATAGCGGTGTTCTAGCTCGTCTCCGGTAGCGACTGACCAACAACAGTTTTTGGTCCGTCAACTCTTCTGAACTAGCCTCTACTACAGGGGTGCTCATTAAGTCGATCGCGAGCTACCGGTCGATCGCGGAGGTGGTACTGGTCGATCGCTGGTCGATCGCGGCGTGACTTAAAAAAAATATCATCCCAGCATCAATGCCGTCACTTGATTGATATACAGGGCAGCCATTCAGATGACAACTGAATGTTGCCCTTCGGGCGACCAATCAAATCAAACAACGTCTCTAAGTGCAGCAGAACTTACGATGTCAGCCTATCATCCATCCCCGTTACTTGATTGACATACAGGACAACCAGTCAGATGACAACTGAATTTTGACCTTTAGGTCACCGCTCATGCGTAAACAACGATGCAAAGTGCTAAGCTAGTCGGCGAATTGCGTTAGATTTTAAAGCCCTCGCTAAAGTTTATGGTCACTAAAATGAGTGAAGGAGCTGGACCAAGTAAAAAGGCAAAAACTGGACCAAGTAAAAAGGCAAAAAACATATCACTTCCATACGGATATGGAATATTATACGGATATTATGATACGGATATTATCCATGACTGATAAACATTTGGAAGTGTGCTTGAGGCTGGCTATCAGCAGCTACTGTCCGGACTATGCATCCCTGGCTGGTTCAATTCAGTGCAAGTCATCAAAGTAAACTCAGGTAATTACAAAAAATGTTAATAGTTAATTATGTGTGTTTTGCAATATTGGCTCATTTGGTTATGTAAGGTACATCAACATACATTGTACGTACAAATAATCCTCAATACATTTGAAAATAAATAGATGTTTTGCATTTTTGTAGTGGGTAGATCATTTTGACTCGGTCATTTTAAAAGTAGCTCGCATGCTGAAAAAGTGTGAGCACCCCTGGTCTACTATTTCCTCCTCAACTTCCAAGCGAGCGCATTGCCGTGTGGGGGTTTATGTTCTGGGTGGTTCCTCGCCTAACTTCATGTCCACCAGAGTTTGAGTTCTCAATTCATTTTGTGCAGAAATGCAACAAAAAAAAAAACGCTGAGCTAAGTTTTAATTGAGCCGTCTCGCATGAGGTCCACCTTGACACTTGTGGGTGAGACTGGCATAAAAATGCTAATGCTGTGGGGGCAGGCGGCCAGGGAGGACAGCTAGACTTTGGTCGCCATCCACGCTTGTGTTAAATTTAGCCCCCCGTTCTGGCACAGCAGCAGATGTCGGGAGCTGGGAGAGACGAGGTGGCGGGAGGAGGGGAAGGCTGGTGACGTTGGAGAGGAAGACAGTGGGGGGGGGGGGGGGGGGGGGGTGTTGGAGGAGGCAGACCCATCCTGGGCCTTATGTGTTTGTTAATACGTGTGAGTGAACGATGGAGGAGGCCGACCTGAGCGTGCCTCCACGGCCGCACGGACGGCGCTAAAGGGAGAGCCGGCGTGTGTCTGCATGGACTCACCTGCTCCACCCACACCCCGGACCCCTCCTCGGGAGCCCAGACGATCATGGTTTTGTCCATGGAGGCTGAGAGAAGCCTGAGAGGCTGTTGCAGTTTGCCACCTGCAGGGGGAGACAAAAAGACAAAGTCCACGTTCATTAGGTTTCGATGTTGTCGATGTCTCGTAAGCGAGCGGCTGCATATTCAAACGTGGGTTACCCGCGTAAGATGGAGGCTGCCAGTGGACTCCGTAGACGCGGTTCTCGTGGCCTGCCAGGACCGTCTCCAGAGACACGGCGAAGACGGAGGGCACATCTGTTAGCAGAGGTGGGGGACACGTTGACAAAAGTAAAGCGCCGCCATCTTTGCCTTAATCACGATGCTCTGCACTCGCCTCTCTCCTCCTCGTCCTCCACTTGGAAAATGTCCTCTTTCATTTTGATGACGCTGTCGGCATCCTCCTCCTCCTCGTCCTCCTCGGTGGAGGCTCGGGCATCCTTCCCGGACTTGGCGCACAGCCGCCACACTCGGATGAGACAGTCCTGCGAGCAGCTGGCCAACAGCAGCACACCACCTGCACCCGCCGCAGACGCACGTTTGCTCGTAGATGACCACAATGTATCCCACCGGGATGCACGATAGACACATATGTTGTGTAAAAGCGAAGTGAACAGCAGTGTTGTGGCCCGCCACAAATAAATAAATGCATGGGAACCACCGAGGAGCTCACACTTGGACGTGACACGCTGCCTGGTTACTGCAGTAATAAATACACTCCAGACGGTGGTTAGCAAAAAACACGCGCCGCTGTCTCCGAGCGTGAGCGATGGCCACATGTGACGAACAACGGGGTTGGGGGGGGGGAAACTGACACTGGCAACACCTCACTGTCGCCACGAGATGGAGCGAGGAGGTCTTTATGATGTGGTCACCACGTGAATGTAATGTTTGTTTTGGCGCGCTGACCCCAAACGCACACCGTTGATGACGGTATGGAGCGTAAAACTCAAACGAGTCAAATCTCACCTACGGACGTCCAGGCGACACCTCGAACCCAGTCCTCGTGTCCTTGCAGCGTCATGACTCTTCTCAGCTTCAGTGGGAAAAATCAAAACGTTGCCATGCAGTTTATGAGCTTTACGGCACAAACGAGTCGGCTTACCTGATCGCGGGACTGCACGTACAGGTGAACCCGGGAGTCGTCGCCCCCGCAGGCCAGCACAGGAACTGCAGGAGACAGAGCGGGAGAGGAAGAAGTTTGACTTGCAGCAGGCGGCGCATGTTCCCCCCCCCCCACTCGACAAAAGACTTGTGAGGAATGTGCAAGGGCCCTCCGGCGTGTCGTGCAGGTGCACGTTGATATGGATGACAAGTAGGGAAAAATAATGAGCGTCAATGGAGGAAAGTACCTTTGGTGCCTGGCAGCAGGGCCAGGGAGACATCCATCACGAAGCCACTGCCAAATGACAGCGTGTGGAGGCACTCAGCTGGCGGAAAGACACCGAAATAACATTACACTTGAAAATGTGTCATTTCAGAACAGTGTGTACACATACGGCAAGGCACTGGATCTCATACCCTGCTCGGCATCACTGCAGCGCCACAGTCTGACAGTGGAGTCTGATGCCGCCGACACCACCAGGATGCGCGTGTCCGCATGCGTGTACAGCGCATCCACGGCGCAAATTGGACCCGTGTGGCCTTTACATTCCACCAGCTGCACAAACTGCACAGTTTGGCTTTAGTAGTAACTCTTAAGGGCAAAGAACCGGCGACCCGAGAGACCCTTACCTTTCCATTTTTAGCCGCCCAGATGAGGAGACGGCCGTCTGAGCCTCCCGAGACCAAGTGGCTCTCAGGAGCTGCGGTTTGAATCGCAATAGAATATGTTACATTTCTAATGGGCTCAATCTTATCTTGCGGCGAGGTCTACAACAGCGGTGCATGAGTGCCCCCTGGTGGGAGGCTGCGGTATTACTCGTTAACCGCCACATCCTGCTGCCAAACTACCACAAATATTCTCTGACTAACTTTAAATTAAAGTTATCCCGTACACAATTATCTCAAACTACGGCATGAAGACGTTCCTCATTCGTCACACGTTACGCGAGGGACATGTTTAAAATCATACAGTGTGTGTAAATACCATACTCACCGGAATTCTCTCTATGGACCCACTGGACTGCATTTACTCGATGTGTGTGTCCATTCAGCATGCAAACAACCCTCCTTTCCTACGACAAAAACAGAAATAATGTATTTAGCATGGTAAGGAAATCGACTCAGCATAATTATTAAATCAGTTCATGAATTTAGTTAATAAATTGTTTATTTCATTGAAGCTTAAAAACAGGTTAAAAGGTTGTACATCGTTATAACGAGCTGACGAATAAGTTAATTAATTTATTGTGTATGTTTTCGTTGTTGCCATGGCGGAACTAAAGATTGTTGTTTTGTGCTGCTAAGTGGCAGCATTAATTGAAGGACCAAGGAGGAAGTAGTACTGTCTTGGTGGGAAGCTAACAGTCACGTGGATTACCAAGACTTTAAGAACCTCTTTTCACGACCAGCAGCCAACGAGGTATATTTTTCTAAGTTGTTAATTAGTCTTTCACGATATTAAGTTTAATTTGCATATGTTTGATATGACGGGGTCATTTAGTGACACGTATGAGAAAAAAAGCTCATGTATTAAACGCCAGTTTCAAGGAACTGACCCGTGTCTGTTGTCGTAGCTACAAAATGTTTACCCCAAACGTAATTGAGATGTGGAAAAAGACAAAAAAAGCGATGAAAAATCCCATTATTCCCTACCTGGGGGTCGTACAGAGCCACCGAGTTGCACGTCCCGAAAGCGATGGTCCCACCGCGGCTCCAAGAAACAACATTGGGGGTCCTGTTAGCGGAGCAGGCGACATGGCATGTTTGGATTATGTGCGCCGCCATCTCGACAGCTTGAAATGGAGTCACAGTGATGGCGATCGTAGTAAAACACTCGTTGGAGAACAAACGTTCCGCACCTTTTAGCTTGCTGTTCAAGTCACGAGACTACCAATAATACTGGGAATATTGTTAATAATCGTGTAGTAATATTACTGGCAATAACATTAGTAATAGTAGTAATCTAAACCTAATCTAAATTAGTTTAAATTTCTTTCACTGGGGTGCAACATGGAAAGATGTCCAGTAGGGGGCAAAATACATTCACAAAAGATAAAGCAATTAAAAGTGTAGCATTGTTACTATACTGTAAATTTCAGGTTTCTTTAAAGGGGCCATATCCTACTTACGAAGCTTTTTATACGTATGTTTAAATGTTTGTTGTACATAATAATAAGTGTGATACCATGAAATTGGTGTGTTTTTAAACTATCCCTGCTTTCATTTGTATACCACCCCTAAACGATGTAACCAAAA
Source organism: Doryrhamphus excisus (assembly GCF_030265055.1). Lineage (NCBI taxonomy): Eukaryota > Metazoa > Chordata > Actinopteri > Syngnathiformes > Syngnathidae > Doryrhamphus > Doryrhamphus excisus. Next base: position 92,465 of record NC_080479.1, on the reverse strand, counting down.
GGGAATTTGGTGAATATATGAAAAGTGTTTTTTTTTGCAGATATAACAATTATGTATCTAAAATGGAGTATGGCGGCAACGGTTTGGGGTAAGCTCTTTTGCTCTTGCCACTGCACAGATTTATTTCATGTTTTAAAACCAACAATAATGCCCCACTTGGCTCATTTTAAAAGCCCCTGAGTAGCATAGACCGCGTTAAGAACTCGTCTGAGCCAGGTGGAATAAAAAAGTGCATGCCAATTATTTAAATGTCATATTTGTTTGCATCACCAGACAAGATAACCCCTCCTATCGACATGTCACACTCCCTTTAAGTCCTCTCCAAGTGTTGACTGGGAATAATTGGTCACAGCTGAGCTATCTTCCAGTCAGGCAGCTGAGCTTGTTCCAAAATAAAGCCGCCGGGTCTTTTCAAAGTGTTGAGGCGACACTTTTGTCACAAAGTGTTCGCCAGGCGAGCGTTTGATGCGATCAAGGAGAAGATGGAGTGCATGGAAGCCTTAAGCTGGAGGATGGAGGATGACAACAAGGACAGGACAGGAGTGGAGGGATGCGGGTGGAGGAATCGATGGAGAGCAGGAGGAGGAAGGGTTGTATCTGTGTTGACTTGTGTTCACGTGACAAAGACAACACGCCGTCACGGGGTGTATAGATTGCCGCCGTCTCAGTCGGGGGTCCGCCCCCTCGTGGCTCAGCCGGGACGGAACTGGCAGAGCAAGGCGGGATCTCACGTGCAGGAGTGGCCCTGGAGTTGGGAGGATGGCCGCCAAACAGCTGTCAGCATGAAAGACGCTCTCTATGATGCATTTGGCGACCTCTTGAGGTAAAGTTTGAGTGTGAATGGTTGTTTGTCTATATGTGCCCTGTGATTGGCTGGCCACCAGTCCAGGGTGTACCCCGCTTCTCGCCCGAAGACAGCTGGGATAGGCTCCAGCACGCCCGCGACCCTGGTGAGGATAACCGGTAGAAAATGAATGAATGAATTAAAGTGCATGGAAACTATTGAATAAATGAAACAATAGTAATTTCCCAGCCAAACGTGAAGTGGCCAGGGTGAGAATCAGCACCTCTAAGGCCGAGTCCATGGTCCCCGCCCGGAAAAGGGCGGAGTCCCGTTTCCGGGTGTGTCAATCTACATTCCTACCCTCACTTTTGGCTTTAGGTAGAGACGGAACGGACAAGATTACGAGTACAAGCGGCTGAAATGAGGTTTTTCTGTAGGATAGCCGGGCTCTCCCTCTCCCTTTCCCTCTCAACTGGCCTGGGAACGCCTCGGGATCCGTCAGAAGGCGCTGGACTGAGTAGCTGGGGAAAAGGGATGTCTGGGCTTCCCTGCGACCCGATCTCCGATAAGTGGTAGAAGATGAATAGAAGGATTTAATTTAGAGATATACAGTAAACCTCGGATATATCGGACTCGGATATATCGGAAATTCGCTCACAACGGACAGATAAAAAAGAACCGATTTTTCTGTAATGCATTTCCAATAAAAATTCATTGCATATATCGGATTTTTTATAACGGATTTCGCCTATTTCGGACAAAATCTCCAGTCCCGTTCCAATGCATTTCCATGAAATTTCCCTGGCATATATCGGATGGCCGCATCGTGGCGCTCCGATTCACCGAATGGTGACAGGCCGCTATACGACGTCATTTGCAGCGTTTGCAGCGTTGCCTGCGCGTCCAGGTACATTGGAAACATAGTCAAGGAAGTGCCTTTTTATAACGGATAAAATCCCATTTACGCATATACCGGATATAAATCCCATATATGCGTAAAACGGACATTTTCCGGTATACGCATATAACGGATTTCGCTTATATCGGACAAAACCAGTGGGAACAATTGAATCCGATATATCCGAGGTTTATTGTACGATAATTATTGCCACGATATCAGCATAGGAATGCGATATCAGTTGATATCAGTATCGGATTTTTTCCCGATCATTTTTAAAATGCTATATACAACATATGTGTTCATTCCAACACAGGAGGTATGTCATGTTACACACGTCGGTGTTGGCTGGTATTCGTATCAGAAATTCAGAGATGGACAATATCGATATCGGACCCCCCTAATTTAAATTAAATAATATCATTTAGTTTGAAGTGAATGTAGTTGTTGCATGTAGTTTTACTATACTGCGTATGCACACATAAAGATAATGAAAAGCAAGCGGCTAATGTGATGATGTAAGAGCCGTCTTTTGTTGCTTTTGTTTTGCGTGTGTTTGTGTCGGAGTCGTTCAATTAGCCTGCTGCTGCCCGAGGGCGACTGCTTGGCAGACAGATGACCCGCTCCTCATTAGCCATGCTCGTTGTTTGTACATTTGGCTGCGGCGGCTACCGCGCGGCCATGTCTAAACGCTCCAAAGTCAGCAATCATCCAAAGCCAAATACCACAAAACACGTGCTGCCATCGCATAAACGCCGCCGGATCAAAAACAAAACAAAAAATGAGTTAAATACCCAAAATAAAAGCACACAGAAACCCCCAAAAAACAAGTGCATGAACGAGATGTTGCCAGTTTGAAGTTAGCCAGGTAAAGTTCACGTGAAGGTGCCTGTCGGGACCGGGTAAGCCTCAAGTGTTCAAATCCGCTTTTCCCCAGCAGCAACAAAACACAAGATAGCCAAGATATGAAATATTCTTGCATAGGATGTGAAACACGTCGTTTCATGCTGGAATTATTAAAGCCGGGGAGATGCAAGGTGTGCGTTTCCCTGGCAACCCTCCCTGTCTAATCCCAGTTTCAACCGTCGACGTGAGCTCAATTTACATGTCGCTACGTGCCGGTGAAAAAAGAAAAAGAAAAAAAAAAGAATCACAGCCTTGTCTTCTGTGCTCAGCAGTTGCTGTCCCGCAATCTGCCCGAAGGACTGACGCGGACAGGCGGGGGTGAAAGTCAGCACTTCCCAAAAGAGCCTGCAAAAAGCGAGAAGCGCTTAGGGACGACACGCCATGTGATCCCTTTGCTACCTTGTGAGGACCAGGCAGACTTCTTTGTTTTTTTTTTTAATGGATTACACAACCGATCTCCATGAGACGTTGCAAAGGCAAATGAGTGCTTTTTGGAGGGCACGAGTGCTGACTGTGACCTGGTAGAAAATACTACGCTAATGAAGTCATAATATTTACCGAAGTCTTCATGAACGCATCACATACAGTATAAGTAGGGTTGGGATTCACATTGCCCAAATGTTTTTATTTCGATTCCTAGTTTCGATGTCCACTTAGTCGACCAGAACAAATAGCCGCCAACACCAACGAAGAAGAGGCCAAAAAGTTTGGTTTAACTTCATAAAAAAGATCATCCAGCTCAATGCAACTTGTGTAACATATTGATAACAAATATTAATAAAAAATAGCTTACACCAACATTGAGGCAGACAGAAACATGCATCGCAATCGAAATTATTTAGGAATCGGTATTGAAACGCAGAATCTGAGCCAGAATCGTTCAAACTGAAATGATGGCCAAGCTTACATGTAAGTCACATCACCTCCTAGTGGCCTGGCATGCGTATTACATTTGAGTCGTTTCAGCAACAGGAGTTGCTTTGATCATGTCCACTTTTTGCTACGTTTTTGTCACGTAAATGTAACCTAATCTAAATGAAAAGGTATAGAACATTCCTGGGCACGCATTTCGAACATCTCACATCATTCTGCATGAACCAGGAAGTAGCATGCTCGCTGTCAGATACGCAGAAAACATGCTTGCTTCCACATTTCTTAGAGGATTTTTATGTTTTTTTAACATTTAAGTCAGAATGGAAAACTGATACAATATTGTTCTTGTGTTTCTAATGTCTCAAGGCATTCTCCAGGAAGTAGCATGCTAACTATCAGATGATCTGAAACTATCCCCCATTCCCCGAAAATGTGGCACGTGTGTTTTAGCCACTGTGGTATGATCTTTGTGACAATGGAAAAGTGGTATGGTCCTTACTGTGTTTTCCTAGCATTCTCCAGGAACCAGGAAGTAGCATGCTAACGATCAGATCACCAGAAAAATCACCCCTAAATATGACTTTACAATAGTTTTTACTTTTCATAGAGGATTTTTAAAAAATGGTTTTAAAATGTAAGCCGTCTTGGGAAAGTGGTATAGTCCAGTTTAACATATTATGTCAATATCCAGGAAGTAGCATGCTAACTATCAGATGATCTGAAACTATCCCCCATTCCCCGAAAATGTGGCACGTGTGTTTTAGCCACTGTGGTATGATCTTTGTGACAATGGAAAAGTGGTATGGTCCTTACTGTGTCTTCCTAGCATTCTCCAGGAACCAGGAAGTAGCATGCTAACGATCAGATCACCAGAAAAATCACCCCTAAATATGACTTTACAATAGTTTTTACTTTTCATAGAGGATTTTTAAAAAATGGTTTTAAAATGTAAGCCGTCATGGGAAAGTGGTATAGTCCAGTTTAACATATTATGTCAATATCCAGGAAGTAGCATGCTAACTATCAGATGATCAGAAACTATCCCCCACTCCCCCAAAATGCGGCACGTGTGTTTTCACCACTTTGGAGAATAGTATGATCTTTGTGACAATGGAAAAGTGGTATGGTCCTTACTGTGTCTTCCTAGCATTCTCCAGGAACCAGGAAGTAGCATGCTAACGATCAGATCACCAGAAAAAAATCACCCCTAAATATGACTTTACAATGGTTTTTACTTTTCATAGAGGATTTAAAAAATGGTTTTAAAATGGTCATGGGTAAGTGGTATAGTCCAGTTTAACATATTATGTCAATATCCAGGAAGTAGCATGCTAACTATCAGATGATCTGAAACTATCCCCCACTCCACGAAAATGTGGCACGTGTGTTTTAGCCACTGTGGTATGATCTTTGTGACAATGGAAAAGTGGTATGGTCCTTACTGTGTCTTCCTAGCATTCTCCAGGAACCAGGAAGTAGCATGCTAACGATCAGATCACCAGAAAAATCACCCCTAAATATGACTTTACAATGGTTTTTACTTTTCATAGAGGATTTTTAAAAAATGGTTTTAAAATGTAAGCCGTCTTGGGAAAGTGGTATAGTCCAGTTTAACATATTATGTCAATATCCAGGAAGTAGCATGCTAACTATCAGATGATCTGAAACTATCCCCCACTCCCCGAAAACGTGGCACGTGTGTTTTAGCCACTGTGGTATGATCTTTGTGACAATGGAAAAGTGGTATGGTCCTTACTGTGTTTTCCTAGCATTCTCCAGGAACCAGGAAGTAACATGCTAACGATCAGATCACCAGAAAAATCACCACTAAATATGACTTTACAATAGTTTTTACTTTTCATAGAGGATTTTAAAAAATGGTTTTAAAATGTAAGCCGTCTTGGGAAAGTGGTATAGTCCAGTTTAACATATTATGTCAATATCCAGGAAGTAGCATGCTAACTATCAGATGATCTGAAACTATCCCCCACATCCCCAAAATGTGGCACGTGTGTTTTAGCCACTGTGGAGAATAGTATGATCTTTGTGACAATGGAAAAGTGGTATGGTCCTTACTGTGTTTTCCTAGCATTCTCCAGGAACCAGGAAGTAGCATGCTAACGATCAGATCACCAGAAAAATCACCCCTAAATATGACTTTACAATAGTTTTTACTTTTCATAGAGGATTTTAAAAAATGGTTTTAAAATGTAAGCCGTCTTGGGAAAGTGGTATAGTCCAGTTTAACATATTATGTCAATATCCAGGAAGTAGCATGCTAACTATCAGATGATCTGAAACTATCCCCCACTCCCCGAAAATGTGGCACGTGTGTTTTAGCCACTGTGGTATGATCTTTGTGACAATGGAAAAGTGGTATGGTCCTTACTGTGTCTTCCTAGCATTCTCCAGGAACCAGGAAGTAGCATGCTAACTATCAGATCACCAGAAAAATCACCCCTAAATATGACTTTACAATAGTTTTTACTTTTCATAGAGGATTTTTAAAATGTAAGCCGTCATGGGAAAGTGGTATAGTCCAGTTTAACATCTCATGTCAGTATCCAGGAACCAGGAAGTAGCATGCTAACGATCAGATCACCAGAAAAAAATCACCCCTAAATATGACTTTACAATAGTTTTTACTTTTCATAGAGGTTTTTAAAAAATGGTTTTAAAATGTAAGCCGTCATGGGTAAGTGGTATAGTCCAGTTTAACATCTTATGTCAGTATCCAGGAACCAGGAAGTAGCATGCTAACTATCAGATCACCACAAAATCACCATAAAACTGCACTTTCCAATTGTTTTGACTTGTATTTTTTGTCTTTTTGACATTCGAAAAAAATGATAAAGTCCACTTCTTGTGACCATAACGACCCTCGTTATTCAACAGGTCACAGGAAGTAGCATACTCGCTATCAGATGACAAGGAAATCTTCCAAAATATGAGACTTGACTCCTGATTTGACATTTGTTACGGAATATTATGTGGTCTTTTTGACCAAAAAAGTTCACTTTTGTTAAAAGTTTATTTTTCTCTTTTTGACATTTCCCCTGTTTATCAAAATGGTACAGCCCCCATCCTCGTAATCATCATTTGTTAGCAAGTTAATTGGGCTTTAATATGGTTAATTGTGTCTTCTTTTGTTCATGATAACATAATTTGCTCTTCCACCATAAGCTAATTGGACATTTATTGCCACGCACTGCCTGGTTATTGTCAGAGCGTGCTGCTGATTGCACAAAGTGTAACTAGCCAAAATGAAATTGAACAAGCACAATTCACTTTTCGGAACAGGTCAGCCTTGGCGGAGGCCTTCGCTATTGAGGGCTATTCTACTGTAGCTTAAACAGTGGTGCCCTTGTACCTTTCTCACACACACACACACACACACACAAGCACACACACATACACACGCACACTGCTTGCAGAAGTTTGCAGGCAAGTTGTCAAAAAATGCAACGTGCCTAAAAGAGATTAGAGGCACTTGGGTAAATATTGAATATTCCGGAACAAATGAGACACTGTTTAGCAAAACAAGCCTGTTTCACAGCAGGGGGGGGGGGGTGTATGTGCAGGGAAGGGTAGGCTGGGGGAGGGTGGGGGGGTACTGCAGCACTGTGCACGCTTCTTTTGTGTTTTTTTAGATAACCTAACTATTTCCCAGCTAACATTCACAAGCATCTCCTTCTGTTACCTCCATTCGCCTCTACAACTTATCAAGCGCCAGCAGAATGGAATGGTCTATAGTGTGTGTGTGTGTTGGGTGGGGTGGGGTGGGGGGACACGAGTGTGCGCGGCACAATGAGCTTGTTATCACGGTGACGCTCCAAAGAGAGCCTGAGGGGCGATGAAGGAGAAACATGCAGATTATTATCTCTTCATCAAAGTGGCACAAAAAACACCCAAAGCAGCCAAATGCCTTGCATGCCCTTACAGTGTGTGTGTGTGTGTGTGTGTGTGTGTGTGTGTGTGTGCGTGTGTGTGTGATACATGTAAGCAAGCAGTTGTACTAAAACATGGCTGTAGGCTTTGAAATAAATAGCGGTAAGAAGCATGGGACCGACCCAAACGTATGTCGAATTTACTCCACCCCTGGCCCTCCTCTTGGTATGCCCCCCCCTGCTGTGATTGGTCACACTCCTAAGCGCTCCCGAGGACTTCTGTTATGCAAAAACTCCATCCATTTTATGTTGTAGAATTTAGCGTCTAGTATAACTGACTTCATTGCATGAAACGACACGCTCATTAGTTATTATTAGCTTTTGTTTACAGCGTTCATTCATTCATTTTCTACCGCTTATCCTCACCAGGGTCACGTGGGTGCTGGAGCCTATCCCAGCTGTCTTCAGGTGAGAGGCGGGGTACACCCTGGACTGGTGGCCAGCCAATCCCAGGGCACATATAGACCATTCACACTCACATTCATACCTATGGACAATTTGGAGTGGCTAATTAACCTAGCATGTTTTTGGAATGTGGGAGGAAACCCACGCATGCACGGGGAGAACATGCAAACTCCACACAGAGATGGCCGAAGGTGGAATCGAACTCGGGTCTCCTAGGTGTGAGGCCTGTACGCTAACCATTCAATCACCGTGCAGAAAAAACAGGCTAAAAAGCCTAAGTATGTTGATTTCTTCACAACCTGCAAACAGGGCTGCGCGGTGGACGAGTGGTTGGCGTGCAGGAGCCAACGACAGATACGTGAACCCTTGCCGGATGTCTTTTTCTTGGTTTACTACTTCTTTTTACACTTACATGACAGTTAAAACAATCATTTAACTTACTTTTCTCTACTTCTTTATTATTAGTAGTATTCTCTACTTCATTTACGCTTTACTATTTTTTTTTCACAATTAAAAAAACTATTATTTTTTACCACTTTTTGCCCCACTTGTAAATAGATAAAAACTTTTATCATCTTCAAGGAGAAACTATGTACAACTTTTGAATAATTTTCTGGGTTTACACTGGGTTTTATTACTTTTACGCGCACTTAGAATACATTCCTGGTTTTACCTCTTATTTTTACGCTTGTAAAAAAATTATTTCTGGTTGTACTTTTTAGATTTTGCGGGGTTTTTTTTTCATTTAAACGGTTTAAATAATCTTTTGCTGTTTTTTACCACTTATGTTTTAGCTTGTATAACAGTTAATTTGACTTTTTCTGCAGTACTACGTCTACTACTTCTACTTGTACTACCGTGGAGACCAGTAAGCGGTAACAGTTTTACGACTTCTTTTGACACTGGTATGCAAGCTAAGCATGTTAAAATGTGACTTTAGACATTGTTTGGGAAAGCTTTTATAGCAGTTCTATGGTGGCCGCAGCTTGACCCTGGAACGGATTCATGTCATATGCTCCTATGATGCCCTATTTGGAAGATTTTCCAAGTATATTTCATTATTATTTTATGAATGAAATGTGAGTAAAAACACGAACGTAAAGACTTGTGACAAAAACCACCACGGATGTGTTGCGGTTGAAGTCCTCGCCGAGGTTTCCAACATTGCGGTCAGGCAGCACAAACATGGTGCGCACCCACCCAGCCTCCACATTCACTTGCAGGGTGCGTGCGCATGCATGAGCGTGCACGCGCCTGCCCAGGGTGGTGCGCCGCGGTCGGCGGTCTATAAACTCGTCGTCTCCGCCTCGCCGAGCTCCAGTCAACTTCCACGCCGGGTCGAAGAAGGAGCGGGCGCCGTAAAACTCGGCGTGGCTAAAAGCTAAGCGGAGCCTCGGCGAGGTGAAGCAGGGAGTCCTCCCCGTCCGTACACCATCGGCACCGGGCTCGGAGCTCCAGGGCGAAGTCGAAGTCGAAGTCGGCGGCGTCGCGCTTGAACTCGGGCCGGGCGGAGAGTCGCTGCTCGGCGGGCATGGCTTCACCTCCGTGCGGCCACGGCAACTTCGACTCCGGCCTGGAAATCAAAACTCGCTCGGTGGAGCAGACGCTGATCCCGCTGGTGTCGCAGGTGAGTCCGCTTCTTTTCTTTAGTCGGTTTTCTTTGACTTTAGCACACTTTCCGCACATGTTGGTACTTATTAGCCTGGGAATGGCAGGACCCCCGCCGGCCCCCGCCGACCCCCGCACACTTTTGTTGCTAGTTTGGCTGTTGTTGGGCAGAACCTGGAAGATTACATAACACGGTGTGCTTTTATCAACACCCCCCACCTTTACGACACATGTATTGGGTGTATACCCCTCTTTGTGTTGGTGTCGGCGACAAAAGTTTCCTAAAAGTTTGCTCACACTCTTTGGGGTGGGAACATCTCCATGAATGAATGAATGGATGAATGAATGAATGAATGAATGAATGAATGAAGGAATGAATGAATGAATGAATGAATGGGTGCATACTGAAGGTCTAGCATTCCCATTCCATCTGTTCCTCCATATTTGTTTACAACTGCTGAGATTCCAGCATATAAATGTCAGTATTATCGGTACAGTACTGGTACTTCTATGTATTTCTATACAAAATACAGTGTGCAGTAGTAGTAATAGAAGCGGCGTTTTACCCTGAAGTATTGTGTGTTGACACACTGTCAGCGGGGAATGCTGGGAATCAAACCTTCACATTAACATGGGCCATCATGCATCACAAACCTGAGATTCAAGCAATTAAAAGTGGAACCGTCATGCTTTGAAGCCTTAGGGTTAAAAGCTTTTTTATTTTTTTTATTTTACACAACTTTAACGCTAAGCGAAACAAACACATCTTTGTCTTTTCTGTGCGTTCTTCAAAATGGACGTTATTGGCCTGACGCTGCTGCAGCGGGGATGCTACAAGAGTGGCATTTGTTGTATAAACAAAATAAAAGCAATCATTAGCATTCGAAAAGCACAGATGCGGATTGATGAATATTATTATTATTATTGTGTGTTATTATGCTGCGAGTCCATCGTTCACACTTAAGATATCACATGTCAGAGTATTTAGCCAAATGCTAATGCGTGACGGTGTTATGTGGAAAAAATATGCGAATGCAGGGAATCGAGCATTTGCACCAGTCAAAACAAATGCCAAGCATTCATTGAGACTATAAAAGTGAGCAAAAAAAATATGATAAATAGTAAAAATAAAGAGTCAACAAAATAAGACTAAATTAAGAAGCAGAGCAACGACGCCATCTGCTGTACGGAGGTGGAACCACACGCTCCATTCAACACCTACCCAAGCTGGATTTCTTAGGATTTCTTGGTTCCCGTGTAAATTGTCTGTTGTCAACGGTCCCGCCTCCAGGTACACCCACTCCACTGTGATTGGTCACACCCCTGTATGCATAGAAACACGTCCGGTTTGTGCCGCTAACCTTATAGTAGCGATTTATCTTTTTAAAATGTATTGGATCCCGAATCCGACTCGACGGTCCGAAGTTTGAAGACGTCTTTAAATAGTAAGTAGCTTTAGCATTTCCAAATCTATTTGTGGCGGTCCAAATGACTCTGTGGGAAGCCCAGTTTTTTTGCATGTCATATATGATGGGCCTTGTAAATGCTAATCAGGCCTTGTTGTGCTGGAGGCCACGGGGAGGCCAAAGGGGACCCAGTGTGAATGCCCCCCCTGCCCCCATTCTACTGGGAGATTCCACCCGCCCCCCGACCCCCCTTGCAGGTCTCATTTTGCAGGTCAAAAGTGTAAAAAGGTGCAAGTCAGGTGAGGTGTTACCTGTGAGCTAAATAACATAAGAAGATTAATTTCTTGCCGTTCATGCAGAGGCAGGCGTTAAATCTGCTTTTATTTTAATCCTATTTACCCGCTGGTAAAATCATAGCAGCTGCTGAGCTATAAACCCCCCCCCACAAAAAATGCTTGTTGCTTCTGGCCTCTGTAAACTTTGCTTAAAGATGTATTATCACCTCCCACCTGTAGGGGGCCTCTTTTAAAATCTAATCATATATTTTATTCACTGTTGAGAAGTAGGCACCAAGGACAGTCTGGGTTTTTTTTCCTTCCTTACCCCCCCCCCCCCCCTTCTGTCAGCACGTTCCCATAGCAACAGAGCTCTGCAACGGTGAAAAGAAACAATATTTCTCAAGGCCTGCTTTGCTGCCGTGATGTCATCACATCCTTTTGCTGCTGTCGGGAGATTGACGTAGACTTTAGACCCGCCTACCGTGTGTTCTTACCATACGGTCATTTATTTGTGGAAGCCCGCCTCAAATAAATTGCCTGTTTGACCTCGTCAGTCCCATTAATATGGGGCTAACGCTGCTTCTTAACATGCGTGAGAATAAAAAGAAGCAGCAAGAGGGATCGATGTTGGGTGATATTTTATGTACCGGTACACTGGGATGGATTCTTCCAATGATTTGTTATAGCGGTATAACTGATACATGTAAACAAGCACAGCTGATTAATGGTTAATTAATTAAGGTTAATCATATGCTGTCATCATGAGGAGAAGGGAAGTATTTACTGGGCGGACCTCCCGACTTAAACAGGTTGAAATGGCGATAAATGCCGGTGAAAGTTGGCTAAATGTTTGCTTATAGAACGTGATTGGAAGCTAGCAGGGGTTAGCTTAGTTTAGCACGCTAAGCGGTTGTGTGTGCGTGACTCGGCCTCAATGAGTATATTTTCTCCGCGTGTTTTAAGGCTTTGATGGAAGGAACGTTTTACAATGTTACAATGAAGACGTGCAAAAAATACGAGAAGTACGTTGAACGTAGTACTAGCTCGTCTTAGCCGTAAGTACGCATTCGCCACAAACACGGAACTTCAAAATAATGTCCGCCTACACAAAACATCGTAATAACTGTCGTAATAACAAGCACAGGCGTTACAGTTGGTTGAAGATTTAGTAGCAACGTGTGCAGAGGCCGACATCCCATTAGAACAGTTAGCCAGATTGTTACCAATAAATACACCTGCTTTACAATTTGACACAAGTGTATTTTATTAGACTATATATATATGTATATATATGTATATTTATATATATATATATGTGTGTGTATGTATATGTATATATATGTGTGTATGTATATGTATATGCATGTATGTGTATATATGTATGTGTATATATATGTATATGTATATATGTGTATATATATGTATATGTATATATGTGTATATATATGTATATGTATGTGTGTGTATATATATGTGTATATATATATGTGCATATGTATGTATGTGTATATATATGTGTATATATATATGTGCATATGTATGTATGTGTATATGTATGTATGTGTATATATATGTATGTGTATATATATGTATATGTATGTGTGTGTATATATATGTGTATATATGTGCATATATATGTGTATATGTGTATATATATATGTATATATGTATATATATATATGTATATATGTATGTATATGTATATATATGTATATATATATGTATGTATATATGTATGTATATATGTATGTATGTATATATGTATGTATATATATGTATGTATATATATGTATGTATATATATGTATGTATGTATATATGTATGTATATATATATATATATATATATGTATGTATATATATATATATATATATATATGTATGTATATATATATATATATATATATATGTATGTATATATGTATGTATGTGTATATATATGTATGTATGTATATATGTATATATGTATATATATATATATATATATCAAATTCAGTATGTGAATTTTCTGCCCAAACTGTTGGAACAAACAGACTTTTACCCCAAATTCTCGATATCGGGTTGTCAAAGGCTGTCAAAAGATTAAAATTTGTAATCAGATTAATCAGCTTTTAAATGAATTAACCATCACCATTGGCAGCTACGTGTGAAATATGCAAATTTTTACTGTATTTAATGAAGAGAAAGCTAGATGACAGTTCAAAATGATATATATTTGTATGTATTAACGGCTCCAAATGAACTGAATATGTCAATCATTTAATGTCAATGTATTTGTTTTCCAGCATACTTCAATGTAGCAAATAGTACATCCCAATGAAGAGTTACAAAGCGAGTGATATATGAATATGAATATCCTCTCTGTGTTTGCGTTATCTTCCTCATTCATACGCATTATAAAGCCGTTTTTGTGACGATCGGCATGTCCCTGAATGCATCTCGCTGTCTTGTAAGGAGGAACCTTGACGCTTGACGGTTCCCGGGATGAATGGACTAGAGACGTGTGAGTTGGAGATGCATACAGTATATGGTGTTGGAGTTGTACTGCTGTTGTGTTCAGGTACCACTGAAGAAAGCAGTTCTTACACCGTTCTTAAAGGTATCCCTCTGAAGGTGGAAACGGGGAGTAAAGAAGCTTGTTGTTGTGTATGATTAGATGTCTATCTGAGAGGAAATGAGAAAAGCCGCCGCTGCTCATGTCGGGGCTTTGCTATCCCGTGTTGATATTCCCGAGCCTCGCTATCGGCCTCACTCCCACTGCGGTGTAATTATGAACACGCCCGTCGCTGTTCTATTCAAGCATGTTCACTACTTTTTATTGATTCTTTCCATTTCCCCTTTTGCACTTCCTGTCTGGCTTCCCCTGAACCACATGACCACTTTTCACTTCATCTCATTTACAACACCGAGGAGGCCTTTATGGAGCGTCGCCTCGGGCGAGGAAGTGGCTAATGTGCTTGACTCCCCCCCCCTTCTCCCCCCCCATCACCACATCTCCATACCAATGGCGGGCACCAGCTGTGATGCAATAAGCCTCCACGTGGAGAGAAAGAACGTTCCAGTGTGTCTACCTGGCCGCCTGCAGGCCAATTAGAGCTAATCTGGAGCTGGTGGAACACGAGGAGAAAGCACGGTGGTCTTCCAGCTTTGGAACGCTAAAGTCTTGCGTAAAGGTGCACACTTTGATCGGATCGTTTTAAACGCTTCTGACACTTAAGCCTCGTGATTAAATCGCTTGTTTTTCCTGCACGGATAAGCCAGGATTTTTTTTTTTTTTTTTTTTTTTTTTTGTGCAGGGATTTTCTGCAATAATTGGGCCCTCCCGTCCAAGTTTGTTAGCTCAGTCAAGCTTCCAGGGGTTTGTGTTCTGCCAGGCTGCTTGTTTATGTTATTGCATATTTTTACACCCAAACAAAAAAGCTCACTGCCACATTTGAAAGGATGCAATTTGCTCGGAGAATTAGACGCTTTTCGCTTCGGAAGTGCAGAGTAAGCACGGAAATCATCCTCTTATGTCTTCTCGTGTTTCCAAAATGCATTCAACATATTCCTGTTTCATTATTTCTTGGAATAATCACCAATACTTCCCCACAGGATTGCAATCTATCTGTGGTGGGGTAAATTATGACTCTTGAAAATGTTTACAAATACAGTAAACCTGGGATATATCGGATTCAATTGTTCCCACTGGTTTTGTCCGATATAAGCGAAATCCGTTATATGCGTATACCGGAAAATGTCCGTTTTACGCATATATGGGATTTATATCCGGTATATGCGTAAATGGGATTTTATCCGTTATAAAAAGGCACTTCCTTGACTATGTTTCCAATGTACCTGGACGCGCAGGCAACGCTGCAAACGCTGCAAATGACGTCGTATAGCGGCCTGTCACCATTCGGCCAATCGGAGCGCCACGATGCGGCCATCCGATATATGCCAGGGAAATTTCATGGAAATGCATTGGAACGGGACTGGAGATTTTGTCCGAAATAGGCGAAATCCGTTATAAAAAATCCGATATATGCAATGAATTTTTATTGGAAATGCATTACAGAAAAATCGGTTCTTTTTTATCTGTCCGTTGTGAGCCAATTTCCGATATATCCGAGTCCGATATATCCGAGGTTTACTGTAGTTTGGAAACGTTAACGCTAGGTATAGACGTTCTATACGTTTCTATATTGCTTATATGGGATTTTATCCGTTATAAAAAGGCACTTCCTTGACTATGTTTCCAATGTACCTGGACTGGGCAATGAAAAGAGACGTAAGGTAATGAGAATTGAACTTTATTGGACTCTGAGCATAACAAATTGTTAATTAAGCTAGGCCCTGTTACGCCCGTCAGGCCTACGTTATTTCCAATAGTGAGGTTAAGATCTCATTCACTGCTGTGCTAGTATTATTGACGTCACTCACTTTTATATTTGTCCTAAATCTGGAGCCAGGAGAAAGACAATAGCCAGTGACATCAACAAGATTAGCATAACGATGCGGCCATCCGATATATGCCAGGGAAATTTCATGGAAATGCATTGGAACGGGACTGGAGATTTTGTCCGAAATAGGCGAAATCTGTTATAAAAAATCCGATATATGCAATGAATTTTTATTGGAAATGCATTACAGAAAAATCGGTGAGCGAATTTCCGATATATCCGAGTCCGATATATCCGAGGTTTACTGTATGACAATCACGACTTTTACATGGGAGGTCACAGCAGGGAGCTGCTGCTCGTTGAGAGGAGCAACGCCTGCTTTCTTGTTGCTGTCTCCAAATATGTCCGAAAGGAAAAATGCTCAATCTGTCTTATGCATTCACACGGTGTGTGTGTGTGTGTGTGTGTGTGGAATGTGAGATTGTTTGCTCGGGGTCAACAGAAACTACAGGGATGTGCGGCGGCGGCGTCGGCGTGCAGGCGTCATGTGTCAGTATCGCAGCTCATTGGCCCAGTCGGTCGGCGCCAAGCGCCATGTTTACATCTAGGTAGTTGACTTCAGGTCCTGATGTTGTGATGGCGAAAACCCTTGGTCTGACCTGAATGCTTTGGTTTTTGCTGTTTCTGTGGGACTGTAGTGTTGACATCTCCGTCCCGTATGTACAGTATGGTTGATGTGAGAGTGGAAATGCAAAATATTCCATGCCAAATGACTCTTCTTCTTGCTGGTGGAATGATGTGCTGACAGGCTAAAAACATGACAGGAATTTGTTGTTCATTGCGGTGAACTGGTTGCAGTCACGACTGATTTCCCGCAAAGGAGGATTCCTTATTTATGAAAGCAATATTTTGGTACTTAGAGCATAGAAAATTTATGTTTATGTGCAGGGCTCGACAATAACGATGTACCGTTGGCCCGGGGCAAGTTAAAACAAAATTGGGGCAAGTAAATCCAATCATTAATATTCCCGTCGGGCAAGTGTACTTTAGCATGCCGTACTGCTAAGAGTTTTTTTTAAAGCGGTTCTTGTTGGGTGTTGGTAAAACACGGACTGCGTAATTCCGCTGGTAATTTGCAAACCAATCAGAATCGTTTATTTAGACCGCGGTCCGTAATCCACATCCGCGTTTTACCCACATCCGTTCTTGTTGGCGATCAACCAATCAGCGATCGTTTTACTAGGAAAACATCCATCATGGCGTCCCTGCCAACATGGTCTAATTCAGGGGTGCTCACACTTTTTCAGCATGCGAGCTACTTTTAAAATGAGCGAGTCAAAATGATCTACCCACTACAAAAATGCAAAACATCTATTTATTTTCAAATGCATTGAGGATTATTTGTACGTACAATGTATGTTGATGTACCTTACATAACCAAATGAGCCAATATTGCAAAACACACATAATTAACTATGAACATTTTTTGTAATTACCTGAGTTTACTTTGATGACTTGCACTGAATTGAACCAGCCAGGGATGCATAGTCCGGACAGTAGCTGCTGATAGCCAGCCTCAAGCACACTTCCAAATGTTTATCAGTCATGGATAATATCCGTATCATAATATCCGTATAATATTCCATATCCGTATGGAAGTGATATGTTTTTTGCCTTTTTACTTGGTCCAGTTTTTGCCTTTTTACTTGGTCCAGCTCCTTCACTCATTTTAGTGACCATAAACTTTAGCGAGGGCTTTAAAATCTAACGCAATTCGCCGACTAGCTTAGCACTTTGCATCGTTGTTTACGCATGAGCGGTGACCTAAAGGTCAAAATTCAGTTGTCATCTGACTGGTTGTCCTGTATGTCAATCAAGTAACGGGGATGGATGATAGGCTGACATCGTAAGTTCTGCTGCACTTAGAGACGTTGTTTGATTTGATTGGTCGCCCGAAGGGCAACATTCAGTTGTCATCTGAATGGCTGCCCTGTATGTCAATCAAGTGACGGCATTGATGCTGGGATGATATTTTTTTAATGTCACGCCGCGATCGACCAGTACCACCTCCGCGATCGACCGGTAGATCGCGATCGACTTAATGAGCACCCCTGCCTTAAGGATTCCCCATGGGCAAGTCATTTTTGTTTTTAACGTAGAGCCCTGATGTGTTTTTATTTTTTTTGATCCTGTCCAGCCTTTGGGGCAGATAGTATTATTGATCTAAATACATGCTTAAACAGATTTAATTGAATAATTATTGCTGATTAAGATGTCTAAATTATGCCTTGGGTACCCTGAAGCGGATGGTTGTCATGAATTGGTTTGCAGTTTTTGATCATTTTTCCATTAGCACAAAAATAAGCTTACTGAAAGGCGTCTTTTAAATACACGTAAACATCGTTTGATGGCGTGCAGCTCATCACACCTGACCAATGTGTCCCTCTCCCTCGCTGCCATCGATTCTCTGTTTAAGTGCTGATAAAAGACTCCCTCTCACTTGTGCTTCCATTGACTCCTCCAAGGCGCTGCAAGGAGGCTAACTTCAGGGTGAGAAGAGCTTATCTCACCTTCTGCTGGATGCATCAGTGAACCTCAAAGTGGCATCATCTACTCTCTTACCAGCCCATGTTGGCTTTATGGATGCATGCATGCCACCCCAAGTGGTACCTGTATCTGGTTTGGATAAATTAGTCCTCCTCGTGAATGAGATAAGGTCTCCTCCGTCCGTGAAGCGTTGGTTCTCCGTGTCCTCTGTGTGAACGGGGCCCCCAGAGCCGGCGCGGGCTAATAATAGTGAAGGATCCTTGTCAAGTATCGAGTGGCTGACTCGATGTGGCGTTTCCTTTGGGATTTGTTTCAGGCAGCCGCAGTGTGGGAAAAGAAAAGGTTTTTTTTCATTGTAGCGCTCGCCGCCGCAGCGAGGTGGATATCGGTGGAAAGAAGTACAATGAAGTGATTTACTGCCTTTCCGGCTGCTTAACGAGGTGGACTACTGAGAGGGCAGGTCTGTACACAACACTGGAACTGAGCAACATTCATATGTAGCAGGATGCTTTCTATAAATCCCACATAATTTGTAATCTGTCATTTCATATTTTCTGTGATATTTTTGCCATTGAAAATGAATGGGCAATTTATTTGGGGCCCCCTACTGGTGCTAAGTCATTTTCCATTTTCCATTACTAAAACGTGACTTGCTTAGTCAGCAACAGGGGTGTCCAAAGTGCAGCCCAGGGGCCTATTGGTCCACGGCACAGTCTAAAAATATAATTTAACTAAAGAAACAAAACAAAAAAACAACAGCAAAATTAGTAAAAACTGTAGTGATTTTACAAGAATAAAGTCAAAACATAAAAAAAGATAAACGGCACAGCAAAAAAATATATAAATTGTAATAAGTTGTAAATTAATAATTTAAAAGTGTAATTTTAGTAGCGTAAAGCTGACAAATTAAATAATATAATAAAATAAAATAATCATAATATGACAAACAAACAAAACAATGAATGAAATTTATATTTTGGTTGGGGAAAAAGTTGTAATATTATGAGAATAAAGTCAAAATATTAAGGAAAATTTGAACGTTATGAGAAACTTTACAAGTCTAAAGTTGCAATATTTGTAAAATGATTCTTATATTTAAAAAAGCAACAGCAGAAAAAAACAGCAACAATTAATTGATTAATCGTGATTAATTAATTTGAAAACCGTGATTAATCTGATTAAACATTTTAATCATTTGACAGCCCTAATATACCGGAGGAGTTGCTGGTTTGATTGTCAGTCCTTATATTGCTTTAAATCGAACATTTAAACATTTATACATTTCAACAATCCATCTCCATTTTTACATTCTGATATTTCAAATTTTGCTGCTTTTATCAGCTCATTTAGGATGATTATGTTAATCAGCAGGACATATTTAAAATAAATTCTATATTTTTCTATTTTTACCATTGAAAATGAATTGACATTTTGTCGCCCCCTGTTGGAGGAAATGAATTATACATTTAACATTACATGTAACACGATGCTTATTGTGTGCATGGCGGCATGGCGGCATGGCGGCATGGCGGCATGGCGCGGGTCTAAAAGTGGTCACCCTGACCATTGCTGGTTGATCCTCATCCAGTGAATAGATGTCAATACGATCCAGCCCTCAAGTGGGGGGCGTTGAGTCACGGCGAACCGAGCACAAACCAAACACCACATCCAAACCCCAGCCTGCCCCCCCCCCTCCCCTTTGTGTCGTCCAGCCATCAGATTGTGAAGAGCGTCCTGGGTGTTGACACACAGGAAGTGATCTCTATCAGCGAGGATGCGGTGCCTAATGTAGCGTGATGCTCCTTCCTTTCTTTCCATTTGAGTCCGGCTTCAATGGAAGCGGATGAAGACAAAAAGGCCCGTCAGACGGATGAAGACGCTAAGCGAAGAGCGAGGCCGCGTGGGTTTGATGGTGGCCCCTCCGAAAGAACACACGTACGACGCTCAGTATTGCCGGGACAAAGATCCTCGCCGGGTGGGACGGCCCACTTTGTACTCCTACAATGCTCTTATCAGTGACTGATGGCTGGGATTGAGGGCGCTTCAGGATGCCCGCTGCCTTCAGGGTCCGTGGGGAATTTGTGTCCCATTCATTCTAACGAACATTTTGTGAGGTTGTTTCTTTTCCACGTGGTTTTCGTGAGGGTTGAGGTCGGGGCTCTTCTACTTTGTACCCCTTAAAGGAAAACTACACTTGTTTTTGGAATGTTGTCCATCATCCTCAATCCTTATGTGAGATATTTCATATAAAAGTCTCCAAATACGACAAGAATATGAGATTTGATGGAGATACTTTATTGATCTCCAAGAGAAAGTCACATTTCCAGCAGCTCTGCAAACATGGAGCAGGACAGTGATAGTAATCTGCCAGCTGGACGATGCTCTCCATGGGATGATGTTGGTTGTCCATGATGATGCAAAGGAGCTTCCTGAGTGTCCTATGCCCTGATGCCGAGAATCTATGTTGATAGTCCAGTCTGGTTTATCATCCAGACCAGGGGTGGGCAAACTGGAGATTTTGTCCGAAATAGGCGAAATCCGTTATAAAAAATCCGATATATGCAATGAATTTTTATTGGAAATGCATTACAGAAAAATCGGTTCTTTTTTATCTGTCCGTTGTGAGCGAATTTCCGATATATCCGAGTCCGATATATCCGAGGTTTACTGTAGTTTGGAAACGTTAACGCTAGGTATAGACGTTCTATACGTTTCTATATTGCTGTGGGAAATCAATGCCCCAAGTACTTTGAAGTTCCTATAATATTTCGAATGGCCAAAGTATTAGGCATAGTTGGATCTATTTTTAGCTGTTTTTATATCTTTATCACACACAGGAAATAGAAAGACAGACCAAATTGAGTGTAATGGAGGATGATGTGTTACATTACTACATTTTTAAAAATTCATATTAATACGTCTTTTAAGCTTTTTTATTTGCATTTTAAATCGGGACACTTTGCTTCATCGCAAATGTATTTTATTGTGGATTTCTACATTGAATTTCCCGAGGACTGAAATGGCACCATAAGGGGTTCAAACAAGTGAGTAAGAGGCGGGGTAATAATCGGCATCAGCGAAAGATCACCAACGGGACGTTTAGGGATTGACCCCATGGTAACATCACAGCTAAACATGGCGGTCACGATGCCAGCACGCCGCGGGAGTCACATGAGAGCAGCCTCGCGGTCATGTGCTCACCCTTCCTCCCGCGTTGGCTGCGCTCCTGTGTTGGCATTTGCGTCTGGGATCCCTCGGAACTGGGCTAAAGGCCCCCCGGGGGGGGGGGGGGGCTTGCATGTGGGAAGCAACAGACCACACTTTTATCATCCTGGATGGGAAAGTCTATGTGGAAATTTACGGAGGACCAAAACTGCCAAAATAATGAATAAATAAATAAAAGTGAAAATAAAAACAAAAATAAAAAAAAAATCAAAAAATTAAATACAAAAAAATTTATATAAATGGAAATAAAAACAAAAATAAAAAATATATACATAAATAAATAAATAAGAGCAAAAATAAAAAAGATTCAAAAATTAAAAATAAATACAAACATAAATGTATAAATAGAATTACATATCAATAAATAAAAAAAAGCACTCTATAATATTTTTTTATTTTTGTTTTTATTTCCATTTATATTTATTTTTGTGTATTTGTGGATTTTTTGATTTTTTTTTCATTTTTCATTTTTGTTTTTATTTTCACTTTTATTTATTTATTTATTTATTTATTTATTATTTTTGGCAGTTTTGGTCCTCCATAGAAATTAGCTGTCATTTGTGCTGGCAGACTTGATCGCTGATGAGCGCACGAAGCGAAGCCGCCAAAAAAGCTCTGAGTCGACACGTTTGCCCCCCCCCCACCCCCACCCCCCCCAACTGTACCGCGGCAGAGGAAGCCTCGGGTTTGCCTTGTAAGTGTTAATTACTTTCCTGGAGCGCCTCTGAACGACTCCCTTTTTGCAGATAATGAGTTCTTTTAAGGAGATGAGCGTTAACACGACGGAACAAAGCGAGCGTGAAGGACACGGAGGAAGAGGAAGAGGAAGAGGAAGAGGAGAATGCCAAATATTTTCTCATCTGCGCCGAGTCGGAGGTGTCAAAGTTGCAAAAGGCAGAGTTTACCGTGTTGTACCAAACTTACCCCCCCTTGTCTACTCTTTGGGGGTTTAGCACAATAAGACTCTTGGCCGAGGCAAAGTGTTGGTGATGATGTCATCATCTCATTTGCATAATTGGTCATGGCTGGAGATTGGAGGTTTTCCAAAACCCTGACTCAGCATTTATGCGAGGATGGGCATAACTGAGCTTTTTGGTTTGTCTTCTAATGTTTTTAAAGTTCTGTAATCCAACCATTTTCTATGCCGCTTATCGTCACTAGGGTCCAGGGGTGCTGGAACCTATCCCAGCTGTCTTCGGGACTGGTGGTCAGCCAATCCCAGGGCACATATAGACAAACAAGCATTCCCACCCACATTCATACCTGTGGCCAATTAGGGTGGCCGAGGGTGGGATTGAACTCGGGTCTCCTAGCTGTGAGGTCTGCGCGCTAACCACTTGTACACCGTGCAGCCTTATTTTTAGTTATATTGTTACAGTAAACCTCGGATATATCGGACTCGGATATATCGGAAATTGGCTCACAACGGACAGATAAAAAAGAAGCGATTTTTCTGTAATGCATTTCCAATAAAAATTCATTGCATATATCGGATTTTTTTATAACGGATTTCGCCTATTTCGGACAAAATCTCCAGTCCCGTTCCAATGCATTTCCATGAAATTTCCCTGGCATATATCGGATGACCGCATCGTGGCGCTCCGATTGGCCGAATGGTGACAGGCCGCTATACGACGTCATTTGCAGCGTTTGCAGCGTTGCCTGCGCGTCCAGGTACATTGGAAACATAGTCAAGGAAGTGCCTTTTTATAACGGATAAAATCCCATTTACGCATATACCGGATATAAATCCCATATATGCGTAAAACGGACATTTTCCGGTATACGCATATAACGGATTTCGCTTATATCGGACAAAACCAGTGGGAACAATTGAATCCGATATATCCCAGGTTTACTGTATTAAATTTGTAAAACTTTGTGCTTAAGGTGCCACGCATAATAAAAATGTAATATGATTTTTTTTTTCTCATTTTGTCAAAAACTTCAGTTCTAACGGGAGTCAATGAGGTGATCATTACTTTTTAAAAATAGTAAAAAATAATAAAAAAAGTGTACTTTTTGCCCTTAAGGCCTGAAAAGGTACACCAGATAAAATAAAAATGTAAATAAATAATCACTTTAGTTTCAGTCAGATTAGTATTAATGAGTCAATTAGTATTAAATACCTACATATTAATAAAGAGTACACACATGGTGGTATTAATATACTAATGGCCCGCCAAGAAATAATGACTAAACGGAAACAGTGCCATGTAGTTCCTGTCGTGTTGTGCCCGGACAAGCGGGAATAAAACGCCTTGTGGAACGTGAGGGCTGTACTTGAGTCGGAGTCGGAACGTTTGTATGCCTTCCGTCCTTCCTGTGCCGCCTCATTTCCTCATTCCAGTTTTCCCCTCACACGTTTTAGCATTCTGCAGTCCCTGCCTATCTTTGCGCAGCGCTTGGGCCTCTCACTTTGAATCTTAATCTCTCCAGAGAGTCTGGCGTGCCCGGATCAACTTATTAGCCATGCGGGGCCGTGAAACGGGAGCCAAAGGCTGCAGGTAAGCGCACAAAGCCCAGACGGCCGCAAGCGGAGACGACATCAACAGCGACGCCGTGCAGCAGCAGGACAAAGCCGCCAGTCATGTCAGTCTTGCGATCTTTGCCGCCTGGGGAAGAAGATGTGGCGTATTTATCTCCTCGGTGGTAGGACACCGTTGGTCGACGTCGTCCAACCTTGACAAGTCACCGAGAGGCACGCTGCTTTATCGTAACGTGGCGCGAAGCTCCCCCCCCCCCCCCCCCCCCCCTTGTCGCTATTTCTGGGCGACAGCAGACGGGGAGGGGTCGGCCGGGATACCTCAAAAGACTGGACGCGCTACAAATAAAGATCCGGTTCACCGCTCGACCTTTCCAGGCGTATTTTACCAGCTGGAAGGTCCTAAAGATGGACCCTGATGAGAAGAGGCCCCCGTTTATCTTAAAAACACAAACCATTTCATGTTTTCACTTCATTTCTCTTTGTCTACTTTATATTTAAAGGGGACCTATGATGCTTTATATTGAGTTATGGACTCCTATAGAGCAGCTACACACAATAACCACACAAAGCTTTACAGATCTTTTGATGTTTGTTATGATTAATTCATAAAACATTCTCGTCTTTTTGGGGTGGGATGATTTGTCTTTTCTGTCCTCACCTGCCATCTTTTGTTGCAGAGGGAGGGGGGGGGGAGTGGAAAGGGAATATTGAGTTTGATTTGCGCTCGGGGGCGTCTCAGAAACGAACCCGACTTCTTCTTTCACACGGAGCCGTAGTCGTCGTCTTTTGTGTTGAGCGGCGATGGCGTCCTCGCTCGTGGCGTGCGACCTTTCTTTAGCGGAACATTCTATAGCTGTGGGAAGAATAGTGCAGCTTTGGCACAATGTCGGCTATTATTTGAGCGGGACTTGTAATTAGCCGTGTTGATGACGGATGGAATGTTCCGGAGTTGGCAAGCAAGACGGGCCTGTCCTGTTTGGTATTTCATTACTCAGACATTCGCCATGAAGACCACATGACATGAGACCGCCTTGTTTGTCGATGGCTGACTGACATTGGGTTTTTTTTTTTTTGGATGGGAACATGAGATTATGTCATGCATTTCAGCGCCACAGATAGATGACAGTCCTGTGCGAACCAGCGTATGATGAATCCCGATGTCCTTATACGGCGTTCCGCTTCTTAAAATTGGCCACGGCGACTCATCAGTCTTTTTGGCAGCCTACCGAGGTTACCGAGAGGCTGGTCAATAGCCCGAGTCCACGCTCGACGACTGGCTGCCTTCCTATCGAGTTTCGGGAGAACTTTTCAACAAAAGTGTGAGAAGGCGGCAGGCAGGGAGGGAGGGAGGGAGGAAGCATGCCTCTGGGTCGCCTTTTGCTTTCTTGTGAGGTCGCACAGGAAATTTAACTGCAGCATCGCAAGAGAAAGAGAGAGGGGGTGGACCCCCCCCCGTCCCCGTCCCCCCACCCTCCCATCAGATGGTCTCAGATCTCAGATCCCGACCTAGATAAGGAGTAAATGACTCTGGTCCTCAAGCCTGTTATTGTGTTCTGCTGCCGAGTCGGGTTTTTATGCAGAATCAGTATCACCCCCCCCACCCCCACCCCCACCGTCACCCCCCCTTTGAATTGTGGCTTCACTTTATCTAATATTTCAAAATATACTCATTCATAAATCATGTTGTTTTGTGGCTGAATATGGTCTCTAAAGATATGCAAATGTTGGCCTCGCATGAAAATAAAGATCTATATCAAGTAACATACAAGCATTCAGAAGATGCATTCAAAGACCTAGTGATTTGTAGTCCTCTACTCTGGCCACTAGGTGTCAGTCATGTTTGGAACAACAGGCTTTTATTGTAGGTTTGAATGATCTCCCAACAAGCATGGTTACCAACATCATGCCAACATCAGGCTATTGTTACAGCCGTAACCCATGCCAAGATCAAACGACATCACTTCCTGTCCGCCCACCTCCACTTGGTATTATTTTTATGTCTTATTTTGTCTTTGATGTCTGCTAATATGAGTGTAAGAGTGACTATAGGGATGTTATCTCGTGACTGTAGGGCTCTAATAATGTTAAAAAACCATATTGGGTAGGTACTAAGTACATTTATTTTGCTTAATGTGTATTTTTTTTCCTCTTTTTAGTCAAAATATATCGAAATGCAACTGATATGTTGTATTCTGCTCACTTGGTGTTCGATGACACCAAAATAGAGACGTTAGCTTACATGACATTATTTTAACATTGCATAAAGTCAGCCATTGCATGTCCGTCCTCCCATTTCATGTGGAAGTGGTACATTTTTGGCTTCTATTTGCTTGCTAACTAGTGGCGAGTGGCTAATCTTGAGTCTCTGTAGTCAAATAGCTGTGCAGTTCTTTGTAAACAATGAATAGTAGGGGTGTAAAGGTGACTATAGGGGTGTTACTTCACGTTTACAGGGCTCTAGTAATGTTAAATTGTATTTAGAAAGTTAAAAATATTACAAAAGTATTACATTTATAAAAATCTTATATTGCGGCAATGAATTTAACATAGTTTTCGAATAAACGAGGGACGACAAAGCTGAGATTTATTATTAGTTATTAGGATAAATATTTCACTTCTCCCCTTGACGTTGTGCCTTTTGCTCTACTGTCGCCATTTTAGCTTTTGAGGTGTGGGGGGTGGTTACTTTTAAACTGTTTTTGCACACGGGACAAAAACAATGATGCAAATTCCAATTTCCCCACCATTCAGCCTGCCACAGATAGATGGCAGTCCTGTGGCAGGCAGTCATTGCACAACAGGATGGGTTATAGACCACCCGTGGGTTATTTGACATACTGAGTTGGTCCAGAAGTGACGATGGCGACCGACCATAGCAGACATCGCGGCGTGACGGTTTGTGTTACAGCGGCGAGATCGATTCCCTCGCTCGCCTTCTCCCGTCTCGCTGAACCTCAGATTGCAGTTGACGCGGCCGTCGTTTCACGTTTGGCTTCCGATCCAAACCAGCTGTCATTTTTTTTTCCCTCCCCCTGAGACGTTTTGAAAGGCGGTCCACCTCAAAACTTGGTCATGTCGTCTTTTTTTTTTTTTTTTCCTCCGCTGTTATCTCGCCATGGCAGCCATCCATCCGCTTATCCCTCTGCTTTATCGCTAGTTCCTTATCAGCTGCTGCTGGTTCCTCTCTGGCCTTCCCCAGCAGTATATCAGGAGGACGGATAAAGTTCTGGTCCTTCATTCTTTTAAGAGAGGTCATACGTAACGCTCGCTGATAAAACCTCTTGTCGTCTCAGTGTGGGATGATGTTTGGAGCTTTAATGAGTTAGCGCTTTAGCATTTCATTTATTTACACTGCAACTCTGCACTCCTAGTACATGGACCGAGGAGCCGGATGCAGACAATCGCAACACTAATAAAGTGATGCTAACATGCTAAAATGTTAGGCTCATATTTTAACAATCAAACTTACAGCTCTCACGTGTCTACCTGGCCGATGGCATTTTGAGATGTGTAGTGAAGCCTGGTGAAGGTGCTTTTTAAACCAAAATGTCCAAAATGTCCCAAAGATGGTGCATCTAGTACAGGGGTGGGCAAACTTTTTGACTCGCGGGCCGCATTGATTTAACAAAATTGCCGGGAAGGGGGCGGGGGGGGGGGGGGGGTGGTATATAGTATTTTACACGTAACAGTCAATTTTTACACCTATATTTTTACACATATTTTACATGTAAAAGTGTCATGCAATCTGCTATATGTGAACTTTGAAATCATTTATTTGATGTGAAGTGTATTAGAAATTAAATGTATTATTATTATTGTTATTATTATTATTTTTATTATAATTAGTATTGTTATTATTATTAGTTATAGTAATGTTATTATCATTATATAATATAATATATTATAATTATTATTTATATTATTATATAATATATTATTATATATTAATAATAATAATATTATTACTATTATTATATTAATATTATTAACAACAATATTAATATAATAATAGTAATATTATTATTAACAACGACATTATTATTGTTATTATTCTTATTATTTTTACTATTGTGCTTGTGTTCCTTTGTCCAGGAGCATTTTGTAAACAACAGACCACATCAAATAACGAAATTGATAAAGCAGCTACCTCAACCATCAAAAAGTTGGCCCAAGCCACGATGCCAGGTTGTATGTTGAGTTTAAATAAAATACTTTGGAAAGAATAGGCGGGCCATATTGAAACACCTGGCGGGCCAGATGTGGCCCCCGGGCCGTAGTTTGCCCACCCCTGATCTAGTAAGATGATAGATTTGCATATTAAACGGGTGTTGTTTACCATTGTGCATTGCCAGCTAAGCTAGGATTTCTTTGCCGTTTTTTGGTTTGTTGAGCGAGATCTTGGAGAATTTTTCCCGGACTAATGCATCCATCTCCGGTCTAAAATTCCACCATGGGCAGATGAAGGCGTACTAATCGGCGCTGATCCAGATTAGGATTGTATACAATAAATCCTCTCATACGTCCCGTTCAGACTCAACAAGGGGAGCTAAATTGAATGTGACAGGTCTTCACTTGGAAGGTCTGGTTATGGACACACCTGCTGGACCCGCTTAGGACGTGATGGATGTCCTTTTAGCGATGATGGAGTAGATGCCACCTCAACGTCTCGACCCACGTTTGAACGAGGGAGGCGTATTTCTTCCTCCCCGGGAACATGGAAAAAAAAACTCCAGCTGCCTTTCACGCCCCTCTCAGCTTGGAAAGCGGCGGCGGCGGCACGGCTCCAAGGATCGATGCCAGGCTGTCGTACGAGGCCACGAGGGGGAATATTCCGTGGGTTTATTTGACAGTAAACGCTCCCCGGGAAGCCATGAGCAGGATTTTATTGGCTTGACTGCTGACTGCTGGCTTTACACTCCGTTCTGCTGCTCGCCACTTTGTTTGGCGGCTGGAACACCAAGCCATCGATCCACACGGGAGTGGAATTGACGCTTGGGCCGCCCCTAATGCAGGGGTGTCCAAAGTGCAGTCCCGGGTGTTGTTTTGTTTTGTCACCCCAATATAAAATAAACAAAAACACCCAACAAAAATGTGAAAAATAGAACAAAAATGACAAAATGGTGACATTTTAATTGCTAATAATTAATAATACAAATCTGCCATGTTTTTATTTTCACTAAAACATTACTAATATTTTACTGAAAAACAATTTCCTCCTCTTTTAAAAAAAAAAGCATTTTTGTCCAAAAAAGATTTTACTAAAAAACTTTTAAACAAATGTCAACAATCTTACAAGAATACAGAAATTAAAAAAAATACAGCAAAAATATGGTATGTGATAAAAATAAAATAAAAATGTTGATACCAATTAATACATTTTAATAAAAAAAATTATAAAAATGTAATAAAAATTTATGGCCTGAAATATACTTTTTTAACAAGAAAAAAAGAAAATTACAACTTTGTGCCTAATGTTAATTTTACAAAACAGTATGATCCAAAACTATTGGATTGTTTGTTTTTTTGCTTCTTTTTTTTTTTTTTTTTACAAAAAAAACTATATAATTTTAACTATATAATTGATACTTTTTCAACAAATTATTATTTGGAAATATATAAAAGTGGGTTGTGATCAAAATACTTTGTAAAATCCAAATTAGAGCTCTTAAAGGTGCGTATCAAATTCTGTGCTGATCCGACTAAACGTCCTAAAGTTGCGATAGGGTTAGTTTTGTAGAGAAATTTCAAGTCAGTGTGACTTACAAGCTCAATAAGAGCGCCATCATGTGATTTATGATTTACGAAAAATAATAGCACATGCAACACAGCAAGGGTGCACTTTTTGACAAAGTTTCAGCCTTTGGTGTGCAGCGGTTGAAGAGTAGAAGAGTTGCAAGATGGCGTGTCCTCATCTTGACTCTGCTCTTTATAGTTGCTCCTGTTTTGCACCAGAGGATGCTAACAAAGATGCTAACTCTGCACTCCTCCGTCCCTGGAGTGAAGGTTAGAGCCAACTGTCAGAGCAGGTGAGCGTCCCCCTCAGGGCCCCTCGCTATGCGATGTCGACCCCCTCCCTCGGTCCAGTCTTGTAGTCCGAGGCGGGTCAGGTGAGCAGCCCGCACAGCCGGAGGGAGTGTGACCCGTCGGTGACGTTGCCTTCAGGGCACATCTGCTCTTCTTGGCAGAGCTGCTGCTTCCTTGACTTCTTTCTTGCCTCCCACCTTCCGTCTTCCATCTTCCGTCTTTCGTCTTCCATGCACAGAGCAAGCAGGAAGTCATGAAAAGAAGCATTGTGCCCTGTTGAATGCTGGCTGTGTGTGTTGTGATGTCATTACGGCATCGGTGTTCCCAAAATGGGAGACGACAAAACAGGAAAATGACATAAAAATGAAAGAATAAAAAAAATCACAGCTTTCTCGCAAATGAGTTATCCAACAGCTACACGGGAAGCTTTCTAGATCTTCCAGACTTGGGTGTGCACACAGCGCTGTGATTGGTCACACTCCCAAAGACTTCCGAACCCCACTTCCCTAATTTTGTTGGGATAGGGGTTGATAAAAAAATGAATAAACCCGAGGAGCTACTGGTAGTTTTTTGCGGGTCGCAGGTAGGCCACGGACTAGCGGCGGGAAAAGGCTATTAGCAACTCCAGACATTGGTGATTGTAATTTGCATCCAGGTCCCTGTATGCACGCTCTGTAGTGCTACACAGACCACCGCTTCCTTACACGGGACGCTTAGAAATCGTTACTTACAGCTTCGATTCGGTCTCTTCAATATCACTAAGAAACGTTGCAGACTTCAGCAACATTTTGGCGTTTTGACAGTCCAGCTTCATGTCCACAAAACTCTTGCTGGTCCGGAATCATCAACTCCAACCACTTCTACCTGACACCTGAGTCTGTAGACCAGGGGTGCTCATTAAGTCGATCGCGAGCTACCGGTCGATCGCGGAGGTGGTACTGGTCGATCGCTGGTCGATCGCGGCGTGACATTACAAAAATATCATCCCAGCATCAATGCCGTCACTTGATTGACATACAGGGCAGCCATTCAGATGACAACTGAATGTTGCCCTTCGGGCGACCAATCAAATCAAACAACGTCTCTAAGTGCAGCAGAACTTACGATGTCAGCCTATCATCCATCCCCGTTACTTGATTGACATACAGGACAACCAGTCAGATGACAACTGAATTTTGACCTTTAGGTCACCGCTCATGCGTAAACAACGATGCAAAGTGCTAAGCTAGTCGGCGAATTGCGTCAGATTTTAAGCCCTCGCTAAAGTTTATGGTCACTAAAATGAGTGAAGGAGCTGGACCAAGTAAAAAGGCAAAAACTGGACCAAGTAAAAAGGCAAAAAACATATCACTTCCATACGGATATGGAATATTATACGGATATTATGATACGGATATTATCCATGACTGATAAACATTTGGAAGTGTGCTTGAGGCTGGCTATCAGCAGCTACTGTCCGGACTATGCATCCCTGGCTGGTTCAATTCAGTGCAAGTCATCAAAGTAAACTCAGGTAATTACAAAAAATGTTAATAGTTAATTATGTGTGTTTTGCAATATTGGCTCATTTGGTTATGTAAGGTACATCAACATACATTGTACGTACAAATAATCCTCAATACATTTGAAAATAAATAGATGTTTTGCATTTTTGTAGTGGGTAGATCATTTTGACTCGCTCATTTTAAAAGTAGCTCGCATGCTGAAAAAGTGTGAGCACCCCTGCTGTAGACATTCAGATGTCCGTCATGTGTTAGCAGAGGCCAACATGGACGCATACTTGGCTTCCACCATGTCTACAAGGAGAACTGATGAGCTGTACGGTTTTACTAATCCTAGCAGTTACAGCAGAAGAAACCACCAAAGATCCCTGGTCTTTGGATGCTGCTGTCAGCTCGCCCAACTGGCTCGTGGCTTCCTGAAAACGCCCCCCCCCCACACAACCCTCATTCGCCATCCGCCTCTCAGCCGCAATCAGGCGGTATTATCCGCCTTGTGTATGCATGCGGAGTGCTCAAATTGTTTTCACTGGAGTCTGCGGTCTTTACGAGCATCTGTGCTGCCTCCTTCAAGGCCCCGTCACTCACACGTGTGCCAAATTTGCTTTTGCGGCGTTCGTACCAGATGCTTTGTGAGCATATTGACTTTAGAGGAGTTATGGTTCGGGAATGGTGTTAAAATAGCAGGCTGCAACGGGTGGTACGAGGTGTGCTGGGGGGGACAAAATGCAGGGTAAGAATTACCGTACCCTGGTTTGGCTGAGAATAAGAAGATGTAGCAGGAGGGATCATGGTTGCCGGTGACTTTTGGAGAGTGACAGGAAAGCATCAATAGCTCTTCTCAATGAGCAGCAGCATTTCAAAATATTATTTAACAAAAATCTGCATTAATTTTAGGAGCATAGCATTGTAGTCAATGTCAATGGTTCTCGCCCGGGCGGAGTGGAAAGCCATCTCCGGGTCGGGTATGAGATCCTGCCCCAAGCGGAGGAGTTGAAGTGCTTCGGGGTCTTGTTCATCCACAGTGATGCCGATTCCGCATCGGTCAGTTGTGGTGAAAAAGGAGCCGAGCCAAAGACGGAGCTCTCAATTTCGCCACTTTGTTTGGCGGCTGGAACACCAAGCCATCGATGCACACGGGAGTGGAATTGACGCTTGGGCCGCCCCTAATGCAGGGGTGTCCAAAGTGCAGCCCTGGCCGTCGTTTTATTGTCACCCCAATATACTAAAATAAAACAAAAAAACCCAACAAAAATGTGAAAAATAGAGTAAAAATGCAGAATGTTAAGACAAATTGCTGACATTTTAATTACTAATAATTATTAATACAAATATATGCCCTGTTTTTATTTTTACTAAAACATTACTAATATTTTAGTGAAAAATATTTTTTCCCCTTTTTTTTAAAAAAATAAAAAAGCATTTTTGGACAAAAATTATTTTACTAAAAAACTTTTTAAACAAATATCAATCTTACAAGTATACAGAAATAAAAAAATAGAGCAAAAATGTGGAATGTGATAAAAATAAAATAAAACTGTTGATACCAATTAATAATAGTAATTTATGGGCTGAAATATACTATTTTTAACAAGAAAAAAAAGAAAATTACAACTTTGTGCCTAATGTTAATTTTACAAAACAGTATGATCCAAAACTATTGGATTGTTTGTTTTTTTGCTTTTTTTTTTAACAAAAATTATTTTTTAAAGCAAATATTTAATTTTTTTAACAACAATTTCATGGACAATCTTTGTTCCTACCCTCGCCTACGATCGTGAACTTTGGGTAGTGACCGAAAAGACGAGATTGTGGGCACAGGCAGCCGAAATAACTTTTGTCAGTCGTGGGGCTGGAAGCACTGAGCAGAACCAGGAGCCAGATGAGGGGGCTCCCGGACGCCTCCCTGGGGGGCGTTAAGGTCACGTCCGACAGTCCGGTAGTAGGTCTTGGGGAAACCTTGGCTGGACTATGGCCTGGGAACACCTTGGGATCTGCCAGGAGGAGCAGGACATATATTTACCAGAAGGCCATGAAATATATAAATTTCTCATGAAATCACATTATTATTATAATATAATAATAATATATTGTGGGTTGGTATCACGTAAACACATTCCACGTGCTAACAGTGGTAGCTAGCGCCACTAAAATGTTGACATGTGCGTTGATGTCCGCTGTGTGGCCTCCTTTTGTGATCTCTCACGTCGCCTGCGAGCGCATTCCCAGCCTGTGGCGACGTGGTGGACAAAGACGCCCGTTCCATCGCTCTTGAGTTCCTGGCTGTGGTCACATGACTTTAGGGCGAGGAGATTCCTGGGAGCTTCCGTGTTCTCCCAGTGGTACTCCCGTCCGTATCCATGGGAGGCGGGAGGCATACGTTTCCAGCTTTTGTTCCCGTCTGATTTACAGTAGCTTACCGAGGCCTGGACTTGGGATCCTGCTGACCGGCTCATATTCATCCTTCCCCCCCACATATCTGGCTCCGATTGTCACAATGGGAAAAAGAATTCCTATCTGCTACTACCAGGGCAGCACGGCTTCCAGTCTGCTCAGCAACACCCGGGCAACATCAGCGTACCACATCGGGCCTTCAAAATAAAAGCAGTCGGGTCAATTGACAAAATATACAGTATGTGTCTGTGTGTGTGTGTGTGTGTATGTATGTGTGTATATACATATATATATATAAATATAATATAATAATAATATAAAATAAATATAAAAATTATGAAATAATTGTATAAAATCATAATAAAATGAATATAAAATAAATAATAAAATAATAATAAAATAAATATAAAAACAAATAATAATAACTTATTTAACAGCCTAATATAATAGACATAATATTTTATATACTGTATAAAAAAATAAATATAAATGTTACAACGTGCCATGAAGTATGGCATGACTATATGTATGAAAAAAAAAAACAAAAACAAAAAAAACTTATTGAATTGGTAACTGCTATGGCGTGGAGAAGGGGTAGGATTTAATAAGCTTTGCTTCTTCCTGCTCCTTTTCAGACATGTGTAGTAATGAGGTGTTGTGTGTATGCATGTATGTGTATGTGTATATGTGTATATATATATTACGTAGATATGTGTGTATGTATATGTGTATGTATATACGTATATATATATATATAAATAGATATTGTAAGTGTATATGTGAGAAAGAATAATGTAACATAGTATGCATGTCTGAAATAAATTAAAAATTAAATTTAAGTATATGCATTTCTTGCTAAATAAATATCTTGGTCATGAAATAAATAATTACCATTAAATTATTATTTATTTAATTAGATTTGACACATTTTATGCTAGCAGGCAGTAGAATTTCCCAAATTTTGCCTTATTTTCTGGATATTTTTCCTAGTTTACAAATGTAAATATTGGCAGGTATGATTGTAGAAATCAATCCCACTTTTCTTGAGATTGTGATTATGTGGGACAATTTTGGGGCGGAAGAAGGGCAGCGGAGGCACGTCGCCATGGCGGGCGAGGCTCGCTGTTGTTTGGGATGTAGTTTGTTAGTGACGCAGCTGGAAATGTAGAATAACAAATGTCATCATTTAGAAATGCCATTGCACGTCAGTGTGCCATTTTTGTTGTCTTCACAGCGGCGTCATTGAGATGCTAATGACTAAGCACAATGAGACGGGATTGGAGGGATTGGCCGGGGATGCGTGGTCTGCTAGACAAACGGCATTGTTAATAGGAAAGCTGGACACATTGTGTTTTGACACGATGGTGTGTTCTGGAGGTTTCTGGGCTGGAGGCTCCTTAGCGGGATGCGCTCATTGGCATTCCTGCTGTGCACCAGCGCAACCGCTTCACCGACGAGCACAGCAAAAGTCTGCCGAGAGGAGAAACTTTTAAATGAGTGGACTGCGGTGGAAAAACTTCTTATTCCGAAAACCTTTCCTATTCGCCGTGCACGTCCTCGTTAGGTGTGTGGGCAGCAAAGTACGGCCGCAACGATGAACGTCGATAAAGGCATTAACATTGTCACGTTCAAGGCCCCCCACTGTGCCAAAGTCGTGTTCAATGTTCAGTCAAATTTGTCCCCAGAGTCCGTTTATGACTCCCTCGCTGGTTTGCTTCACTTTTGAGAGAAGAGGTGCTCAAACACTCACTTTTTGGAAGGTCATGACCCCATGAATGTAGGCTTCGCTACACATCTTAAAATAAAGCTTCGTCAAAGACTACTGTTGATATTTATTTCACTCTACTCAGTTTTTCCCCATTTTTGCATTTTTTTTGTCATATTTTCCACACATTTTTGTTTTCTTTGAAAATAATTAGGAATATACTCCTTGTAATATTCACACTTTATTCCAACATTCTAAAATTAAAATAAAATTACAGCTTTTTTATCACGAGAAGGCAACTTTTTTCATAATATTTTTTCTTAAATTATTGCTGATTTTGCGATTTTCTTGTTGAATTCTATTTTTTTGCATTTTTCTGATTTTTTTTCCCCCCAACTATTTCAACTTTTTTTTTTTGTAAATCTTCATCTGGTAAATATAATTTTATATTTTGATGTTTTTCCCACAACCTCTTTTTCTAAAATGTACCGCTTTGTTTTGTTTGCTGGTCAAAATATTACGACTTTTCCATAATATTTCCACTTTATGCTACTATAATTATTGTATTGTTCCTTATTATATTACATTATTGTTGTGAAATTATGATAATTACATTTTGTTACATTTTTTTCTTTATATTGTGACTTTATTCCATTTTTGCTGTTATTTTTTAAAAAACTTAAAAAAAAAAATTTTTAAATTTAAATTTTTGAAAAGCAAGTATTTGTTTTATTTTTTTTAAAATAACTTTTTGTCTCCTACAGCGTCCACAAACATGACACACGCATACCTCATGTCCGTTTAGGCATGTTGGAAGGTTACGTCATCAATACAACGATCAACACATCAATACTGTTTGCGAAACTAAAAACATCATAATAGTGGAGATGAAGTACGTCTGGTGAACATTAATATTAATATGCCGTTAAAGGGATGTTTGGACGGTGCAGGTGTACCTAATGAAGCGGCCAGCGAGTGTGTTCAGTAGTTCCAGCAGACGCCAGGCAAAGAGGTCTGTTGCGCAACGCGAAGGCGCTAACAGCGAGTCGTGACGTGAATGGCGTGTCAGCGTGCTCGTATTCCCGCCGCTCGCCTGCTCCGTGTCCCGACAGCCGGCGTCGGGAGCGCCTGGCTCCGTGCGCATGAGTCAGACGTCAACAAGAGGCTGGCGGGAAGCTCTCACAACTCTTGGAAGTGGGGAGAAAAAAAAAATGGTTGTGAGCTCTTTGGGGGGGTTGTTATCTTGTTTTGGTCAGAGTTGGTGGGCGGGATCAATGCCGTGATTGGCAGAACTGCATGTTAGATGCGTAACTGTGGGGAGGATGAAGATATCACCACCTGCTGCTTCCTGCACTAAATAATTACACCAACAGCAGGCGGGAGGGGAAGGGATCAATAATTAATGGAAGATAATTGGCTGCCGGCATACATAATACATAAGACCACTGTGGGACCCCCCACTCCCACCCCCACCCGAACATGTTTAATTCTTTTTCTTCTTTTTGAAGATCACCACGCTCATCAACCACAAGGAGCGGCCCAAAAAGTCGGAGCGCACCCTAGCGGCCATCCACCGCGTGGGCCAGGCGGTCAGCGTGGCCGTGGGACGCTTCGTCGCCGTCGGGGAGGCCATCGCCGCCGAGAACCAAGAGCTGAAAGATGAGATGGGACACGCCTGCTTCGAGGCCCGGAGAGCGGGTAGGAGACGTTTACTTTGCATTGTCCCCCTTTTTAAGGTGTGTAGCGAAGCCTGCTGTTTTTCCAAAGTCAACAAAAGAAGCTAGCGGTCTTCAGCGCCACTCCAAGCAACAACAACCCAAAGAGGGACAATCATTTATTTACAAATATACCACCGTGGACTCTTTTCACATTTGGAATTGAACGTGTCCGCGCACGTAAATGTGTGCGCACACTAAAATGTTCCTTCCATGCGGAACTGTCACCTCTTCTAAACCACTTAAGTGTCTTCATCACCTCAGAGAAACGAACTTGTATGTGTTTTTATCCGGGACTCATAGTGCCCCCCCCCTGAGAGAATGAGTCACACGTCTCCACTTCCTGTCTCTGTGTTGGCTGTCTTTACAAATCAGCGCTTTGCGCCATTATCACGTTGTTGAGTAGAAATTGCGTCGCATGCGGCGTGATATTGTATACACATATTGAAAACACCCCCTTTAGCACAAATAACCACATTACCAATATGAACATATGTTAGTGGTTATGGTATATTATGGTTTGAAGTATTTTAGACAGATTTATTTCAATTTATGTATTGTTTTTGTTGTTTCTTAAAATTGTATACAGCGTTCCCTCGTTTATCATGGAGGATAGGTTCCCAAAATAGCCCCCAATAATATCTATTGCAGATATTAATAATAATATCTGTGAAGTAGCCAACTTTTTAAAATGTAATTTATTTTTTTAACAATTATTCCATATGTTTTTAGGGTGCAAAACCCCTCACCATACACTTTACCTTTACAATATACCTTTTGTTATTAGCATTTCATCACATCTTGTTTAAACACCCCCAAAAAAGTTCAAACTTTCCTTTTTAAATTTTATTGATTAACGAGTTCGGACACAAGAAGTATTTTAGAGACTTTGGGATTCAACATTTTGTCGACATTGAGGGTTTTGTCCGGGAAAAACTTGCAAACATACCAAGACTTCAAGCTAGCAAGCTAGCGATGGCAAAGGAGACATGACAGGGCGGTGCCAAGGAGACTGACTGACAGTGGTCTTCAGCCAATCAGGACAGTGCGGACAGACAGAGAGAGAGAGACACTCGATTTAAAGGGCCAGGCGTTTTCACCTTCTGAGAGCTCACCAGGCATGCAAAGTTTATTTATTTACACATAACAAAATGATACATTTTAACGGCTAAAATGTCTTAAATATATATATTTTTTAAAATACATAAAAATTCTGTGTATTGAATGTAAACAATATATATATATTTTTTAAATTTGAATGTTACTTTATATTAACTGAATCAGTCAGGCAAGATTTGTTGACTTATATGTATGTAAATATATATATATAATCTCACACATAAAAATTTCAAGGAATTTCTTTAAATGTATTTATTGAGTTGTTTCTGTATTAAATATGTGTGAAGGCTTTCTTTACTACACATATTTTGCCTCAAAACATATTCATATGTAAGTATAATGTATTTTTGTGGGAATATGTTCATCCAGCATGTCAACCTTTGTGTCCCGCCTTGTCCGTACAGGGGACGCCATCGCCCAGCTGACGGATGTAGGACCGGCCGCGGCCGTTCCCACGGCGACGGACTCCCGCATCACGGTATTCAGCGACCGCACGGGCATGGTGAAGGCCGCCCGTCTGCTCCTGTCGTCGGTCACCAAAGTTTTGGTGCTGGCCGACCGCATCGTCATCAAGCAGATCGTCACGTCGCGAAACAAGGTGAAACCACAAACACAGAGAAAATACAATACAATAAAATAGTACAACTTAGAGCCAACAAATGATACATTTTCACTCCTAAAAACGCCATTACAGACATGATCGTCATCATAAAAAATAAAATAACTTCAATCATGCATATTAGTTTCACTATCAACTTCAGAGCTGCAAGTTGCTTGAAAATCCAAAACTGATTCATTTGGAAAAAAAAGTGACCTGCGGCTTTCCCGTCAACAGCGAGATAAGCTTGCACAAAGACAATTGAGTAAGACAGCCAGTGCGAGGCGGACGCAGATTAATCACCACCGGGAAGCCTGGTTTGGGCCCGACGTTGGACGTCCATCTGTCCTCCATTAGCAGCAAACGCGATTACATCCTTCCTCCGACCTCCTCGTTCTCTTTGTGTTGTGTGGCGTGTGCAGAAAAGCTGCTGCGTTAGCGAGCACGCTCTCTGACTGTGCAGCTTCACGCACACAAAAAAAAAAACAAGGCGGCACCTCAGAGATGCTTCATTTGCAGCTTTTATTTTGGGGAATGTAAGGACAGCACACTGGCTCAAGGCCCTCTCGGTCATTTGGAAGATTCATCTTGTTGAAAAACTGATTTTTGTAACTGTTCCACTTATATTCCTTACCCCAAAGCACAAAGAGGAGGTGAGATTATTCCATACGTCAACGGATTATAAACCACACGGTGCTTTATTCTACTATTTAACAACACGCTCACCGTATTTTTTTACTGGATCTTCTCCCACACTTCCATCAGAGTCCTCGACTTCTGGATCTGAATGGAACAGCTGGGCAATTTGGCAAAATCAAACATGGCGGATTCCCTCTCATTGTCCGTGTCGGGTCTCGTTGGGCAATGATGGCGGCTTTCACCAAAGACGGGACAACAGTTAAAGCAGCATCCGCAATCATTCACATATGGTGGGCTAACTCGCCCGGCGCCGTCTTACCGAAGTAGCGCAACATTTTTACACATTTTGGAAACAGTTTTTTTTTTAAATAATGAGCTAGAGTGCATGAGAAAGTGGAGGTGATGGATGCCAACCACTCATTCATGATTTCATTTTAAAGATTGCAAAAGGCAGTTGCCTACAGCCACAGCTGTTTTTGACTCGGTGCTAATAAGAGACCCCGGCGGTTATTTGGCGGTCATCTGGCAACTCCAGGAAACTATGTGCCGAATTGAATTGGAGCATTGATGCTATATTATTATTATTACGTTTGAAAAATGGACTTATGTGTTTCATTTAAAATAAAAAAAATATATAATGAAGTTAGTATATTTTTAATTATAAGATAAAAAGGAAACATTTTTTAAATATCTAATAATAATTAGCATTATATATTATAAAAATTCTGAATTAAATATTATATTTTAATAATTGTGGTTCATATTGAAATTAATAATGAGCTGGAGTGCATGAGAAAGTGGAGGTGATGGATGCCAACCACTCATTCATGATTTCATTTTAAAGATTGCAAAAGGCAGTTGCCTACAGCCACAGCTGTTTTTGACTCGGTGCTAATAAGAGACCCCGGCGGTTATTTGGCAGTCATCTGGCAACTCCAGGAAACTATGTGCTGAATTGAATTGGAGCACTGATGCTATATTATTATTATTACGTTTGAAAAATTGACTTATGTGTTTCATTTAAAATGAAAAAAATATATAATGAAGTTAGTATATTTTTAATTAGAATAAAAAGGAAACATTTTTTTAAATATCTAATAATAATTAGCATTATATATTATAAAAATTCTGAATTAAATATTATATTTTAATAATTGTGGTTCATATTGAAATTAATAATGAGCTGGAGTGCATGAGAAAGTGGAGGAGATGGATGCCAACCACTCATTCATGATTTCATTTTAAAGATTGCAAAAGGCAGTTGCCTACAGCCACAGCTGTTAATGTTTTTGACTCGGTGCTAATAAGAGACCCCGGCGGTTATTTGGCGGTCATCTGGCAACTCCAGGAAACTCTGTGCTGAATTGAATTGGAGCATTGATGCTATATTATTATTATTATTATGTTTGAAAAATTGATTTATGTGTTACAATTTAAAATGAAAAAAATATATAATGAAGTTAGTATATTTTTATATATTTAATATGAACAAGTAACAAATAAATATCTAATAATAATTAGCATTATATGTTATAAAAAATGCTGAATAAAATATTGTATTTTAATAATTGTGGTATAATATTTATATTAATATTTTATATTATACAATAATTATTCTTATTAAAATATAATATATTTATATAATAAATAAAATATATGATAAAATAATTGGTGTTATTGTACACAAAAAGAGAAATAAATCTGCTCTGTGACGAGGTTTCCTGCAGATGGAGGTGTCTTTCTGGTACCATGCTGCCCCCTATTGGTACGGAGTGTCAATGTCGCGGCCCAACTCCAACATTGGACCTTTGAAGAGTAACTTTGCGTGTAACTATTTTCAAGTTAAGAGGCGGCAATGAGCAGCGATGCCGGCCTGGTGTTTTCCATTATATTTCATACAGAATATCCGGATGAGGCCAGAGTGGACGGTTGCTAGGCAACAGCAGCATCGGGGACTTCCTAATCTGGAAAATCCTTCAAAATTCTGTTGACGCCTCACACACACACACACACACACACACAGGTGTGCTATTATTTGTATGCCAAGTGCAACACTATATGAGCCCCCCCCCACCCACAACAACCACGCCCCATCTCTCTGCAGGTCCTGGTGACCCTGGACCATCTGGAGCGCGTCAGCACCTTCCAGGAATTTGTGCAGATTTTCAGCCAGTTTGGCAACGAGATGGTGGAGTTTGCTCACCTCACCGGAGACAGACAGAACGTGAGTAGCATTCCAAGAGGGGGGGGGGGTGGTTTTGGGTCCAAAGCATGAGCTTGGAGTGATGCTGACTGAACTTGGCCAATGACTACTTGACCTTTTGTGTGGAGAAGCTATGGTTTATTTTCTTTTGTTTGCAGTATATATGAAAATTGAAGGATCGGGAAGGGGGGGGGCACTTTGATACATTATACATGAAAGATACTACAAGCAATCCAATGTAGGTCGATATACGCTAAACTATCTGAACAAAACATCTCAGCTTTTTGTTACTGATCCTTTTTCTATGCCGCTTATCCTAATATCTAATAATAGATCTCATTAATAATCCATTTCTTTTACATAGAATTTTATATCTTGCCATCTTCTTCACCATTGAGCGAAAGTTACTACTTTTAACACTTAATACAAAATCAATAAAGCTATTATTAAAGTACTTTGACTACCTGTAAACTTTGAAGTTGAAGGTGAAATACTAATCATTAGTATTAGTAGTTTACTGGTTAGATTATAGTAATATATGTTATATAGTGGTAAGAGGTATATTGTTTTGACATGTAACTTGCATCCTGAAATACTTGCACCCCTGCTATACATTATGTATGTACACAATGTACACAAATGTGTGTAGCTCAAGTGTTTTGCCAGTAGCCATCACGAAAAATGAAAGATGGGGAGGGGCGGGGCACGGATCGCCCCTCTTTTGGAAGCGTACCTGGCTTTGTAGTCGAATGGACTCTGTACTTGGCTAATGGTGGCTTTCAAAGCGTCATCTCAGCCTCTTTAGAGAAGCTGCAGCCTTTATCTTTGGAGCCAATGATGGATAATGACATGGTGACATGGCTGCCCATTTGCTTTTATTTTGGAAGGGAGCATATTGTCCACGCTGTGATGCTCTATTTTTATGAAGAATGCTGTTTAGAAGAGTGACTGCTATTTCTGGACGGCTCCCTTTAGTGTCCCTTCATTCGGCATGAAAGACATTTCCCATGGCTGCCTTTGGACATCTCCAAGAGTTGCCACAAGTTGGAGGAAAGCCACTTTTTCACCATCTGGTGTGTGTGTTTGTGTGTGTTGTAGGACCTGAAGGACGAGAAGAAAAAAGCCAGGATGGCAGCAGCTCGGGCCGTGTTGGAGAAATGCACCATGATGCTCCTCACAGCCTCCAAGGTGAACCAAAGCTTAAATAAACCAAAGACCGCATCCTGCAATCAGCTTTGATTTATTTGTGGACTGAAAGCAGGGAATGTGTTTTTTTATTTTTTTTGGGTTGTTGTTTTTTTTACCTGCAGACTTGCCTGAGGCACCCGGACTGCGAGTCGGCAAGGATCAACAAAGACGCCGTTTTCCAGAGGATGCGCTGCGCCTTGGAGCAGGTCATCGAGATCGTCACGGAGGCACGCAGCTGCGGGGAGAACAAGAGCCTCCCCGCCAGCATTTACAACGGCATCAAAGACTACAAGGTACGCAGGGCCGTCAGGACCGGGATGAAAAGGTCAGCTGACCACTTTGGTACCGAGGAAACCCAGCCGTCACTCAGGAAGTATTTTATTTTATTTTATTTTATTTTATTTTATTTTATTTTATTTTATTTTATTTTATTTTATTTTATTTTATTTTATTTTATTTTATTTTATTTTATTTTATTTTATTTTATTTTATTTTATTTTATTACTTTTACTTTTACTTTTACTTTATTTTTACTTTTACTTTATTTTTTCCATTTTTTTTAAACAAAAAGAGGTGATGACACAACTGCACAACAGAAGAGATCATGTGTGGTGAAGTTTTAAAAAACGGCCACAAGGTGGCAGAAGTGCATTTTGTAAGCGCTTGAAATTTTTTTAATTAAAAATAAAATAAAAATTAATAAAATTAAGTTTAAAAAATATGTAAATGATATTAGGAAAGCAGGAAGTGAACAAATGTAACAGTTAGTGATTGTAAAAGTACCAGATGGAGGGGTAGGATTTAATAAGCTTTGCTTCTTCCTACTCCTTTCATTACATTTGCGTCAAAGTGAAAGTTATGCTCGAAACGTATTTTACAAAAAAAAAAAATTCTCCCTTTTTAGTTGTGAAATGATATTTTTGTTGTGAACCGATAATATTTCTTATTTTATTTTTTATTTATTTTTATTTTCCAAACAACAAAAACTACAACTAAATTCTCTCAATGTTCTTCTTGGTTGTTTTCCATTTTTGTTCATTTCATTGAAATGTTTTAGATTTGATGCCATTTTTCCCCAAAGTCTACGTAACTCTGCATATGATAAAATATGACTTCACGACTGATGAATAAATCCCCCATCAGTCCAGCGTGGAGTGCCTGCGGGACAACCTGTACGCCTCGCCGCCGGACAGCGTCGGCCGCCAGCTGGAGGCGCTGGTGGAGCGCACCGAGGACTTCACCGACTCGGCCTACACGGGCCACGAGCAGCGCCAGGCCATCCTGGGCCTGTGCCAGCTGGCCCGCCAGGACGCCCAGCAGCTGCTGCACGCCTGGACCCAAGCGGTACGGCACGGGCTCAATTCCATGTCACTCAAGTCACTAGTTTCATCAAAGATGCTAAAAAAACAACAGAGGCTCAGCTCGTCTTTGAATTGGAATACCGAGGTTTGAAGTTGTAATGATTAAATCCGTGATGTCGTCCCCGCAGCAGTCTGTCCACGCCAAAGACGCCACCGACGACTTGGAGGTGGCCATCGCCAAGTCGTGCCAGAGCGTCAACGACCTCAGACGCGAGGTGAGCCGACTTGGGAACTCCACGGGGCAAGTTGGAGGGGACTGACCGCCTTTGACCTTTGACCCGCAGCTCCACAAGGTGGCGGTCAGCCGCACCTCGGACATGCTGAGGGTCCATGCGGAGCATTCGCCGCTGCGTGCGCTCAAGGCGGCCGGCGGCGAG
The DNA here is from genome assembly GCF_030265055.1 of Doryrhamphus excisus. Lineage (NCBI taxonomy): Eukaryota > Metazoa > Chordata > Actinopteri > Syngnathiformes > Syngnathidae > Doryrhamphus > Doryrhamphus excisus. The sequence continues at coordinate 47,898 of NC_080479.1, read as the reverse complement.
GGAAACCTGGAGGTGGTGGCGCAATACTCCCGAACGCTGACCGAGCAGAAGGAGCAACTGGTGGAGGTTAGAGATGACCGAGTCATGATCCGGTCGTTCAGAACAGACCTTTGGGGTTCACGTGTACTTGTCTCCGTTTACCCGTTCAATGACTCACTCCTGCTAGTTAAAAAGGGAAACTGGGCAACGACTAACTCTTAGTCTAACTCTACTTAGAGAAGACTTGCGTTTTACTGACTCACCCGTTGATGTAAAGTTGACTTTTATTGACGGAATATTCGATGAAGACTCACGGTTGCTTGAGGAAGACTCGTTTGGAAGAAGAGTCGAAAAGACTTGAGTTCCACTGACTCACAAAGTGATGAAGACTCAAGATTCGCCGACTCATGGCTGGTACTGGAGGAATACTCGAGTGATACTCAATTAAGACTCGAATTTGACTGACTCATACGTCGACAAAGAATCAGGTTTCACTGCATCACAAAGACTCAAGTTTGACTAACTCGTGATGCAGTGAATACCTGACTTTCTCTGACTTGAGTAGACTTGACTTTTGATGACGCACGAATCCTTGACAAAGACTGACAGGTCGGCAAACAATTACATTTTGCTGACTCGTGGGTGCTAGAGGAAAACTCAAAGAATCGAGTTTTACTAACTCATGGGGTGACACCGACTTTAGTTATACTGACTCACGGGTGCTCGAGGAAGACTCGATTTTCACTGACTTACGGCTGCAAGACAAAGATTCGAGTGTCACTGACTCGCAAAGTTGAGGACGACTCGATGACTCAGTGACTCACATCCGCTCGGCAAAGACCTGAATTTACTGACTCAGAGTTACTGGATGAACACTCAAGTGTTTCTGACTGACGGATACTTGATGAAGACTCAAATTTGACTAACTCACAAGAAGACGTCTCACTGACTCGTGATACAGTAGACCCGAGTTTCTCTGACTTGAGTACTCAGGGAAGACTCGAGTTTGACTGACTCCCGGGTTGACGCACAAATACTTAACAGAGACTGACTCACAGGTCGAAGAATCACATTTCGCTGACTCACGGGTGCTTGAGTTTTACTAACTCGCAGAGATGAGTTGTGCTGTGTACCTGGTGCTCGAGGAAGACTCGAGTTTCGCTGACTCATGAAAAGACAAAGACTCGAGTTTCACTGACTCATGAAAAGACAAAGACTCGAGTTTCACTGACTCACGAAAAGACGAAGACTCGAGTTTCACTGACTCATGAAAAGACGAAGACTCGAGTTTCACTGACTCATGAAAAGACGAAGACTCGGGTTTCACTGACTCATGAAAAGACGAAGACTCGAGTTTCACTGACTCATGAAAAGACGAAGACTCGAGTTTCACTGACTCATGAAAAGACAAAGACTCGAGTTTCACGGACTCATGAAAAGACAAAGACTCGAGTTTCACGGACTCATGAAAAGACAAAGACTCGAGTTTCACGGACTCATGAAAAGACAAAGACTCGAGTTTCACTGATTCATGAAAAGGCGAAGACTCGAGTTTCACGGACTCATGAAAAGACAAAGACTCTGGTTTCACTGACTCATGAAAAGACGAAGACTCGAGTTTCACTGACTCGTGAAAAGACGAAGACTCGGGTTTCACGGACTCATGAAAAGACGAAGACTCGAGTTTCACTGACTCATGAAAAGACGAAGACTCGGGTTTCACTGACTCATGAAAAGACGAAGACTCGGGTTTCACTGACTCACGAAAAGACGAAGACTCGAGTTTCACTGACTCACGAAAAGACAAAGACTCGGGTTTCACTGACTCATGAAAAGACGAAGACTCGAGTTCACGGACTCATGAAAAGACGAAGACTCGGGTTTCACGGACTCACGAAAAGACGAAGACTCGAGTTCACGGACTCATGAAAAGACGAAGACTCGAGTTTCACGGACTCATGAAAAGACGAAGACTCGAGTTTCACTGACTCATGAAAAGGCGAAGACTCGAGTTTCACTGGCTCGTGAAAAGACAAAGACTCGGGTTTCACTGACTCACGAAAAGACGAAGACTCAAGTTTCACGGACTCACGAAAAGACGAAGACTCGAGTTTCACGGACTCATGAAAAGACAAAGACTCGAGTTTCGCTGACTCATGAAAAGACGAAGACTCGAGTTTCACTGACTCGTGAAAACACAAAGACTCGAGTTTCACTGACTCATGAAAAGACAAAGACTCGAGTTTCACGGACTCATGAAAAGACGAAGACTCGAGTTTCACGTACTCATGAAAAGACGAAGACTCGAGTTTCACTGACTCATGAAAAGACAAAGACTCGAGTTTCACTAACTCATGAAAAGACGAAGACTCGGGTTTTACTGACTCATGAAAAGACGAAGACTCGGGTTTCACTGACTCATGAAAAGACGAAGACTCGGGTTTCACTGACTCATGGCTGATCAATGAAGACTTGAATTTCACCGACTCCCGGGTACTGACTGGAACACTGGAGAGTTACTAACTCTCGGGTAACTCACCAACTCGTGGGTGTGGAATTTGTTGTATGGCTGCAATAATCCTCCACACCAGCAGGTGGCGCTAACTTGGTAGGGTTTGCTAACTGGTGGGTTTGTTAATCTTTGGCTTTGTTGGCAGAATTGCCGTCTGCTGTGTCACGTGTCCGGAACCGAGCCGCTGGAGATAACGTGCACGCACGCGGAGGAGACCTTCCACGTCATCGGACCGCAGGTTAAGCCGTTTGGTATAATATTGGTGGGGCTGGGGGTGAGGGTGGGGGCCGTCTGGCGTGAGAAGACACTTTGTCCTCTTCCTACACATGTTTCCTCCGTGTCCAGCAATTATCCTGCACCGCAGAATCTTCCCGTCCTGCAGGGTTGGTGTCAGACCCTTCGGTAATGACTCTGCTCCCGAGGTCAGGGTTCAGGAAATGGATAACGTAGCGGCATGAGGAGGAACCGGGGGGGTGGGAGTGGGGGGGCTAATTGGCTATCACGTATAACACGGCAGGGAATATCCTCATTTCCTGCGGGACAAATTAGCACCGTCATTAGCCTTCCTTCAGTGTGATGGGTTGGTCTGTCACGGACGACAAATAAAATCTCCTTTACGGAGCTTCACCCCGGCTGCTTTTCAAAATAAAGCTCCGTGGGGCGTACGCGTGGATAAAGCCTGTACGTTGAGGTTTATAAATAGCGGGACACAAAGCTGTAAAATAATTTAACGTTTCAGATCATCTCGGCGGCCCAAACTTTGGCGCTGCACCCGTCCAGCAAGATCGCCAAGGAGAACCTGGAGGTGTTCTGCGAGGCGTGGGAGTCCCAGCTGAGCGACATGGCGCTGCTCGTCCGTGAGATCGACGACGTCTTCGAGGGCAAGCGAGGTGGGGGGGGGGGGGGGCCAAAGTGCAGCCATAGCTTACCTTAGCTAGAACATAAATAACCTCCTAGCACAGGGTGTTTTTGACTCGCGGGCCACTTTGATTTAACAAAATTGTCCCGGGGGGGGGGGGGGCAGAATATATATTTAATACACACTATTTTACGCTTATAATTCTGACAGTCCGCATTGAATTATTATTAATATTAGTCTAATTTTATCTGTAAATCATACTATCAGCTGTCACTATCAGACCACAGCAAATTACGAAATTTAATTTTACAGTTTTGTTTTTTCTGAATCATACATCCGACTTGACTTATGTTGCCAGCTGTTGTTAAAATCGTTCAAATTTGAAATATTTAGAAGCAGTTGATGTTTGCGAAATAATCACTAATAAATACAATAAATCACTATATTGACAGTTACTATGGTACCCATTATGTCATGGTATGGTCATATCACCTCATACTCCGGTACGTGACAAACAAAAAAACAAACAAAAAAAAAACCTTAAACCATATTAGGAAAGCAGGAAGTGATCAAATTATTATGTCATTGTAGGGTCACATCACCTCGTACTTCAGTACGAGGTACATTATTAAAAAAAAAACAAAAAAAACCCTTAAACTGTATTATGGAAAGCAGGAAGTGAACAAATTATTATGTCATTGTAGGGTCACATCACCTCGTACTTCGGTACGAGGTACATTATTTAAAAAAAAAACAAAAAAAACCCTTAAACTGTATTATGGAAAGCAGGAAGTGAACAAATTATTATGTCATTGTAGGGTCACATCACCTCGTACTTCGGTACGAGGTACATTATTTAAAAAAAAAAACAAAAAAAAACCTTAAACTGTATTATGGAAAGCAGGAAGTGAACAAATTATTATGTCATTGTAGGGTCACATCACCTCGTACTTCGGTACGAGGTACATTATTTAAAAAAAAACAAAAAAAACCTTAAACTGTATTATGGAAAGCAGGAAGTGAACAAATTATTATGTCATTGTAGGGTCACATCACCTTGTACTTCGGTACGAGGTACATTATTAAAAAAAAACAAAAAAAAACCTTAAACTGTATTATGGAAAGCAGGAAGTGAACAAATGTAAGAGTTACTGATTGTAAAAGTACCAGATGGAGGGGTAGGATTTAATAAGCTTTGCTTCTTCCTACTCCTTTTGGACATGTGGAACTGGGAACTGATTATGTGATGCATTCAATTGGAATCTGATGCATGTTCAAATGAAATAAAACCATTACTATAGAAAGCAACTGGCGGGCCGGATTCAAACGCTTAGTGGGCCGCATGTGGCCCCCGGGCCCTAGTTTGCCCACCCCTGTCCTAGCATGTTAACATAACCTCCTTTAGTATGTTTGGACCCCCCCCCTTGGTCCATACGGACTCTGACACCTTACCGTCCTTTTTCTGCTCCCAGGAGACAAAAGACCTTATTTGTCACTTCCTCGACCGGGGGTGAGTATCCGCCAATGACACGCCTCCTTTGACGTCACCTGATCATGACACACACCCCCTCCCTTCCCGCAGAAACACTCGGCTAACCTGAAGACCGCCAAGGCTGTCAAGTTGGACGCGGAGGTGAGCGTCCATGCGTCCTGGCTGTCAACGTTAACGAGTTAATGGCGCTTTAACGGACGATCCCTTTAACGGCGGCACATTTTGAACGTGCACTCCTCCCGTTTGACCCTTGACCCCCACCGTAGTTTGGTTGAAAAAGTCAGGCAAATCGCATTAACCATTCAAAAACTGTGGAAATATTTGGAGTGGAAGAAGCTAACTGTGTGGGGAAAATATGGATGCATTTTAACAAGGATACAAAAACGCTTCAGCCTGACCGACACCAGGACTAATATGCACCGTCATAGAGTCACTTACAAAAGAAGACTATCTCGAGGGGTGACTAGCGTGACTGATCCTTCCTGCTACCTCTTCTTATTCTCTGTCAGACCAGGTGTGTGAGGTTTTGAGTGAGGTTTTGTCAATGCTTTGCGTTTGCCCGCGCAGGAGCAGACCAGCATGGCCAAACTGGGCCTGGAGCTCCGCCTGCTGTCATCGGACGTGGACGCCGAGGTGGACAAGTGGGAGGAGCCAGAGCACGACTTGGTCCGGCAGAGCCAGAGCCTGGCTAGCATGGCCTACAACATGTACCTGTTCACCAGGTCTGCACACGCATCCTTCACTGGTGTTTTTGTTGCTGGGTTGACTCTCGTTTCCTTCCCTCCTTCCTTCCTTCCTTCCTTCCTTTCCTCGTGTTCTGTGTTTTCTTCCCTATCGATTGATTTCCCAGAGGGGAGGGTCTGCTGAAGACGACACTCGATCTTTTCCATCAAGCCGAGGTGCGTCTGTGTCCGTTCTTCCTGCCTGTTTAAACACGGCATGATGGCGTGCGGTCATTTGCACGAGTCGGCAAATGTCAGGCGGGATTGATTCCGCCACCGGAGATGAGTTCAAGAAGCGGGAGAAAACGCTGGGTTGACACGCTTGTTTTCCTTCCTAAGGTTCTGTCAGAAGAAGGACTCCAGCTCAGTTCTTCCCTACAAGTCTTCTTCACTCAGGTACTGTAGGACTTAACCAGCGCCCCCTTCAGGGTCACGCCGTAAAAGTCAAGCAAGAACCCTGTTGGCTTTGACGAAAGTGTGCGGTTGCTAAAGCGGGAACATTATTGATTTTGGAATGATCCAGCACAAGACGTTAGAGGTCGCTGAGGTCCAGAGTGACTAGTCTGGGTTTCGATCAAACCTGCTGGTTATTGATGAGCTCGATGGACTGGAGCTCCCGGCCGCCATTGATCCTCACAATCGATATGGTAGCTGGGTCCAAACCTTCAGAAACAGTCAAATGTCTTCAAACATCTGGGACGCGATTATTACAATGAATAATTAAAAAGTCTAATTAAGATTTTGAAAGATAAAATATAATATAAATATTATATATATATATATATATATATATATATAAATATAATATTCCCACAAGCCAAAAACATGCTAGGTTAATTAGCCACTCCAAATTGTCCATAGGTATGAATGTGAGTGTGAATGGTTGTTTGTCTATATGTGCCCTGTGATTGGCTGGCCACCAGTCCAGGGTGTACCCCGCCTTACGCCCGAAGACAGCTAGGATAGGCTCCAGCACCCCCCGCGACCCTCGTGAGGAAAAAGCGGCAGAAAATGAATGAATGAATAAATATAATATTAATATAAATATAATATAAAATATGTTTTTTATTTTTTTAATGTGCAATAATAAAATATGTAAAGAAATACAACTAATATTTTAAAAAATACCCTATTTAAATTTAATTTTATTAATTAAATTTATTTAATTAAATGTTTAATTTAATGAATTTAAATTTAATGAATTTAAATGTTTAATTATTTAATTTAATTAAATATTTATTTTAAAATCTTGAACAAAAAAATAATTATTGGACTGTTTATTTCCCATGTAATTACACTCCCCCAAGCTTGCTTTTCATTCAGGTTTTCAGTAAATAAGGTGAGGAAATGTAAGAGAAAAAAAACAAAATGGGACTTTATTGTTCATGTTCTGGTAAAACTAAAATATAAAGTAAAATAAGCCATGAAAATAACATATAATATAATAACATATAATAACATATAACATATAATAACAATAAGTCACACATTTAGTAGCTCTTGGCTATTTACATTTTGTAAAAGGAGCTTTTCACAAAAAAAGAAAAACATGGGAGACCACCAACCTCCAAACCTCCAAAACATTCAACAAATGAAATTCATGTTTGTGTCAAATAGTCCAAAAATCCTGGTCTGAGCATCCCTAGAAAAGGTCACATGACGGGCCTTAATGTGTATTCCACATCTTTTGGTCTCCTCCTCAGCTGCTTGGAGAGGAGAAGTCAACAGTGATGTCGGAGGTGGAGAAACTGGCGCAGTTGTGTCAGCAACTGCAAACGGGGGCCAGGACCCCCGTGCAGGGCAAGACCGCCACCTTCCAGAAGGTACTGTAACCACACCCACGTGCACAACGTCCACGCCTCGGCGTCTTTGTGGAGACTTCCATGTTGTTTTTCGCCGCCAGGTGGACTCATCCATTCAGAAAACCAGAGGGGTGTTGACACACGTGCTCAACCTCCTTCCTGTCTGCAACAAGCTCAACAGGAAGGTAACAATAACGTTCGGACGAGTGAAAACTGAGTACAAAATGTTGATGATCTGAAATGTTGACATCTTGGTCTTCCTGGTGCAGTACAAGTCCGAGAGGAGCAGTCTGGGCTCGCCGCAGGACTGGCGAGAGCGCCAGGATGCCTCCACGCCCATCCAAGATGGCGACCGCGACCGCGACCGCGTCCTCAACAACAACAACAACGACGGCGACTTTGGTGTCAAACCCTTCGAGCAGCAGATGGCCAGCCTCAACCTGCTGGAGAGCAACTAAGAACCAGCCTGCTTGGGCCTGCTCCTCTTCCCCCCCCCCCACCCTTCAGGCTACCTCTTCCAGGTAGCTTCTAACCTGCGCGCCCAGTTCTGTCCACTGGGAGGCGACAATCTGCCAAAAAAAAAATAATCCTCCAACCTGAGCGTTGTGGATTCATGGAGACTCCGAGCGCCGCCTGGTGGCGTCTGCCATGCTTTCGTGTTGTTTTGTGTCTTTTGTGTACAATGTGGTGAAGATGTTGCTGCACACCAGCTAAACCAGGGGTGGGCAAACTGCGGCCCGGGGGCCACATGCGGCCCGCCAAGCGTTTGAATCCGGCCCGCCAGTATTATTCCTTTAACATACAAGCTGGCAACATGACTTGCAAGTCGGTTGTCTTTTTTTTTTTATGTAAAATTCAATTTGGCAAATTGTTGATGTTTGATGTTTAAAGTGCTCCTGAAAAAAAGGGAATTGAGAACATATAACTGACTTATAACTATAAAATTCAAATGTGGACTGTTAGAATTATAAGCGTAAAATAATGTGTGTGAAATATATATTCTGGCCCCCCCCCCCCCCCCCCCCCGGACAATTTTGTTAACTCAACACGGCCCACGAATCAAAAAGTTTGCCCACCCCTGAGCTAAACCCTAAAAGAGTGCGTGCATGATGCCAGCTTGTGTTCCGGACCCCCATGTCGGTGTGCTAACACTCGTACACTTGTTCTGCGTCTGTTTGTCCCAGTTTGCTTTACTATGTGCCATACTATATCGGGGCTAAAGAAAGACTTACTTGCCAAATAATCATATTTTATCATACTAAAGGTGTCATTAATGAATGATTTATGAGCATTATCAAACCATGTTGAGTGTACTGGAAAAGATTATTGTGCGACATACTGATGAGCGTGTGAGGGTACTTGAGTTGTCAAGGAGGTACATGCTTTTTACACGTGACAGCAGCTAAGGATGCTGGGTAATGTAGTGAGAGGTAGGAGAGATGTGAAGAAATCATAGATCTAGTTTTTGGACCATCTATTCTTTTGACAAAAGGAGATAATTAAAAAAAAATGACATGATGAATAAACAATATTTTTTATTAAATGTGTCTTTGTTTTTTAACATATTACAAGAAAGTGCAATATCTAATAGCCATGATTTTTCAGTTTCAAACGAAAAATTATAAAAAAAAGTTTTTCTCTATGTACAATCTAATCTAAGAACATAATTAGGCCTATTGCAAAAATTGTATCATTAAAAATATATTTTATGTTTATTATCATGCTTTTCTAACATGACCTTTGTGTTAGAACCAGCTGACCGTGTGACGCAGTGCATTTTAGCACAAGCACCATGATGAATATATAGGCGGAGTTATCTTTTTTCCCTGTAGTGGACCACGCTAGCTCGTGTCCCGATTCAAGAGGTGCATCTAATAATCGGAAGGCACAGTGCATCACTTCCACAAACCACAAAAAGTTTGAAGAAAGTCTTCGTCAGGAGACCTTTGCCGTCTCTTGCGCGCCGTCTCTTCCAGCGACTAGCTTCTCGAAGTCATCTCTGCTCAACAGGCTCTCGGTGATGCTCTTGCTCTCCTCGAATTTGGGCAGAATGACGGCGATGTAGCCGTCCGTGGACGGCTGTGCACGCATACGCAAGTTAGAGTTAGTGACACGGGACGTGTTTCAAATATGTCCCGTTTACCTTTTCTTGCAAGAGAGCAGGTGTTTCTAGGATGTTCTCGTTGACCTCCAGCAGACGACCCCGAATGCAGCTGCCAAGATGACACAAAGTTTACTTAATGAACTGCAGCGCTCGTGCACACCGCCGCCACTTTGCGCTCCAGAGTGCTCACCTGTAGATGGTGAACTCTGCTTCATCCGTGCACGTGATACGACACAGAGGGGCAAATTCTGTAAGAAACTGGCCTCCCTGGAGTAGACCAAAAAATGGTGAAACATGTGGAGGATAAATCAGCACATTTTGTGTGAAATGTACCCGCTTGGACTTGCCCGACACTTTGTTGTTCAAGCGGCTGCAGCCATTACTGATTTGATAATTGATTTTCTTGATGGTTCGCCCTTTCTGAAGGAGAGGGTGAGTCTCGGCTAAGGTGATAACACATATCCTAAAACAGAGAAAGTGTATTAATGCATCTTAAATCATGTTATATTAATAATCAATACCGTGCATACAAACCCACAGTCTGTTACTGTCTTACCTGTTTGAATGCTGAAGAATGCAGTGATCCTCACATGGGTTACCCTTCATATCTACATAAGAAAATACATATAATAAATACATGCACTTGGAAAACATTCATTTATTCTTCTTCTCCTTATAGTTGCCTAAACAGGGGTCTCGTGCTCTTGCTTATGACAGGCTAGGCTAAGCTAGGCTAACGGAAGCGGCATTTCTTTTCAGTGTCGTTGAAAGCATATTTACCAGCTTTGTACCATCGTGTGTAGTAACGATCAATCACCGAAGGTGCTGTCCTTTCGGCATCAATCTGGTCCTCGACGTCCATTAAAAGTATTATCGGAACAGCCGGTGTCTCGATAAACACGTACGTTTTCTTGTCGGACGACAAACGGTGTAACACAAAATGGTCCGCCCTTAACAGAAAGCCGTGTGATGTGCGCGTGTGCAAATGTTTCCGGTTATGCTTAGCTACACTCAATTAGCAAATATATTGTTATTTACTGTTAAAGTACTGTACTGTTATACTGTTGTCTTAAAAAATAATACGCGTAATAAATGTATATAAGTTGTTAACATGTTCATTATGTTTTGACTCAGGAAGCCAAACGACAGCTAAACGGAAGTGGAATCTGTGGAAAGGTTGTCGTCTTTGCCCTACCTGAGCAGGTAAGCACATATTAATATAGTTAAACTTCACATGAAGTTTAACTAACTTCACATGAAGTTTAACTAATATAAACTTTGACGCGTCGTTACAAATGATTTGGGAAGTAATAATTTGTTCCTAGCTAGCTGTGCTAACGTGTTTGTTGCCTTACAGCGCTATAAAGCTATAAAAGAGATATAATAATATATATATATAAAGAGATGGACGTAAAGGACATAAAAGTGGTTGTTTCAGTGTTTTGTTCCACAAAACGGAGATCATTTAGGTAAACGTTTTTACTTTCAATACCCCCACACCGAACAGTTGCTCACGCTGTTCACTAGGTGGCAGCAAAAACCAGACAACTCCACGACAACCATAACAACTCCAAATGTCCACAACTTCAGTGCTAAAATGTATTAAAACTAAGTTTGTCCCCCACAATGTTTGGCCCCCATCAATGACAGCAATCATAACTAGAATTTGGAGGGAGCATGTCTAAGGATTATGGATACCCCCCCCACACACACAGGCACACCAGACAGGCTGAGTAATGATGATTTCATCTTAAGTCTCCATAATTAAGACAAAGAGAGAGCGAGTGTAAAATGACTTTTCCGTGTATCGGCTTGTCTGCGCGCCACCGCCGGGACGGAAAGTTTTGCTGTCAGGAGCGATTTTGCTGACTTTTTCCATGACTCTCTCGGGGAAGGCTGCAGATGATAGATCAGAACCAAAAGGGGAAACTTGCATCAGCCTGAGAAGAGTAACGCTGATGTAACCGCACACTTTTTAATCAAAGTGCATGGTCATCTGAGTCACTCTTTCGGCAACAATGACAACAAAAAAGAAAATGAATGACAGCTAGCAACAACATGGCTGCACCTTTAGCCTTTTTTCCTGGTTCTTTGGAGTGAATGATTGGAAAAAGTAGTCAATGATCCATAAGAGCAATATTTTGAGAGTGAAAATGAAGTGGCTATCCACACGGAAATATTTTCACATCAAAACGGCAAAGTATTTCATTATTTTAGCCTATCGCTAGCATGGCCCAGTCATATGTATGTGTTGTGCAACTCTTGCTATGTGAGTGTGTCCATGAGGCCTTCCATGAGAAACTTTTAGACTGAAAATTCACTGAATGTGTCGGTGTAAAAATAATATCTAACACTAGCCACTTGTTGCTAGGCAGAATTCTGCACCGCCCAGCAGAAAAAGGACAGGGACAGTCGGCAGGAACACAGACAGCCCTGCGAGGATTTTAGGATACATTGTAATTCATGCACAAATATGAATAAGCGATAAAAAGGAATATGTTTTTGTCCGTCATTGTCCTCTTACCACAGGGCGTTTACAGCTTTTACAACATGGCTGTTCCTTTTTCAACCTGGAAGAGGTCCAAACACTTACCAGGAACCCATAAAAGATCCCACATTACTGGAGATTGTTATTTGTGGAACAACCTCATGAGTTTTCCTGTTTTTGCTTTTTTTCCTGCAAGTTCTGCATGTGTTTATCAGTCTGCTGCTGTCTATTTGTATCTGTCAGTCTGTGTACATTCCCTGCATTTTACTACTTATTGTTGGAACGCTCCAGCGACTCCCTAAGGGTCTCCATGTCGGGGTGGGGGGGTGTTCACTGGCGGGGCCGTCATCTCTGGAGTGTCTGCAGCTGCACAAGCTACTGCTTGTGAACACACACGTGCACACACACACACACACACACACACTCACACACCTCCACGTCAGCTCCAAGCACCACAGCCAGCTTCCTCTTTGGCACGCTCCGCCCGACACGGAGCTCATCCAGCTCGCCATCTTAGCTCGTCGTAGTCCACTAGAGTCCCGGGGAGTCATGGGGAAGGCACAACAAAGTGACGGAAAAGGTCTGTTTGTCGTTTACACCCCCCCCTCCTCCCTCAGTGGTTGTTAAAAAATACATTTAAAACACATTTGCATGCTGTCAAGTGGGGGGGGGGGGGGGGCTCTAACCACCAACTTTAAAACCTTTGTAGTCAGCTGTCAAGTCAATTTCCCAGAAAAGGCGGACTGCAGGAATGGTTTAACCCGTTTGCATACATTGCCACGTGCATGCCAAGTCAACAAGTGGCGCTGTAGCCCAACAAAGGCCATTTTTGATGAACGGAGGCCTGAAGAAAGCAATTCCTGGAAAAGGCGGACTTTGTGATAAAATAACATTCTGTTATTATAACTTCCAAATTTCTAAAAGTGTAAAAATCACTTTTACAGGTGGCATTCGATCCCCCTAAACCAGGGGTGGGCAAACTACGGCCCGGGGGCCACATCCGGCCCGCCAAGTGTTTGAATACGGCCCGCCCAATCTTTCCAAAGTATTTCATTTAAACTCAACATACAACCTGGCATCATGGCCTGAGCCAACCTTTTGATGGTTGTATCAATTTCGTTGTTTGACATGGTCTGTTGTTTACAAAGTGCTCCTGAAAAAAGAGACACAAGCACATAATAATAATAAAAATTAAAACAATAATTATTATATTATTATTATAACTATTATGATTATTATATTTATTATATTAATGCTAATTATTATATTAATTATATATAATAATATTGTTATATTTGCATATTTTATTTATTTTATAATAATATAATAATAATAATAATAATATTTTATAATCATTTTTATTTTATAATAATAATATAATAATTATTATTTTAATTTTATTTTAATTATTATTATATTTTATTATTTTTAAAATATTTAAATATAAATATAAAATAATAAATAATAATAGCAGATTGCATGACAATTTTACAGATACAATAATACCAGGTGGACTGTTACGTGTAAAATATATAGTCTGCCCCCCCCCCCCGGAAATTTTGTTACATCAATGCGGCCCGCGAGTCAAAAGGTTTGCCCACCCCTGCCCTAAACGGTCATTTTCGCTAAGATGAAGCCTGAAGAAAGTCGTTTCCTGGAAAAGGCGCAATAACAACAATGGCAAATTGAGGAAAACTACAGCAAGAAGGTTTTTTTTAGCTAATAGGGACCAGTCTTAATATAGGTCTAACTGTGACTGCACCCCCCCTCAAACGTTTGGGGACACTTTGTCATGTTATTGTATGAGAAAGTGTCTTCCTTAGTGGAAGAAAGTTGTTTCCTGGAAAAGGCGCAATGACAACAACAATGGCAAATTGAGGAAAAACTACTGTGAGAGTTTTGTTGTTGTTTTGGCTAATCGGGAACAGTCTTGGGCAGCTTCCCGTACGTCTGACTGGGACCGCACTGCCAGACAAAAGTTTAGAGACACTTTGTTGTGTTATCGTATGAGATAGTGTCTCCAAACTTTGGATTTTTGAACTTGAACGCATCACGATGATGTCAAAAATCAACATTTTGTCGACACTTTCATGTTGATATATGAGAACAGCAACCTGGAGACACTTTCTCATGTTGTTGTATGAGAATGCCATCCTGATCCACCAGTCAAAGGTTTGGAGGCACTTTGGTTTATTGCATGAGACGGGTTCTCCAAACTTTTGAAACTGGAATTTTTGAAAATGAATTTGCCCCTTATTTTAGGGTTAAAAAAAAGTGAATTTACAGGTTGATGTGTGCAGGTGGCGCTCTAACCACTAACTTGAAAGCCTAAAAAATCTAAGTTATAATAATTAGCTGCACTGGTGTGGCCTGATAGCAACGTGTGCCGCATTTCATAACAGATGAAATTGTGGAGAACTCCCATATCAAATGTCCTGGAATGCGGTGATAAAGTCCTAAAACACGAGGCGCACACCAGGACTTGTCCAATGTGCTTTTTGCAAAGGGCGAGAGCTAGCTTTGGGCTTGTGAGCTTTAAAAACATTCCGCTTATTATTATTATTATTATTTTTATGAACGTACTCAGGTCTAATGGACGTGCCAAAAGGAGATGTAATCAATCATTGGGAAGCTTGTCTGCCGACTCTGCCAGAGTCGCTGATCCCTCCGGCTGTGAGAAAAGTGCGTGCTAGCATACGAGTGGGCGTAAATCGTCTTTATGATGGTGACACATTTCTTAATGAAGCGCTACATGCACTTAGCGGTGACCTCCTCCAAAGTTTTGCACAATGCCGCTCGTTAGCTTTATTCCTGATTTGTGTATTACTTGTTAGCGGCAGCTACTTGGAGCTAACGGGATATTGAACATTGTTCTTGTTCCCGGAATATTCAAAAGTGAAGTTATTTCCTGTCTTGATGTCATCCACCTCGTTCATCACCTAGCCTGTCTTTCATATTTTATATCCTAGACCTTCAAGACCTGGGTGATGAATTCCTCCACATCTGTCCGCTCCAGGGAAGCTTGAACGGAAGCCAAGAGCAGTGGAAAGAACCCGGCCAGGGAGGATGCAGTGTGCGTTTTTATCCAGGTATTTAAAGCTTACAGCCTGACACACCAAATGTATAAATGATAGTTAGACGCAAGACAAAACACATTGAAATATCCAGCACCACAGCTAGATCGCAGCCCTGTGGGGAGCTCCAGCATAGGCAGCATTTCAGAGATCCACATCACAGCTTCATCATGGCGCCTTGGCAGCATCCCGCGCCGTCATTAAAGCTCCATTTCCGTACGCCTTTGGAGCCTTTCCCGCTCCTTTGGCCGCGGTAAAAATGTAACTGTGGCGCACCATGGAGGCTTCATAAACAGAAATAAACACAACGTCAGCAGCCAGCTTCTTTAACACTTTGCCGTATGACATGGCACCTGATGTGGAAATGGAAGAAGACCTGCTGGGCGGGAACTCAACTGGAGACATTCCAGAACGTCCCGCCTTCCAGACTTTCCACGTGAAAATGTTTGTTTTTTTTATAAGTCTGACCTCATGCTGTCGGACTTGCTAATAAGGTGCTAAATGGCTCCTTTATTAGCGACATTACGGCCCATTATGGGATCTTGTCACATTACTTAACACCAAAAAAGACATAAATATGAAGTCATTGAAAATAGGATATAATACTTATTGTGTGTATACTATAATAATAATAATAAGTATGTATAATGTAATAAATGTATAATATAATTATATTATTGTAAAGTTCAGTTCAATATACAGCTTTTATTACAGTGATGGTGATTTTCTAATAAGATTATACAGTAAACCTCGGATATATCGGATTCAATTGTTCCCACTGGTTTTGTCCGATATAAGTGAAATCCGTTATATGCGTATACCGGAAAATGTCCGTTTTACGCATATATGGGATTTATATCCGGTATATGCGTAAATGGGATTTTATCCGTTATAAAAAGGCACTTCCTTGACTATGTTTCCAATGTACCTGGACGCGCAGGCAACGCTGCAAACGCTGCAAACGACGTCGTATAGCGGCCTGTCACCATTCGGCCAATCGGAGCGCCACGATGCGGCCATCCGATATATGCCAGGGAAATTTCATGGAAATGCATTGGAACGGGACTGGAGATTTTGTCCCAAATAGGCGAAATCCGTTATAAAAAATCCGATATATGCAATGAATTTTTATTGGAAATGCATTACAGAAAAATGGGTTCTTTTTTATCTGTCCGTTGTGAGCCAATTTCCGATATATCCGAGTCCGATATATCAGAGGTTTACTGTACTGTAGTTATTACAGTTATAACAGTAACAACAGTTATTACAGTTATATATGCTGTTGTTGTTGTTGTTGTCTCTCTTTGTATTGCCCCCAGACTCCCTCCTCTACAGTACAGTATTTATTTAGCATGATTGTGCATCATGGAAATGTAATGAAATGTCCGTGACCAATGGAAGCCCGCATGATTGCACAATTCTTTTTCATGGTATTTGGGCACCGCTCTTGAGAGTTGTATCATTTGCATGCATTTTCAAGAAATATTTTATTTTTAATCGACGCAGAAGGAAGCGGTCTGCCTCAAATTCAGGGCGAGGACTTCCTTTACTTTCTAAATGGAGGTGAACACCAGGTGAACACACACTTCCTGTAAGTCTTGCTTCATATGACCCCTGAGGGGAAAGTAAATATACTGCGGCAGAAAAGTGTACACGAGTGCTACCATGTGATCGTTTCTAATTATCCAAAAGTTGAAAATGCGCCGTGGACTAAAAGCAAACAAGAGAAGTTGCATCCATCGTGGCGGGGAAGTCAGACGTTTGGACAGCTGTGAGGGAGGAAGTGAGGAGATTAGAAGAACTCGGTGTAGAGAATTGCTGTTCATTTCCTCCGCTTTGTCCTTTTCTCTCATCCCTGAGGCTGGAAAGCAGGAGACGCAACATTAGACTAACATTAGACTAACATTAGACTAACATTAGACCAACATTAGACTAACATTAGACTAACATTAGACTAACATTAGACTAACATTAGACCAACATTAGACCAACATTAGACCAACATTAGACCAACATTAGACCAACATTAGACCAACATTAGACCAACATTAGACCAACATTAGACCAACATTAGACTAACATTAGACTAACATTAGACCAACATTAGACCAACATTAGACCAACATTAGACCAACACTAGACCAACACTAGACCAACACTAGACCAACACTAGACCAACACTAGACCAACACTAGACCAACACTAGACCAACACTAGACCAACACTAGACCAACACTAGACCAACTTTCGACCAACTTTCGACCAACTTTCGACCAACATTAGACCAACATTAGACCAACACTAGACCAACACTAGACCAACACTAGACCAACACTAGACCAACACTAGACCAACACTAGACCAACTTTCAACCAACATTAGACCAACATTAGACCAACATTAGACCAACACTAGACCAACACTAGACCAACTTTCGACCAACTTTCGACCAACTTTCGACCAACATTAGACCAACATTAGACCAACACTAGACCAACACTAGACCAACACTAGACCAACACTAGACCAACACTAGACCAACACTAGACCAACTTTCGACCAACATTAGACCAACACTAGACCAACACTAGACCAACACTAGACCAACACTAGACCAACACTAGACCAACACTAGACCAACACTAGACCAACACTAGACCAACACTAGACCAACATTAGACCAACATTAGACCAACACTAGACCAACACTAGACCAACACTAGACCAACACTAGACCAACACTAGACCAACTCTAGACCAACATTAGACCAACACTAGACCAACATTAGACCATCTTTAGACCAACTTTCAACCAACATTAGACCAACATTAGACCAACATTAGACCAACACTAGACCAACACTAGACCAACTTTCGACCAACTTTCGACCAACTTTCGACCAACATTAGACCAACATTAGACCAACATTAGACCAACACTAGACCAACACTAGACCAACACTAGACCAACACTAGACCAACTTTCGACCAACATTAGACCAATATTAGACCAACACTAGACCAACACTAGACCAACACTAGACCAACACTAGACCAACACTAGACCAACACTAGACCAACACTAGACCAACACTAGACCAACACTAGACCAACATTAGACCAACATTAGACCAACACTAGACCAACACTAGACCAACACTAGACCAACACTAGACCAACACTAGACCAACTCTAGACCAACATTAGACCAACATTACACTGAGTTTAGACCAACATTAGACCGATTTTAGAGCGACCTTAGACCAACTTAAGACCAACATTACACCAACTTTAGACCAACATTAGACCAACACACCTGCACCAACTACAGTGCGGCCATTTTCGTCCCAACTTGGTTTTTATAGACTACAAACTACTGAGTGTTATCATTTCCGTGTGTGGCCCTGATTGTTATGTTAATACATCCCAACAGGACCTTCTTGGTTGTTTGTGTCTATCTCACGTACGTCCAAAGTAAGTACGCGTGCTGAGCGGATGCGTATTAGGTTTTTTCTGGCTTCTTGTTAGTTTTGATGCGTCTCTGCTGCTCTGCTCTTCTGGAAGCCTTTGTTTGCTCCTCGTGTGATGATTGGCACGGAGGACAGCGTACTAGCAGTCTCCAACCTGGTCAAGAAGGAGAAATGGTGGTCTTGAACTTTGAAGTACTTTACAGTACAAATGACGGCGTACATTTACTGTAGTTGCGGTGAGGACTCCCCAAGTCGCCTGACTCTACGATAGATTCTATATTGCTCTAAAAATACAGAACACAGCCTCGGGTGTGGTCAAAAGTGCCGAAAATGTTCACAGCGACGTGTATGTTTGTGTTTATGTGTGTGTGGTCTGAGTGCGTCCAATCAGCACAGAGCAGGATAAGGACAAAGTAGCATATGCAGTATATATAACGCAGCACAGCTGCCTTTACAAAGGGACGTATTCATGCAGCAATGTGTGGAGGCGGTGACCTCATTTAGCTACACGAGTGCTGCCATCGCCGGGTTTGAACATGTAGAAAAAAGCACACGACAGTGGAAAAGCGCCTACAGCTTTCTGCTGACTCGGCATATACATACGCTCACCGGTGCACTCGTGCGTGGCGCCCCCCCCCCCTCCTCCCCCCACTCCCCCAGGCATTATTTGGTCTTTTAATTGAGAACAAAACGCTGAGCTTGTCTGCTCTCGCAGCTAGCTAGCTAACTAATGAGATTGTAAAAGATAAGTTTTCGGATATATGGCGATATAGGATAAAAATGCTGGATATTCACCCCCTCCTTTTTCACATGTACAGTGGTGCCTTGTGTTTATTGGTCATTCCAAAAGGTCTGAGAAAAATCAAATCCATTTTTCCTGTAGGACATAACTGAAGTCATAAGTCTGGAGCCAAGTCAAGTCAATTCCCAAGTCATAAGCTTTGAAATGTTTGTGTCTCACAGAAAACAATGTCATTTTAAGACTTCAATCAGACACACACTATAAATGCATTTTGAATTGTTTTATTTTTTTATATAAAGTAAGACGGCACAGAAAATGACAAAAAATACAAAAGTTTTGTATTTCCCCAAATCTCATTGACGATGTATGAAATACGGGAACGTCCTTTAGCCGCAAGAATGACTTATGTGGGGTAAACGTGTGGTGCACAACACACATGTGCTACTTACGAAAAAAATTAACATTTTGCCCAAACATGACACCAACAAAGCGTACAAAAAACACACGTTGGACATACGGATGACGCACAAAGACATACGAAGTTCATCTTGCGACCTGAATAAAGCGCTTATAGAGTTAGTTTGACATGACAAAGGACCAGTCTATGACTGGAACAACAACAACTCTTTTTTTTTGCACGTAGACCGACCATAGGAACCCTCACTTCCGGTATTATATATGTGGCTATATGTAAGTCACACCTTTGCTGTTTGTTCTTAAAGCTGATTGGACGCCAATAGCTGCAGTCAGCGAGGGGCATGAAACGGGAAAAGATGTTGTCTTGCTAGAAATGACATAACGATCGTGTTAGTTGGATACTGGGAATGGGGACACATAAATGATGATGTCGTTAATTAGACGCAAAAGTCAATCAAATTTAACTCGAGTCCACATCTCTGGAAAATAATTGAAAGACACCACAAAACAGACAGAATTATTGCTTTACTACGTGTGGGAAATAATCCAAAAATAATTATGCTAATTATAGATTTGTCTGCACACGATTCTTCTTCCACTAATCGTGGTGATGCAATTCTGCCAGATGCAGGAAGTTGTTATCGATGACAGTGTTTCACAGGTCTTGCAGGGAGTCTGAACTCTCCCAGACCATCCGAGTAGATACCTGTGCTTGTCTCCTTCTTTCATTTTATCTTTTCCACCAGAAAGTGAACCTTCACTCCCAGAAATGTCACATCCATGAGCGATGGAGACATTTTAAACGAAGAGATGTCTCTGGTTTGAACGCTAATGACTCATCTTTCCACTCCCCCCCATTCGTGTTTACATTCTCAGCCACACTCAGCTTATCATACTCGACCACTCGTCAGCCGTCTTTATTTGGACGTGTCCACTTAGTTTTGTGGTCATAATGTGTATAGGAAGTGCAAAAGACGCATTTGGTTCCTAACCCTCTTCTGTTCTGCTGCAGCGGTGATAAATATTTACAGCTCCGTTTGTCATCTTAAAAGAATTTCTAGGCCAGCGATCAGAGGGAAAATTCAACACTTGGAAATAGCCGACAAAGGATTTTCATCACTGAATCTGAAATAACGTACAATAAGACCAACACAGTTCTGTTTTTGAATGGTGCAAGAGCTGCACAGTACAGAACATACAGTATGTACTATACGTATGTACTTGATGGGGCAGCTTTGGCTGCATAGACTTACTATGTGATGTAAGTCACACCGGTCTATCAAAGTGAATGAATGTTGTTGATGAAGGATGCTGGGTCGTGGTCAGAGAGGCTAAAGCAGGGGTGGGCAAACTACGGCCCGGGGGCCACATCCGGCCCGCCAAGTGTTTCAATATGGCCCGCCTGTTTTTTCCAAATATTTCATTTGTACTCAACATACAACCTGGCATCATGGCTTGGGCCAATTTTTTGATGGTTGAGGTAGCTGCTTTATCAATTTAGTTATTTGATGTGGTCTGTTACAAAATGCTCCTGTAAAAAGGGACACATGCACATAATAATAATAATAATAATAATAATAATAATAATAATAATAATGTTGTCAATAATGATAATAATACTACTATTATATTAATATTGATGTTAATAATATTAATATAATAATGGTAGTAATATTACAAAATACTCCTGGAAAAAGGAGCACAAGCACAATAATAGTAATACAAATAATGATAATAATACTACTATTATATTAATATTGTTGTTAATAATATTAATATAATAATGGTAGTCATATTATTATTATAACAAAATAATAATAATATAATAACATTACTATAACTAATAATAATAATTCTAATAAAAATAACAATAATAATAATAATAATAATAATAATAATAATAATACATTGAGAAACACACTTTACATGAAATAAATGATTTCAAAGTGCACATATAGCAGATTGCATGACACTTTTACATGTAAAATATATGTAAAAATATAGGTGTAAAAATGGACTGTTACGTGTAAAATACTACATAATCCCCCCCGTCAATTTTGTTAAATTAATGCGGCCCGCGAGTCAAAAGGTTTGCCCACCCCTGGGCTAAAGCAAGCCTGGCTAACGTACACTGGTGGCTTAAACCAGGCTTTAGGCTAAAGTATAAAACCAGCAGCTAGTGTAGGAGAAGTCTTTTCATCGGACTCTAGAGGTCATCATAGTCAATGTTGGCCAGGCCGTTTTTGGGCAATGTGTAAACAGATTTGCTCTTCCTCTTCCTGTTTTCCCCCTTCACGCGTTGGGCTTCCTGGTGATATCCGGAAAAGGACAGGTAGTCGGCCATGCTATTCCTGACGCCGTAGCTCACCATGTTGTTGTGGTGGTCGCCCGTGCTGGTCAGCTGCATCCTGGTCGGGAAGACGTTAAACATAATGAGCGGTGTTCCAAAAGAGACGGCGGTGTCTGTGGTTGTGTTTGTTTCCAGCTCGCCTGTCTATTTTATTCCAGTCAAAGTGGCACCTCATGACGACTGGCGGCTCGCCTGCTGGTGGAGTCGTCGGGTTGGACAAACACGGAGAGGTCAAGACGCAGCACATGCCGTCCGCGGTGTCTTTAAAATGAAGCAAAAGTGGCCGTCGAGTTTAGAAAACATCAACGGAAATAAGTCCCGCCACTTAGGTCGGTGTATGTGTGGTCTGCATGGAAAAATGCACACTTCCTGTTTGACCCAGTGCCAGACAACGCAGTCAGCCACTGATAAGAAACATTTCTACTGTTAGCCACGTCCCTCACCGGAGTAGTGGTTGATCATGTGCTCCAGGCACTGGAAGGTGAGGCGAGGCGAGATGTAGTACCAGTTGTTGTCCAGCCTGGAGATGCGATAGTGCTTGATGGCGTTGTGCTTGACCGAGAGCACGTACTTACCTGAAGACAGAGTCATAGGAGCTTACAATGGGGGAGTTATTTAGAGGAAGTTGTGGCGGGTTTAAAAAGGAAAGCAGAAGTTGGCCGTCCTGCGAACGTCTTCACACGCTTAGTCACTGCAGACTTTACTGAGTCATGAAAGGATGTCAGACGGATAAGAAGTTCAGGTCACGTTCCTCACCTCTCTCTGTGGCGTTCTCCCGCACCAGAAAGGAGCCCACCCTGTTGCCGGGTAGAAGAAGCAGCTTCTCAGCATCACACCTCGTCACCCCCTCGAACAGCCAGCTGATGGATCGGTTCTTAAATCAGTCGCCATGGACTCCGTCTTTGTGCGAGGTGGATTTGTAGGGGTACCTACCCGTGGTACACTTTGGCCACGAGGCTATTGGGGATGTAGCTCTCCTTCCCTGTCTGGAGGGAACCCACCTTCCACAAGTAGGCGTCCCTGAGCGCCAACCAAAAGTGAAGAACAATCATGAGCCTCTGCGGTTCTCTGCTCAAGAGCATGACCAAAGATTCAGATACGTAGATGGCCGTACTGCGAGATGATGCTGAGCTTCTCCCCCATCTTGAAGATGGGCTCGCTGACTTCTGGAGGCGGATAGTCGGCGAGTACTACCGCCACGTTGTCCTCTGCCCCTAGACACCAGACAGTTGACGTAGCATCAAACGGGACGTCCAGTTTTGCTCTTTGAGGTCTCACCTTCCTGGGGGCCGCCGGGGTCTCTTGTGTGGTCTTTGTGGCGGCTGCCCATGCTTCGCATCACGTTGCCCATCCTCCACGCGGACCACGCTCGGGATCGGCCTGATGTGACGGCAGGCTGGTTAACGCTCGTCGCTGATCTCACTTAATTCGCCATGTACAAGCCAAACACGTTGACATCAGTAGTCCTGGGACATGTAAAACCGACCACGGTGTTTTCATGTCTGACGTCTAGAAGAGTAATGACTTGTCAAGAGTCTGCATGGGACTGACAACACACTTCCTGTCGCAAAATGAGGAAGAGGACCAGCCGCCGCCGTTTGGCTCAGCTCAAGAAAACATACTTCTTGAAAACAACCTGAACCTTCAAATCCATTTCTAAACTCTGGACTACTTCATCTTTTCATGAGCGACTTCATGATTAAATGCCTCCCAACCTCGATATAAAAAGAAAGTGAGGGACCATCTCAAGACGTCAACAGTAATAATCCTCTGTGACATCTTCCTGGTACAAACTCATCACCGTCAGCAAGTGTCTTCCCCAGGACTTTAGGCCTCTTTCTCCAAAATGCCTTTACTGGTTACCGTTGTACCCCTAGTAGTCCGTGGACAGCGTGAATAGCGCTCCAGATTTACTATTCATCTGCGTCTTTAGGGGATAGACATCTTCATCCACAAAGTGCTCCTAACAGCTGTCTCTCCAGCAGGTGCTTGCAGATGTTAAATCTCCTTCAAAGCTAATATTTAGCTGTCAGGGGCTTCCCGGTGGCTTACAGAACCTTCAGAACTTGATTGATGTTGGTTGTTATAGTGCACGTTGGGGAAGTCATGACCAATTTTAAAGAAGGTGAAAGGTTTGGAAGCGGTTCATAACGGCAGATGCTTTCCCTCTGTGGCGCACTTCCACACCCTGCGTCTAAAATTACTAAATTACCAACTGGAAAGATGCGCCAGCTTTTTTTTTCTCTGAGCCCATAGGTCTGATGTGCTGGTTTTTTCTCCCCAAATGTTCTTTTTCGCCCCTTACGCACCGCACGTGCTAACTAGTCGTTAGTGCCGCTGACTGGGACTGCGGATAAGTCAGCCTGACCTCACTGGATCTGGAAAAACCACAAAAGACGGAGACATGCCGTGCTTTTGTTGTATGCTGATGATATGTTACGCTACATGGACGTTGCTGCTGTTTGTCGTGACCTCTTTGGTGTTCCTGTTGCTGCCAAGTACCCTGGAAACATTGAATCTTTAGGGTTTTGTGGTCAATGAAAACCAAATCGTACAGAAATTGAAGCCATTTTTTCCCCATGGGAAATAATACAAATGTAACACATCTGTTGTAGACACCCAAAATATTAACAATATCACATTTTATAGAGAATAATTATAGAAACGGGCGGCACGGTGGTCTAGGGGTAGACCACCTCACAGCTAGGAGATCAGGGTTCAATCCCACCCTCAACCATCTCTGTGTGGAGTTTGCATGTTCTCCCCGTGCATGCGTGGGTTTTCTCCGGGTACTCCGGTTTCCTCCCACATTCCAAAAACATGCTAGGTTAATTAGCCACTCCAAATTGTCCATAGGTATGAATGTGAGTGTGAATGGTTGTTTGTCTATATGTGCCCTGTGATTGGCTGGCGACCAGTCCAGGGTGTACCCCGCCTTACGTCCGAAGACAGCTGGGATAGGCTCCAGCACCCCCGCGACCCTCGTGAGGAAAAGCGGTAGAAAATGAATTAATGAATGAATAATTATAGAAACTAGGAAATAATGCGAAAAAATAATGTGAAATTAAGTGTACCTCGGTTTCCGGCATTCATTTGTCCCAAAAGTTTGAAAGGCAGATGGAAAAAAAGTTGTTCAATTAGGTATTTGACTACAATTTACTGCAACAAAAGTTGGGCAAAAAACAAAGCAAATTTTCCCATAAATTATGTCAATCTAATTAATCTGTTTAGTTGATGGAACCTCGGTTTTCATCATTCATTTTCTTCCCGAAGGGCAATTGAAAACCGCAATGTATGAAAACTGAGGCAATTTTTAAATAAATAATGAAAATCCAGTTTATTTGTTCCAGAAATCCAAAAATATTAACAAAAAATACATTTTATATGGAAGATCCCAGAAATGTGTCCAAAATACGTTACGTAAAAAATGTTAATTGAAATCCAAGACGTGAGGCATTAAGTCCAGTAGAAAAATAAGGAAACGGCTGGTTTTGTCGGCTTTGCGACGGAAAGCGTTACTCATGCGCATGACATCAGGAACCACGTCCGCCGTCACCCGGCACACGGCGTGGTGTTGCCGCCGTAATGCCGCCGTTAGCTGCTGAGGTTAGTGCAGGATAGATGAGACATGATGCGGTAGAGTCCACTCATGTTGCCAAAGAGTGAAAGTCTTCCTCGATGCGAGGCCCCACCTGTGCGTTTTATCCCTCAAGGCAGGGATAATGCCAGCCTTTACAACCCGGGCCGGGTAACGACGGGTTACCTTGCCAACCGGGCCCCTGCCAAGCCCATAATGAGCTCCCTTCAGCCATCCAGATGGGGATGGAGCATTTATCGCTGTGTCATCATCTATTACCCACTCATTACACGCCAGCCAGCTATTTTCACGACGTGCGTTTTCACTGTGCACCTGTGGAGGACCAGGGCGAGTCCGCCACGCCTCTTTTGGAAGCCAGTAAAGCCTCAGAGCCACATCTGATAACATCTCATCCTCACCACAGAAGCGTCATTCTGGAGTGATGTTAAAGCCATCAGAGAGCGAGGGCTCGGTAGTCCCCGGCTTACCCCCGTGATGCACCTACCGCAGGTCCGCTGAAGCCAATCTGTTACGTAATGAAGGGAAGGCTTCATTCCAGGCGTCCGTTTCCACTGGCTGCTTGTCAGATTCCCTGCTGTCCCGCTGGCACTTCCACGAGGATCTTTTGACTCCTTCTCGGGAGCATTCCGCACTGGAATGCCAGCATTTCTCCACTCTGTCATCCCAAGCCAGGCAGAGCTACTCTTTGTGTTTGCAAACACAGAACTGCCTCATTTGTACCCGGATTCTGCCGGACCCTTTCCAATCCCGGCAAAGGAAATACCGTCAAACCCAGTTTATGTCAAATTCTGTTGACAAGGACTCAGTTTCAGTGACTCACAGACTGGCAAAGACTTTAGACGCACTCACTCACAAGTATTTGATTGACCTTCACTGACAGACTAGTTTCACGGCATCATGGGTAGACAAAGACTAGTTTCATGGGTTGACAAAGACTAATTTCACGGCATTATGGGTTGACTAAGACTAGTTGCACTGCATCATGGGTTGACTAAGACTAGATTCACGGCATCATGGGTTGACAAAGACTAGATTCACTGCATCATGGGTTGACTAAGACTAGTTTCACTGCATCATGGGTTGACAAAGACTAGATTCACTGCATCATGGGTTGACAAAGACTAGTTTCACGGCATCATGGGTTGACAAAGACTAGTTCACTGCATCATGGGTTGACAAAGACTAGTTTTACGGCATTATGGGTTGACTAAGACTAGTTTCACTGCATCATGGGTTGACAAAGACTAGTTTCACTGCATCATGGGTTGACAAAGACTAGTTTCACTGCATCAAGGGTTGACAAAGACTAGTTTCACTGCATCATGGGTTGACAAAGACTAGTTTCACGGCATCATGGGTTGACTAAGACTAGTTTCATGGCATCATGGGTTGCCTAAGACTAGTTTCATGGGTTGACAAAGACTAGTTCCATTGCATCATGGGTTGACAAAGACTAGTTTCACTGCATCATGGTTTGACTAAGACTAGATTCACTGCATCATGGGTTGACAAAGACTAGTTTCACTGCATCATGGGTTGACTAAGACTAGATTCACTGCATCATGGGTTGACTAAGACTAGTTTTACGACATCATGGGTTGACAAAGACTAGTTTCATGGGTTGACAAAGACTAGTTCCATTGCATCATGGGTTGACAAAGACTAGATTCACTGCATCATGGGTTGACAAAGACTAGTTTCACGGCATTATGGGTTGACAAAGACTAGTTTCATGGGTTGACAAAGACTAGATTCACGGCATCATCGGTTGACAAAGACTAGTTTCACTGCATCATGGGTTGACAAAGACTAGTTTTACGGCATCATGGGTTGACAAAGACTAGTTTCACGGCATTATGGGTTGACAAAGACTAGTTTCATGGGTTGACAAAGACTAGATTCACGGCATCATGGGTTGACAAAGACTAGTTTCACTGCATCATGGGTTGACAAAGACTAGATTTACTGCATCATGGGTTGACAAAGACTAGTTTCACGGCATTATGGGTTGACAAAGACTAGTTTCATGGGTTGACAAAGACTAGATTCACGGCATCATGGGTTGACAAAGACTAGTTTCACGGCATCAAGGGTTAACAAAGACTAGTTCACGGCATCAAGGGTTGACAAAGACTAGTTTCACGGCATCATGGGTTAACAAAGACTAGTTCACTGCATCATGGGTTGACTAGGACTAGTTTCACTGCATCATGGGTTGACAAAGACTAGTTTCATGGGTTGACTAAGACTAGATTCACTGCATCATGGGTTGACTAAGACTAGTTTCACGGCATCATGGGTTGACTAAGACTAGTTTCACGGCATCAAGGGTTGACTAAGACTAGTTTCACGGCATCATGGGTTGACTAAATCCACTTTCCAACTTCACTACGACTCTCACCTTCCCATTGACCTTTGGTGTTCATCTCCGGACGCATCATCTTGAGAAGCCGCTAATGACTAGCGCTCTTCTCAGCCACTAGGGGGACTATCTGTCTTCCAACTATGAATTGCTGTGATTTATGAGACCATCTAAAGCAACACGCTAGAAAGCACACATGATGACCCCAGAAGTGGTAGGCGTGGGTTGACGGCGAGCCAGCCAAGATAAACACTCCAAAGACAAAGCATTCCTACAGTAGGCGGAGCTCGCACAATCAAGACCTCAAAAAGTCAGCCATTTATATCCCAGACAGACTGAGAAAGTGTTTGTTTCCTGCTCGAAGGAACGTCGGTGTTTGTTTAGTACGCCGAGAAGCACCGAGCCTGCTCTCTGAGTCCTTGATCAGATATGGAGACAGGCATGTGTGGGCCCCCGTCACCGGTGCGACGTCTTCACGCATCGACATGCTTTAAGGGATTGGAATCTTCTTCGTTTAGATGTAAATACCAGGATTTAAATGAGGCTTTTGGAGTTAGACAGAAAATGACGGATGCTAACATTCATTTGACACATATTGGTTCAGTTTTTGTCAAGTACCTGTGAGTCAATGAAACTCGAGTCTTCATTGAATACTCGTGAGTCGGTGAAACTCGAGTCTTCATTGAATACTCGTGAGTCGGTGAAACTCGAGTCTTCATTGAATACCTGTGAGTCGGTGAAACTCGAGTCTTCATTGAATACCTGTGAGTCGGTGAAACTCGAGTCTTCATTGAATACCTGTGAGTCGGTGAAACTCGAGTCTTCATTGAATACTCGTGAGTCGGTGAAACTCGAGTCTTCATTGAATACTCGTGAGTTGGTGAAACTCGAGTCTTCATTGAATACTCATAAGTCAGTGAAACTCGAGTCTTCATTGAATACTCATAAGTCAGTGAAACTCGAGTCTTCATTGAATACTTGTGAGTTGGTGAAACTCGAGTCTTCATTGAATACTCGTGAGTCGGTGAAACTCGAGTCTTCATTGAATACCTGTGAGTCGGTGAAACTCGAGTCTTCATTGAATACTCGTGAGTCGGTGAAACTCGAGTCTTCATTGAATACTCGTGAGTTGGTGAAACTCGAGTCTTCATTGAATACTCATAAGTCAGTGAAACTCGAGTCTTCATTGAATACTCATAAGTCAGTGAAACTCGAGTCTTCATTGAATACTTGTGAGTTGGTGAAACTCGAGTCTTCATTGAATACTCGTGAGTCGGTGAAACTCGAGTCTTCATTGAATACTCGTGAGTTGGTGAAACTCTCGTCTACGTCAAGGACTTGTGAATCACTCAAACTTGTGTCTTTGTCAAATCCTGAGTCTTTTTGGAGTGCCCGTGAGCCTTCATTGTGCTCACGTAAGTCAGTGAGACTCGAATCTTTGTCAAGCAATTGTGAGTCAGTGAAGCTGCAGTCTTTGGGGTGAGTCTTTGGGTGAGTTAGCGAAATTGGATTCTTTGTTCAGCACCGATGAGTCAGTGTAAATTGAGTCTTTGTTGAATACTTGCGAGTCAGTGACGCTATTGTCTTTGTCTCTGTGAGTCAGTGGAACTGAATTTTACTGAGCTCAGTGAAACCAGAGTCTGTGTCAACCCATGAGTCGGTGTAACTGGAGTCTTTGTCAAGTACCCATGAGTCAGTGAAACTCCAATCCTCTTCGAATACTCTGGAATCAGTGAAACTCGAATCTTTCTCAACCTGTCAGTGAGGGAAACTTGAGTCTTTGTCGAGCACCCGTGAGTCACTAAAACTTGAGCCTTCGTCAACCCATAAGTCAGACATTTTTATTAATACATTTCAGCTAGCAGTAGCCGGGGTGAGTGTGTGAACAAGTTAACGGAGATGAGTAGCCGCGAGTCCCGATTCAGTAATGACTTGTTCATAGCCGGCCCATCTTTGACCATTGCATAGCTGACCCAGTGTTGAGCTGCTGTGGGGGTTCACGCCAGGCTGGAGCATTCTTTCTCTGGCCAGTGCTGCTAGATGCTTTTCTTTTTGTGTGTGTGTGTGTGTGTGTGTGTGTGTGTGTGTGTGTGTGTGTGTGTGTGTGTGTGTGTGTGTGTTCGTGAGCTGTCGACCGCAGCTATATAAAGTGTCTATAATTAGCGGACCGGTCTGTACATACGTTCAAATAAGCAAGGCAGCTGAAGCACAGAGGACTCGCGTGAGCTTACGTCTACTCTGAAATCCCAAGAATCAAACAATGAAGCCAAAAATGCCAGGAAATGTGGAAGACGTTAGACGAGAAAACACCCTGGTACTTTTTTTTTTTTACTGCCTGATTTGTCTTTTTCCAAACTGCTACTTACATTTAGTGTTGGCATTCTTTTTCCTGACTGTCGCTAGGCAGAATTCACAGGGCTCAATCATTACTGCCCCAAAAGGAAGTGGGTCGCTCTGTATTAATAGTCAAAATCAATAGTTCCCCCGTTCTGAAGTCTTTCCTTGAATGTGGCACCCTTGCAGGCTCCTCTGGCCGTTCCTTAATGTTCCCGACTCCGCTCGACTTTGAAGCGCAAACATTCCCGTCACGGAGTTTTGAATTTGGGGCTTTAATGAGGGGATTTTCCGTTTTAGAGACCAAAATAGTCTGCTCATATTCTTCATTTCCTTCAGTGTAAAAGGTACTGGATTATTTGGCACCTTAGCATGTAGCATTAGCATAAGTTCTTATGCTATATGGGTTTGCGTGGATGGCTTAAAGGTTGTTCCGTGTGCGTCCGTGTTTGGACAACTTTATTCACAGAGTTAGCATATTAGCATTGAGGATAATTCCATCCAGAAGTCTGGCGGATGTGAGACCGGAGCGGTCCAAAGACAGCGGAACTGAGACGTCGGGGAATAGCAGCCTCGACTTGGATGTGGGTGACATCATTTATTGTTGTTGTCCACGTGTGCAGCGCTATTGCTGGGCAAATTATTCATCTTTCTCTCAGAGGATGGAAGGACCTGTCGGATCATGACCTTCAAATGATGTCATAGAAGCATTTATTTTCTCGTATTCTGCCTTTCAGTGCCAAAATTCCGACTTATAACGAGCCAAAATGAACCAAAAACACATTTTCCCTGTGGAGCATAGCGGCCACTCGCCATGTTAGCTAATTGCAGAGGACAAAATGGCTTACATGTGTATTTTTTTTCTTTTAGTTTAAAGTTTAAATCAAGAGAATGTTTTCAAAGCCATCACGTGCGGCCTTTGTGAAGAAGCTTTGAACTGGACTTTCAGGTCCTGGAGGAGGCGAGCCAGGATGGGAGGAGCAGGGACAGGCCAGCCTGACAGGAGGAGGAGCTGCCACGGTGAAAGTGGAGCAGAAGGGGCGTGTCCTTGCGGGCCCACGTCATCGTGGACTCTGAACAGGTCGTCGCCTCAGACTGAGATGCTGCAGCCAGGCGGCGGAGGACGATGCGGAGGATGTGAGGAGCAGATGACTTGTCGCACGTGAGGCTGCTCACCAGGGATGAGTTGGCTCCTCTTGTGGATTCTCACTGCAGTCGGGATTCGACAGGTTGGACGACGTTTCTATTCATGCAGTAACTTATACTCAGAAATGTCAAATAATATGTGTAATACTGTGTATATGATGGGAAACTATGACTGCTGTATTATTAGCAGCAGGCTGTGTCTTTTAAGGTCATCTTTGGCGACCCCAAGTGGCAGTCCTTTGTACTGCGTCTCTAATGGCTAACAGTGATAATAAGCAAGAAGCAAAATGTCATATCAAAAATAAAATCAGCACTAAAAAAGTCAGACGTTTAGCTCTTTATTGCTGCCCCAAGGAGACGTCGGAGCGCCGTGCCCGAGCACATCCATCATGGGATGTGACCAGAGGGCGACAGGAAGCCGCGGGTCAGACATGCACGGACATGACGCTCTTCGCCGCTTCTCACCTTGTTTTATTAGCAGCTGCGCCAAACTACTTTAAGGCATTTTTTCTACTTCTCATGTATCATTTAGGACATTATGTCATTTTAATTCCTGACAAAAAGAACAACATGTCTTTTTGAACACATTATAACGGGACTGTCTGTGGGTGGAGCTTGTACAGCAGATTGCATCTTCTTAACGCCTCATAAGGAACCGGCCTGGCGCCGTGACGTTCCGAGCACATTGACTCGTGGAGCTTGGATTGCTATGATATGCTGTGATGCATTGCTGTCATGCATTAACATGAAAAAATGTTTTAATAGACAGCAGCGTCTCTCAGCATTCATTATTCTAAGAACGCCTGATAATTAATAATCATCATTCATCATAAACGCGGTGACGCGCTTCATATTTCCCCGCTTCCTCTCCGCAGGCCATCTCCCAGAATTCCACTGCCATGGCGCCGGCCTCCACGGCCCCGCCCCCGTCGGTGGAGCCGTACAACCGCACCCAGTACTGCAAGTGGCCCTGCCAGTGTCCCGCTCGGCCCCCCGCCTGCCCGCCGGGCGTTAGCCTCCTGACGGACGGCTGCGACTGCTGCAAGGCCTGCGCCCGGCAGGTGGGCGAGGCGTGCAACGAGGCGGACACGTGCGACCACCACAAGGGCCTGTACTGCGACTACAGCTCGGACAAGCCGAGGTACGAAAAAGGAGTGTGTGCATGTAAGTGTTGCTCCGCCAAAATGACCTTCACACACTTTGACTGACCTCCGCCAAGGAAAGAACTGTTGTTGTTGCTGCTGCGTGTTTACAAAATGACCACATTTCTCGAGCGGCGGTGACCAAACTGTTTCACACCAAAGTGTCATGGCTGCCAGTTCACCAACAAACTAGCCGGCGAAATAAACAACATTTCTTTAGCCTTGGCGGAGGTCTGCATGCCCACAAGTGTCAGTCATATGATGATGATGATGATGATGATGATGCATACGTCTATGTATTTGACTGCTTATACATGCAAATACATTTTGAAGAAATAAGGTGAACATTTTCAAATAAATAAATCAAAATAAAAACATATATATAGCGTTTGGGAATGTGGATAATGGAAAGCGAACGAGCACCCTCCTGTGGCTCAAAAGTGAACTGCAGCAATATCACCCATAGTGATGTACAAACTTGATGATTTCATGTTGTGGGAAGTTTGGTGTTATCTGCTGACACTGACCCCCCCCCCCTCCCCCCTCCCGCGTCCAGACATGGTGGGCACGGGTTGCGAGCACGACGGCGTCATCTACCGCAACGGCCAGAGCTTCCAGCCCAGCTGCAAGTACCAGTGCGTTTGCGTCAACGGCGCCATCGGCTGCGTGCCGCTCTGCACCGAGTCCCGGCCCCCTCGCGTCTGGTGCCAGAGCCCGCGCCGGGTCAAGGTACGCGGCCGGTGCTGCGAGCAGTGGATCTGCGACGAGCCCAGGAGGGGGCGCAAGACGGCGCCGCGGCACGCCGTGGAAGGTAGGACGCTATTTCAGCTTTCTTCCTCTAAATGTTCTTCATTTTCTCATAACAATATTTATTTGTTTTTACTGTATTTTTAAACATACGTAAAAAATTAATTTTAAAAAAATGTTTTTTTTCATTAGAATACTACTTTTTCTCCTAATATTTTGACTTTATTCTCGTAGCATGACAGTAGTTTTCCCCCAACCTTTTCAAGTTTTTTCAAGTCAACGATCTATTTGTAACGATTACTTTATTCTCATAATGTTTTGACTTTAATATGGTAACAATATTGTTATTCATTATTTTTCTGCAACAGAATTTTCCAGAAATGACAACTTTATTCATTGTTTTTTTAATGAAATTAATTTCCATTTTTAATTAAATTAATTTCCAATTTTATGTTATCATCGAAAACTTTCTCTTATATATTATGACTTCACTCTTTTTGTTAAATTTAATTTAATTTAATTTAATTTAATTTAATTTAATTTAATTTTATTTTATTTTATTTTATTTTATTTTATTTTATTTTATTTTATTTTATTTTATTTTATTTTATTTTATTTTATTTTATTTTATTTTATTTTATTTTATTTTATTTTATTTTATTTTATTTTATTTTATTTTATTTTATTTTATTTTATTTTATTTTATTTTATTTTATTTTATTTTATTTTATTTTATTTTATTTTATTTTATTTTATTTTATTTTATTTTATTTTATTTTATTTTATTTTATTTTATTTTATTTTATTTTATTTTATTTTATTTTATTTTATTTTATTTTATTTTATTTTATTTTATTTTATTTTATTTTATTTTATTTTATTTTATTTTATTTTATTTTATTTTATTTTATTTTATTTTATTTTATTTTATTTTATTTTATTTTATTTTATTTTATTTTATTTTATTTTATTTTATTTTATTTTATTTTATTTTATTTTATTTTATTTTATTTTATTTTATTTTATTTTATTTTATTTTATTTTATTTTATTTTATTTTATTTTATTTTATTTTATTTTATTTTATTTTATTTTATTTTATTTTATTTTATTTTATTTTATTTTATTTTATTTTATTTTATTTTATTTTATTTTATTTTATTTTATTTTATCAACCTTTCAACCTTTCAATCAACCTTGATCTACTGTATATGGAGTCATGCGTTCCTCTTCTCTGTCTCCAAAGCCGCCCCGGCTGAGCTGAGCGGCTGGCACAAGAACTGCGTGAGCCAGACCACCTCGTGGAGCCCCTGCTCCAAGACGTGCGGGCGCGGCCTGTCGCTGAGGGTCTCCAACGCCAACGAGCGCTGCGAGCCGGTCAAGGAGTCGCGGCTATGCAACCTGAGGCCGTGTGAGGTGGACATCGTCAAGCACATCAAGGTAGGACCCATCAGGAACGCGTCCGTCGTTAAGCGTGGTATAAAAAAAACGTACCGGCGGTGTGTCCGTGCAGCCCGGCAAGAAGTGCTTGAACATCTACCGCCAGGAGCAGCCGTCCAACCTGACCATCTCGGGCTGCACCAGCAGGAAGCGGTACCGGCCCAAGTTCTGCGGCGTGTGCACGGACGAGCGCTGCTGCATCCCCTACAAGTCCAAGACGGTGGACGTGGACTTCCTGTGCCCCGACGGCTCGGCCCTCACCTGGAAGATGATGTGGGTGCAGGCCTGCTTCTGCAACCTCAGCTGCAGGAACCCCAACGACATCTTTGCCGAGCTGGAGAGTTACTACGGCTACCCGGAGGTCGTCAATTGACCCCTGACCTCATTCTTCTACTCCGTGCGTCCTTTCCTCTTCTGCACCTTTTTCCTTTAGCCGGTTCCACGTGGACTTATCAAGACTAAATGCTAAGTGTCCTTACTCTTTTTTTTTTTTACCCTTTACAGGACTTGGAAATAACCCTCCAAAATATATATTCTATATATTTAAAACTGTTTTTTTCTGTATCTTAAGAGTGTTTTTTTTAAATATATATTTATGATACCAATACATTTGTGGAATATTCTTTTCAATTGTTTTTATGAAAATGTTCTTTTACATTTTTTTTCTTATTTTTTATTTGCTTTTTTATTATATAATACTTTGATTAATGAAATTATGATTTACACATAATATAGTTTATATTTATCTTGTCCAAAATGTGACCTAGAATAGATGATATCAAAATATTTGATCATTTGTGTTTAAAATGGGCTTCTACTAGATTATAGTGGAGTATCTTTTACATTAATTTTACATTGTGACATTAAATACAAAACACAGATGATATCTAAATGTCATCTTCTTCATTTGAATATTGTATCATTTTTGTTTCAATTTTACTTATTAAAACTGATTATGGGCTGATAAACATTTTAATTACTTCAATTTTTCCAGTATTTGTATTTAATATCAATTAAGAATGAATATATATTCTATTGATATTTTAAATTAATGACATTAAATACATCAAAATGTAATATTTTACTTTACTGTAGAATTTTGTTTAAAATGTAGTTGATTATAGTGGAATATATTTTTATTAAATGTTAAAAATATAATTATGTTTTATTAATTTTATTTAACATTAATCATGCATTGATATTTAATTAATTACATTCAAATGACTTATTTTTAAATGTATTTTTACAGTTGTATTTTTATTTCATTGTGTTAGCTATTTTAGCCTATCGTTGCCTATTTCTTTTCCTGCTTCTCGTAGCTTTCTTTGCTGATTGGTTGACAGGGGTCACGTGGTCCCTGTGGTCCGGTGTGAGTGGTAAATTTAAACGTGAAAAGCGGAAGTGTGTCACACGGCACCTTCCTGTGGAGGTATTTAAAAGACGACACAGCCAGCTGTGGGTGAGTTACAAGTTATTTTTTTTAATGTTTTCTTTCCTTAATAAATACAAACCGTTATGCCATTTGAATGCCAGCATCTTTACAAAGCCGCGTTGTCGGCAAACGTGGCCGTAGTGCAAGTGGGAAAGGAGGAGAGGAGAGAGGAGAGAGGAGAGGACGTCAGCTAGGAAGTACCACGGCCGTCCTCGTGTTAGTCATAGCGGTAATAGAATGGCGATAGTTGGCGACTGTTGGCGACTGTTGACGTCGACTCACGCAGTCAACAACCACGGCACCGCTTTGTTCCGTTGTGCTTGATTGCATAGAAAAGGAAATCATATAAAAAGAGTTTACATGGTTTTGTCTGGAGGCGTTAATAAAGCTTTTAAGTTTAGAGAGCGTTTTTTTCACGATTGGTCACAAAGCGTTAAAAGAGTCATTGAAATGTTGGAAAAGAACCGAAAAATGTCCACCGGCAACCATAGCTTCCATGGAACCATCTAATGGAACTTTATCGGCGGCACACACAAATAAAAATGTCCCTTATGTTAGACAGCATCTATCGCAGAACGTCAAAGAAACAAATGTTGACAGCGAGAGAACACTCGAAAGTGGGATAAATGTGACAAAGCCACCGGGTTGGTAAAAAAGGACGGGGAGGAAGGAAGGGCCGCTCTGTCGCCCCCTAGCGTCGCTGTGTCGCCACTACCTACACCATCACAAGCCCCGAGTGTACCCGAGTACTTTAAGCCTCCTCATCCAAGTTTAAAAAGTCAAAAATAAAAAAAAACATCGGATCCGTGCCAGAAGCACACACCGACAAAAAAGGGGGCGGGGTGGGATTCGGGGGCACCCGCCTTAGCAGGACACCTCGGGGACCTTGGGGACGGCCTGGTCGACGCCGCCGTCCGTGGAGCCGGCCGTGTGGGAGCGCCCTCGCTGGTGCTCGGCCGTGTGCGAGCGCGAGCGGCTGCCCTCGTTGGTGTGCGAGCGCGAGCGGCTGCCCTCGGTGGTGTGGGAGCGCGAGCGGGGGCCGTCGAATGACGTCACGCTGGAGCCCGAGGCCGTGCGGGAGCGCACGAGGCGGGTCATGCTGGCGGAAGGCACTGGTGGGAGGAGAGCATGGTGGTATCCACATGGCCACAAGGGGGCAGCAGAAAGAAGCACTTGGGGAAAAAGAGCAGTACTCACTGTATCCCATTCCCTGAATGAAGTATTTGAATGCCTCGGTCAGCTTGGCTGGCTGCACGGGAGAAAATAAATACATGAATATTCAATATTTATATTATACTTATTATAGCTACAATTGATTATTCATATAATTATTGATGTAATCCGTTTGTCTTTGTGGCTTTTGTTCTACTATTTACTAGTATTGTTATTAAATGTATACTAGCACTAGTAAGGTTGTTATAAAAAATATTAACTGTACATATTACTATATTAACTATACATAAACATACACAACTGTCAATATAATAAAAGCGGTGCGTAAATTGTGCAAAATCACACACATTCATGTCTTGAAAATGACTATTGGTGAAAAATCTGCTTTAAAATGATTTGAATAGAATTTATTTTAGATGGAAATATACAATAAATATCTTCTGTAATTTTTTTCCTCATCTGTTATCTCAAATGAGGTCTTTTTTTCTTAAAAAATATCAATAATCATCTAGTCCATAGTATTTAATACATTATGTATATACAGTCTATTAATAAGCTGTTCTCGAGGAAAGTGCTTTAATCTATGAAAAATTGTTTCAAATGATTCTATTATTTTATATTTTGATTTACTTTTCAAGAAATATCCGTATTATAAATTTTCAATTGAGTTTTCCTAATAGACGCACAATTAAAATTGAATTTTTCTCCAATTTGTTCATGCAAAATCTGCCGTCTCAAAGCAGACCTTTTGTTTCTTTATAGATAAAGTTTTTCATAGCTTCAAAAAAAAAGTTTGACACTTGACTAGCTAAAAATAACTGTCTTCATCGTCTGACACGCAGTACCCCGCTCGGCCACAGGAGGTCGCCAAACCCCAACAGACATGATAAAGCACGACCGACAGTCGCGGTCAAAAGTTTGAAGACATGTTTTCATAAAATACGATGTAAAAGTGTTTTCAAACTTTTGAGTGTAGCTGAAAATGTCATTCATCTTCTTCCTGTACTCACCTGGTCAATCTGGGGCATGCCCCCACAGTCGGCCATCTGTGGGGAAACAAAGTTTGACAAAGTGTAGAAAGACATCGTTAATGATTCAAAGAGGGTAATAAAGGAGCATTAACAAGAGTGACGCTTGTTCATGTGTGTGACCGCGCGCCATTGAACGCCCCGCCATGCTGAACCATCCGCTTAACCGCCGCCCCGTGACCTCTAAGTAGGTCAGACGCGGCAGATTGCGCAGCGGCGCTGGTTAATGTGTCACCCTGTCTTTCCATCACGACAACACAACCACCTGGAGGGGGAGGAGGGGGGAGGAGGGAAGGGGAGGAGCTTAGGCCTCACCTTGAGCAGCGTGGCTTTTGTGGGGTCCAGTTTGGTGTTGCACTCCACCTGCCGGGACGCCAATGAAACGCTTCATTAGGCACAATTAGACCACAATGCTCACTTCTGTCATTTCCTATTGTCAGTGAAAGCGGCACCACTCACCACGGCGTCCACGGCGGGAGAGGTGTCACCGACCACCAGCAGGCAATGGCACCTGGGGTCAAAGGTGAAGGTTCACAATGTTATCCCTACCTAATAATATGGGGTGCTAGTTTCTTTCTTTTTCTTTTTTTTAATAAAAATATGGTGAAATATTAAAAAAAAATTTGATTAGATACAAATTATTTTCTATGATTTTTTAAAAGTAAATAATTTTGAGAGCATTTTTTTTATCCTTCCTTATATTTGGATATATTTTGGATAAAAGATTAAACTTAAAATGTGTCAAAGTTCAACAGTTCCAATTCATAATACAATATTTATCATCAACTTTAAAAAGTAACTCTCCCCGCCCTTTCTCCAACCCACAAATTCTGCCTAGCAACAAGAGGAAAATGTGCCATGACTAGTATAACATTTTTTTAAATTAAGTTAAATTTTATTGTATTTTTTTTATTTTTTTTTAACCCCGTTTC
Organism: Doryrhamphus excisus; assembly: GCF_030265055.1. Classification (NCBI taxonomy): domain Eukaryota; kingdom Metazoa; phylum Chordata; class Actinopteri; order Syngnathiformes; family Syngnathidae; genus Doryrhamphus; species Doryrhamphus excisus. Next base: position 8,554 of record NC_080479.1, on the reverse strand, counting down.
TATTTTTTTACTCAATGACAGATGAAATTAAAAATGTAGCGTAACATTTATAAACAAGTTTAGAAAAGTACGACTCTCACTACCCTTTCTCTGCTCCACAAATTCTGCCTAGCAACAAGAGGAAAATGTGACATGAATAGTATATAGTTTTTTCTTTCGATGGTAAAGCATTAAAAAATGAAATTATTTTCTATGGTTTGTATTTTTTTTACTAAATATATCCAAGTGAAATACCACCTGCCTACATTTTTTTAAAAATAACGGTTTGACGTACTTGAGGGTTCTGTTGTTGCTTCCTGGCACGGGCCGCTCGATTTCCAGGTCCCTCCGACTTTAAAGACACAGAAAAGGCAATTTATTGAATATCCAGAATTCCCAGTGTCTGCAAAGGCACCGGGCCGACCTCTCGTAGGCCTTGATGAAGAGCTGCAGGTTGAAGTGGTTCATGTCCTTCAAGACGTGGTGGCGGAACGTGGCCACCATGTCCTGGTTGTGGTTGATCTCTTCCTGCCGCGACAATTAGCACGGTTAGCGCTAAAACAAAACATTAGTTCTCCAAAACAAAACACCAACCTTTCCGAAGAGGTGGCTGATGACCAGGTCGGGAAGGTCGTGGGTCAAACCGCTGAGCTGGAATCACAGTTTGGGGACGCTTTGTCACAAAAATGTCGATAAAAGTGGCTCCAAATTTGTGACTGGTGCTGTGTATTTATATATATATATGGGGGGGGGGGGGTTATACCTTGTGGGCAGCCCAGTCCATCCAGCCCTCGGCACACGGGTTGATGTTGATGAGCACCAGACCTTCCACCATTTGCGGGAAATCAAGCTAGGACACAACACACAACCCCGATGACATGACGTAACATTTATAAGGACAAGGCAGTCGGGCATCGTCTCCATTCTCATTATCTCCATACAGCTTTGTGCTATTTATAGCCTCGTTAGAGCAGTTGACACCGGGGGCAACTCTGGCACTGCCCCATTAAGTCCAACAGATGGCGCTATAGTGAAAAAAAAATAATACAGCCATTTTATTGCTTCTAAATTGCCTAGTAATCCTTGTAGTCAAGTTTTTTTTTTTGGGGGGGGGGGATTAATCTTAATTAATCGTGCCAACTCTCCCTGTCCTTTCTTTGCTTCATGTACCACACACAAATTCTGTCGGCGTGCTTTTTTCCCCATTTTGTTTGCCGTGTTTTCCCTGTCCCCATTTGTATGATTCCGAGCGAGGGGTCCCGCAGCGTTGGAACATTCCACAGGCGTTTACGGGGGAAAAGAAAAAGGAGTCGTGTCGCTAAAATCGTAAAAAAAAAAGTAGGAAAATCCTGGTTGGTAATCCTCCGTTGATTGCAAGTAAATGATTATTAAGCCTGACTGACGGAGGGAGGGGGGGCGGGGGGGGTTGGCTTACAGCGAATTTGGTCAGCATGAAGGCTCCGGCTCCCATTCCTAATCCAATAACGCTCTTCAGCCTGCCGCACACAAACAGACACGGGAGCTGTTAGAACAACAACGTTCCTCCAAAGGAGACCAGGCCGCTCCTCCTCCTCCTCCTCCTCCTCCTCCTCCTACCCAAAATGCTTGAGGACCAGCGCCAGCGTCTCGGAGAGCTCGTCCATGGACGGGTACTCGTATCTGGGGAGGGAGGCGGGAAATGAACGATTAATGACAGCTTCTTCTCCGGGTGATGCAATCATAAATATTATTACAAGCTTTTGTTTACATCTAATAAAATGTCAGAAATTCCGATTAAAATTGTTTAAATGGCATGAAATTAGTAAATATATTATTTTATTTATGTATTTATTTTGTTTAAGTCATTTTAAATGTAACTTTTCATTTTATTCATTTAGAAATGAATTCCTAATTATTATTATTACTATAATCTATTAATTTTATGAAGACATATTGTATTTATTTAATTAAAATTAAATCTAATAAAATGTCATAAATTCAGATTAAAATGGTTTAAATAGCATGAAATTATTAAATGTATTGATTATTTTATTTATGTATTCATTTTGTTTAAGTCATTTTAAATGTAACTTTTCATTTTATTCATTTAGAAATGAATTCCTTATTATTATTATTATTACTATTAATCTATATTAATTTTATGAAGACCTATTGTATTTATTTAATTAAAATTAGTTTAAATCTAATAAAATGTCATAAATTCAGATTAAAATTGTTTAAATAGCATGAAATTATTAAATGTATTGATTATTTTATTTATGTATTCATTTTAGTTAAGTCATTTTAAATGTAACTTTTAATTTTATTCATTTAGAAATGAATTCCTAATTATTATTATTACTATTAATCTATATTATTTTATGAAGACATATTGTATTTATTTAATTAAAATTAGTTTAAATCTAATAAAATGTCAAATTCAGATTAACATTGTTTAAATAGCATGAAATTATTAAATGTATTGATTATTTAATTTATGTATTCATTTTGTTTAAGTCATTTTAAATGTAACTTTTCATTTCATTCATTTAGGAATTAATTCCTAATTATTATTATTACTATTAATCTATATTAATTTTATGGAGACATATTGTATTTATTTAATTAAAATTAATTATTCAATTTCTAAATGAGTGCTTAAAACATTTTTGTGCAGGTAAAGCCATAATTAATTACATTTAATTTAATGAGAAAAACAAATAAATTAATACATTAAAATGTAAAGCAATATTCATAATACTATTTATATTTTCATTTTAGAAATCCAAAATTATTTTGTTTTTAATGATATTTATTTTCTATATTTTAAAATGTGATGTATTTACTATTTGAAATGATTCTCTATTGTTCATTATTATTGATTTAAATGACTCATTTTGTTATGTTAATATTATGAAAATATTCCATTCCTAAATGAGCACTAATAATTACACAATGCCAAATGATAGCAACTAGCTAAGGTAGTCCCGTGATGCAGAAGGTCCCACTTGGACAAACAACAAATCAGGTCGCCTTAACGAACATCCACACTGATCTGGCTGCCAGGTCAAAGGTCACAGACACACATGCATGTGTGTGTGTGTGTGTGTGTGTGTGTGTGTGTGTGTGTGTGTGTGTGTGTGTGTGTGTGTGCGGCTCACCCAGTGGAAAAGGTGTTGGCTCCCTCATGCTGCCCGAGGGCGTCCACGTGACACACGGCAAAGTGATGCAGGATCTCGGCCATGTCCTCATGGCTGAAGAGCGAGTCCCAGCACGTTTTGTCTGGAGGAGGAGGAGGAGGAAGAGGACGAAGAGGAAGCGAGGGCGTGTTAGCCTCCCCATGATTGTCCCACAAAGGACAAATACAGGGAATAAGAGGGCGGGGCTTACGGTTCAGTCCGATGTCGTGGAAGGTGAGAATGACGGGGCGCTCCCCCTTGGGGACCCCCTTCATGGTGCAGTGGAGTCTTCCAAAAGGCGTCTCCACATCGTGCTCCTGCAGGGACACCAGCGGCAAACTTTTATGCATTTCAGTGGTTGGCACGCGGGTCTCACAGCTAGGGGACCCGAGTTCGATTCCAACCTCGGTCATCTCTGTGTGGAGTTTGCATGCTAGGTTAATTAGCCACTCCAAATTGTCCATAGGTATGAATGTGAGTGTGAATGGTTGTTTGTCTATATGTGCCCTGGGATTGGCTGGCCACCAGTCCAGGGTGCCTCGCCCCAAGACAGATGGCATAGTGGTAGAAAATGAATAAATGAATGAAATATGGACAATTTTTAAAAATGAAATCCAAATGATAAAGTCAAAATAAAAAAAAAAACTAACTCCTAGCTTTATTAGCTTATCTGCTATTTGTAGCTAGCGCTCTTAACCAAAGCAAAACCAGAATCATCAGCACGGATTTTCCAGACATGCTAATTTTCCCGTTCCCTGCGCATGAAAACACCAAACAGGACGTCCATGCTTTTTCAGTCGCTACAACTAACGGCGATAAATAGCCGCGCCAATTAGCAGGTGTGGAAACGAACCGTTATTTCCCACTTCCTTGCTCGTTAAAACGTCGGCCATTAGGACTGTAACCCGCGTCAATCTAGACCAGGGGTGGGCAAACTACGGCCCGGGGGCCACATGCGGCCCACTAAGCGTTTGAATCCGGCCCGCCAGTTGCTTTCTATAGTAATGGTAATGGTTTAATTTCATTTGAACATGCATCAGATTACAATTGAATGCATCACATAATCAGTTCCCAGTTCCACATGTCCAAAAGGAGTAGGAAGAAGCAAAGCTTATTAAATCCTACCCCTCCATCTGGTACTTTTACAATCACTAACTGTTACATTTGTTCACTTCCTGCTTTCCATAATACAGTTTAAGGTTTTTTTTTTGTTTTTTTTTTAAATAATGTACCTCGTACCGAAGTACGAGGTGATGTGACCCTACAATGACATAATAATTTGTTCACTTCCTGCTTTCCATAATACAGTTTAAGGTTTTTTTTTGTTTTTTTTTTAAATAATGTACCTCGTACCGAAGTACGAGGTGATGTGATCCTACAATGACATAATAATTTGTTCACTTCCTGCTTTCCATAATACAGTTTAAGGTTTTTTTTGTTTTTTTTTAAATAATGTACCTCGTACCGAAGTACGAGGTGATGTGACCCTACAATGACATCATAATTTGATCACTTCCTGCTTTCCTAATATGGTTTAAGGTTTTTTTTTGTTGTTGTTTTTTTGTTTGTCACGTACCGAAGTACGAGGTGATATGACCATACCATGACATAATGGGTACCATAGTCACTGTCAATATAGTGATTTATTTTATTTATTAGTGATTATTTCGCAAACATCAACTGCTTCTAATTATTTCAAATTTTAACATACAACAGCTGGCAACATAAGTCAAGTCGGATGTATGATTCAGAAAAAAAAAAAAAACTGTAAAATTCTATTTTGTAATTTGCTGTGGTCTGATAGTGACAGCTGATAGTATGACACTTTTACAGATAAAATTAGACTAATATTAATAATAATTCAATGCGGACTGTCAGAAGTATAAGCGTAAAATAGTGCGTATTTACAATTTAACTCAAAGCGGCACCCGCGAGTCAAAAAGTTTGCCCACCCCTGATCTAGACCAAGAGACGACAGACTCACAGCAACTTCAATCTCCGTCACGATCATCTCCACGTCAGAATCCTCCAGAACCATGACTGCAGTAGCCGCCGGGTACCAAAAAACTGTATCGTAAACCTGCGAGGGTCCGCAACGCTGCCGATGTCGATGCTGCTGGTGGAGGAGGAGCGCGTCTGAGCGCCTTTATAGCTCTAAGCCTAAGCCCAAGACCTCCCATGGTGCCTTGCAGCCTGGTCAAAACAAGCTAATTCCAGATGGAGAGATCTCTAAATTGGATCAGCCTGGAGTGTCGGGATGAGGGTCTGTGGCGGGGCGGCGCTGGAGAAGTCCGCGTCATTCCTGTCATTCATATATTGTGTTTTTTTGTGAGCGGGTTTGACACCCCTGCGTTAAAATGGTGAACTACATGAACTTATGGATGAATTCTCTACCCAAACACTAGGGGGCAGTGGTTTCCTGAGAGGGAGCTACTACCACGCTTGTTGGCTAGCTGTTTAGTTTCCTGAATTTGAGCTTTTATGGAAACTGCAGGTAACAATGATGATGTCATCCACGTTTGGACCGGCCAATCACGCGTCAAAAAAAGAGGGGGAGGTTTGGATTTCACACCCGTGAGACAACATTCCACAAGTCGTGTTTGTGTTTGCGCTTGACGGGCATGTCGCTATCGATGTGTGGCAAAGGTTCTTCTCCATTTTTTTTTTAGGCTTGCTCGGCAACGGGGTGTGCCCCAGAGAAACACGCCAAGAGGAGTCTGTACACACAGGAAGTGTGTGTGTGTGTGTGTGTCATCATCGGCCCCGCCCGTGCCGCTCACACACTCACACACCTGCCCGCACGTAGGCGGCGGCGGCGGCCATGTTAATCCCTCTGTGTTTATGTTTGGCTGAGGACAACATGCTACTACGGCTGCATGGCTGAGGAGTGGTTAACGTGCAAGCCACGCAGCTAGCAGACCCGAGTTCGATTCCATAATACTATACAGAGTAAACTTGGATCATGTTAGCAATATCACTGAGTCTTGCCCAAGCACGCTGCACGAGTGCTGCTGCTTTATTAAGAGATAAGATGAATTCCAACATGACACCATGACGCCAAGATCGTGCTCTGCTTCACACCGTCACGGGAATTCAACTCTCCCCTCAGTGAACCGCTGCTCACCAGTACAGGCAGCACTCATGCACCATGCTTGACTGTAGGCAAGACACAATGATATTGATACTCGTGGTATATTTACACAATAACGGTTGTGTGTCGCTAGTAGTATCACACTGCTTCACACAGACTACTCTAAAGCATATCCGTGTTCTGTGGTATGGTCACATGACCAGATGGAACACGTGAGGCTCGTACTCCTTTTGTCAGACACCGGAGGACACGCAGCAGCAGCAGGCAGACATAATTAGCCGACCCCCGATTAGATTTCCCTCCTAATGACATCACGGCGGACGGAGGCGGTCACGCTGACAGATGAGGTCGACGGCGACGACGAGACCGCTTGACACCACCAGGTGGCGCTAAAGCCGCCGTGGCCGCCCACAAAGTGGGTCAGGTGACAAAAGTCGCTCGGTGAGGTGAACGGAGCGTCAGGCTGGCTAATCAATGTCCAAAAAGTGAACGAGCGCTGACCTATGACCTACCTTGATAACCAGCTGCAGCACCGCCTCCCTCAGGCCCTGCAACACACACACACACACACACACACACACACACACACACACCATTATTACAACAACAGCAACACAATTAGCCAACTAATCCAATATCCGGCGGGCGGCGTCCCCCTAAATGATGCTGGACAACACCAGTGGGGACGTTTGGATCATTTTAACGACTGGACCACGTCTGCATGCTAAGCTAAGGCAGCTAAAAGGTCAACAATCGTATCAAACAAACATAAAGCGCGTAGAAAACATCTTTTATGTGAACACCGAAAGAGGCTAAGCTACAATGCTAATGGAAGGGGAAGAATCAAGGACTATCATGACATGTTGAACATCACAGCCTATCATAGCAGCCAAAACACACCCACCTGGGTACCATGCAGATAAATATGCCCCCTGGTGGCTGTGGTCAGCAGAGCATTAGGTGGGTGGGAGGGAAGTGCTATGATCTTTATTATTTGACCATATTATATTATTGTATTGTATTGTATGCTACATTATTTCTATTTATGTCTATTTTCATAGATATTTTTACTTATATATTTGTTTTTAAACATTTTAATATATATTATCTATGATATACTAGTATATGCTATTGTAATTTTAGATATGTGTTCATATATTGTATTATTATTTTTATTTTTCATGTAATACAAATACATATAGAATTATAAATTGTAATAAATTATAAGAATTATAATAATTATATTTTCGCTATTTTTTATTTTTCTTGATGGTTCAATGGGCATGATTTCCATTATTATAGCATGCATTTTTTTACATGTACTACAGCAAGGGTGGGCAAATTACGGCCCAGGGGCCACATGTGGCCCGCCAAGCGTTTGAATCCGGCCCGCCAGTTGCTTTCTAAGTATTTCAACTTTTAACAAACAAACTGGCAACATGACAAGTTGGGTGTCTTATTTAGTAAAAAAAAAAAAAAAAAACTAAACTGTTAAATGAAATGACATTGTTTGATATTTAAAGTGATAGTAAAGAGATAGTATAATACTTTTACAGATAAAATTTGTCAAATAAATCAAGTAAAATTCTAAGCATAAAATATTGTGTTAAATATATGTTTTGCCCCCCCCCCCCCCCGTAAAAATGTGTTAACTCAATGCGGTCCACAAGTCAAAATATTTGCCCACCCCCTGTACTCCAATATATAGCCAGAGGCCCACTGGTAGGCTAACATTGCTAACATCGCTAACAAGGCTATCATTAGTCAGCTGATTGCATCATAATCTGACATACGGGCAGTTCCTTGTCCACCAGCAGATGTTTGGATTCAGCACCCTGGATGTCCTCCATGTCGGTGGTCTGCACAGCCTGCTGGGACAAATGGTTAGCTCGTTAGCGCTAGCAGAAGGAAACAACATGGTGGATGTGTGTGTGTGTGCGTGTGTTGTGTTCACACATCAACTCTAAAAGACCAAAAGTCACGGAACATCAAACCCGCTTAGCACCAGCAAGGCTTTGTGGGTAATTTCCTCTTCTCGCTGACTCAACATGTTTGCTCCGCTCTGATTGGCTACCGTTGACACTTTAGCTAGTAGTTGCATCATCAACACGTTTGCTGTTTATTAGGAGGAAAACTACTTTGTATCACGATGTTAGCTTACAAGTTAGCTTATTGTTTGGCTGCTTGTATACTTTTGCTACTTATGCTACGATGTTTTTGCCATTCTCGGCGTAAACGACTTTAGCGTGTTTAACGTGTTTGCTAGTTTTGCTATATCTGAGTCCAGAACCACTTGTTGTTTCGACAACGTCGCCTACTTGCGTGT